>NC_138208.1:42221677-42947927 GCF_964194415.1 Vipera berus
ATTCCGTTTCTCCGTTCGCTTCTCAGCCTTCACTGCGTGTTTGTGGGACTACTGGTTAAAAAAAAAGTTCCATCAGACTTTCTAACTTCTCGCAAGATCTCAAGAAGTTAGAAAGTAATAATAATAATAATAATAATAATAATAATAATAATAATAATAATAATAATAATAATAATAATAATAATAAAATTGGAAGGGACCTTGGAGGTCATCTAGTCCAACCCCCTGCTCAGGCAGGAAACCCTATACCATTTCAGACAAATGGCTGGCCAGTCTCTTCTTAAAAACTTCCAGTGTTGGAGCATTCACCACTTCTGGAGGCAGGTTGTTCCACTGGTTAATTGTTCTAACTGTCAGGAAGTTTCTCCTTAGTTCTAGGTTGCTTCTCTCCTTGACCAGTTTCCATCCGTTGCTTCTTGTCCTGCTTTCAGGTGCTTTGGAGAATAGCTTGACTCCCTCTTCTTTGTGGCAGCCCCTGAGATATTGGAACACTGCTATCATGTCACCCCTCACCCTTCTCTTCGTTAAACTACACATACCCAATTCCAGCAACCGTTCCCTATATGTTTTAGCCTCCAGCCCCCTAATCATCTTGATTGCTCTTCTCTGTACCCTTTGTAGAGTCTCGACATCTTTTTTACATCGTGGTGACCAAAACTGGATGCAGTATTCCAGGTGTGGCCTTACCAAAGCATTGTAAAGTGGTATTAGTACTTCACTTGATCTTGATTCTATCCCTCTGTTAATGCAGCCTAGCACTGTGTTGGCTTTTTTGGCAGCTGCAGCACACTGCTGGCTCATATTGAAGTGATTGTCTACTAAGACTCCGAGATCCCTCTCACAGTTACTACTATTGAGCAAGGTACCACCTATACTATACCTATGCATTTGATTTTTCCTGCCTAAATGTAGAACCTTACTTTTTTCACCATTGAATTTCATTTTGTTAGATAGTGCCCAGTGTTCGAGTCTGTCCAGATCCTTCTGTATCTTAAGCCTATCTTCTGGAGTATTGGCTATTCCTGCCAGCTTGGTGTCGTCTGCAAATTTGATGAGTTCCCCATCTATCCCCTCATCCAAATCATTAATGAAGATATTGAAGAGCACTGGGCCCAGAACAGAGCCCTGGGACACCCCACTACACACTTCCTTCCATGTAGATGCGGTTCCATTGAGGACCACACGCTGAGTACGGCCTGTCAGCCAGCTACGAATCCATCTGGTGGTAATGCTATTTAACCCACATTTTTCTATCTTATCAAGTAGTAGGTTGTGATCTACTTGATCAAATGCCTTACTGAAGTCCAAGTAAATTATATCTACAGCGTTCCTCTGGTCCACTAGTTTTGTCACTTGGTCAAAGAATGTAATAAGATTTGTCTGGCATGATCTGTTTTTGACAAACCCATGTTGACTTTTAGTGATGACTTTGTTTGCATCAAGGTGTTCGCTGATTTGTTGTTTTATTACCTTTTCAAGAATCTTCCCAGGTATTGAGGTCAGGCTGATAGGTCTGTAGTTTCCTGGATCTATTTTTTTCCCTTTTTTGAAGATGGGAACTACATCAGCTCTCTTCCAGTCCTCTGGTAGTTCCCCAGTGCTCCAGGATCTTTGAAAAATACTGTATAGTTCAGTGGTTCTGAGATCACGTCTGCCAGTTCCTTGAGAACCTTGGGGTGTAATCCATCTGGTCCTGGTGATTTGAACTCGTCTAGGCTGGACAGGTGCTCACTTACCATTTTCTTGCCTATCTTAACTTGCGTTTCTATTCTGTTTTTTATGGCACTGGTTTGGGTAGGTTGGACTGTTTTTTCCCTTTGTGTAAAGACAGATGCAAAAAATGAATTAAATAGTTCTGCTTTCTCCCTATTGCTTGTCACCTTCTTGCCACTTTCCCCCACTAATGGACCAATCATTTCCTTAACTTTTTTCTTGTTTTTTATATGTTGAAAGGAGCATTTTTTGTTATTTTTGACTTTGGTCGCAAGCCTTAGTTCATTTTGAGCCTTAGCTTTCCTCACTTCATCTTTGCAGGCACGGGCTATTTCCTGATATTCTGACTTAGTTATGTGCCCCTCTTTCCAATTCTTATACTTGTCCTTTTTATCTTTCAATTTATCAGAGAGTTCTTTATGCAGCCATGCTGGTTTCTTTTGAGAGCTGTTATTTTTCTTCTTTGTTGGTATTGTACTAGACTGGGCCTTTATTATCTCACTTTTCAAAATTTCCCAAGCTTCTTGAGTTGTTTTCCCCTTGAGGATTCTCATCCATGGAATTCTTCCCATGGTCTCTCTAAGTTTATTGAAATTAGCTCTTTTAAAATCCAAGACTCTAGTTTGACTGTGTTCTATTGCTTGTGCCTCCAGAATGTTGAATTCCAATATTGCATGATCACTTCCCCCCAAGGTTCCTGTGGCTTCGACACTTTCTATCATTTCATCTCTGTTTGTGAGAATTAAATCCAATATGGCTAATCCCCTAGTTCCCTTCTCTACTTTTTGGGAGAGAAAGTTGTCTGCTAGGTTTGTCAGGAATCTGTTTGATCTTCCACTTGGTGCAGAGTTTGTCTCCCAGTTGATATCAGGGTAATTAAAGTCCCCCATTACTGAGGGAACTTTTTTTTTTACAGATAATACCAGAAACACGCGGTGAAGGCTGAGAAGCAAACGGAGAAACAAAATGAAGCTGAAACGCAGGTTAGTAAAAAAATGCTTGGGGGAGGCGAGGTCATCTGGGCGGGGGTGGGCGTGGCAACTTTACCCTGCATGGTGGCAGGAGGGTGGGGCGTGTGCCCTTCCTGTGCCAGGCCAGCCACTGCAGGCCCGGGGCAGCCATGCTGGGCAGTCGTGGGCAGGGCATTGAGGTGGGGCGGGCAGGCTGACCAAAGCAGAAGGTGGTGTGCCAGAGGCTCGGGGAGGGAGGGTGCTGAAGTGGGGGGTTGGGCCATTGGAAAGAGCAACACAGTGGAAAGCGGCCTTGGAACAAGTGGAGGAGGTAAGGAAAGAAATCCTCGCTCCTCCCAGAAATTGCCTTTCTTTCCTTACCTGACTCCCAGTCCCATGTTGTTTCTCCTTCGCGATCCGCCACTGCCAACGTGTGCAGGGAAACAAAGTTTTTTTTGGGGGGGAAATGTCAATTCCAAGGCGGTAATACACAAAGTGGCAAACAGCCACGTCACGCTGAAACCGGCCGTTTGCTGCCTTCTGCCCAATGCCACTGCCATGAGGCTGTGGAACAAGCTGGGTGGCGGTAAGAAACCAGTATACTGGTTCCTTACTTCTGCCCGACTTGTTTTGTGGCCTCATGACAGTGGCATTGGGTGCAACGTGCGAGGCGGCAAATGGCCACAGCCAGCAACAGCTACATTGTGCCAAAATCGGCCATTTGCCGCCTCGTGCATCGTGCCCAATGCCGCTGCCATGAGGCCGCAGAACAAGCTGGGCAGAGGTAAGGAACAGGTATACTGGATCCCCCCTCCTCATTGGCTTTGCCTTGTCACAGAGGCCATCCGTGCAGGCCCTTAAGTAGGGCTTACTTTGGGGGGAGGGCTAATTTTAGGCCCGCTTCCCAAAAATCAGCTGGGGCTTACTTTCAGGGGTGGGTTTACTTTTGGGGAACACGGTATAAATGCCACCTATCCCAACTCCATTTTGACTCCATTTTGTCAGCCACCCCAGAAACATGCTGTGTCACTGAAGTTTCTGGCAACTAAATAAACAAGAACATTTCTTAAGTAGCCTCCATTTTATTTCCAGCATCTTAGCCTCCATTTTATTTATTCCCAGCTTGGACTGGACCTGATGATTTATTCAGTAAGGCATTTGACAAAGTAGACCACAACCTGTTGCTTAGTAAGCTAGAAAAATGTGGGATATAGATAACATTGCCACCAGATGGATCTGTAGCTGGCTGACAAACCGTACTCAGTGAGTAGTCCTCAATGGTACTATATCCACATGGAGAGAAGTAAGCAGTGGGGTGCCACAAGGCTCTGTCTTAGGCTCAGTACTCTTCAATATCTTCATCAATGACTTAGATGAGGGAATAGAAGGGGGGAACTCATCAGATTTGCAGATGACACTAAACTGGCAGGAATAGCCAACACCCCAGAAGACAAGCTCAGGATCCAAAAAGATCTTGACAAACGTGAACAATGGGCCCTATCCACCAAAATGAAATTAATGTGGAGAAAAGCAAAATTTTACATTTAGGCAGGAAAAATCAAACGTATAAGTACAGATTAAGTGAGACCTGGCTCAAAAACAGTAACTGTGAGAAGGTCCTTGGAGTCCTAGTGAACGATCAGTTGACTATGAGCCAGCAGTGTGCAACAGCAGCCAAAAAAGCTAATACAATCCTGGGTTGCATAAACAAGCATAGAATCAAGATCACGCAAAGTATTAGTACCGCTTTATAAAACCTGAGTAAGATCACACCTGGAATACTGCAACCAATTTTGGTCACCATACTACAAAAAAGATGTTGAGACTTTAGAAAAAGTCCAGAGAACAGCAACTAAAATGATCAAAGGCCTGGAGACTTAAAACATGAAGAATGGCAGGACTTGGGTTTGGCTAGTCTAAAGAAAAGAAGAAACAGGTGAAATGCTAGCAGTATTCCAGTATTTGAGGGGCTGCCACAAAGAAGAGAGCATCAACTATTCTCCAAAGCACCAGAGGGCAGGAAAAGAAACAATGTTTGGAAACTGTCCAAAGAGAGAAGCAACCTGGAATTAAGGATAAACTTCCTAACAATGGGCGCTACATCAATGGAGATTTTTAAGACGAGACAGTCACTTGTCTGAAATGGTATAGGTTCTCCTTGAGCAAAGGGGCTGGACTAGAAGACCCCCAAGGTTCTGTTCTATTCTATTCTATTCTATTCTATTCCATTCCATTCTATAATATTGTCAGACCCCAAAACTCCTCATCTGCTCTCTCCTTTTTTCTGTCTTTTTGGGGCCTGCCATTATTGTTGGGGTAGGGGATGCATGGGGGATTCATAGTGTTAATTTTCACTTTCTCCTTCCTTTGTCTGGCCTCCTCCCTTTGAGTATGGAATGCATCTCCTTAGCTAGGAGATAGTTACAAGGAAACGAAAGCTGGAGAAGACCTTGAGATGCATACCTACTGTGCCAGACAGCCACCCACCAGGCCACCTGTGGATTGGCTGGATTTCAAACGGACATTATGACTTTGGTGGGAGGGGGCATATTGCTTGCTTAATTATATTTTTCATGCGGGCTTTTCTTCAGATCTCGCCTTACACTCCCTACTGTCACTAGTCCCTAATAAAAGTTCCTTTTGAGACAATGCCTGTTTCAAGAGTTCTGCTTTCTTGGGTGATTAGTTGAAGTAGGTCCTGACAGAAGGTGAGATCTGCATAGTACTCAACCTGGAGAAGTAAACTGCTGTACCAGGGGAGTCGCAACCAAATTCCAGATGAAGGAGTTCCAGCCGGCTCAATGGGCCGAAGGCCTCCTCAGTCTTGAAACCAGTGAAAGCCACTCCCGAGACAAGGAAGTGGCTGGACCATCTGGTGAAGAAGATCGAGCCAGATGGTCACTCTGAGTCGGAAAGAAGGAAGGCTGGGAGGAGAAAGCCCTGAAAGTCACCTTAACCCGGGGGGAGGGAGGAGGTAAGAAAAAAGCTAAGAAGAAAAATCCAGACCCTGCCCCCCCTGGACAAAGATGCAGAGAAAGAAGACCCCAAACTGGGATCTATGGAAGCTGTAATGGAGTATGTAAAGAAAACACTTGATAAGTTTAAAATGCAAATGAAAGGGGGCCATGAATCTGAAGAAGAGTCAGAGGAAGAAGAATCCGAAGAGGGGGAATCAGAGATCCGAGAGGCAGCATCGGAGCCCAAGGTACAGCACCACCCAGGGGCCATCTGCTACAAGCCGCCAGGGCCAGACCCCCCCAACTAGCAGAAGTGAAGCCGATCCCAATTGGGGTGAAGTTTGATGGAGACCCCAAAAGCCTGGGGTATTTTCTGGCACAGGTGTACACCTACATGCAGATGTATGAGAGAACTGTGCCTACAAATGTTGAGAAGGTACGCGTAGTCACCTTAGTGTTGGAAGGGGCGGCAGCAGATTGGATGGTGACTCTTTACAACTGCAATGCCCCCGAACTGAGAAATTTCAGCTGTTTTATGGCCACACTCCGAAGGCGTTTTGAGGACTGACTGGCAGACAAGAAAGCCCAGGAGCGCATAAAGACCATGAAGCAAGGGAGAAGACCAGTCGCTGAATACAATGTAGAATTCAGAGAACTGGCCAGCCGCCTTCATTAGCTAGAGGAGATTATGGTGAGCTGTTTCCAGGATGGGCTGAATGAGGAGCTATATAATGCTTGTGTAGCTGGAGGAGCCCTGGGGTGACTTTATGACTGGTGCCTGCTAGTCAAGGAGGTGGAAATCGACCAAAGTAAGCACCTATACACCTTAAATTCCCTGCTATCACTAGTCCCTAATAAAAGTTTCCTTTTGAGACAATGCCCGTTTCAAGAGTTCTGCTTTCTTGGGTGAGTAATTTAAGTGGGTCCTTCTCTTCTCTTCTCTTCTCTTCTCTTCTCTTCTCTTCTCTTCTCTTCTCTTCTCTTCTCTTCTCTTCTCTTCTATTCTATTCTATTCTATTCTATTCTATTCTATTCTATTCTTGTTCTGTTCCAGCCTACAACCAGCCCTGCAGAAATGTCAGGGACAACCCCTTTGTTATATTCAATAGGCTGGAATTAAGCCATCCAAATTTATTTGCAAAAACTAAACGAAACAGTTCAAAACAGAGTAAAACAAATACAGACCGAGACTATTATCAGAAGCGCTGCAAACCATTGCCTTCAGCAACCAGCACCTCCCACACATTCCCCTTTTAAACAACAGTCTCAGGGCGTGGCTTCTCTTTGCCTCCTCCCGAGGTGCCTCATTGCTTTTCTTTGTTCACTTCTGCTTGTCTGCCTCCTGCTTCGAGCGTCCTTGAACAAAGCCAGCTGTGGATGGTCTTCGTCTAATCTTTCAGGCTCACACAGCTGGGTCTGATGAGGAACAAGACGGGAGGGGCCTGGCTGAGAGCTCTGCGATGCATCTGCAACCAAAGGCTCTCCAAACCCCTCCTCCTCCTCCTCCTCCTCAGAATTGTCCGATTCAACCACAGGCTGACGCTGAATCACAACAATTCTATTCTATTCTATTCTATTCTATTCTATTCTATTCTATTCTATTCTATTCTATTCTATTCTATTCTATTCTATTCTATTCTATTCTATTCTATTCTATTCTATTCTATTCTATTCTATTCACATTAATATTAAAATATACCAAGAGTTTACTGCATTCCTGATTACACTGAGCCACTCATCCACTCACTTTTGGTGAGTGTACTTTATTCAATGGACTTCATGTAGTTGTGTGCTTAATTTTTGTTCATTTCTGATATTTATATAGGAAAAGATCTATATTCACTGTAGCATTTGCCTCTTTTTTGGAATTTTTCTGCAGATAAATAATTGGGAACAAGATATTAGCCTATGCTTTCACTTAGGTGATAGATGCGTACTGCTGAGTCCTGATCTATTAATATGGAATTAACAAAGCAGGAGTGCATCTTTTTGCAAGGACAGATCTTATAATACCTAGAAGTGTTATAAGCTTTCTTACTGAAGATTTGTCTCAGCCACGCATTGCTTTATTTTCCGACTAAAATTCTAGGCATGAATCTGTTTTACATTAGTTTGGGTATGTTAATAATAATAATAATAATAATAATAATAATAATAATAATAATAATAAACCTTTATTGTCAAAGTACAACATGTGTACATTGAGATTAGCTGAGCCTCCCCCCGTGCTCTCTCCCCCCAACACACAGTGACAACAAACCCTCCATCCTACCACACCATGTGAACCAACTACACCACACACCGGCCTCCCAAGTCAATTCTGCATAAGATTATGTCCCATTTAAAAGCCTAACAGCCCACGGATAAAAGCTATTTTTCAGCCTGTTGGTACGGCTGGCTATATTCCTATATCTCCTACCGGATGGTAGGAGAGTAAAGAGATACCGTCCAGGGTGTGAGTCATCCCTGAGAATCTTCCTCACTCTTCCAAGGCAACGAGCCCTGGCGATGTCATCCAGTGGTGTCAGGTAACAGCCCACAATGTCTTGCGCTGTGCTCACTACCCTCTGTAATACTTTCCTGTCCGCGGCTGTCAGAGCAGCATACCAAACCACAATACCATATGAGAGGACGCTCTCTATAGTAGACCGGTAAAAGAGGGTCATTAGGGTCATGTCTAGTATAATGAAGAGAAGGACGAGAGGGGACATGATAGCAGTGTACCAATATCTCAGGGGCTGCCACAAAGAAGAGGGAGTCAAGCTGTTCTCCAAAGCACGTGAACGCAGGACAAGAAGCAACAGATGGAAACTAATCAAGGAGAGAAGCAACCTAGAACTAAGGAGAAACTTCCTGACATTAGAACAATTAATCATTGGAACAACCTGCCTCCAGAAGCAGTGAATGCTCCAACACTGGAAGTTTTTAAGAAGAGACTGGACAGCCATTTGTCTAAAATGGTATAGGGTTTCCTGCCTGTGCAGGGGGTTGGACTAGATGACCTCCAAGGTCCCTTCCAACTACTACTACTTCTACTACTACCACTTCTTCTTCTTCTTCTTCTTCTTCTTCTTCTTCTTCTTCTTCTTCTTATTATTATTATTATTATTATTATTATTATTATTATTATTATTATTATTATTATTATTATTATTATTAGTTTTAGGCCGTAATTGTACATACAGTATATTGGGAATGAAGCCCAATGGAAATAATCTGATAGGTTAATGATTGCATTGATACAATACTATCATCCAGGAAAGTTTACGCATTTAAAGACTTTGAAGCCAATTAAATGAGCGCTTTACAGAACTACAATTCCAAGCATCCCTTTTGAAAAGCCATGATATTTAAATTGAAATTATGGGTAGTGTTGGTATATTCCAAGTATGTCTGTTGTCAGCTGGTCGATGAAAAGTAGGGGAGCTATGAAGGATCAGATGAAAGAATGTACGTCCAGATAAGGTCCTGGGGATCAGAAGGGTCATATATGGAGATAGGACCCAGGTGAGGCAGGCCATAAAGGAAAATATAGATAATACCTATGGATGCTGTATGTCATAAATGTGAGGTAGGACACAAAAGTAAGGCATAGAGAGTAATGCGTGTATTAGTTAGAAGAAGAACCAGGAAATGGAAAATGTCAGACCACACATTCACCCCTGGGGCACCTTTGAGATAGCTGTCACAGAGTTCAGTTACAGCTAACCACATATGTCTCGCTTATACCCAACCACAGACATAGCACAGGAAACTTAGATGCTAGCAAGGGGCCTGTGACCATTGTTAGAAACAAGGTTGCACGATATTTAGCTAGAATTTCGCACTGCAAAAGGGGGGCTAGGGATGAGCTAGAAGGGGGCTTAGAATCCATGTAACCAATCAGAATTAATGATTTACATTTCCGTGTTCTGTGACTTTTGAAGACTATAAATGTACCTGCTTGTTTCCTGGAAAGGGGTTCAGACATTGCCTTTGCTCTCTAATCTGAACCTTTTGCGCGCAAAATAAAACAAACTTCTTTTGATTCCGAGGTCTGAGTCTCTTAATTCTGCAACACAGGTGTGGTTGTGATGGACATGGGAGTGAGGAAGATGAATTCTGAGAAGAAACATTTACTCTTAAACAACTTTTTCTTTAACAGCTTTTTTCCTTTCTGCTCAGTGAGGGCTTTGCAGATAAGCTTGCTAACAGTTGACATGTTAGGGGGGGGCTGCAGGGGATGGAGTGTGTGTGTGTGTGTGTGTGCAGGGACAATGAAGTGAGACAGATTCACAGGTTTAACCACTTAGCCAGGACACTGAGCTTCATTTAGAAGAAATGTTAAAACCACATAGCTGGCACAGAAACTTTGCAAGATTCCTGTGACCTAAGGTGGGCAGAGGTGGCGCGACATTTAGTTATTTTGCATAGCAAGCAAGAAAGATTTAGGGGGCTGCAATCTAGGTAACCAATCAATATTATATGTTATGCATGTATCATTGAGGGGGGAGTGCAGAGGAGTGTATGAAAATCACCTTTGATTATAAAAACTGCTGTAAAACTGTAAACGGGGCCTTGGTAGCTTTCAAAGCCGAGGTCATTTTTATTCCTTGGTGACAAAATAAAAGTCTGCTTTTCCATTCCTTGTGTTTGATGTGATTAATTGGCTTCAACACCAAACTAAGACCTAGTTGTGGGAACAACAGCTAAAGCTATTCAACGCGAGAGGTTTTCTCATTCAAGGCCAACATAGTGATCGGAGATAGCTAAACATCTGGGCTATTGGTAGGGACGCAAAGCGAACAGAAAGGCTGGGGAATAGCTCTTTTCTGACTTAAGCAGCAGCTCGAGGACTACGCCTCCCATCGTGAATTGCGCCTAAGCAGAAAGCTTTTTTTCCCAGTGTGCAACGCGCTTTCTTCCCCTGATTGGCGATCTTAAAGTAAGGATCGAAAAACCTATTTCTGAATTCCAGATTTTCTCTGAGACGGTTTATTGCCTGGCGAATCTCGGGTTTGATGTCGCGTAGTATCCTGGATGCTGTAGTTCGGGGCTTGGAGCAGTTTCCTGAGCGGAACTGTGTGAAAAGAGACTGGGGTGCTGCGGAACCCGCAGAGGCGCGTTAACCGTGTTGCGTGTTTCCTGGCGGCGCGGCAACTCTGCCGCGTGTGGCCTTCCCTGGCTTCCTCTGCCCGGCCCCCCTGCGCTATAGCGGCCTCCCAATAGTGCGAGAAGGCACAAGCCCTCCTTGATGGAATAGCTGGGAAGGTAATGAAACGGAACGGGGGCTGTTGGAGGGCTGTGTGCGCTTTCAGGGTGGCCGTATTTGCAAACTTGGGAAGGATGGGGACTGTCCAACTTTTCTTTAAATGCAGAAAGGAGAAATCGCTTGGCCCAGGAGGCCCCATGGTGCAGTGGCGTGACCGCCTCGTGTTCCAAGTCTCTTGATCAAGATTGGAGGCTGTGCTCTTTGGGGATGGATCCCCCTTCTCTTAGGGCCTTACTAACCTAAAGCCGCATAGATTACCTCTTATCCTTTGACCCGTGCTTCATTGCCCTTCATTTCATCCCGTGCTGCATCTGCTAAAGTATTTTCTGCCTCTTTGCTCAACTTGGTGCTCTACTAAGGTTCTGGGAAGTTATCTTCCAAAATTCTTAGCCAGCTGCCTAGAAAGTCTAAGATTAGTTATCCCAATGTATTTGAAAGATCTGCGTTTGAAGAAAAGACCCATGTAGAATAGCCCTGCATCAGTTTCCTAGTGATCAGCCCACTTTTATCACTACCAATACCAGAAAGTATTATGATGGGGGAAACAAATTATTTGTGCATTATAATGAAAAACAGCTTTTTCTTTTACTTGTTAACGGAAATGTAGTTTCTGTCTCATATTCTTTTGTTGCTTTCTTCTTGGGTCACCTACTTTTCTTAACTGGCAATCAACTTTATTTCATGATGAGTTTATGCCCATGTTTATGTTGAATTGACATTGAAAAGCATTGTTTGAAATAATATATCATGCAACTCATTTTCTGATAGTTCAGCCAAATGGTGAATGGGAATATACAAAATAAAGATAGCAGTTCAAGAAGTAATAAATATGCTTATCAAAAAGTCACTGCAAACCATTTAAATATTACCCAACAACCCTGCCAGTGTTTACAGAAGTGCATGTTCATTTACATCCTAATATCCCCCTGGTGTTGCCACAAGCATTACTTTTATTATTTACTCCTCTTGTGTTCCAAAATTGAATCTTCTATGTGTGATCATTATTATCAGATTGGCTCAAAGATATTTGATGTCCCTAATGGTTTTATTAATTGAGGATTTCAGATCATGCCTTTCAGTAAAATAGAGAAGGTGAGACCTAGTTACCAGCCTTAGGGGTATCTGTGTTACATGCAGCATTCCTGCTAGCTGTAAAGATAATTCTGCACACAATTTGACCAATCTGTCACAAGTAGAAAGCCATTTCACCCAAACATGGTCCTCCTATGCAAAGTAGTTCTCTAATCTATATAGTGCTGTGGAAGCTAAAACATTCTGTTGCCTGCATACCATAATGTAGAACTTAGATGCAATGTACTAATAGATATTTAAATATAAGATTTTTCTTGGTGATATTCTTAAATAGAACAACAAAACTCTACTCACTTTATCTACATCTACATTAGCAATAACTTGCATGTATGAGTGAATCATAGAATATCAAAAAGATTTATGGTAATTGATATGACAAAAATTTTATGGCATTACAGTCCACTTCAATTATAATATATACACACTTGCCATTTTGAGAACTGTAAATAGTGAAGTCAAAAGATAATGAAATGTAGTAACAGTAACAGTAAAATCTGTTACTTTATTTACAGTGACAGTTTGCAAATTGATAGTATAATTGTGGTTTTATATTTATAATGCATTTTGTCATTGGTGATGCTCATTAGTACATAGTGAGTTCCTAAACTACATTAAATTATAATTTGTTTAATCGTTGATTTCATAATTGAATGATTCACAAATTATACCAGATGGGTTTGCAAAAACCAAACAAACCACATTATACAATAACTAATTTGAAGTGTGGACCAGAAATAACATGATAAATGGAACAACTGTCCTAGCTGAAGCTTTAGAAGATAGGTTGGAATTTCTTTATACATTGTAACTCGTACATATGTCTCTTTTCTCTTCCTCCTATCAGCTCAATGGCAATTGCTGATTTTCTGCTATCATTGACAGCAGAAAAGCAGTGATCTAATTCTAATGAGCCCAGTGGACCACTGGAAAGCCCATAGGCTTCCCGCAGAACAAGCACTGTAATTTATATGGATGAGCATTGTATGCAAACCTCAGACAAGGAGCTGACTATACCAGGGGTCAGCAACCTGAAACAGTGAAAGAGCCACTCGGAACCGGTTCCCTCACAAAAGGAAAAACTGGGAGCCGCAAAAAATGTGTGCGCATGTGTGTACATGCGCGCATGCGCAGAACAGGGTTTAAAGAGTGGAGCCAAGGCGAGATATGCACCTACCCTGCATATTTGAATTGATTGGTTGAACTTTTTTAGTCCCACTTTTTTTTTTGGACTGCACATGGCAGAGGACTGGGAGCTGCAGGAGACGGCTGAAAGAGCCGCATGTGGCTCCGGAGCCGCGGGTTGCAGACCTGTGGACTATACCATTCTCTAGCTGATTTGAGTTTATTGTTTATAGTACTGAAATACGTTGATGTTTTGTTGTGGTTGAATTTTAGAACCCTTTTGGATTTATTTTAATACAGATAGTATTGCATTTTTAGGATTTTCTTGCCCCTACCCTTTCTTTCAGATCTGCTTGAAGCACAAAAAATTGACCTGAGGATGCAACAAACCAGTAGATCATGGGTGTCAAACTTGCCACGTCACGTGACGTGTTGCAATGTATCACGACTCTTTTTGCATTGCCAGCAATTGGGTGAGTGTGGCTTCAGTATGAAGCCAGTTTGACACACCTGCAATAGATGGTAGGATTTTTAAAAATCCTCCTGGTAATCTGTG
The DNA here is from genome assembly GCF_964194415.1 of Vipera berus. Classification (NCBI taxonomy): domain Eukaryota; kingdom Metazoa; phylum Chordata; class Lepidosauria; order Squamata; family Viperidae; genus Vipera; species Vipera berus. The sequence continues at coordinate 42,235,319 of NC_138208.1, forward strand.
ACACTTAGGTGAGCGTTTAAATGTCCCTCAATTCTCTTTAATAGCAATAGTGACTCAGAGACCAGAGGCAAAGAGCTAAAGAAAAGCATGACAGGCTCTTTCTTTGTGAACATTTAGAACCTACAGAAAACTGAGTCAGTGGAGGTGGTTCAACTCTGAGAACATTTTCTAGATAGTACTCAAGTTTTACCTGTTTCTCCATTGAACGGTTACATACTCTTCACATGAACTACAAAGATTTTCTTAAGAAAAAAGTATGCTCATGCATTCATTTTCTACTCAGAGAAATTTTAGAAGGATGTTGGGTAACTGTTGAAAAATGTGTATGACAATAGTAGGAAATATGTCTTGATTAAGACCCCTAGCCTACATAAATTAAACTGTTGTGTTCTTTAATAAAGCGTATATAATTGCACCCCTTCATGGATTACTGCCTTGTCGTGGCAAAGGGGCTTGCGTAATTCAGTGAAGCTATGAGCTATGCCGTGCAGGGCCACCCAAGACGGACAGGTCATAGCAGAGAGTCCTGACAAAATGTGATCCACTGGAGAAGGAAATGGCAACCCACTCCAGTATCTTTGCCATGAAAACCCCATGGACAGTACCAAAAGGCAAAAAGATATGATGCTGGAAGATGAGCCCCTCAGGTCGGAAGGCGTCCAATATGCTACTAGGGAAGAGCGGAGGGCTTGTACTAGTAGCACCAGAAAGAATGAAGCGACTGGGCCAAGTGAAAGGATGCTCAGCTGTGGATGTATCTGGTGGTGAAAGGAAAGTCCAATGCCGTAGATTTTTTCTCCATAGGAATCTGGAATGTAAGATCCATGAATCAAGGAAAGCTGGACGTGGTCAAAAAAGAGATGACAAGACTGAACATTGACATCTTAGGAATCAACTAACTAAAATGGACAGGAATGGGTGAATTTAATTCAGATGACCATCAGGTATACTACTGCGGGCAAGAATCCCTCAGAAGAAATGGAGTATCCTTCATAGTCAATAAAAGAGTAGGAAAAGCAATACTTGGATACAATCCTCAAAATGACAGAATGATCTCAGTTCGAATCCAAGGCAAACCATTCAATATCACAGTAGTCCTAGTCTATGCCCCAACCACCAGTGCTGAAGAGGATGAAATTGACCAGTTTTTTGAAGCCCTACAGCACCTTATAGAACTAACACCAAAAAATGATGTCCTTATTGTCATGGGGGATTGGAATGCTAAAGTAGGAAGCCAAAAGATAACCGGAATAACAGGCAAGTTTGGCCTTGGAGTATAAAATGAAGCAGGGCACAGGCTGATAGAATTTTGTCAAAAGAATACGATGGTCTTAGCAAACGCTCTTTTCCAACAACCCAAGAGACGGCTCTACACATGGACATCACCAGACGGCCAACACAGAAATCAAACTGACTATAAATCCAAATAATAAAATAAATAAATAAAATGTGCTCTGCAGTCAAAGATGGAGAAGCTCTATACAGTCAGTAAAAACAAGACCAGGAGCTGACTGTGGCTCAGATCATGAGCTTCTCGTTGAAAAATTTAGGCTTAAATTGAAGAAAGTAGGGAAAAGCACTAGGCCACTCAGATATGAACTAAATCATATCCTGATGAATACACAGTAGAGGTGACAAATAGATTTAAGGAATTAGATCTGATAGACAGAGTGCCTGAAGAATTATGGACAGAGTTTCGCAACATTGTACAGGAGGTAGCAACTAAAACCATCCCAAAGAGAAAGAAATGCAAGAAAGCAAAATGGCTGTCTGAGGGAGCTTTGCAAATAGCTGAGGAAAGGAGGGAAGTGAAAGGCAAGAGAGAAAGAGAAAGATACCGTATATACTTGAGTATAAGCCGACTCGAGTATAAGCCGAGACCCCCAATTTCACCCCCCAAAACTGGAAAAAGTTGTTGACTCGAGTATAAGCCGATCCGCCGTTCTGCAAGCCTGAATACACAGGAATACCCTGTGTGGCCGCGGCTCTCGGGGAAGCCCTGGCTGTCAGCTTCCTCGCTCCACGCTGCCATTCGGGGCCCGCGCGTTCCCCGGGCAAATCGCGGCGCCCAGCAGGCGAGGAAACATGCCCGCTCCAGTCGCCCCCCCTTCCCTCAGGAGACGCGAAGCAAGTGACCGCCCGGAGCTTACCGAGGACTTGCTTCGGTGCTTCCAGGATCGCGCGCACCTCTCCCAAGCCGCCGCCGTCCGGAGACCTGCCGAAGTTTGGGGAGGTTTGGGGAGGTGCGCGCGCACCTCCCCAAACCTCCCCAAACGTTGGCAGGTCTCCGGACCTCTGCGCCCTGCCTGCCTGCTTCTTTCCGCAGCGGAAAGAAGCAGGCAGGCAGGGCGCGGAGGAACGGAGACCCGGCGACGTTTGGGGAGGTTTGGGCGCCTCCCCAAACGTCGCCGGGTCTCCGTTCCTCCGCGCCCTGCCTGCCTGGTTCTTTCCGCTGCGGAAAGAAGCAGGCAGGCAGGGCGCGGAGGAACGGAGACCTGCCGACGTTTGGGGAGGCGCCCAAACGTCGCCGGGTCTCCGTTCCTCCGCGCCCTGCCTGCCTGCTTCTTTCCACAGCGGAAAGAAGCAGGCAGGCAGGGCGCGGAGGAACGGAGACCTGCCGACGTTTGGGGAGGTTTGGGCGCCTCCCCAAACCTCCCCAAACGTCGCCGGGTCTCCGTTCCTCTGCGCCCTGCCTGCCTGCTTCTTTCCACAGCGGAAAGAAGCAGGCAGGCAGGGCGCGGAGGAACGGAGACCTGCCGACGTTTGGGGAGGTTTGGGCGCCTCCCCAAACCTCCCCAAACGTCGCCGGGTCTCCGTTCCTCCGCGCCCTGCCTGCCTGCTTCTTTCCGCTGTGGAAAGAAGCAGGCAGGCAGGGCGCGGAGGAACGGACACCTGCCGACGTTTGGGGAGGTTTGGGCGCCTCCCCAAACCTCCCCAAACGTCGCCGGGTCTCCGTTCCTCCGCGCCCTGCCTGCCTGCTTCTTTCCACAGCGGAAAGAAGCAGGCAGGCAGGGCGCGGAGGAACGGAGACCTGCCGACGTTTGGGGAGGTTTGGGCGCCTCCCCAAACCTCCCCAAACGTCGCCGGGTCTCCGTTCCTCCGCGCCCTGCCTGCCTGCTTCTTTCCACAGCGGAAAGAAGCAGGCAGGCAGGGCGCGGAGGAACGGACACCTGCCGACGTTTGGGGAGGTTTGGGCGCCTCCCCAAACCTCCCCAAAGTTCGGCATGTCTCCGGACGGCGGTGGCTTGGGAGAGGTGCGCGCGATCCCGGAAGCACCAAAGCCTCGGCCGCGCACAAGTCCTCGGTAAGTTTTTTTTGTTGACTGGAGTATAAGCCGAAGTGGAATTTTTCAGCCCAAAAAGTGGGCTGAAAAATTCGGCTTATACTCAAGTATATACGGTACACCCAACTTTATGCAGAATTCCAGAGAATAGCTAGAAGAGATAAGAATGCCTTCTTAAATGAACAGTGCAAAGAAATAGAAGAAAACAATAGAATAGGGAAGACCAGAGATCTCTTCAAGAAAATTGTAGATATAAAGGGAATGTTTTATGCAAAGATGGGCATAATAAAGAACCAAAGTGGCAGGGACCTTACAGAGGCAGAAGAGATTAAAAAGAGGTGGCAAAACTACACAGAAGAACTATACAAGAACAAGCTTAACATCCCAGATAACCATGATTGGGTGGTCACTGATCCCGAGCCAGACATCCTAGAATGTGAAGTGAATGTGAAGTACTAATTAAGAAAATTCTACAGTGTGCAGAAATGGATAGATTGACTCTAAAGTTAAAGGAGAAAGAAGACTCAATGTTCTTTAGAACATGGGAATATTTTTATCATTGGCTAGAAAAACGAGTCAGAGAGGAAGGAATGTGATATGTAATTTTGAATTTATATTAGTAAGAAGAAGGCTATTGAGTGATGAATTAACATATTGTTTATGATAATTAAGTATATCTATTATTATTAGTTAAATACATGTACCGAGACATTGTGCTGTTTTCTAAATATCAAAAATGTTATTTGGAAAAACCCCAACCCTAACCCAAACCCCAACCCTAATCCCGACTCTACCTTATCCCTAACCCCATAAAAACTAATAAAATTTATGCAAAAAAAGTTGGTATGTCAGTCAATTGCTGCTTTCTACAGATAGTCTTCAATTTATGACTGTTCATTTAATGAAGGTTGAAGTTATGATGGCCTTTGAAAATGACGTATACCTTTCCTTGTAGTTATAACAGATGAGCATGTGTGTGTATAGATGCACACACAAAAATCATGTGATTGCAATTCAGGCACTTGGCTTACATTTACAATGGATGAAGTATCTTGTGGTCACATGATCGCAGTTTGCAATTTTCTCAGCATGCTCCTGACTAGCAAAGTCATTTGGGAACATGCAGTTTGTGGAACTGCACCTAATCACATGATTCACTTAACGACCATGGTACAAATGGTTGTAAAATTGGGTCTGGTAACATGATGGCTTGCTTAATGGTTGCATCACTTAACTATCCAAATTATGATCCCAATTGTCATAAATTGAGGGCTACCGAGGCTGGAGAGATGTGTGATTAAGAAAGGATGTGTGCATGTCAACTCTTGTTCTGCCCTGTTACTGTCCCAAAGAATTCACAACATCCAAAGTACCTCTCATCTTCCAAAGGTTATTTGTAAATTTCTACTTATAATGTTTTTAATAGTTAAAAAGGTAAAGGTTCCCCCGCACATGCGTGCTAGTCGTTTCCGACTCTAGGGGCCAGTGCTCATCTCTGTTTCAAAGCCAAAGAGCCAGCGCTTGTCCGAGGACGTCTCCATGGTCATGTGGCCGGCATGACTGGACGCCAAAGGCGCACGGAACGCTGTTACCTTCCCACCATAGTGGTCCCTATTTTTCTACTTGCATTTTTACGTGCTTTCGAACTGCTAGGTTGGCAGAAGCTGAGACGAGTAACAGGCGCTCACTCTGTTACGCGGCACGCGGGATTCGACCCGGCGAACTGCAGACCTTCTGATCGACAGGCTCAGCGTCCTAACCCACTGAGCCACCGCGTCCCTTTGTGTTTTAATAGTTAGATCACCATAATAAAATAGAAGATGTTCAGATTGCATTCATACAGGTCTCATTATCAGATTAAGATTCAAAGTTCCTTTTGTTCAGTTACAAAACACATTCGCTAGAAGGCAAAGTATTGAATAATTCCCTATCATCTATTTTCTCAGCATGTTTTTTACTTCCCAAGTTATCTTTTTCTTGGTAAGTGCAGAAAGAAACCATACGACTGTACACATTTTGTATTTTCTCATAATACCTATGGTGGCCAGATGGAATGTTAAAAATATGATTCTGTTGCTTTGCTTTGCAATATGTCTGCTTTCTATTTTGTTTATTATATTTAAAATTCTATGTTAAAATAATCAGCACGCATCATGAAATGTATCTGCAAGGAGACTAGTGTTGCCTTTGCTAACAACATAGGAGAATGATACTTTTATTTTGCTTCATATCTGATTAAAAGATTTTTTAAAAATCTTGCCCAGCATTAACTGTTTCAGGTTTCCAGATGTGTTGGGTTGTAACACTTGTTTTGCCTGCCTAATGTGGTAAAAAAAGAACAGGTATACAGAAAGATTTTCTGTCATCTGATCTTTTTGTCTAAGTCTAAGATGTAGTTCATCTATATTGAGGCTTTTAAATCTTGGCTTTAATTTAGAGTTTTGCTACTGTCTTAATTTTATTTCATCCATAGATGTTTGTATCTCTGATTGTGTATGAATGGGATAATCCTGTTAAAGAAGCTGGAGAATAGCAGCAGAAATGGATGAGCAAGCTCTTCTAGGATTAAATCCAAATGCTGACTTAGATTTCAGGCACCGAGTAAGTTTAATTATGCTTTTATCATAAACAGCATATTAATTTCGGCTTGCTATAAATATTTATAAATATTTCTGAACTATAGCCAAGATATGGCTTTTTTTTGTAAAACTATATAACATTTATCAAGATCTTTTCATCTCTAGTTCACGATTCTCTAGACCAGTCCTTACCATTTAATTGCTTTGTGTAAATATTTCACCAAGTGCTTTCATAGTCCTGGTCACCTGTTTCTTAACATCTTTAACTTGAGAGATCTTTCCTCTGTCATTCATACTTCCCTAGTTTTCACAACGTTGTGTTTATATTACTGCATTGTCGTCACCAATCCATCTTTATCCGTTTTCCTTTTTGTTTGTTTCCTTTTGTGACCTGGGTATTCTTCTCTGCCCCTCAAAGTCCAGCTAAGACATGGGTAGTATTAGATTAAATTAAACTGGCAGCCTATTTTTTTGAGAAGCAGATGACAGTGTCAAAAATTTTAAAAAATATGTTAAAGAGAGTTTTTCCATAGACTTTTAATTTTGGATCCCTCCCTGGCTTGGAACTAGCGCCATCTGCTATATGATCCGCAGCAGACTATCTTGGAGGGGACTTGACTCTCAATAGGAAGAAATTTGCCAACTCCTGCATTAAATTAATTCTTCTCTCAGGTTTTCATCTCAATATGTGAGGTCTTGATCATAGCTGTATATGTGGCCAGCAACCAATGTTCTTTCTCACCTCCCCATGTTCTGTTAGAAATTGAAAAAGGGAGATGCACTTATATTTGTCTGTGTGCAAATATACCTCTGCGCTATTTGCAGGATTTTTGATCATATGAAGACCTATTCATATTTAATGAACTGAAAACAAATTTCACAAATAACAATATGGATGGTAGAGAGAATAGAGATCAGGACTTTCACTCATTTTTAAACCTTCACATGGTCAAAAATCTTGATTTTTTTCTGTACTTTTTATCATTAATAGTTAATTCTATTGGGCATAAGATTTCCTTTTCCTTTTCCTTATTCTCTTTTTTCTCCAGTTTTCTACTGGAGTGTTATTCCGTCAGACCTCTACTTTGCTTACCAGATTTCCTCTATGCCTTTAGCAACTTTGCACTGATTAAAATAACATGGCTTCTTAAATTTACTTTATTTCAAAGTTGTAGAGAATCAGAACAGCTTTTTTATTATGCCTGTTTATTAAAGGATACATAGCTTCTTCTGTCGTAAAAATATACATTTTAAAAATAATTTCAGGCATTGGCCTATTTTGAACAGTTGAAGATATCTCCTGATGCTTGGCAAGTGTGTGCTGAAGCTTTAGCCCAAAGAATCTACAGGTAACAAAATTTAAGTTGTTTCTTTTCTTAAGTAGAATTATAAGAGACAGTGAATTGTGTAAATGCCATTCCCATGCACCATATAATTCATAATAGTATCAATAAAGGAGAATATTTGTAGCTCAGGGTTGAAATAAGGGGTCCTTGGTGTTCTCTGAGCTTGTTTTCTTGCAGATGTTTCATTATCCAAACTAGGTAATATCATTAACACTGTTGATGTTACCTAGTTTGGGTAATGAAATGTCTGCAAGAAAACAACCAAGCTCAGAGAGCACCAAGGACCCCTTGATTCATAATAGCTAGACATCTGTGGTTAGTTTATATTTTTGTAGTCATACTGAAATTGAATATTTTTTTATTTTTTATTTTAATTCCATTTATATCCCGCCCTTCTCCAAAGGCTCAGGGCGGCTTACAAGCTTATGAAGTAGAAACACTTCTCTGTATATACAATAGATGTAAATATAAATTTCAAGCAGATAACCAACTCCATTACAGGTAATTCCCGAGTTACGAGCGTTCACTTAACGCTCGTTCAAAGTTACATGATGAGTTCCCCCTAGTGCTTACGAGCAAGTCCCGAAGTTACGACTATTGTAGCACCACGGCAATCGTTTGCCCTTACAAGCGACCGCAGTGGCTCTGCAACATTCACCCTGGTTATTCCCTCCCCACCCCCGCCCTGGATCTCCCTAGGCACCAGGCCTTCAATAGTCACCCTGCGAAGATCAAGATCCTTCGCTTTCTTGGCTGCTCCAGGCCTTCAATGCATTCACAGAGAATGGAGGCCTGAAGTAATGCAAGATCATGCGAGATAAGTGGGGCGAGATTTCACACTACTGATCTTGTGTGATCTCATGGTATATAGGCCTCTGTTCTCTGCAACAGAGAACGGAACCAAAGCTGGGGGATGCTTCTACGTACCTCCGGAGGCTGAATCGGGGCTCTGGACACCTTTTCCAGGCTCCTGCCACCTGGATCTAAGGCCAGGGGAGGCTTCCGCATCACCCCTGCAGCTCCAGAGGCCTTTTCCAGGCCGCTGCTGCCTGGATTTGAGGCCAGGAAATGCTTCTACGCACCCTGCATGGTCCGATCCAGGCTCTGGAGGTCTTTCCCATGCTGCCGCCCAGATTTGAGGCTGGGGAATGCTTCCGCAATCCTCCTGCAGCCCGATCCGGGCTCCGGAGGCCTTTTCCAGGCCACTGCTGCCTGGATCTGAGGCTGGGGAAAGCTTCCACGAACCCCCCCTGCAGCCCGATCCGGGCTCCAGAGGCCTTTTCCAGGCTATTGCCGCCTGGATTTGAGGCTGGGGAACGTTTCTGCGACCCCCCTGTGACCCAATCCGGGCTATGGAGGCCTTTTCCAGGCTGCTGCTGCCCAGAACCGCAGCAGAGAGGAGACGAATCTTTTCCAGGTGAGTCCTATGCAGCAGGAAGGGAGGGGGAAGCATGTGGTACCTTAGTGGGTCAGGGAGGGCTTGGGGGTCTGTTCCAGCACTAGGCCCTCTGTGGCCTTCCCCACCCTGAGATACCTAATGTTCACTTAATGAGCAAGGGAGTGATCTCATACCTCGAATGAGATTCACTGTATGAGTTTTCGAGTTACGAGTGGAATGGGCAGGGTCCATTACAGTCGTAATTCGAAGACTATCTGTATTGTTTGATGTGGTTATATCCTGATCAACACAAATAGTGGAACTAATGGAACCTGAATTCTCTTCTGTTTCTCAAGAAGTTTGTCAGCTCTCCAGAATTCTTCTTTGAAGTACATGACTGTTTAACTTTATGGCCTAGGTAGATTATAGTGGAAAGAACTGTTAAATTAGCAAAAACCTGGATGTCATGGTTCCAAACTCCAAGGCAAAAAAGTTTCCTTAAATAACATATTTATTTGGCTACATGGTATTGGCAGATCAAAAGTGAAACCAAGACTGAAGTTCCCCTCAAAGGTTACAATGTTACAAAGTTGAACTTCCCACCCCAGTAATATGTAATAAGTCACATTCCCCAATTAACTACTTGAACGGGCTTTCTAACGGAAGCTTTAGCATGCCAAAATGTAATCAGCAATGACTTTGGTTCCCACAGAACAATTTATTGTTTCGACTAAGCTAAAAAATACTCATCCCCCCTCCCAATTCTGTGGCAACCGAAAACGAAGGGAAAATGGCTTCAGCCAAATCAGTTTGTAGAGTTGACACTGCATTGTCCTTATGTGTGGTATTTGTGATTTTCACAGATGCTGCTATATTTAGTGTTTTCAGTTAAAAGTTATTCTATGCTACTGAATGCTGCTTTTTCTCGTTTTACATGTGTGGATTCAAGCCTAATCTGTTATTAGTCTAAATAGATGTTGTAGCAGCATGGCTATAGATTATTATTCATTATTTCACTCGTGCTAGAGTTTGTATAGTTTGAGCCATTTGTTGACAGCTAAACATAACCTGTGTTGTAATATGAATTGTATCCCCATAATCTCTAGTTTGTCTTGAGATATCTGTGTTATAGTCTGAAGTATCCACACCAAACTCAGTGATCAACCTCTAGGAATATAGCTTAAAAATATAATCTCTTGCTTGAATTGGATTATTTTTAATGTTACCACTTTGCCTGTAGTGTCGAAAGCAGTATCTAGATTGTAGTAGTTATAGCTAAATTTTGTAACCTGTCATTAAACCAAAATGGTTTGGAACAATGATTTCTGCTGCAAAATGTATGCAATTTTGTTATTTAAAAGGAGATTGCCAAATATAACTTTAGCTCTTCAAATGAGGAGCAGAATGTAAGTGAAATACATATGTACATATTTGTCTATAAATTTATATTTGTGTACTTATAATTATGAACAAAGCAAAATTTTAACCAGACACTAGATTCCTATCCAACCCATCAGATAAAACATATCAAATAAATAGTTTCATCCCCTATTTATTTCTCTATTTCAGTGATGATCACATCAAGTTCTTCTGCTTTCAAGTTCTGGAACATCAAATTAAATACAAGTGAGATACTTGCCTTATATTTATGAAAGGTTGAAGTAGATAATCTTTGCAGTCTTTTTCAAATCCACAATTTTTGTATAGGTCTGGATTGGAGGTGGGGGAAACTTAAGAGGAACTATATATTAGCACATGTGCATCTGTTTATGTATTTTATTTTACATTCTAATGCAAAAATTCCTGTCCATAGCAGTTGTATTTAAACATCCAAAATCTTATGTAGGGAACAGGATACTGGAAGCTTCTGCAGAAATGTTTCTCTGAAAGATTTGTAAATATTTTAATATTAATGCTCTGTTTCAGGTATTCTCAACTAACTGAAGTACAGCAACAGCTAATTAGGGAAACGCTAGTAACATGGTTACAAGCACAGGTACGTTTTTCTCATATAATTTATTATTATTTATCATGTGCTTCAATAATTTTCCAAATAAATGACTTTACCTATAAAAATATAGCTGCTTATTTCATACATGATCATATCCTGAAACATTTTAAAAATGCATTTTTTTTCCAGATGGTGAATTCTCAATCAGAGAAGACATTTATACGAAACAAAGCAGCTCAGGTCTTTGCTTTGCTGTTTGTTACAGAATATGTCACAAAATGGCCCAAGTTTTTCTTTGATATTCTGTCTGTGGTAGGCCTGAATCCTCGAGGTGTGGACCTTTATCTCAGAATTCTTATGGCAGTTGATGCTGAACTGGTAGATAGGGATGTTGTTCATACTTCAGAGGTAAGTTCCTTTTTTATAAAATAAATGTGCCCATTAATTTAAGCTTTATGTAAGAACCTTGACATAATAAGTTGGCTTTTGCTGACAGTTTCATAATTAACTTGTTCTGTTAAACAAGGCATGTTTAGAAGCCATGTCTTTAAAATGGCATATTTAGAAACTGTAGAAAAGTCTGTCTCAACTTGGTACCATCTAGATGTCCTGAAATGTTTTCAGAATTTTTGTGCTGGGGAATTCAAGAAATTTGAGTCCCAATACACTTGCAGAATATTAGGTTGGGAGAAACTGCAACAGAGTTTGTGAAACAATATGAGCTCAGGGTCATATGTATAATAGAAGTAATTGTTAAATTTTAGATTATAGAAAAAGATAGTTTTAATTTCCACTTAAAAACACAAGAAACTGAAAAAAATATTTTATGTGTTGAACCACAGAAGCTGTTAAGGCTTGGTTCAGTTGTACAGGTCATAACAAATTGAGAAACTAGGGTTTCTACATCCACAGTTCAAATTGGTCTTTCAGGTTAACAGTGGATAGAGAAGAAGATATAGCTTCTAAAGTCACTTGCTAAAAATACTTCTGAGGAAATTTTGCCTAATGCAGCTATGAATCATTCGAGCCTCTTTAAATTCCATCTGCTATAATAATTCTGTAGGGAGACACACGAGAACCATAGTTCAAAGTCACTTCTTACAATTGTACCTGATGTAGTGATATCTGACATATATTGACAATAATACTCATTATTACAAAGAAACTCCATGTTTTTTAATATATAAGTTGTCTAATGTTGGTAAGTTAGCATACAGTTGCAAGAAAAAGTATGTGAACCCTTTGGGATTACGTGGAGTTTTGCATGAATTGGCCATAAAATGCGCTCTAAACGTCATGTAAGTCACAACAATAGAAAAACACAGTCTGCTTAAAATAATACTACACAAACATTAGCTGTTGTCATGTTTTAATTGAACATAAGATGGAAACATTCACAGTGCAGGGTGGAAAAAGTATGTGAACCTTTGGACTTAATAACTGGTTGACCCTCCTTTGGCAGCAATAACCTCAACCAAACGTTTCCTGTAGTTGCAGATCAGACCTACACAACGATCTGGAGTAATTTTGGACCACTCCTCTTCACAAAACTGTTTCAGTGTAGCAATATTCTTGGGATGTCTGGTGTGAATCGCTCTCTTAAGGTCATGCCACAGCATTTCAATCGGGTTGAGGTCAGGACTCTGACTGGGCCACTCCAGAAGGCGTATTCTGTTCTGTTGAAGCCATTGTTTTGTTGAATTACTTGTATGCTTTGGGTCATTGTCCTGTTGCATCACCCATCCTCTGCGGAGCTTCAGTTGGCGGACAGATGGTCGTACATTTTCCTGCAAAATGTCCTGATAAACTCTGGAATTCATTTTCCCATCAATGACAACAATCCGTCCAGGCCCTGGGGCAGCAAAGCAGCCCCAAACCATGATGCTCCCTCCGCCATGTTTTACAGTGGGGATGAGGTTTTGATGTTGGTGTGCTGTGCCTTTTTTTCTCCACACATAGTGTTGTGTGTTTTTCCCAAACAACTCAGTTTTGGTTTCATCTGTCCACAGTATATTTTGCCAGTAGTGCTGTGGAACATCCAGGTGCTCTTTTGCAAACTTCAAACGTGCTGCAATATTTTTTTTGGACAGCAATGGCTTCCTCCGTGGTGTCCTCCCATATACTCCATTCTTGTTTAATGTTTTCCTTATTGTAGATGTGTCAACAAAAATGTTAGCATGTGCCAGAGATTTCTGTAGGTCTTTAGCTGACACTCTAGGATTCTTCTTCACCTCATTAAGCATTATGCGCTGTGCTCTTGCAGTCATTTTTACAGGACGACCACGCCTAGGGAGAGTAGCAACAGTGCTAAACTTTCTCCATTTGTAGACAGTCTGTCTTACCGTGGACACATGAACATCAAGGCTTTTGGAGATACTTTTGTAACCCTCTCCAGCTTCATGCAAGCCAACAATTCTTGATCGTAGGTTTTCTGAGAGCTCTTTTCTGTGAGGCATGGTTCACATCAGACAGTGCTTCTTGAGACCAGTAAACCCAAAACAGGTGTGTGTTTTTAAAGGGCAGGACAGCTGTCAGCAACACATCCAATATCATCACACTGGTTGGAGTCAAGGTTGGCTCACTCCTGGCTCCAATTAGCTCTTGGAGAAGTCATTAGGCTAGGGGTTCACATACTGTTTCCACCCTGCACTGTGAATGTTTCCATCTTATGTTCAATTAAAACATGACAACAGCTAATGTTTGTATAGTATTATTTTAAGCAGACTGTGTTTTTCTATTGTTGTGACTTACATGACGTTTAGAGCGCATTTTATGGCCAATTCATGCAAAACTCCACATAATCCCAAAGGGTTCACATACTTTTTCTTGCAACTGTACATATTGATTAGAGTAAATAAATAAACAAGAAATGATGCAAAAATTAAACATTCTGCAATTCAGCCACACAGAGCTACACATACATTGTCACATGTAGTAAAATGTAACACCTTTCCACAAAAAGAAATAAAAACAAAAAATATACCCAGTGCAATAAAGTAAAAAGTACTTAAATAAATGGGCATACAAGAGAAGGGGCAGAAAGACAAACTAATTCACTTAGATTCACCAAATGCATAGACTGTAGCTGTCAAACATAATATAATACATGGATACTCCTACCCAACATGCTCTAAAGTAGAAGGTAATGTATACATATACTATCGGACAAAAATAATGCATAGAGATGTACAGATTGCAGCAGCAAGAGAAAAAAAGATTGGTAAGCACAGGGACTCCAGAAGATGGTAGAGGACAGGAAAGCCTGGAGGAACATTGTCCATAGGGTCGCGATGGGTCGGACACGACTTCGCAACTAACAACAACAACAACAAAGCACAGGGTGATGAAATGTGTCAAAGAGTTAAAAATTAAAATTAGAAGGCAAGAGAAAGCAGAGGAGCAAAGCAAGGAGAGAAAGATATTCAGAAACATGGAGGCATGCATTAAGGTAGAATATAAAAATCCCAGCTGCAAGCAGGGCAGGCAGTTAAAGAAAAAAGTAAGAGATATTTAAATGCATAGAGTATGGTGGAGAAGGAATGTGAAGTCATTAGGCTAGGGGTCCACATAGAGCCTTGGTGGAGCAATGGGCTAATGCCTCCTTAAGTAACACCAGCTGCCTGCAATTAGTGCAGGTTCGCATCCCACCAGGCTCAAGGTTGACTCAGCCTTCCATCCTTCCGAGGTAGGTAAAATGAGGACCCAGATTGTTGGGGGCAATTAAGCTGACTTTGTAATAATGCCGCTTGGGTGTGTGTGTGAAAGCCCTAATAAGCAGGCATATACATAGAATGAAGGCTACTGCTAAGCTTGTAAGCCGTCCTGAGTCTTCGGAGAAGGGCGGGATATAAATGGAATTAAAAAAAAAAAAAAAGATTGTTGGGGCTGGGAGTACAGTTAACCAATCAACACCACAGCTCCTTGATAATCTATCCCGGCAATGCTGCTTTGGGTAAGGCCACACTGGGAGAGAGACTCAAGCCTATGTGTTTGGTATGAGGCCCAAAGCAGGGACCTTTAGACTTCCTCTCTTTTACATGCACAGACCACTATTAGAATTTTTTTAGATGCATTTCATCCCTAATATGTGATTTTTTAAAACATTAATGGAACATGTCATACAAAGTTGGAGATAAATACTAAACATTTGAAATTACAGAGTAGTGATGAAGAGACATCAACCACATAGATGCATTTTATGATGAACATTAGGTTACTGCTAACTATTAACTGCCCCAATGTTTTCAATTTTCAAAAAACAGAAACAGGCACCTCAGTCTTTACTACTGAAGATTAACATCCTTATTATACCTATAGGAGGCTCGCAGAAATACTCTAATAAAGGATACTATGAGGGAGCAATGCATTCCAAGCTTGGTTGAATCATGGTATCAAATCTTGCAAACATATCAGTATACAAATTCAGAATTGACGTGTCAGTGCCTTGAAGTAGTTGGAGCATATGTCTCTTGGATAGATTTGAGTCTAATTGCAAATGAAAGGTAATGCTCTTATTCATTCACTAATGAACTTACTGTGTGATAAAACTAGTGAATTTTTAGGGTAACCACTATTAAAAAATAAACCTTTTTGTAATTGTTTGAAAAAATAGCCACTTTAAAAATAATTAACTGTTTTGCAAATATAAAAAAAGGTAAATGTTCCCCCGCACATTCGTACTAGTCATTTCCAACTCTAGGGGCCGGTGCTCATCTCCGTTTCAAAGCCGAAGAGCCAGCGCTTGTCCGAGGACATCTCCGTGGTCATATGGCCGGCATGACTAGACACCAAAGGTGCACGGAATGCTGTTACCTTCCCACCGTAGTGGTCCCTATTTTTCTACTTGCATTTTTACGTGCTTTCGAACTGCTAGGTTGGCAGAAGCTGGGACGCGTAACAGGCACTCACTCTGTTATGTGGCACTTGGGATTCGACCCGCCAAACTGCCGACCTGATCGACAAGCTCAGCGTCCTAACCCACTGAGCCACCGTGTCCTATACTTTTTGCAAACATAGTGAAACCTAATTTTAAAGTGCTATTTGTGGGTAGACTGTGTCTATTATTTCTGAATATCTGTTAAATATAGCAGTATCTCATTGCGGTAATTTACAACACTTCTATAATTATATCATTTTATGTTATTTGCATGCTATTATGCAAATAGCATAAATTGACACAGATGTAAAGTTAAAATGGAATTATTGTAAATTTAATTTAATATATATAAATATATATATAATTTAATATATATAAATCTACAAAAACATATATATATATATAGTATATAGCTTTTGTATTTCTTATACAAGAATATAAGCATAGGCTGATAATGTGAAATTTACTGTTAAATTCTGTTTTTATCCACAAAGCAAATTTTTTGTCTTTTTTTTTAGGTTTATAAATATGCTGCTAGGTCACATGTCCATAGAGGTTTTACGAGAGGAAGCATGTGACTGCTTGTTTGAAATTGTAAATAAGGGAATGGATCCAATTGATAAAACTAAGTTGGTAGAAACTTTGTGTCAAGTTTTGCAGTCTGCTGGCCTATTTATAGTTGATCAGGTTAGTTATTTTTAGTGAAAGAAATGTTATATTATTATGATTTGTATGACTGTTCATGTTTTCAGTACTTGTAAAAGTCATTTATCTTGTTTGTTCTAAACTGCATTTTATGGTAGCTACCCCAGTAGTTTAACACTGCTTATTTCTTTTCATCTGTGATAAGGCTCCCATTATCCAGCTTCAGTGTACAATACTCCGTCTAGTTTCTCCATACTATATAATTAAGTTTGTCAGCTGAGCAGATTTGGGTAGGGAGGATGTTTACATTTTTCCGTTTCCACATGCTGACATGGGTTTTGTGTATATTTGGGTAAAAAGTATTCAATGTGTAAAAGAATTGGGAGTACTGTAAATCCAGGCCACAGCCACTAACATCATTATAAAACTTGATTTTTGAAAGTGGTCTTTTGGAAAATAATAATGCTAACAGATTTTATTTATTGCCATTTCATCTAGTAAGTGCAACAAGTATTGCTGTCTTAAGTGATCATTTTGATCCTTAGTAATCTATTATAACAGTATCCATCATGGAGATTTTAATTTTTACAGGGATATAATTTGTGACTCAAGTTGTTTATTTTTCTTTTAAAGTGTTTAATTAATGTTTAACCTTTACAGGAAGAAGATGTAGACTTTCTAGCTAGATTCTCTAAACTGATAAATGGAATGGGGCAGGCATTGATAGCTAGCTGGTCTAAACTTGTGAAGATTGGAGATTTGAAGAATGCTCAAGATACTCTGCAAGCAATTGAAGCAAAAGTGGCTCTAATGTTAAAACTTTTGATTCATGAAGATGATGATATATCTTCAAATATAATAGGATTTTGTTATGATTATCTGCACATATTGAAACAGGTACATTTATGAAATTTTGCATTCTGAAAAGTCCCATTTTTTCTCAATCCTTTCAGCATTAATATGTGCACATTGCTTGAGACATTTCAAAACTAGGCTTTGTTTCTTTTATTTTGTAGCTCCCTGTGCTTTCAGAACAACAAAAAGCTAATGTAGAGGTAAGAATAATGAAAGACCTTTTTGAAGATCTTTGTTTCACTATTCAATGAATCTGCCATGGGAAACCATTAACATATTTTAACATTAAGAATTTAAATTAAAAAAATAAAATAATCCCCAAAGTTATTTAAATTCTTATCAGATAACTTTTTTTACCAACAAGTCATGAAATCATTATATGTTCTTTAATTTAGAGGAGGACCCCTTCTTCCAAATGCAGCTGTTATGCCATTTTAATAGGTAATATGATAAAACTGGTATTTTCTTTCACACTGTTTCCATCACCAGTTGAGCACAATGACTGATGGGGGGGGAACCTTCAAGTCATAGTTTTTATGACAAGAGAAGCAAGCGTTATTTTGATTTCTATGAAGCTGAATGTCTTGCACTTGAAATTACTATTTCTTTCATTGATAGTGGTACAGTATAAAACAGCGCTCATAGAGATTGCTTTAACAGTATTTCATTACTTCTGCATTATTTCTATTGAATCTCACTGCTTTTATTATTTTAATAAGTAGAAGCTTATATTAGATGATAACTTTATCACTGATTTATCTTTCTAGGCAATTATGCTGGCAGTAATGAAAAAATTAACATACGATGAAGAGTACAACTTTGAAAATGAGGTTAGAAGTCACATTTAGATAATTCAGTGACAGTTTCAGTTCTTGTGGCGCCTGTTTCTCATTCCACCTAGCCATCTAGCTCCAGAAATTGTAGTTTTGGATTAATCTGGATACTTTTCAGAGATACCCCATTATAACTTATGCTGCACTATTCCAAAATAAAACATAACCACATTATAGGTTCAGGATACAGACAGTGGACTCATTAGTGCTCTTGCTTCATCTTTCCCAGTGTCATTCCAGAGAGCTGAGAATGAAGCAGCATTCTTTCAAAGCATTGTAGCCCTGTCCAAAATGGACTGATTTTTCAGCAAGACAGATAAAGACCATTACAAAACAATGTCCCAGCAAGATTCTGAAGAATGCAACAGTCGACCAACGACAATTAATAGGGATGAACAGTTTCCATTGTATGTTTCCACTGGCGGAGAAAACTGTCAGTACTACAGTTTTGTCACTAAAAAAAATCAGAATTTCAGGACATTGTTAAGCTAGACTGACTTGTCAAATGCTTATGAAGACCAATAACAGGAATTAGAGGCAATAATATGTAAACCTTTCTTTTGGGAAGTTAGATTGGAACATGCTTGTCAGTAGTCTTGAAAAGAGTATGACCTTTTTATTAGTAAGTTTCTAACAAAGGTAGAAACAATTTTGATGTAGATAATTATTTTAACATTCTGATCTAAAAATTTTAAATAATTTTCATAAGCATGTTTTAGAAATGAGAGATATTTGATCCTTTGGGTTCTTCTTCTTCTATTTCATACCCACCAGTCATTAGCATGCATGGCACAAGAGGTCAAGTTCCTGTTTTAAATTAACAATAAAAGGAACAGGAACAACAACAGTCATTTTGGTGTAGTGGTTAAAAGTACCAGGCTGGAAACCAGGAGACTATGAGTCTTTTCTTGCCTTGCGCACAAATCACATCCAAAAATGTGGTCAATAAAAGTGTGTGGACTTGTCCATCTAGTCATCAAGAATCAAGAGAGACAAAAGCATTTATGTAGTTGCAATCTAGCAGGACTACTTTCACAGAGAGTAAGATTACAGGCTACAAGGATAATGGATTTACTAAGCTATGCTTATTAATCATCTAGCAAGAAATGCCTTGTAATATCTAAATGCTAGTATATTATGGGACTAATCTGTTCATACTATGTACGTCTATAGGGTGAAGATGAAGCCATGTTCGTAGAATATCGGAAACAGCTAAAACTGTTGTTAGATAGACTTGCACAAGTCTCACCTGAATTACTATTAGTTTCTGTTCGCAGAGTTTTTAACACTACATTGCAGTAAGTTTCAAATGAATTTCTGATAGTTTTCATTGCCAGTAATAAAATGCTTTCTTTTGAGTGACAGTTTCCATTGATACTTAAGACATGCTTTCCAGTTGGCTGATTAGTAATGACTACCGTGTTTCCCTGAAAGTAAACCCACCCCTGAAAGTAAGCCCCAGTTGATTTTTGGGAGGCGGGCTTAATATAATCCCTCCCCTGAAAGTAAGCCCTACTTAAGGGCTTGCATGAACGGCCTCTGTGATGAGGTGAAGCTGATGGGGGAGGGGGGATGTGTTATACCAGTTCCTTACCTCCATCCCGGCTTGTTCCGTGGCCTCATGGCAGCAAGGTGGCAAATGGCTGGTTTTGGTGTGACGTTGCCGCTGGCCGTGGCCATTTGCCCCCTCGCATGTCACACACAGTGCCACAGCCATGAGGCTGTGGAACAAGCCAGGCGGAGGTGAGGAACTGGTATACTGGTTTCTTACCGCTGCCCGGCTTGTTCCACAGCCTCATGGTAGCAGCATTGGGCAGAAGATGGCAAACAGCTGGCTTTGGCGTGACATGGCTGTTTGCCACCTCACGCATTGCGCCCAATGCCACTGCAATCCAGCTCAGCCAAAAGTGGCAGTGGAAAAAGTGGGGCAGCTCCCTCCTCACCTGCCCATTCAGTTACAACTTTGGTGGCTCTCTAGGCAGAGCTGCGAAGTTCTCTGCTGAAGTGGGCGGTCAGGCCATTGACGAGCAATGCAGCTCAGCAGAAAGCAGCCTCGGAACAGGTGGGGCAGGTAAGGAAAGAAATCCTCACTTCCCCCCAGAAATTGCCTTTCTTTCCTTACCTGACTCCCAGCCCCATGCTGTTTCACCTTTGCGATCCGCTGCTGCCATGTGCAGGGAAACGAAGGTTTTTTTGGGGGAAAGAATGGTCAGTCAATTCCAACTTCGCAATCTTGTAGGATTATCGGTAAAAAAAAAGTTCCATCAGACTTTCAAACTTCTTGAAATCTTACGAGAAGTTAGTCTGATGGAACTTTTTTCTTTTTTTACTGATAGTCCCACAAACATGCGGCGAAGGCTGAGAAGTGAATTGAGAAACGGAATGCAGCTCAAAGGCAAGTTACTAAAAAAAACACTTGGAGGAGGTGAGGGCCTCTGGGCGGGTGCGGCAACCTTACCCTACGTGGCTTCGGTAGGTGTCTGGCAGGGAGGGAAGCAACTGGTTTGCCACCATGCTAGCTCCGCCACGTTGCTTCTCTACCCCATGCACAGGCCTTGCCCCACCCCTGCCTGCTCGCGGCCTACTGGTGCCGGTACCAGCAAAAAGTAAGCCCTCCCCAAAAGTAAAACACTGTGCTTACTTCAGAGCCCAAAAGAAAGTAAGACAGTGTCTTACCCTCGGGGAAACACAGTACATTTTAGTACCCAAAATCTAATTACTGGAACTATAATGTAGATACGGATTTCATAGAGTTTTTTTGCCATGTAATTCCTTTTTAAGGAACTATTCATTCAATTAACCTAAATGGGGAAAAACCTGTTAAAGGCAATACATTTCTCCCACTGTGTCTTCACTGTGATCTGAAAGAAAGAAAAAGAAATGCTCTTGCTAGTAAATTGGAAAGAATTAAGTAGCTTCAGCTTCAAAAATACCTGGCAATTTAAAACACAAGCACAAAATTTTAATGTGGGAGAAAGAGGATTGCACACAACAAACAGGAAGAATTAATTTTATTATAATATTAATGCCAAATTAAGTTTCTTCTTGTTCACATGAAAAATATTTGAATAATCCTCCCTCTTTTATGGTTCATATTCTGTAGTGCATACTATAATAAAATATATAGAGTTTATACCAAATTAATCAAATTTCAAATTTTATTATCCATTATCACCATAAGCAACAACTGGTGACTTGGAGACAGTTTGCCCGAAAGATAGAAGACAGGTTTGGAGAAGATTGATATAGTTCATAATCCCATAAATTAATTGTTAATGCTTAATTTATCTGTTGATGAAACATTTATGTTTTTATATGTATATTTAATACAGCCAAATTCTAATAAATTATAATTCCATATTTTTTTCTATCCTTTTTTATAGGAATTGGCAAACCAAACCGTTTATGGAAGTAGAAGTAGCAATAAGATTGTTGTACATGTTAGCTGAAGCTCTTCCAATATCTCATAGTGCTCACTTTACAGGTGATACAAAAGCTAGTGCTTTGCAAGATATGATGCGGACTGTAAGTGTGAATCAAAATTGGTGTAATTTGTTATAATTTTTATATTAACAAAATTGACTCAGTCATTTTTCTCTTTTCCTTTTCTCTTTAGTTAGTTACATCAGGTATTAGCACCTACCAGCACACATCAGTAACTCTGGAATTCTTTGAGACTGTGGTCAGATATGAAAAATTTTTCTCTCTGGAGCCTCAGCACATTCCAAATGTTTTAGTAAGTTCATACTAGATAGCTATTTGTTTATGCAATTATCAATAATATGGCATTTCTTTTATTCTATTAAAAAGTTGAAAAATATTGGATCCTTTTAGTAATCAATTTGTCTCTTTTAGTTTGTTAGAAATTCAACTCACTAAATTGTTCCCTTTTAAATTGCAGATAGCATTCTTGGATCACAGAGGTCTTCGCCATACTAATCCAAAAGTACGAAGCAGAATAGCATACCTTTTTTCCAGATTTGTCAAATCGCTCAAGTAAGCTTAATGACAATTAAGTCATTTAATAAAAGTGAACATTCTGAATAGAATATGATGGGTTTGGTACACGAAGGAGACTGTTAAATATATTCAGAAGAATGTTTTTCCAGCACAAATAATAGAAGCTTATCTTAATTTTTAAGACTGATTTTTACCTCCAAAGACTAAAGTCATTAATTTATAATTTACTTTTCTTTACAACTATAAATAATTCTAAAATCTATACATACTGTAGTGGTATAATTCCAAATCATGATTTTCTTATCTCCACATTAATGAAAATCTAATGTGATATGATGATCAATTCGGTAAATACTGGGTCTCTTTTGTTCTGCCATTGGGTTACAAGATAGGATCACATAATTGGTGCTGTAATTTCTAACTGAGAAACTTTAATAGGGGTATTGTTGAATTTTAATATTGGAGTTATTTAATGTATTTATAAGTGTGTAATGTGGTTTACATTCTTATCCTTTAGTAAACAAATGAATCCTTTTATTGAAGACGTATTAAACAGAATACAAGACCTGCTAGAGCTTTCGCCACCTGTAAGTTTTTTTTATATGTAACAGCTTATTAGTTTTCTAGTTTTACAATTAAGTATTTAAAAAGCAACATGGTGACTGGGTTAATCAATAGTTCAATAACACATAAATCTTTAGTATAAATCTCAAGTTACAACATCAGATATTTCCTCTCTTTTTCCCTTAATATCTACTATCTCATATTAGGCTAATACAGTTATTATTATTATCAACTAAGTAAAAACATCTTTGTTACATTTATCAATAATTGTTAGCTTATACATATCTTAATTGTGTTGGCATTCAATCTTTATATACAATCAATGTCCTGTTATTGCTTTCTTCCCAAGCTTTAATTTCCCATCAATATTCAAATTAACATTTGGTATTTATAATTTCCAAGCTTTAGGTAACCAAAGTTTCCCTTATCTCAACTTCTTCCTTTTTCCCTTTTCATAACAAAATCTAATATTCTAAATACACATCTATTTAAATATAGTCTTGTTCTGTTTTCTAAACATTATCTATTTTCCACCCTATTAAAACAAGTAATTAATAATACAGTATCCCCTCTAATAATTCAAAACCATTATATGTATTGTGTGGGTTAACCAATAAATCAGTAATATACATAAATTTTTTCATTTAGGTCTAATTTTAAAAAGCTCAAATACTCCCTCTCTTTTTCTGGCAATATCTATTATCTCATATTGGGCAAACAGAATTCTAATTTTCAACCGATTTCCCAATATTTTATATTAGGTGACCAAAATTTCCCTCATCTCAACTTCTTCCTTTTTCCGTTTTCATACCGAAGTCTATTAGTCTTGTTACACATCTTACCTATTCAATTATAATGTTATTTTCTAAAAATTATCTATTTTCCACCATATTCAACCCTCTACCTCTAGTTAGTAATATGATATCCCCTCTAATAAATCAAAACCCTTATTTTCTTCAGCCTTACTCTGGCTTTCTTCCTTTGCCAACTAACCTTCCAAGTCAATGCTTTTGAATCATCAAATAGTTCTCCCTCTGTTGTTATATATATTATTTGGAATAAGAAAGACCATTTGGTTGCATTTTTTTGGAAGAACTAGCCGATTTGTATTCATTAGATTGCCTCCCTTTTACTCCAATTTCCCACAATTGTCCTGATAGATTTATTTTCAATCTGTTCTTCTTCCTTTTCCTCAAATTTCTTCTGATTTTCAAAAAAGTTTTTTCCATTTTCAATGTTGTCACTCCCTTTTCTGATTTTTCCGTTGGCTGGATCTGTTGGTCAATTGAGTCCTCTGTATTAGTGTTTAGTTGTTCCACTTCTGTTATTTTCCGCATTGTTAGTTCTTTGGTTGTAGTCAAGATCTGGCTTTGTATATTTAAGCTGGCATCTTGTTCCTATATGTTGCATCTTGTCACAAGCTGAAAGAATGGTTTTGTGTATTGATTTCAACATGGAAAGGATTTTTTCCTGATCTTCATCCATATTCTCTTGATAGTATGTTAAGTTGAAATCTTTAGAAGCAAACGTTAAAATAGTTTTTTATAGCCAGTTATGCAACATCTATTTCACGTGTTATAGGTGGTCTTTATAGTAGAAATTGTTTGTCAAGTAACAGTTTATAGTCCAAGGTATTCCATCATCTCATATAATAACATATGCTTCTCATGTAAAGAAATAGGAAAGCAATTCCCCACATATAGCTCTGAAAGTCAGTAAAAGTTTACATTCATAGTTCAAGCAGGCCAGATATGCCGCCCAGAAGTTCCTTCTTTGCAGCTGAGTTTTCAAAGGTGGTAGCTGTCAAGGTCAGAGAAGTTTTTTCTGGAGTTTGGGCTTCAAGCCAAGTCTCTCTTAGTCAATAACAAGTTGGAATACCATACTTTGCCTCAAGTTGTCACCGATGCCGTTTAAAGCTTTTTAAGTCCAAAATTTTTATGATAGTTTTTCAAGTCTTTATTTCTTTTTTTAGATAAAAAGAAACGTCTCCAGTAAGAATAGGAAAACTTTTAGTCCCCAAGTTTCAAAAGCATATACATCCAATTTGATTAGAATTGTTCTTATAGTTTCTCTGTTTCCCCTGGGTAGTTAGTCGCCACCTTTCTTAGAGGGTGGGGTAGAAATTCCCTTCCCTCTCTCCTCACAGGGGAAAAAAATACTTTGGGCATCTTTTACAGGAAAAAATACTTAAATTCTTAAAGAGAAGATCATATCTCACCCAGTTTCATCCGTGTTGCTTTAAAGGTGCTTGGTGGTGATTTTGACTTTGGCTGTCAGCAGCTTAGTGATGAGCCATATTGCTATGGCCGGTCTTTCCCCTGCCGGTTTGGAGGGCTTCCCTGGATCAAACGGAAGGGCCACTGCCCTCCCATGATCAAGTGAGGGTCCCCTCCTTGCTCGTCGCCCCTACAGGGCGACTTTTGACCCTTTCCAGGGTCCCCCAGTGGGACGAATTCGGACGTGAAAGACGGAGCTTGTTTTCCAGCGTCCGCAGCACTGCGTTGGCAAACCAGCCACCTGTAAGTTTTTTGTATTGCCTTTAATGAAGACTGCAGACTTGTGGACTGCTGAACGAGGGAGGGAGAGTTTAGTTTACTGAATTTCCACTTAAATATTGGAGATAGTTAATAGAATTTATATATTTATAATGGATCTTTTTTTTGAAAAAACAAAGTGGCAAACATGGAGATCTGCCCTTGTATTATCTCTATAATACAACCTATTGGTCTTGTAATCATCTGATGAGCTCTGTAAATAAGAATGGACTTGAAACTGGATCTCCCTACCTCAAGCCCATCATTTTAATCTGTTCCATATTGGTTTCTAATATATACATATATTTGATTTATATGTTCATCAGGTAAGAACATTATCTCAAATTAGCCACATATAATATGCTTGGTTTGTATTGAGAGAGACTAAAACTGGTCTCAGGTTTACAAGATTATAGCCACAATCCATAGTACATCAATAGAGTATTGAAATGTAATATTTCTATAATAAAGTTACTGTAATTAGAATATGCAGTTATAAGGGAGCATTTTCAAATAAATCATGGCTACACTAGTTAACAACAATCATATGGCATTTGGTGCAAGATGTTACAGGGCAAGGCTAGGCAACCTCTGCTGTTTTATGACTCATGGACTTCAACTCCCAGAATTCCTGAGTCAGCTGAGTCTGGGAGTTGAAGTCCATGAGTCATAAAAGACCCAAGGTTGCCTACCCCTGTTGGGTGTTGTGTGCAATTTAGATTGGTTTGGGGGTTTTGTTATAAAACTTGGGGAGACTGTAGAACTCAGCAAGCAGAATAATTAGAAAATTTTTCTAGTTCTAGGAAAAAATATTTAATGTTAAATACTCTTCTCTTTTTCTGGGTTCCAGGAGAATGGTTACCAGGCTTTATTAAGCAGTGATGATCAACTTTTTATTTATGAGACTGCAGGAGTATTGATTGTGAACAGTGAATACTCTACGGAACGCAAGCAGGCATTAATGAGGAACCTTTTGACTCCTCTAATGGAGAGATTCAAAGTGCTGCTAGAAAAGCTTGTGATGGCACAAGATGAAGACAGACAGATGGGATTAGCTGATTGCCTATATCATGCAGTAGGCTTTGCAAGGTGGGATTTGTGTAGCCTATTTGAAATATTTAAAAGTAGTGTAGTTGTCAGCATAAAAATAGCAGGTTAGAACTAAACTTGTTTTTACATTGTTAGTTATTACTTCAGCTCTTCCGTTCAAGGTGTTCTACCTCCACTTAGCTTGGCCAACGTCTGCAGAAAGATATTATGATAGATCTAGTGAAAGCCACTGAGTGGTCCAGAAGAATCAAGAAGGCTACTGTCCTCCATCAGTCTGATAAAAATCATCAGTTGGGGTTAACAAGGCAATGCCCAAACCCAGCTGAAATGGAACTAGGAAATCTATTTTTTCGAAAAGTTTCTGGATCTAAACAGCTATCACACACCTCCACCTCTTGTGCAAGAAGAGTATGTTGGCTATAATTGTAATGATAAAATAAGGCTATAATTGTTCAGATCTTCTGAATCCAATGATATTTTAGTACCTCTTGTTCAGAGAAATTTATATTCTCCTGGACCAAGCTGAGTATCTCTCTGCTGCTGCTGTATGAAATAAACCATTTGTGTAAAGAAAAAGACAATCCAACTTATTTCAGATTATTCATCCTAGGAAGCTATTTTATATGGCATACCAAAACCATGGTGTAATATATCTTTTTTATTTGCATAGTCGTACTAGCAAAGCTTTCAGCAATAAGCAGACAGTTAAACAATGTGGATGCTCAGAAGTGTATCTGGACTGCTTACAAACATTTCTACCAGCTCTCAGCTGCCCCTTGCAGAAGGAAGTTCTTAGAAGTGGTGTACGCACTTTTCTTCACCGAATGATTATTTGTTTAGAGGAAGAAGTTCTCCCATTCATTCCTTCAGCCTCTGAACATATGCTCAAGGATTGTGAAGCAAAAGATCTTCAAGAATTTATTCCCCTCATAAATCAGATCACAGCAAAGTTTAAGGTAAGAGTCTATCTTAAATGTCTTGTCTTTTTGTATCTACAAATTTAATAAAATAGCTGCTCTGAGGAAAATCCATTTTAAAAAATGGTTATTATGTTGGTCGCAGCTAGTTACAAAACATTCATTCCATATACTAATATTATTAAAGTAATCCTAAAAGAAAAATTGCCAAAACCTAGAATGCAAGGCATATATGGCACCTGACCTTCATATATTATCAAAATACTAAACTTCTATTCTGAATTCACCATTTGTTGCTGTTGAGACTAAATGAGAAACAAATAGTTCATGAGTATCTAGCAACACCTCCACATTGGAGACTGAAACCACTTCATGTCATGGATCCCTCAGAGGCTGGTTTGGAGGAGGAGGAGGAGGAAGAGTTGGAGCGGGGAACATCCAACAGGGAAGGCAGGCCAGAGACTGAGGATGATGCTGTCCCGACCCCCTCAGGCATTGGATGTGGTTGACCAGACGGAGAGCTGCTTGCCTGTACAGACCCAGGAGGATTGGCTGCTGACTGGCAGTAGTGCTGATAGGCAGCCAGTCTCTGACAGGAACAGCTGCCTGCTTCACTCCCTCCAAGGGCCAGGAGAGTGGAATGTAGGCAAGCCCAAAGAAAGGCTGCAAGGCTACTCAGGAGGAGGTCCTCCACCCCTCCTCACAAGGGACACCTGGAGGGGAGTAGCTGTGGGGAGCTAGTCTTTGCTAGGAACAATTGTTTTGGTTTACACTTGCCTGGTTTTTACTCGTACCTGTTGCTCTTTGCCTTGCCTTGCTTGGAAGATTGCTTTTTGCATTTTGTTTTGGACCTCGCCCTTCTCTGGTGGCTACATTTGGTCTTTGCTTCACTGGGGCTTTGGAAATGCTTCTTTTCTGGGATTTGTTTCTTGTCCTGAGGACTGCCCTTGTATTGTGCCTGGACCCTGCCTGCTGGATTGGACTTGGAACTCTAGACCTTGCCATGTGAGCGTGCTCCTACTCTGTGGACTTTCTTGGTACTATAGGGGCTGTTGTTTGGGGATCTATAAGGGTGGCTGCCTTCAAGGCAGCATGAGAGTGGAGCCTTACTGGTTGTTGAAGGGACATTGGCGGGAACTTTTAAGAGAAATAAAGAACTCTTTAGACCTGCCTTGCATTAACCACCTGGGTCATAACACTTTAAACCATGCTGTTAGTGGTCCAGGGTGCAGACAAACCACATTGTTTCCATCTTAGCCTGGTTATAATAATATAATGTCAATGCACAAATAGGAAATGATTAAGGAATACAAAGTTAATACAAGCCATGAAGTTACAGCTGAACTTAATTTTATGGAGCAGTTACAGACTGTTTTTATAACTTTTTCCATTTTTATTATTGTATTATGTATTTATTCATCATAAACTTAATTAGCCATATTTTTCATATCTATAGACCCAGGTCTCTCCATTTCTTCAGCAAATGTTTATGCCATTACTGCATGCTATTTTTGAAGTCTTGCACCAGCCTGCTGAAGATAACGACCAATCTGCTGCTTTAGAAAAGCAAATGTTGCGAAGAAGTTACTTTGCCTTTCTACAAACAGTCACTGGCAGTGGAATGAGTGAAGTCATAGCAAATCAGGGTAAGATGAGAGCCTGTTTTCAAACTTTAATTATAATAAAATTAGAAAACTAGGGTTGGGGAATGCCCTACTCATCAATTTTCTTTGTTAGGCGGCACATTTTGTGAATGGCAGTTTCCTCAAAATAAATATATTTACTTTTATGGCCTTTTGTATTGCTAGATTGCAAATGACTTTTTTTACTATAAAACATATCTCCTTTTTTAAATAGACTTTAGGGATTGTTATTTTTATTTTTTAACATGCAGAGAGGAAAGAGTGGTGGAAAAACTGTGTGTGTATAAATAGATTTTAAAGGCATATGTTTTTAAGAATGCTATTGTTGCTATGGAATAATGTTGATCCATTAAGATCAGAAAACCGGTTTCCAGGCAAAAAGTAGTCTCAAAACTGCAAATCTAGAGTGATGTTGTTTCCATCATAAAAGATATACTGTAAAACTCCTCATGCTTATCACCTACATAATTCTTCATATATTGATAACATTCCAAAGTTGAAGAGTATAATCAAAATTATTTTCATACAGTATCTTTAAATTGTACTACTTTTTCCAAGAAGGGACGCGGTGGCTCATCGGGTTAGGACGCTGAGCTTGTCGATCGGAAGGTCGGCAGTTTGGCGGGTCGACTCCCGAGTGCCGTGTAGCAGAGTGAGCGCCTGTTACTGGTCCCAGCTTCTGCCAACCTAGCAGTTCGAAAGCACGTAAAAATGCAAGTAGAAAAATAGGGACCACTGCGGTGGGAAGGTAACAGCGTTCCGTGCGCCTTTGGCGTCTAGTCATGCCGGCCACATGACCACGGAGACGTCCTCGGACAAGCGCTGGCTCTTCGGCTTTGAAACGGAGATGAGCACTGGCCCCTAGAGTCGGAAACGACTAGCATGCATGTGCGGGGGAACCTGTTGTGACTCAGGGCCAGCCTGTGGGTCCGACAGCCGGCTCTGATGTATCGGATGACTCTGAGGGGGAGGAGGGAAACGAACCGGCTGATGATGGTTTGGAGGAGGGAAACGAACCGGCTGATGATGGTTTGGAGGCTTTGCAGAGTCCTCAGCCGGGGACCTCTTCTCAGCTGCGTGAGCCCGAGAGTGCGGAGGAAGATGACCCACAGCTGGCCCTGTTCAAGGACGCCCGACGCAGGAGGCAGTCAAGCAGGAACAAACAAAGAAAGGCTGCAGGACTCCTCGGGAGGAGGCACAGGGAGACCACGCCCTGAGCTCTCTATAAAAGGAGTGTTTGGGGAGGGGCTGGTTGCTGAAAGCAACTTTTCCGCTTGAGAAGACAAGCTCTAGTGTTTTTGTTAACTGCGTAATTAAATCTTGGCAGAAGCCTTTTAGCCTTGGACGCTTTCCAGTCTCTTCTTTTTGAATAGGGGTTGCGAGAAGAGGGCTGGTTCAGAACAGTTTGCTTTCAGCCACCCACCCCTTATTACTTCGATGGAGCAGCTTCTTGCCGAGAATGCCCAGCTCAACCAGCAACTCACCTTGCTGGCCACTCAGGTGGCACAACTGCAGGCTCAGGTACATGCTGCCCCCCCACCCAGGAGGAAATGTCAGATAGCTATGCCGGATAAATTTGCTGGTAAACCAGAACTGTTTCCTGCCTTCCTGGGACAATGCTAGCTTTATATCAGCGTGAGAGCAGCTGATTTCCCCACTGACCGAGATAAGGTGGGATTCGTGTTGAGCCTTCTGTCGGGAGATGCAGCTCGTTGGGGCACGCCTCTGTTGGCACAGCCTAGCCCTTTGTTGGATAACTTTGGGGGGTTTTGTGACCATATGCGCCTCATGTACGAGGACCCGATTAAGGCGCAGACTGCCACCCGACGCCTGAAAGCTTTGAGGCAGGGTCAGCGCCCTCTACAGGCCTATATCAGCGATTTCTGGCTGCTTAGCCAGGATTCCGCCTGGAATGAGGCTGCGCTCGTGGATGCCTTTCAGGATGGCTTGTCAGAGGAGATGTTGGATGAGCTGGCCCGCGTGGACATTCCCTCAGACCTGAATGGGCTGATCCATCTTTGTCTGCGGATCGATGCCCGGCTGCAGCAGCGTAAGAGTCGCCGTGCCACCCCACAGACCCCTGCCGCCCCTGTTGTGCGTGAGCCCCCAGTCCAGAGGGAGGAGCCAATGGAGCTGGGTGCCGCCAGGTCCCGTCTATCGGTGACGGAAATGGACAGACGACGATCGGAGGGGTTGTGTTTTTACTGTGGGGACCCTGGACATTTGGCTGCTTCTTGCCCGAAGAAGCGTCAGCGGGCGTCAGTGACCAAGCCGGCCCTGAGGAAGTCCCCTGCTTTGCTGTCGGGAAACGGCCCGAGCCCGATCTAGACGGTGTGAACGATCGGGCGAACCACAACGGCCACGCCGAGCGACGCCGTTCCGACGGTGCCTGTGAACCTCCACGGCATTTGATTTTGGAGGCACGACTGATCCTTCCTGGCAAGCCAGAGGGGATTCCGGTCCATGCCTTAATTGACTCTGGGGCTACCACTAACTTTATGGATTCGGCCTTTGTGGCCAAATGGGCTGTTCCCCAGTGTCCAGTGGATCCGCCCATGCTTGTGGAGACCATCGATGGTCGAGTGCTCCTGTCCGGGCCTATTACGGCCGCCACGCAACCCGTGTGTATGGCCATCAGTACCCATGTGGAGGCCATTCAGTTCTACATCACTTCGGAACTGCACTTCCCCGTGGTCTTGGGACTGGCGTGGCTCCGGGCGCATGATCCACAGATCTATTGGTCTCAGAACTTGGTCACCTTCCCAAGTTTGCAGTGCGTGGACCACACCCGCCATATCTGTGCCGGCCAGGTGGAGGGTTCCCCAGGGGTTTCCTTGCCTCCCGAACTGTCCGACTTTGCTGACGTGTTCAGTGAGTCAGAGGCGGACCAATTACCCCCGCACAGGCCCTACGACTGCTCCATTGACCTAGTCCCTGATGCGCCTCTCCCAGTGGGGCGTTTGTACTCCATGTCGGAGCCCGAGTTGGCTGCATTGCGGGACTTCCTGACAAAGAACTTGGCTCGTGGTTTCATCCGGCCCTCGTCCTCGCCAGTGTCTGCGCCCGTGCTCTTCGTCAAAAAGAAGTCGGGCGAGTTACGACTTTGCTGTGACTACCGGAAACTCAATGCCATCACGGTGCGTAACCGCTACCCGCTGCCCCTCATCCCCGAGCTCTTGGACCGACTCCGGGAGGCTAAGATCTTCACGAAACTGGACCTGCGTGGAGCTTACAACCTCGTCAGGGTTCGGCCGGGTGATGAGTGGAAGACGGCGTTTGGTACTCGCTATGGACATTTCGAGTACACGGTGATGCCGTTTGGCCTGACCAACGCCCCCGCTGTGTTTCAGCATTTTATGAACGACATCTTTCGGGATCTGTTGGACCAGTTTGTTGTGATTTACCTGGACGACATCCTGATTTACTCCCCGTAGCGTGAAGCGCATCATCAGCATCTCCGTCAGGTCCTGCAGCGCCTCCGGAAACATCGGCTGTTTGCCAAGTTGGAGAAGTGCCAGTTCTACCAGGTGACCATTGATTTCTTGGGCCACCGCATTTCTCCTGAGGGCATCGCCATGGAACCGAGTAAAGTTGAGTCGTTGCAGAGTTGGCAACCCCCGCGTCGCGTGAAGGATGTTCAGCGACTTCTTGGATTTGCCAACTACTATCGGACATTCATCCCTGGCTTTGCTGCCTTGACAGCCCCCCTCACCCGGCTCCTGCAGAAGAAGACTCGGTTCCAGTGGAACGCCCCCGAACAACAGGCGTTCCAAGCTTTGAAGGACGCCTTCATGAAGGAGCCCATCTTGAAGCATCCTGACCCGCAACGGCCGTTTGTCGTGGAGGCGGACGCCTCCGACATTGCCATTGGGGCCGTGTTACTCCAGGCAGCGACGCCCAACGGTACCCTTTTCCCTTGCGCGTATCACTCTCGGAAATTGAACCCCTCAGAGCGCAACTATACCATCTGGGAGAAGGAGCTGCTGGCCATCAAGGCAGCGTTCGAGGCTTGGAGGCATCATCTGGAGGGGGCGCGGCATCAGATCGAGGTCCGGACGGACCACAAGAATCTGGAAAGCCTGCAGACCGCTCGGAATTTGAACCAACGCCAGATCCGGTGGTCCCTCTTCTTTGCGAGGTTTGACTTCCGGGTGCGGTACATACCAAGCGGGCACAACCAGAGAGCGGATGCTCTGTCCAGGAAGCCCGAGTACACCCGAGTGGAAGACAAGCTTCCGCCCAGGACAGTGATCCCCGTCGAGTCTTTTGCTGCGGTGCGGGAGCCGGTGGATATACGGGCTCGGATCCGGGAGGCGCAGCAGCAGGAGGCGTGGGTGGCTCAGCGGAAGGAAGAGGTGGGGCCAGATTCGCCTTGGTCGGTCACGGATGGACTCCTGTATTATCGTGACCGGCTCTATGTTCCAGGAGGGCCACTCAGGGGACTCGTCCTCAGCCAATGTCATGATAACCCGGCTGCGGGGCATTTTGGCCTGTTCAAGACTCTGAACCTGGTCTCCCGTACCTTCTGGTGGCCCCGAGTCCGACACGATGTCCAGTCTTATGTCACCTCCTGCGTCCCATGCAGGCAGGCCAAGTCAGCGACAGGGGCCCCGCCTGGTTTACTGCAGCCTTTGCCAACGCCCAAGAGACCCTGGGGGGCTGTGTCCATGGACTTTCTGACGGATCTACCCCCATCCTCCGGCTTCACGACAGTGTTTGTGGTGGTGGACATGTTGACCAAGATGGCGCACTTCATCCCCTGTCGCGGCTTACCGTCAGCTCGCGCCACTAGTCGCATGTTCATCCAACAGGTGTTCCGGCTGCACGGCCTTCCCGATAGAGTCGTCTCCGATAGGGGGGCCCAGTTTACAGCCCGCTTCTGGCAGGAGTTGATGCGGGCGTTGGACATTAAGGTTTGCCTCTCGTCCGCGCATCATCCTCAGACCGACGGGGGTACCGAGAAGGTCATCGGCATCTTAGAGCAGTATCTGCGCTGCTACGTTAACCTGCAGCAGGACAATTGGGTGGACTATTTGGCCATAGCCGAGTTTGCCTTTAACAACTCGCAGCACACCTCCACGCAGATGACACCGTTCTTGGCCAACGTGGGTTATCACCCCCGGTTTTTCCCCCTTTCTCCCGTGGACTCACCGGAGCCGGCAGCGAACGAATTCATGGCGGAGTTACAGGCAATCCATCGGTTGGTGCGACGGCAGCTGGAGAAGGCCAAGGCCGACTACAAGAGGTTCGCCGATCGGTCGAGAAGGGATACGCCTCCACTATCGGTGGGGGATCGGGTCTGGCTGTCCACCAGGAACCTGCCATCCACTCGGCCGGCGAGGAAGCTGGACCACCGTTACCTTGGACCGTTCCCAGTCGAGGCCGTCATCAACCCGGTCGCCTATCGTTTAACTCTGCCACGTTCCCTGCGCGTGCACCCCGTCTTCCATCGGTCCTTGCTGGTCCCCGAACAACCGGCCTGTCCACTTCGCCAGGCGGAACCTCCACCATCAGGAACTCGTGATGGAGGCAGCACCCCCGAGTACGAGGTCGCCAGCATCAGGGATTCCCGCTGGCTGAAAGGTCGCTTCCAGTACCTGATCGAGTGGAAAGGGTACGGGCCGGAGGACTTCACATGGGAAGACGCGACCGCCGTTCATGCCCCTGCATTGGTGACTGCTTTTCACGAACAGTTTCCATCCCGACCGCATCCGGATCGGCAGACCCGGGGGAAGGGCCCTGCGGTGCGGGATAGTGTTGTGACTCAGGGCCAGCCTGTGGGTCCGACAGCCGGCTCTGATGTATCGGATGACTCTGAGGGGGAGGAGGGAAACGAACCGGCTGATGATGGTTTGGAGGAGGGAAACGAACCGGCTGATGATGGTTTGGAGGCTTTGCAGAGTCCTCAGCCGGGGACCTCTTCTCAGCTGCGTGAGCCCGAGAGTGCGGAGGAAGATGACCCACAGCTGGCCCTGTTCAAGGACGCCCGACGCAGGAGGCAGTCAAGCAGGAACAAACAAAGAAAGGCTGCAGGACTCCTCGGGAGGAGGCACAGGGAGACCACGCCCTGAGCTCTCTATAAAAGGAGTGTTTGGGGAGGGGCTGGTTGCTGAAAGCAACTTTTCCGCTTGAGAAGACAAGCTCTAGTGTTTTTGTTAACTGCGTAATTAAATCTTGGCAGAAGCCTTTTAGCCTTGGACGCTTTCCAGTCTCTTCTTTTTGAATAGGGGTTGCGAGAAGAGGGCTGGTTCAGAACAGAACCTTTACCTTTACCTTACTTTTCCCAAAACCATGTTACATATTTTTTTCATGTAACCCAGTGGCTAGTCCTGTTATTTTAGGTTTTTATTTCCTCCATATTTTTACACTTGCTGCATATGAAGATGACAACCACTCCTTTTTAAACATTCATTGATGTGTCCAATGAACAAAAAATGCATTGAATTAACATCATCTTAAAATAATAAAGTAAAAGGTAAAGAAGTCCCTGCAGATTTTATTCCACTAGTTGTTGCTAGCTATAAGGGGGCGGTGCTCATCTCCGTTTCAAGGCCATTGAGTTAGTGCTGTCCAAAGAGATTTTTGTGGTCATATGTCCAGCATGACATCACGGAGCGCTGTTACCTTGCAATTGAAGTGGTACCTATTTATCTACTCACATTTGCATGCTTTCAAACTGCTAGGAGGTCTTAACTGCTGAGTCACCACACCATCCTTAACCACTGAGCCACTGCATCCAGAGATATATTTAATATTCTTTGTACTTTATGACCCATGAATATTTATATAAAAAAGATTTATCTGCAGTTTTCAAACCAGAATTATCCCAAAATGTAAGTTTATTATTTGAATAAGGCTGAAAATTAGGACTTTTAATTCTGGAAGCACTATATGATTAAGATTAAAAGAGAACCAAGCCCTGGATGATACAGCGCCATGAATAATTCAGAACAGGATTGAACTGAACTATTTAATGAAATAGTTCTTAAATTTATTTATGGACATTTTGCATCCATTTATATGTAGAAAACATCTCTGTCTTTGTAAATAACTTTATGATTCAGAAGAATTAATTACGTATTACTAAATTCTATTGTCTCTCTCGTTTCTAGGTGCAGACAATGTGGAGCACGTGCTGTTCACAATCATCCAAGGAGCAGTTGACTATCCCGATCCTATTGCTCAGAAAACTTGCTTTATCATTCTTTCAAAATTGGTGGAACTTTGGGGTAAGCCTCCATTCATATTTTAATGGTTTAAACTGAATGCATTTTTACTGTGTGCATTCAGATGAGCGTATTTGATAGTAGGTTGATAGTAGGTTGATGTAATAATGCATTATTGCAAGCCTATTTACTAAATAGTGGATGAAGGAATTGATTAGAACACTCGTATTTTTTTAGGAGGCAAAGATGGACCTGTTGGTTTTGCTGACTTTGTCTATAAACATATTGTTCCTGCATGTTTCTTAGCACCTTTGAAACAAACATTTGACTTAGCAGATGCACAGACAGTATTGGTAGGTATTCTATCATATGATTTTATTGAGAAATTGCTGAATGTGTTTATGCTATTTACTGGTGATTTACCTGGAGTTAAATGAAAACTAGGAATCTTGGATAACATTTGTTGCCCAGAAAAATATAGCAGTCAATTTTCATAACCTCTGAATTCTGCTCAAATGTAAAAGCTTAAAGAGTTATCTCAGTAGCTTTCCAGATTTTTTGTGTATGAGTTATATTCACAACTACTTAGTAGCATTAAAATACTGTTTCTATGACACGTAGACAGGATTTCTGCTGAATTTCAAACTGCCATGTTTGGGATTTGGATCTCACCAGGGTTTCTGTGTAGACTAAACCCTGCTCAAAAAGTGTTGGACTTTAACTTCAAAAGATATTCATGATACATGGAAATTACATTTCCACTCCAAAGCATGGCTTCAAACACCTAAAAAATCCTTTGTCTGCAAGACTTTATAATAATGGTAGAATTTCCATCTGAATAGATGAAACAGATGGCTGCCATAGAAACACTTAACACACGAGGTTGTTAAATAGCTTAGATCTTTTAAAGTTGAACATGTCATTTTTTCACATAAAACTTAAATTACAAACATTATACTGTAATATTCAAATATTTGAATTGAAATCCCTTTGTTTTGTTTTAATAGGCTTTATCAGAATGTGCAGTGACATTAAAAACAATTCATGTCAAAAGGGTAAGGAACCTGAAAATAATATTTTATTTGAAACTTGTCTTACTGAGGAATTTTGGATAACATATTTTGACAGTTTTCCTCCATTTTAATTTCCAATTTTGTTCTGGAAATAGCACCATCAGAAAACCAGATAGCAAAGTGAAACCTGTGTTTCTCTGAAAATAAGACCCGGCTGGTCTTATATATATTTTTGCCTCCAAAAGAGGCAGCAGGTCTTATTTTCTAGGAATGTCTTACCTTAGAACCGTCGCAGCCAGGCCTCCCATGCCCTCACACCTGTTGCGCCACTGCCCGAATTCTTCTGCAACCATGTGGTGCATCGTGATGGGCACAACCAGCCTCGCAAGCTCCTGCCGTGAGCGGTGGCACTGGCACAATCGGCATAATGAGCCATGCGGCCTTCTGCAACTGGCGCCAGCAGTGTAATCGGCGTGATGAGCCTCATGGCCTCCTGCCACAACTGGCAGTGGCACAATGTGGCGTGTGGCCACAAGCAGTTCGAAAAGAACTCAAGCAGCAGCGCAACAGGTGTTGGTGCCTGGGAGACCTGGCTGCAGCGGTCCTAAAGTAAGTGGGTGCCGGGCATGTGGGGCACCTCCAGCTACCCATCCCCACCCTAGCTTGATTTTTATGCTTGTGCCTTACCCCAAAACTAGGGTTTATTTTGGGGGTAGGCCTTATATTGGGTGCACGTATAAAAATCAAGCTAGGGCTTATTTTCAGGCTTGTTTAAGCTTAATTTGCATAATGGCTGATTGCAGAACTAGTGAATTTTCTTTATTTATTTTATTTATTTTTATTTTAATTCCATTTATATCCCGCTCTTCTCCGAAGAGTCAGGGCGGCTTACAAGCTTAGCAGTAGCCTTCATTCTATGTATATGCCTGCTTATTAGGGCTTTCACACACACACACCAAGCGGCATTATTACAAAGTCAGCTTAATTGCCCCCAACAATCTGGGTCCTCATTTTACCTACCTCGGAAGGATGGAAGGCTGAGTCAACCTTGAGCCTGGTGGGATGCGAACCTGCACTAATTGCAGGCAGCTGGTGTTACTTAAGGACACTTAAGGAGGTACC
The DNA here is from genome assembly GCF_964194415.1 of Vipera berus. Taxonomy (NCBI): domain Eukaryota; kingdom Metazoa; phylum Chordata; class Lepidosauria; order Squamata; family Viperidae; genus Vipera; species Vipera berus. The sequence goes on from NC_138208.1 coordinate 42,273,034, forward strand.
ACATATAATTGCAAGGAGCACTTTTTTGTCAGAATATCTCTTTAGAATTTTTATATTAAAAATGGTAAATTTCCAATCTGTCACAATGATTAAAAGTGACTGAAATGTCTTTTTATTTTTTTTTATAGTCTTCAGTCTTGATTGGCATTAGTCTTAATCTGTAATTTTGTCAACATGTTGTAATCAAATAAAATGGAGCATATTTGAAATAATAAAATATCTAATCACTGTCAAAACACCTATGTATTTTTTTTCCTAGGGGCTTGAATGTATCCAGTATTTGCAACAGGAATATCTTCCTTCATTGCAAGTAGCCCCTGAAATAATACAGGTTAGAGGGTTTTTTATCCAGTACATGTGGCCTTGGCAGTAGACGGATATATTCTGAAGCTGATTTAGTTTAAAATATAAAAGTCTTACAGTTTTTCATTCTAGAAGTATTGGCTCAAGTAATTGCAAGCAGGTTATTGGTCTTTGGAACAGTGTATTAATCTGAGTTTTTAAGGAATCAATACTAACTGTCCAAATAGATAACCAAATTACATGAAAAATTGTAATACATTACTGATCCTGGTTGACCCTGGTTCAGTGACTTGAATCCAGATTTTTGTCTTCTGTCTCCTCTCATGGAGCTAATTGGTATATGGATAGTGTATTCTTGCCTGCTAGGATTACCAATTAGACATTTCAAACTCGCGACGTCACATGACATCACAAGACTTATCGGGATTGTTTTGCCATTGCCAGTAGTGGAGTGGGTGCGGTTTCTGGATGACTCGTCCGGCCCGTGGGCCGGCAGTTTGACACCCCTGAATTAGATGATAAGAGAATTGGTTATATTTTACATCTAGTATTAGAGGTACTGTCATAGCAAGCAGAGGCATCTAATCAATACTGGTTCTTGAAAAAAGTAAGATTGCAACAGATTGGGTAATTTTCAAGTATGTATTTTTCTCATTTAGAATTCTTGAATTTTTTTTTCATATAGGAGTTCTGTCAAGCACTTCAGCAGCCTGATGCTAAAGTTTTTAAAAACTACTTAAAGGTAGGTGAAATTCATGCTTCTTTTTTGACTTTCAACAGACCTGAACCTTTGTAAATATGAAAAATAGCATGTGAACTGTATGGTGAATATTTAAGCAATTCAGCTATATTTATTGTCTCTGATACTTTCTCTGCCTTTGTTGTCTTTGTATGCATATTGCTCTTGAAAAAGGTGGAACTGAGTGATGGTTGAAGTAAAGATGATTATATGAATAAGTGCTTCATAATAACATGCTATAGATGTACCAGTTTGGTTCAACCCATTATAATATTTTTTGTATAAAGAATGATGAATGTGTCAATACAGAATATTTCTTGTATCACATAAAGAGGCTTCATATGGTTTAAAAAATGGTCATACAAGCCTCATTACAAGTTACAAGATAGGTCACCCTGGCTGCTCAGATTCACATGTTCAGCAGGGTAGGCAAGGAAGGGTCCCGATTGTGGCAGATCACAGAACACCTGTATGTGAGCAACTACTAGATGCTTATTTGTAGACATTTGAATACACAAAATATTTGGGGCTGTGTGAGTCTGAGGCTTTCTTACTTTATCTTATGTGAAACTCCTACACAGAATTTCAAAATAATTGTTTATAAAGAAAACTCATTGAAAGATTTTTGACTTACAATTTTTTTGTTGATATTTGACCATACGAGGGAGCAAATTTTAGTAGACTAAGGATAGATGAATAATAGAAATCAGTTTCACTCACTATGTCATCAACATCTAAACTGGAATTGCTTTCCATCTTGGTTAATAAATCTAAGGAAGAGTTTTAAATTGGTATTATATAATTAGACTCTTAGAAGTTATTATTTAAATTGTATCTAACATCATGAATATGTTTTACTTTAAAATGGTATTCAAGAAAATTACTGATTATTACCAGTTACAAATTATTTGTTCATAGTGCATTATATTAAGTTTAAATCCATAATTAAATGTATGACACTAAAATACTGCAATATTATTTCTTGGAAGGATAAAGCATTGCATTTTAAAGTTATATATGAAGAACATTAGTTTTTTGTGTTATGAATCAATACATTGCAATACTATATCCTGCCCAAGTTGGAGACTCTGTGCCAACCTATTACCTTCCATTACACAGAAGAAATTTGCTGTAGTGTTCCAAATTTGCTTCTGTCAATAATACAATCCCTTTCTATTTTTTTTCTAGTTTTTTTTAACTCATGTGATATATTTTCTTAAACAGGTATTCTTTCAAAGAGCAAAACCCTGAGGAATCTACTGGAATTTCGGACTGTCTCCCTTAATCAGGAACTGCAGATATTAATTTATAGGCATGCTAACTTCTGTGCCATTCAATTTTTTTTTATTTTTTTAGTTTCTGTTCATAAATCATACGTGTATTAGCCTTTTTACATATACAGGAAAATTGCCTATACTTTGCTGGCTGATGCACATAAAGGCATAAAGACAACACAAGGTGCCTGATTATTTCAAACAATATGTTGGATAACTATATATTGTAATTAAAAAAGCAAAAATAAAATGCTTTTTAATTTTGAAATTAAACAGTGTATAAATTTCTCCAAATTACATAGAAATTGTTATAAATTGTGTACATTTTAAAATAAATATGTGCATATTAGAAACAAGATTCATTTGTTCATGTATTGTGGAATAAAATAAAACTATTTGTAGATAGATCTTTCTTTGAATGGACTAAACACAGGAAAAACTGTTATTAAATAGATTGATAAGAAATAGTATGTGGCACTACCTTTTTACACAAACAAATAAACATTATTCAATGAAATTGTTAAACTGTCTTAAAGTATTTTTTATATGTTGGCCATTAAGTCAGCTGTCTACTGAATAGAATTGTTGTTTAACTCCTTTTTTCAAAAACTGGTATCTGAACAGAATTTTTATATTTATTTTAGAAGCTCTGTAAACAAATTAATGGACACAATTTATCTTGGGTACATAAAGCTATCTGTACAAGACTCAATAAAGCTTTCTTCTAGTTATGTGTCATTCTTTCTATTTTGAAAATTCCAGAATACTTTTCTCCTGGACCCAATATTTTAGGGAATAATCTAAAGGAGGGAATAGCACATTCCAGAGTTCCCTGGACTTTTAGAACAAACTGTTTTTAACTTATTTCCTTGCCTCTTTTACTCAGTATCTCTTAGGATTGTTTTCAAAGAAGAGATGATGGGGGCCTGCTAAAGCAAATTTCTGGTCATCTCCTTAACATTCTGTTCCAACATATAACCACAGAAAACAATGAGACCTTACTGAGCTTTTCAACTTCTCATCCGACATCTTGTCCTAGCATTTTACTCGGTATAATAAGGTTTTCACTTACTCCATTACTTTTTTCTTTTATGGGCAAGAAGTTCTATTAAATAATCTGTTTTCTAAGCCCTTCCACTAGTGACATTTTTTAACAAAAGCTTTATTCTGTTTCGATATTCCAATAACTAAAAATAATTAATACCTTTATTTTCAAAGGGTTATGATTTTCAGCTAGGTATCTTTTCAATTTCACTGAAGCCATTGCTGCAGAGAAAGCACAATAGTATAGTTGGATAACCAGTCATTTTAAAAACCAAAAAAGTTGCTTTTCTTGTGTTAGTTGTTGCACTAGTGCAGTGAAATGACCCAGAAGGTTGTTAATATTGCCTGAAGGACGTAAGACTAGAATCCTTGTTTTTCATCTTACTCAGTTTCAAAAATGGCCACATATTAGACATGTTGTAAAATACTGTTTATATTAATGCTAAACAGAACAGCTTAATAACTTGAGTAAAATCATAAAAAGTACAATTTCACAATTGTTTTGTGACATTTACAAAAACAGCAGTGGCAAGACAGCAGCTGAGTTTCAGTGCATTAAAATTTCCACCCCTTTTGGCATTGCACTGCAAATTAAAAAAACTTTTTTCAATCACATTCTCTTGGGAACCTTATGGGGGGTTTACTAGTTTATAGCTAGTTATCTTATTACATTGATTGCACTAAGTCACTGCACTTTTTAATGTATCTATGAACACCTTAGCTCTCAAATACTACACATACTGCATGCGTGGTGATGAAATGGAATCATCAGCTCAATATCGATACTCTGCTGCTGGGAATTGGATGATGTACAAATTTAATAAATAGCCATACGATTATTAAATCTGTTCCCGCTAAGACTGTAGAAAGGACTGAAGAAAACAATACATCAAGGGCCAGAAAAAATGAAAGTTATATCCTGTGTGAATGCATGCCCAATATATAGATAGGGCTCGCAACTTGGGAGTCCTCCTAGATTCGCGGCTCACCTTGGAAGATCACATGGTGGCTGTGACTAGGGGGGCTTTCACCCAGGTTCGCCTGGTGCGCCAGTTGCGGCCCTATCTAAGCCGGGATGATTTATGCACGGTCACTCACGCGCTCGTGACCTCTCGTCTAGACTACTGCAACGCTCTCTACATGGGGCTTCCCTTGAGGACCACCCATTCTGTACCAGGCTCCAGCTGGTACAGAATGCAGCCGCGAGAGTTGTGTTGGGAGTCTCCCGATACTCCCATGTCACACCTCTGCTCCGTGAGCTGCATTGGTTACCGGTTGTCTTCCGGGTGAGATTCAAGGTGCTAGTAATGGTGTTTAAAGCCCTCCATGGCATGGGGCCGGAGTACCTCAGGGAACATCTGCTGCCGGCATCAAGCTCCCTGCGCCCTGTGCGTTCCCACAGAGAGGGCCTCCTCAGGGTGCCACCGGTCAGAGAATGCCGACTGGTGGCCCCCAGGGGGAGATCCTTCTCTGTGGGCGCCCCGGAGCTATGGAACCAGTTACCGGTTGAGCTCCGGACGGCGGCCGATCTGCGCTCCTTTCGCCGCGATCTGAAAACATACTTGTTCGAGCAAGCCGGCCTGGCCTGAGGGGGGATTGGTGGGGTTTTTTATTATTTTTATTTGGGCTTTTTACTATGTATCAATTGTATTTTAATCGGGCATGCATTTAATTATCTTTTAGTTTTTGTAAATTTCTGTGTTTTATTCTTGCCCTGTACACCGCCCTGAGTCCTCAGGGAGAAGGGCGGTATAGAAATATTATTAAATTAAATTAAATTAAAATTAAATATAAAACTACACACACAACTGGAGTCAGTTTGGCGTAGTGATTAAGGCATTGGCTATAAACCAGCAAACAGGCACAAAGCCACCTGGGTGATTTTGGCTAATAATTTTTTCTCAGCCCTAGGAAGGAGGCAATGCAAATCTCTTCTGAAATGCCAAAACTACAGGGACTCGTCAGGGAGCCGTCCGACAGGGTAGAACGAAGAAAAAAGTAAATATGTTATAAATATGTGTAGCTGTTTCCTTTGGTGTCTTTAACGTGATACTCAAACGTTTTTGACTGGGAATTTTTCTTGGGAGCAAGTCCTATGTAAAGAAAAGCTATTTTAGTAGTAAAATGCATGTTCGTAGATATACACACTCCCCACGCACATATTCTGTGTCTGCTTCAATACAAATAAAAGCTGCAAACGTATGGACACGGGTGCGTCGCAATTCCCACTGTACGCAGGATAGAACGTGGACGATCCCAACAGCAAGGCTACAGAGCAGGCGTACACCAAAGAGCGGCCCGCTACAACCTCGCTCTGCGCCGCTCCGCCTCCTACGTACCAGGAAGCCGGAACCGAAAGGGAAGCTGGGCGTTGAGCGAGAGCCGGAGGGGGCTTTGGGGTAGGGGAGGAAGTCGTCGCCGCGCTCGCCGACCCGGGGCGGGGGCGGTTGGGCGAAGGCGCTTGAGAAGATAAAGCCTTTGCTTGGACCGTCTGGATAGCGTGAAGGTAAAGACGAGCAAAGGGCCAGGAAACGCGTCGCTGAGCTTAGCCGTCCGTGGCCAGGACTGAATGACAAATCCCTTGGAAGGGGAGGGCATTTGGGGCCAGCTTGCTAGGCCGCAGGGAGGTCCGGCACCGCGCCTCAGTAGGGGTGGATGAAAGCTTCTCTCAGAAGAAAAATTCCTGAGGCTATGGAAAAATCGGGGTTCTACCACTTCCGGGGACTCATATTCTGGAAGCACCGGAAGCTTTCCAAGGAAACAAAATTAACCTCCTCTGCGGAACTGATTCGAGCTTGTGCCTGTCTGTTCTGGGTAATAGGGCTTATTTCTAGGTTTTCGGCAGCTAAAGCGGTTCCGTCACTTTGTGCCTGGTGGTCTCAAGTCGGTTGGACTAGATCAGGAGTCTTCAAACTTGGCATTCCTCTGGCTGAGGAATTCTGGGAGTTGAAGTCCACAAGTCATAAAAGGGCCAAGTTTGAAGACCCCTGGATTAGAGTTTCCACCCACCTAGCTTCGGGTTCTTACCTATTGATGGCTTGCCGCAAAGCCTTATTTTTCTTGTTTGACTTGGTTGTCCAGAATTGTGATAGGTGATCGGGTCTCCTATTCTGACTTTTATGCATCTGTATCTTTACTCTTGCATCTCATGGCATGGTGCTTATTGTAACATGCATAATATAATGAAATCACCTGCCTGTAAGAAGTAGCTTTCATGCATATATGTCCTTGCTCCTCTGGGTTGGCTTCTAAGTAAATCTATCTGAGATGGCACTAGATCAGGGGACCCAAACTTCCTGCTGCGGCCTGGTACCAGGCCATGGCCTGTTTGGAACTGGGCCGCACAAGTGGCAGGTGAGCCACAAGCGCATGCAGCTCTATTTGCATGAGTGGTGGGTGCTCCTGCAGGAAGCTCCATTTGTGCAAGCAGCAGGCCCTTGTGCTCTGTGGGAAGTTCCATTTGTGTGAGCGGTTGGCACTCACCCACCGCTTGCATAAATGGAACTGCACGTGCTTGTGGAGAACCATCCCTCTCCCACTCCCCTGCTGGTCCGCAGAGCTGGAAAGATTGGAGATTCTGCAATAGATGGATTGTAAAGTTAGCAGTTTGTGGTACAGGTAATCCTTGTTTAATGACTGGTCTCAGTTTAAACCAGGAAACAAGAGAAGGGGAAAAGAAAAAAATAGGCTATATACCAACAACCATTTATTACTACTTTCTATATTTTACTATCTTTGAATGCCATTCTTGTGTTCACCATGTCCAGATGCTGATTTATATATTGCTCTTAGTTTTTTAACTTCTCATTTCTCTGCGTGAGGTTCCCATCAACTCTATCTGGTTCCAAGCTTCTCAGTTTTCACTCCTCTCAGCATATTCTTTCATACCTCATAATTGTTTTGCAATTTTGTTCTCATTCATTCTCTTGAATGAACCAAACCAGCGGTTGTCAACCTTTTCTTCACAATGGACTCCCTGTAAATACCTACTGTGGCCACAGACCATGACTATGGATCACCATGACTTAAGATTTAAATCATAGCATTTCTTTAAGCCTTCGTGGACCCATGTGACGACATCATAACCCCTCAGGCATCTGCGGACCACAGATTGAGAACCACCAGATTAAACGATTTCATATTGCTTGCTTTCTACTGCTCACTCACTTTTGCATTCAGTCCTCATTCATCAACCCTTATTCTTGATTCTGTTTTCTTGCTGTATAACAGGTATCTCTTCCTACTACATTAAACTTACATCTTTTGTCTGACTTGCTCTATTAGTGCTTCTGTAGTGAGAATTGAGAAGCAGGCTTTTATATGCAACTATTTTTGTTCCTTTAAATATTCATGTATCTCAAAAGAACCGAAATTAACAGATACCTTGCTATGAGCGTCTATATATCTTAAACTTTCTCCATCCATTCTACCAAATTCTACCAAAATTCCCTCTAGTTTTACATAATTTATGTTTACAATCAGCCACTCAGTTTTCATTATCAAAAACAACTGTATTGCAAGTTTAAAGTGGCCTGTAAGTTTGACTGAATAAATATGTTAGCATTTGATATACTAATTTTCATCTTTAATCCTTTTATCGCACACTCTAATATTTACTGTATATATTCACTTTTCTCAGCCAACAGCATGGCATTATCAGCATACAAAAGTGTAGAGACATTCACATCCTTAAGCAACACATGAGTTTTTGTACTTTCACCTATTAATATTAAGCAATTAAGCGGCTATCAGATTTCCTTGTTGAATTTCCTTGTCCTGCTCACTGTTGAATAATTTTCTAACTATTCCATTTCTTACTATGCATGTTTCCATATTTATACTGCTTTTATATTATTTATTAATAGTGTTACTGATCAGCAGATGCAGATTACTGTATAAGCATTGATAATTATTTCTATGTTTGAAAAAAGCATGTTTCTCCATGTTAATTCCATAAAGGTAAAATTTTTGGTAACAGCAGGTGGTAACATCTTGAGAAACTGATCTTGAGAAAGCTATGCAGGTTTAGATCAGGTTCGTATTTGAATGGGAGTGGTTGTATGGTTGTAAACTACAGTAGATTGGGTAATTCAAACGACATCCTGAAAAAAGCAATGACAAAGCAGTTTTGTATTGTTGCCAAGAAAAGTCATCAGGAGTCAAGCTTAGTTCAGGGGAATTTTATGATGGCTAAATACTTTAAGTATGAGTGTTAAGATATATAGTACATGCTCCAAGTGGCTTGCTATTTAGAAAATAAGGTATTTATACCCTCAAAATAAGTTTAGGCTTTTTTATTATTCAGTTTTTAATACAAAAGTAAATACCCTTGCAGCAACTTGTTTAAGCTAGAGTTATTAAGTGTTTGTATTTTTATATGAACAGGAAAAAAGCTATTTCTGATGTCAGTTAAAAATATCTTACAGGGATATTTTCTATAGACCCAGAATAAGAATAGTTCATACATTGTCTTGGACATATTGGCAACTTAATTCATAAAGTTATGTTTTGTATTTCAATCCTAATAAGATTTCACTAATTGGGAGCAAATATGCAGAGTACATCAAATTATCTCTGGCTTCTATCAGATATCCTGGGACAAGGAGCTACTGCGAATGTTTTCCGTGGACGACACAAGGTTTGTATAAAAATAGAATTCTGCCATCTGAAAAGATTTTTGCCTAGGCTCAATATACAATCTTTTCTTAATTTCTCATATTGAATGGCATTTATCACGTTACTTATTACAAGTGAAGCAGATGTGTCTTAACAGAGATATTGTAACTTTTGTCAGATAAATATTCCATGAAATATTTTCAAAAATGTTATTAATATTAAAATGTAAATGGACAGGAACAAATTGTTTTTCAGAGATGATCATTTTAATGATTCTGGGCTTTTTCTAAATGAACATAATGTTTCTTATAGAAAACTGGAGACTTGTATGCTGTCAAAGTATTTAATAACTTTAGCTTCCTTCGTCCGGTGGATGTTCAGATGAGGGAGTTTGAAGTGTTAAAGAAACTAAATCACAAGAACATTGTCAAATTATTTGCCATAGAAGAAGAGGTAATTATTATGTATTGTGCATATATTTTACTAAAGAGCAATTCATGTTTTGCATTTTGATTGTTAGATTTCAATATGCTACTTTCTTAATTCTGAGATTCATAAGGACATGTTGAAATATAATAATGTAATGTTATGAAAATGAACTTAATCTCCCTGCTTCCTCTTCTGGAATGCCCACAAGAAAGAGATTAGAAAATTTGCACATGCCTTACATTGGCTATAGATTAATGTATCTTTCATAGTCCTTAAACTTTGTTTAACGAAAGGAAATGAAATTTTTACATTGACTTTCTTTTATTAATCTTACTTAAGAACAATCATAATTTGTTTGGATTCAAACAACATGATAGTCTATCATAATATGAAATAAAATTGAAAGTTTCTCAACTTCAGAAGATCGGAAGGAGCTAGAGACGCCAAGAGGAAACTACACTTAGTTTTGTAATGCTAAGTTTTGTAATGCTAAGCCTTTTCTGATATTATTTGTGCAGAATTACATGATAAAATTAATTACATTTCAATTCATAATTAAATTATATAAATAAACAAGTCTCATAGATTTGGACATAGGTTAGCTGATTAATCTAAGGCATAATATATGCTTCACTGTATTTCTGATTTTGTAAAGTTTTTAATATAAATTAAAACTTTTTTCCCTAGACAACCTCTAGACATAAAGTTCTTGTTATGGAATTTTGTCCATGTGGCAGTTTATATACAGTTTTGGAAGAGCCATCTAATGCTTATGGATTGCCAGAAACAGAATTTTTAATTGTATTGAGAGATGTTGGTATGTTGACAGTTACATCATTAGATATATGTTTATTGTACTTGTTCCAACTTTTAACCTCCAAGTATTCTTTTGATTATTATTTTCATTTTAGGATTTATGGTCCAATAACACCTAAGGGCCTAAAGTTAAAATATATTATGTAGTCTAGTGTATGATTTTATTTTTGCCATTCAATATTCATCTACTTAATTAGAATGTGGTTGATTTGTAAAATAACAATTTGGGTATAGTTTCATTTAACTGCAGTGGGCACACATTTTCCAATCTGTGTAACAGGAGTTTATCTCTAATATGTAAAACTACAAATAACATGCTCCCACAGTGGCCATGTACATTCTGACTCCGTTAATTTTGTTGCACCAGTTGTATGCCTCTTTTAGCAAAGCTGATTCAGACAGGCTGACACATATCTCACATAACCAGGTTAGATATATTTAAATAGAATGAATCCTATCTGGAACTACATTTTAAAGAATGGACTAAAAATGCAGCTAGTCCAAAATATGGCAGATAAATGATTGGAATTGGAATTATTATTATTCTGGGCCCAAATCAGACTGCTGATCTTAAAAGCTTAATCAGCTCAGCAGAGACATTACTGTTCCATAAAACCGATTGGAAGGATTGGGTGGGGTGTGAACATCCCCTTCGCTTTTGGACCAGCTTGGAAATGGGCTGGAAGGAGCGGCCCAAGGACGCCAATTTGGCTTTGCAGTAAGCAAGGGGAGGAAGCGCATGAATGCAGGCCAGTCTGGCGTCTCAAAACACCGTTTTTTTCCTCTGCTGCTGGATTTTTCCTGCTATACTGTTTAAGTTTCTTTAAATATTACTTAATGCAGAATGCAGATTCTTCCCGTTTTGCATCAAGTAAACTTTAAATAAACTTAAACAGTATGGCAGTGAAAATCCGGCAGTGGGGGGGAAAAAATCCAGTCTCACACACAGGGAATCTGCACCACCCACCTCCCCCTGTGCCTCTGCCCGTGCGCTCAGCCTGCTAAACCTCATTTTTAGCTGGCTGATCGATTTAACGAAGGCATGGGGGGGGAAGGCGGGCGGTGCAGATTCCCTGTGCATGAGAAGTTGGTAAAGAAGGAAGGCAAGTGGCAGCCCCAGCAGTAAGAAGGCCCACTGAAAACAGCGGAGACATTGTGTGTGCCTGCTAGGCGCTCACCCGTCACACACTGTTCTTTTCAGCGGTCTTTCTTGCCGCTGGGGCTTCCACTCGCCTTCCTCCTTCGGCAACTTCTCATGCACGGGCAATCTGCAACACCCTCCCCCATGCCTTTGCTAAATCGATCACTCAGCTAGAATTGAGGGGTAGCAGGCTGAGCACGCAGGCAGAGACATGGGAGGGGGTGGGCAGTGCAGATTCCTACTAGGCACCAGGCTGGCTTTGGCGGTGCCAATTTTGGCCAGGTTGGTGCTGTGGCGCTTGTTCGGCTTCTTGCTGACTGGCAGAGGCACCCCGGCTCCAAGCCCTCTGGATCAAGGAATGTGTGGGCAAGCTGCTGCCAGGCTCCTCCTGGATTTCCATAGATCCCAGATTCAGGATGCTGCAGGGCTGTGGCAGGGGTGGAGGCGCCTCCTGTTGGGTGCTGATTGCGCCAGTGCCACTGCTTTCTGCATGTGGCTGTGCGGCTCAGCACGCAATCGGCACAATGAGTCTTGCAGCTTCCCGCCACAAGTGGTGGAACTGGTGTGATTGGCACGACAATCCTTGCAGCATGATGGCTAAACGTGCACACAGACACTGCTGTTTTTGGCAGCACTTATGTGTCTGGCCGGCAGCATCAGATCAGCTGCAGTGTGCCGTGGAGAGCATGGCAGACACGGGGCAAGCACAAGGCAGATCCGCACATGGACTCTGCTTTTTTCAAGTGCCATTTTAGCAACTGGTTCGCCAAACTGAAGATACATTAGGTATTGGTTTTGCCGAACCAGTGCGAACTGGCTAAATCTCACCACTGTTTATACAGCACTAGAAGTATATTTGAGAACCAGTTTGTTTAGTGATTAATGTTCTGGGATAAAAATAAGGAGAGCATGAGTTCTAGTGCTGCCTTTGGCCCAAAGCCATCTGGGTGACCTTGGACAAGTCATATTCTCTCAATTCTAGAAGCAGGCAGTGAAAAACCACTTCCATAAAAATTCACCAAGAAATCTGCAGGGATTTGTCCTGGCAGGTACCTTCCTCTCCAAAGGATACTTTCAGTGTACAATAAAAGAGAGCAAGACTACTCTGAAAATATCTAGATTTGAAATTCTCTGCTTTGAAAGGCTGCTGAAGATGTTTAGATGTCTGTAAAACCTGGTTTACTTGTTATATGCTTGCTTCATTTTTCATTTTATTGTTAAAATGTGTGTGCTGTATATTTATTGTATGCAGAAGTCTTACAACCCAAATTGGCTTGCTATAATCTCTTGCAAACCCAAAGTTTTTGTCTATAATTCATTCCTTCTTGGCATTTATTAATTCATGTTGAAATAAAATAATTGAAAATAAGATACAAATATACTACAGTTGTAATATGGTACCTTGTTTCTTATCAAGCCTACATAACTTTGAAATTTACAGATATTTATTTTTAATTTATTGTTTATATTTAAGTGGCTGGTATGAACCATCTTCGAGAAAATGGAATAGTGCATCGTGACATCAAGCCAGGCAATATAATGCGTGTTATAGGTGAAGATGGTCAATCAGTTTACAAGCTAACAGATTTTGGGGCTGCTAGGGAGTTGGATGATGATGAACAGTTTGTCTCTCTCTATGGAACAGAAGAGTATTTGGTAAGTGCAATGTTTTTTCTTTTGCTTAAAGGTAAAAGGTAAATGTTCCCCCGCACATGCGTGCTAGTCATTTCCAACTCTAGGGGCCGGTGCTCATCTCCGTTTCAAAGCCGAAGAGACAGTGCTTGTCCGAGGACATCTCCGTGGTCATGTGGCCGGCATGACTAGGATGCCAAAGGCGCATGGAACGCTGTTACCTTCCCACCGTGGTGGTCCCTATTTTTCTACTTGCATTTTTGCGTGCTTTTGAACTGCTAGGTTGGCAGAAGCTGGGACGAGTAACAGGCGCTCACTCTGTTATGCAGCACTCGGGATCCGACCCGCCAAACTGCCGACCTTCTGATCGACAAGCTCAGCGTCCTAACCCACTGAGCCACCGCGTCCCTTTTTCTTTTGCTTAATGACTCCTAAATAGAAATTTTAATTTATTAAACAGATTTTAGTTTATTAAACCATAATTATTGGTTTGAAATAATACTATGGTATAATGGATGATTCACAAACAAAAAGCAAACCAAATTATATATCAGTTTTTAAAAGTCTGGGATCAAATCACACATCCTGAGTATCATATTTTAAAATGCACAGGTCAATCAAAAGGTTGTTTTAAGCAAAATTTATCACAATTGAAACTACAAACAAGCCTACCAAACATTCTACAAAAAAGTATCCCATTAAAAAAATCTCCTCTCATTTATGTAGAGAAGAAAATTAAAAAATTAATGTGAACAAATTTATTTTAATTATTCTTCCTTTTGACAAGTTAACTGCTGCTAAAGATATACACTTGTAACTTTGTTCATATTAGAGTTTGTTTTAGTTTAGAGAACTTCTGTCAGGGTAAGTTGGTGATTTTATATAAAAGTCAGCTTCTATTTATTAATTCATTTTTGTGAAATAAAATACTCAAACCTGTAGAATTTCACCCAGTAGAATCTTATACTCTGTTTTATGGAAAATAGTGTCTAGAAAGCTATCATCTCTGGTGCTCTCTGTAATATATCCATAGGGTTTTTATGTTGTGTATTGTTTCCCTCTTTGTACCCAAGCATCCTGACATGTATGAGCGAGCAGTATTGCGGAAGGACCACCAAAAGAAGTATGGAGCAACAGTTGACTTGTGGAGCATTGGAGTGACTTTTTATCATGCTGCAACTGGAAGTCTGCCATTTCGACCTTTTGAAGGGCCACGTAGAAATAAGGAAGTGATGTAGGTAATTCAGAAGACATGTTCTGTTACCAACTACCAACTAAATTGTCTACATGAAATTTGAGAAGAAACTAGACAATTTCTAGAAACATTTTCTTTGGGGATTCTGTTACATTCTTGTATTCTTACAATATTAAGATAGATAAGATAACCTTTATTGTCATTTCTTTACTGAGGGCACACTGGCACACATTAAAAATGAATTTCTGTTGCCTGCTCTCAAAAGAGTGTGTGTGTGTGTGTGTGTATATATATATATACACACATACACAACACATATACACATGCTATATGCATACATATATGTGTGTGTATTTGCATATATATGCATATATATATATATATATATACACATGTACATATATGTACATTTTTATATGCAACAAATAATTTGTAACGTGGCTAAACTAAATTTTAAATAACTACCGTCCGGTCTCCAACCTCCGCTTTTTGGCGAAGGTTGTTGAGAGTGTGGTGGCGCATCAGCTTCTTCTGTTCCTGGAGGAAACTGATTATCTTGACCCGTACCAATCGGGTTTCAGGCCCGGGTACAGCACGGAGACAGCATTGGTCGCACTGGTGAATGATCTCTGGCGGGCTCGGGACGGGATGTTCCTCTGTCCTAGTCCTTTTAGATCTCTCAGCGGCTTTCGATACCATCGACCATGGTATCCTACTGCAGCATCTCAGTGGGCTGGGAGTGGGGGGCACTGTTTTACAGTGGTTCTCCTCCTACCTCCTGGGCCGCTCGCAGTCGGTGTTGACTGGAGGACAGAGGTCCACCCCGAGATCTCTCATTTGTGGAGTTCCTCAGGGGTCGGTCCTCTCTCCCCTCCTGTTCAACATCTACATGAAGCCGCTGGGTGAGCTCATTCATGGTTTTGGGGTGGGGTATCACCAGTACGCTGATGATACCCAACTTTTTCTTTCCACCCCGAACCAACCCAGTGATGCACTCGACGTGATGTCCCGTTGCCTGGAGGCGGTCCGGGTTTGGATGGGGAGAAACAGGCTTCGTCTCAATCCTGCCAAGACTGAGTGGCTGTGCATACCGGCATCTCGGGTTAACCAGGTTGTTCCATCACTAATGATGGGGGGTGAGGTGTTACCCCCCCCCCCCGTCGATAGGGCTCGCAACTTGGGCGTCGTCTTGGATTCACGGCTCAATTTCGAAGACCATATAGGAGCCATGACCAGGGGGGCTTTTGCCTAGCTTCGTCTGGTGCACCAGTTGCGGCCCTATCTGGACCGAGATGCCCTACGCACAGTCACCCATGCACTTGTGACCTCCCGGCTAGACTACTGCAACGCTCTCTACATGGGGCTGCCCTTGAGGACCACGCGGAGGCTTCAACTGGTGCAGAATGCAGCCGTGCGAGTTGTTATGGGAGTTTCCTGATATTCCCATGTAACACCTCCGTGAGCTGCATTGGCTTCCGGTTGCCCTCTGGGTGAGATTCAAGGTGCTGGTAATGACCTATAAAGCTCTAAATGGCTTGGGTCCGGATTATCTAAGGGAACACCTGCTGCCGGCATCAACTTCCCATCGTCCTGTGCGCTCCCACAGGGAGGGCCTTCTCAGGGTGCCGGCGGTTAAGGAGTGCCGGCGGGTGATCCCCAGGGGGAGGGCATTCTCTGTGGGTGCGCCTGCCCTTTGGAATGATTTACCGGTGGAACTTCGAACCGCCCCTGATCTGCGTTCATTTCGCCGGGAACTGAAAACCTGGTTTTTTGATCTATCGGGCCTGGACTGAAGGGGTTTTAGCTTTTAATATTGTTTTAATTGTTGGGCTTAAGTAATTTAATCTATTTTAATTTTATACTATTTTTATATTGTATTTTATGCTGCCCTGTAAACCGCCCTGAGTCCTTCGGGAATAGGGCGGTATAAAACTTTAATTAAATAAATAAATAAACATAGGAAGTACTGCATTTAGATATGTAGAAATGATGTTTTTTAATTGTGTTGAAGGCAGATTTAATTTGGCATATTTATAAAGCTCAGTTCTTCTGTTTATGTCTAAATATTAGACTGTTGATAACATGTAGGATATATATCACTTCCAAAGACAATATCATTAAAATGTTTTTGGGTGGCATAAGAAGCAATCTGGAAGAGATTTAATGGTCAATTCCAGAAATATGCAACTGAAAAACATTTTGGTTATGGCAATTTTGCTGGTCTAGGAAGATTTTTTTTTTATTTTTTTGCAGAAAATTAGTTAACATAAAAGAGGCCCTGCTGTGATCATGTTTCTTCAATAGCTGGTTATGGAATAAATATGAGTTCAGTAATAGATTCCCACTCATCTTGACTCAGTATGTTTTTTCCAATGTTATAAATCGCCTAATAGCTATTATTTTATGTGTACTTTTAAAACCAACTCATAAGTTAATACTGCCTTATGGGAATTGCTAAGAAGGTTTTGCCATACATCAACCAAAGTTTTCTGTCCAGACAAATTACTTTTGGAAAAAAATCAGGCCATTGAATTATGTGTACATTATTTGCATTCTTTAGTTTGTAACAGAGTGAGCGCCTGTTACTCGTCCCAGCTTCTGCCAACCTAGCAGTTCGAAAGCACGTAAAAATGCAAGTAGAAAAATAGGGACCACTACGGTGGGAAGGTAACAGCGTTCCGTGCGCCTTTGGCGTCTAGTCATGCCGGCCACATGACCACGGAGATGTCCTCGGACAAGCGCTGGCTCTTCGGCTTTGAAACGGAGATGAGCACCGGCCCCTAGAGTCGGAAACGACTAGCACGCATGTGCGGGGGAACCTTTACCTTTACCTTTAGTTTGAAGTAGAGTATGATTCTTCAATAATTATAGATGACTGAGGCAAACAAATGATTCTCAGTTGGATCCTCATTTTTTGCAAATGGAATTCTACTTACAAAATGTTTCCATTACAAGAATGCAAAGTGGATCTGATTTTTACCGATTCTTTTGTCCCATGTTCTTCTTCGAAAGCAGGTATGGAACGGAATAGGACATGATGTGGGGGCTGCAGATGAAAAAGAAATCAGACATTACCTCTTCCCTTCCTTTTAATGCAGAGCCTATGGGCCACAGCACACTACCTGGCCACAGCCTCTTGGCCACTAGGCCATGTGAGTGGCTGGCTGTGTGCATGCGCATGTGCGCGCACTCACCCCCCTTGCGCTGGTGCTAGCAGAGCTGCGAGCCTCTCGCCGGAGGTAGGCGAGCCTTGTGCTGGTGCTAGCCGAGCTGTGAGCTGCGAGCCGGCGCTAGCTGAGTCATGAGATTCTCGCCGGCACTAGCCAAGCTGCAAGCCGCATGCCAGCGCTACCAGCCCTATTTACGGAGTACGCATGCTCATGACTCCATTTGTGCGCACACACATGCAGCACATTTGCGTATGTACGCATAAGCACAAAAAGGTGCCTGCCCCTCTCCAGAAAGGATGAGGACCACTGTTTTAATGGATCTCTGTGCATGTTATAAATAGAAAGATCTCTATCATTACTGGCTGTAATCCACTATAGAAACATTATTGCCATTGTAATATCTCATAGATACTTGTTTCACTATCTGTATATATAAATTTGTTGAAAAAATTAACTTTTTAAAACTTATTTAATTTTCAAGAAAAACACTTCATTCAAATTTTTAATGATTCCAAACTTTATGCAGTTAAAAACTGTGTTTCTTGTTATAGTTGTTAAATGGTTCAGTAACAATTAAAATGCCACTTCTTTAGAAATATAGCTAGTTCTGAATTAGAAAGCTGCCTAAGGTTGCTTTGTAATTCACATTGCTATTATATACTTTGATTATAGAATATGTTTCCTGATTATGGTATTTCTTATATCTCAAAGGTATAAAATTATAACTGGAAAACCTTCTGGTGCAATATCTGGAGTACAGAAAGCAGAAAATGGTCCCATTGAATGGAGTCGTGATATGCCTGTTTCCTGTAGTCTTTCTAAGTAAGTTTTGTTAAACCATTGATTTGCTTACATAATTTAATGTTGAT
Source organism: Vipera berus (assembly GCF_964194415.1). Lineage (NCBI taxonomy): Eukaryota > Metazoa > Chordata > Lepidosauria > Squamata > Viperidae > Vipera > Vipera berus. The sequence goes on from NC_138208.1 coordinate 42,291,262, forward strand.
TCCTATGTCTCATAAAAATCTCATGTGAATATGAAAAAAATCTTGTGTGATTTAAGCAGTTTGGAGAATAGATAATGCACAGGACTTGAAATGACAGAATCCTTTCTTTGAGTAATCCGCATTGCTGAGTTATAAGTGGAAAAGAAAATTCTAGTTTACAGTAGGACTTAATTGTATTGCTTGAATATAAAAAAAGTCTATGCATGACAATATTTTATTCATTTACTGACCGTTTGAAGTTACATCAGCACTGAAAAAAGTGACTTATGACCATTTTTCACACTTAAGACTCATGATCACATGATCAAAATTTGGACACTTGGCAACTGGCACGTATTTATGACAGTCGCAGTGTGCCAAGGTCATGAGATCAATTTTTGCAACCTTTTGACAAGAAAAATCAATGGGGAAGCCAGATTCACTTATTACCTGTGTTACTAACTTAACAACTGCAGTGATTCACTTAACAACTGGCAAGAAAGCTCGTAAAATGGGGCAAAATTTACTTAACTGTCTTGCTTAGCAACAGAAATTTTGGGGTCAATTATGGTCATAAATCAAGGACTACTTATATAATAAAATTAGTATATTTAAGTTTGGCTGAAACAGAAAGAATGCCATCATACTTTATCCAATATAATATTTATTTTCTATGTAACCTTTTAGGGGATTGCAGGTGCTGCTTACACCTGTCCTTGCGAATATTCTTGAAGCGGATCAAGAAAAATGTTGGGGATTTGATCGTTTTTTTGCAGAGACGAGTGACATACTTCATCGGATAATTATTCATGTCTTCTCTCTTCAACAAATGACTGCACACAAAATTTATATTCACAATCATAATAAGTAAGTGCTTCTATAATTTTATTTTCATAAGTCAACTAGGTCTATGATTTGTTTGCCTTTAGATAGATTCCCCCCACCCTTACCCCTGGCTATTTTAATGGATTGGGAGTTCTTTCTTACATGTGTTGTTTTCCCCCTTTTAACAGTACTACCATATTTAATGAACTTGTCTACAAACAGACGAAAATACCTTCACACAATCAAGAATTGATATATGAAGGCCGGCGTTTAGTACTAGAACCTAGCAGACTGGCACAAGTTTTCCCTAAAACGACAGAGGAAAATACTATAATTGTTGTAAGCAGAGAAGCTGTAAACATCATAGGATTACTCTATGAAGAAAGTATGATGGAATTATTATTTTGTTATTAAAACTTAAGCATTAACATATTTTAGTTGTATTAAATGTGTAACTCTTAAAAGCTATACTATTTTATATAGGACTGTAGCAATTATTTTTTAAATAATAATAAAATAAGAGTTTTATTGTTGTATCCCAATGTATTGCACCAATGTATTCTTAAGTAATAGCCACTTCCAATCCTATCTAACTTTTATTGAGATAAGTCAGGGTCCACTCAGGACCCATCTGATATGGGCAAAATTTTAATTCAGTTTTATTTGGAATGTATCCTAACTCAATATTCTATTTTACTTATAGGATTACATGTGTAATCAAAATTACACATTTTTCACTGGAAATCAATTATTGAAATAGCAATGAGTTGTTTTTTTTCCATTTCATTTGAGAAATTGTGTAGTTCTGAATTGGTACAATGTTCCATCTTCATACATTTAAAAAAGGATTCTTAATATTTATTTTGCTTTTTGGTACAATTCAAAGAATTTTCAAAATAAAAAATAAACAGTTCTGAAAATACAGCAAAATACTACAGTAAAAAAGCAGAAATTACATAAAGTAAGCAAAAGGGGCATTATTTGTGATCAAAATGGCAAGAAAGTAAGTGCTATCTTCTGATCCAAGCCCTGTTCCGGGTAGGCAACTTTGGCTCTTTTATGACTCATGGACTTCAACTCCCAGAATTCCTGAGCCAGGATGGCTCAGTTTGGAAACCTCTCCCTTTCCCCTCAGCATGGCTGGCTCAGGAATTCTGGGAGTTGAAGTCCATGACTCATAAAAGAGCCAAGGTTACCTACCCCTGCTCTAGTATCTCAGTTTTGTTATATATATATATATATATATATATATATATATATATATATATATATATATATATATATATATATATATATATATATATATATATATATATATATATATATATATATATATATATATATATATATATATATATATATATATATATATATATATATATATATATATACATATATATACACACACACACAAAAGAGATAGCACATGCTTTGTGACACTGTACCTTCCATCTTACAAATTTTGACAGATAGAATATCCTGTGGCAACTCCTTACCACACATTCAATTTGAAACGTAACAGTATTACTTAATAGTTAGAACTTACAATAATACGGATATTTCTGTTGACAAAGAAATGGGTACTAGTGAAAGAAGCTTTTCACCATATGATTTTCTTTAACAAATTATATAGTTATAAGAGGATTAGTTAGAAAAACATATTCTACTTATAATGAATTCATTCTTTCCCCAAATCACTCTGTGGTAGCTTTTATAATAGTTGCCATTTTCTCAGATTATCTTGAGGATATGTTCTGGGGTTTTTTGTTTTTTTAAATTTTGACTGTAATTTTTAATTTTCTTTTTTAACCTTCTGTTCTATTGCAGTTTTGCTTCCCAAGGTTCATCAGCGTTATGACTTGGATAGTGATGCAAGTATGGCGAAAGTAAGTATCTCAGTTAATTATAATTACATGTATAAGAATGAATACTTCAGAGCCAGTGTGATGTTACATTGCTGGGCTGGGAATGGGGAGATCCAGGTTTTAGTTCTCCCTTAAGCATGAAACCCAGTTGGGTGACTGGGGAGCAGGCATTCCTTCTCAGCCCTTATCAATGTGACAAACAAAAGTTCCTGCTGAATCATGTTTTTTAAGAACTTCACTGTAAGAACTAGGTGAGTGCAATCCAAAGTAAGCAGATCCTGCAACTAAGTGAGACAAACAAGAACAGCTACATTTGAGATGTATAGGAGGGAAATAAATGTTATTAAATGCAGATAATATAGGCTAGAATTTTATAAGTAGTAATTTTATTAGTGCTTCTTTAAAAAACTTTTGACGATGATATAATAAGAACTTGCTTGCCTTACACCTTAATCTGAACTTCTTTGATCTATTACCACTCATCTTAGTAATTAATATACATAGTCTTCAAGTTATGTTTACTTTTTGCTTTTTCCAGAGCTTGTATTACAACTTTCTAACTTAATACAGCCTCAAGAGGGAAGAGCGTCGGGCGGGAGTGCTCCTTAACAGCCGGGGAGCGCGCGCGTGGCAGGACTGGCAGGACTGCCCTGCCAGCTCCCGCCTGACGCCCGACGGCTCCGCCAATGCTGCCTCAAGAGGGAAGAGCGTGAGGCGCCTGCCATGGCTCCCCGAGGACTCCTTAGGAGCCGGGGAGCGCGCGCGTGCGCAGGACTGCCCTGCCGGCTCCCGCCAGACGCCAGCCTGCCCTACTTCCTCCACAGTGAACGGGGGCGCTCGATTGATTTATGTGCTATTTTCCGGCGTATAAGACGACTGGGCATATAAGACGACCCCCCAACTTTTGAGATGATTTTCATGGGTTAAAAAGTCGTCTTATACGCTGGAAAATACGGTATGCTTGGTATTTGGTTTAGTGGATTATATTCCCATTTACCTCGTGATCTTATTTCATCTAAATATTACATTACCGTATTAATAAAATCACTGTAGCAAATTATTCACTAATGCACTTTATTTGTTTTTTTTCTTACAGATAGTAACAGGAGTTGTATGTTATGCTTGTAGAATTGCCCGAGCTTTACTGCTTTATCAAGAGCTCATGCGAAAAGGAATCAAATGGCTAATGTGAGTGATGCTATTGATCAACTCTGTTTACTGTCATTCCTGCAGGTAACAGCTCTGACTCTGAATAATTAAGTAAGAGTTGGAGGTATGGGAAGAGTCCATTGGCGGCTAATAAATTCAAATAAAAGAATAAATATTCAATGTGTGTTTTTCAGTGACTATGTGAAACCCTGGTTAAGTCAGTAGCCCATTTCAAAATGCTTATTTTAATTGTTAAAGATTATATGATGCCATGCCCATGTACTTGCAAGATGATCTTTCTGTCTCAAAATCAACATGCTCTATTTGTCCCTCAAAAGGCTGTTTTGGATCCCTACCCAACCAGGGAATGAGGGCCCAAATTACTCTCTGAGACAAGGAGAGCCTCACCTTGCATGCATTTTGCAAAGCTGTGAAAACTCTTATTCTAATATTCTATAGGGTTTGACAGTGGTTCTGAGTTGCTTCTAAGTTCCTATTGTATTTGATTATGTTTTATGATTATATAATCAGCTGAGTTATGACAGTTTGGAAGATGTAGAAATATTGTAATAAACTGTAACCAAACAGGTGCAATAATGGATGATACTACTTCATACAAAGTAAGTGATTTATACTGATTAAATTTTCCTGATGAAAGGAAACAAACAAATCAAATACCTGCTAATAACAATATCAGATTCCATATATGTTTATAAAGATTAGAGATTAAAGATTCAACCCTAAGCATATTTCTTTCAACCCATTGTTAAGTTCTGGGCTCACAGCAGTATGCATCCTTTTTTCTTTTCCTAATGAGAAAGGTGAAGGGAAGTAAAATTATTCAGTCAGGAGGCCTCTTCTCAAGGCATCTGAAGGGATTTTAAGTGACAGTTCCACAAGAATTAGTTCTTTAGCTTCCTGCAGAATTGAAGAATGGGCTTCTTTGATAACTTCTGTGCATGTGCATAAAGGAAGGAATTTGGGACTTTGGCTCCATTCACTGTGGACATACAGCCTCAAATATCCCTCTTCATAATTGATATAACCTTTAAAATTGTTTGTTTGTGTGTGTGCGTGCGTGCGCACACACACACACACAGTGCTTTTATTAAAAAAAAAAAGTGCTGGAACTCAGAGGTGCTGTCACTGGGAGCGATGACGTCGCCACCCGTCCTTTGCACCCCTGCGGCTCGGAGCCACATACCACGGGGATTCCCCTCCGCACAGCCACTGTGGGGATTCCCCTCCCCACAGTTGCCATGCCATGGCCCGTGCTGAGCCCCCACCTGGAGCTGCTCCGAACCCCGACCCAGAGCTGTGTTCCTCGTGGCAGTGGTCTCCGGTGCCAAACAGCCTCTTTCCAACCACATCCAGAAAAATTTGTAACAAACATTGGAATTCTCAAGGCCATGTTTGCTATTTCCCAGCAATCTGTTACTGGAAGGAAAAAGCAATCCCTGCTGCGTTACTGATCCCAGAGAAGCATTTGCATGTGTGCAGGTATCCTTAGGGTGCCATAGTTATGGATGAGAAATATTGGTTGCAAAGTTGGCATTTCTGGATGTAATACAGATATTTTGGACTTATTTTTGTTTCTTTGCATGTTTGATATTTTTAAAAAGGCATATGCTACTGACTACGCTTATGCACATATGTAACATCTTTTGCTAGGATACATGACCACTGCTTGTCCAGAATGTGAAAAGTGAAAGATTGTGACTAAGTACAATTTTAATGTACAGATAATACCACCAGAAATTATTTAATAAATGTTGTTATTGATGTTAAGCTCACCAGGGAAAACATCATATATTCTTATGTACAGTTGCAAGAAAAAGTATGTGAACCCTTTGGGATTACGTGGAGTTTTGCATGAATTGGCCATAAAATGCACTCTAAACGTCATGTAAGTCACAACAATAGAAAAACACAGTCTGCTTAAAATAATACTACACAAACATTAGCTGTTGTCATGTTTTAATTGAACATAAGATGGAAACATTCACAGTGCAGGGTGGAAAAAGTATATGAACCTTTGGACTTAATAACTGGTTGACCCTCCTTTGGCAGCAATAACCTCAACCAAACATTTCCTGTAGTTACAGATCAGACCTGCACAACGATCTGGAGTAATTTTGGACCACTCCTCTTCACAAAACTGTTTCAGTGTAGCAATATTCTTGGGATGTCTGGTGTGAATCGCTCTCTTAAGGTCATGCCACAGCATTTCAATCGGGTTGAGGTCAGGACTCTGACTGGGCCACTCCAGAAGGCGTATTCTGTTCTGTTGAAGCCATTGTTTTGTTGAATTACTTGTATGCTTTGGGTCATTGTCCTGTTGCATCACCCATCCTCTGCGGAGCTTCAGTTGGCAGACAGATGGTCGTACATTTTCCTGCAAAATGTCCCGATAAACTCTGGAATTCATTTTCCCATCAATGACAACAATCCGTCCAGGCCCTGAGGCAGCAAAGCAGCCCCAAACCATGATGCTCCCTCCGCCATGTTTTACAGTGGGGATGAGGTTTTGATGTTGGTGTGCTGTGCCTTTTTTTCTCCACACATAGTGTTGTGTGTTTTTCCCAAACAAGTCAATTTTGGTTTCATCTGTCCACAGTATATTTTGCCAGTAGTGCTGTGGAACATCCAGGTGCTCTTTTGCAAACTTCAAACGTGCTGCAATATTTTTTTTGGACAGCAATGGCTTCCTCCGTGGTGTCCTCCCATGTACTCCATTCTTGTTTAATGTTTTCCTTATTGTAGATGTGTCAACAAAAATGTTAGCATGTGCCAGAGATTTCTGTAGGTCTTTAGCTGACACTCTAAGATTCTTCTTCACCTCATTAAGCATTATGCGCTGTGCTCTTGCAGTCATTTTTACAGGACGACCACGCCTAGGGAGAGTAGCAACAGTGCTAAACTTTCTCCATTTGTAGACAGTCTGTCTTACCGTGGACACATGAACATCAAGGCTTTTGGAGATACTTTTGTAACCCTTTCCAGCTTCATGCAAGTCAACAATTCTTGATCGTAGGTCTTCTGAGAGCTCTTTTCTGTGAGGCATGGTTCACATCAGACAGTGCTTCTTGAGACCAGTAAGCCCAAAACAGGTGTGTGTTTTTAAAGGGCAGGACAGCTGTCAGCAACACATCCAATATCATCACACTGATTGGGGTCAAGGTTGGTTCACTCCTGGCTCCAATTAGTTCTTGGAGAAGTCATTAGGCTAGGGGTTCACATACTTTTTCCACCCTGCATTGTGAATGTTTCCATCTTATGTTCAATTAAAACATGACAACAGCTAATGTTTGTGTAGTATTATTTTAAGCAGACTGTTTTTCTATTGTTGTGACTTACATGACGTTTAGAGCGCGTTTTATGGCCAATTCATGCAAAACTCCACGTAATCCCAAAGGGTTCACATACTTTTTCTTGCAACTGTATATAGTAGGTTAATTATTTAAAGACTGAAGTGCAACATAACTAGATTCTAAATAACCTATTTTTCAAAACACACAACAGTCCAAACAGTAAAAGTAAAGTCCAAATTAAGAATATTTCATTCTTAAGAATTGTTTAATTTAAAGTGGTTTAGTTGTAATAGATGATTATAGATTCAAAATAGTTTTCAAGAGTGTACAAAAGATACTATTTTTTCCCTAGCATCAGCTAAATTAGACATATTACATTGAGAAAAACGTTTCTCATTTCTTTCCTGTTACCTTTATTGATTTCATTGAAGAGATGTTAACATAGGAAATAGATTATTTTGTTATCTAATTTTAGCTTCCAAAAGACAGAAGGAGATGAAAAATATGAGGTTCTTTCCTGTTGGCTTTTTTGAATTATCTGTTTTAGATTCTAAAAGTTTAGTTCCTAAAGAAGTAACCTTGTAAATAATTTTAATGTCCTCCTCTAGTGCAGGGTAGGCAACCTTGGCTCTTTTTATGCCTCAAGGACTTCAACTCCCAGAATTCCTGAGCCAGCATGGCTCAGCTTGGAAACCTCTCTCTTTTCCCTCAGGATGGCTGGCTCAGGATTTCTGGGAGTTGAAGTCCACGAGTCATAAAAAGGGCCAAGATTGCTTACTCCGAAAGCCAATAGAGGGAGCTTCTTTTTTTTTTTGCAAAAAAAGGTGCGTGCTATGAGAAAAAAAGCCGTGTGTGTGTGTGTGTGTGTGTAAATATATATATAAATATAAATAGAACATCCCGCATTTCTTCGCGTGCTTGCAGGATCAGAAGTTGTTTTTTTATTCATGGTTGCTCCCCTGGTGAGCATATACACATCAGGAAGCTGATTACCCAGCCACATTTGTTTTGTACCTCCCCCCCTTTTTTTTTTGGTGGACCCTGAGCCTTTGTCTCAAGACATGTTGTGGATTGAATAAAAAAACTTCTGATCCTGCAAGCACACACAGAAATGTGGGACATTTAGAAACACTACAGCCGTTTGAAGTCAATAGACCAGTGACCCGCTCAATGAGCAGGGTGCAAAAGCAGCCGGCTATATAGGCAAACTCCCAGATCTCCTATTCTTGCTCTGACGATGTTGGCAGTTTGGCCGATGAAAGCTAAGTATTTTGCATATTAAACAGTTTGTTTATTTTTCTATCCTGGTGCTAGATTCTTTTCTTTCATACATACATACATACATACATACATACTAGTCAGAACATATATTTATCTCACAATATAAAATATTAAAATAGTTGATGTAATGTGGATGCAATGATTCTTGTGGTATATTTAATATTTTCAATTTTAATGTTCCTAATTACATCAATAGTACTGGAGTTTATTAATTACCTTAGTATATTAAAATTAGGCAAGCCAAAAATATATTTCACATTTTTTGAGGGGGGCGGACTGAAAAAGCTGATTCAATGTTCTGGTAAATTGTATTTGAAGACCAGAGAAAAAATTTAATGAGGAATATAATGGCTTGAACTGATAATGTTAGCATACTTCAGTATTCACAATTCACAGTCCTCTTTTTTTTTTAATTTAAAAAGTTTTACAATACATTTTGACTTTAATCCCCCCCTCCCCCACCCCTATCCAACCCTCCCTATCCCTCTCCCCCACTCCCTCCTCCCCCCCCCCGACTTCCCAGAGCTAAATACAGGGCATAAAATCGAAAAACAAACATAAACACCCCTATGTTATCAACAATAAACTATAAATTCTATCTCTCTCTAGCTCATATAAAATGAGTACAAACAATATTAATATTACAAATAAAGTAGAAAAGAAAAAGAGGAAAACAGAAAAAGAGCTTTACTCAGAATAAATTTTCTTAATCCCAGTCCTTATTCATATTAATTTCAAAAAAAAAAAAGAAAAGAAAAAAAAACTTTCACCTGCTATTTGCATTCTCCCACCTTTCTCTAATTTCCAAACAAATTCTCAGTTACGCGCCAAAACCGCCTATCTCTGTTAATCTTAATAATCTCCAACCAAACTAAACTATGATCAAAAATAGTTCTTGCATATATCACGCCAAATGTCTCGCAGTTCCAAATCATCCTTAAGTTCAAATAAAAGTTCAAATAAAAAGAGTATATAAAAAAAGATTTAGGCAATCTCTAAGACAACTTGTTGTTAATTAGGAGCTTACATACCCATTCTTAGTTCAACACATACTTTAAGTCCATAACCCTAATATACTTTTCTAGCAAGCAAATAACATCAATCTTAAATTGTGTAAAATATTAAAAAAAAACTTTCTTTCTCCTCTATAATAATTTTACTCCATTGACATTCTAATCTAAAAATTTAATCAGCAATCTTAACGCCCCAAAACTTTTGGAGCACCTCTGTCATGACCCCCAAAACTTCTTTAGACCGGTCTCCTCCCATATCTTCACTGTAAGCACACTTTGAAGATTCCATAACTTTCTGCTGGTCTTGCTCTTGCTCTCGTCTCGCTCTTCTTAGGGCAGCACGCGTCATCTTCTGGCCTCCTGCAGCAACCGATGAGACTGTGACTTGATCCCCTCCAACACCATTGTCCTCTGTCTGTCTATCTGCAACATCTTGAAGCTTTCCCACACCGTATCCTTTTACAGCTTCCAAAAATGATAGGGGGGTTGCTTTTAACACATTACTATAAAAATCACGTGCCTGAGCCACAGTAACCAAACGATGTCTTTTACCTTCGTGCGTCGCCACCAATCCAACTGGAATCTCCCATCTAAACTTAATATCACGTTTCTTAAGTTCCTGTACTAGAAATGCAAAATCTTTCCTTCTCCTTAGGATCTTCGGAGGGATCTCTTTTAAAACCAAAACTTCTTGCTCAGCCACTACCAAATTAGTATCATAAGCAGCTTGAATGACTTCATCTCTAATTACTCTCTTTGTAAAATAGACCACCACATCTCTGGGTAACTTCCTCTGTCTTGCAATCCATGAATTTACACGAAAAACTTTGTCCATATTTCCCTCAATTTCAGATGCTGACTGGCCCAGTACCCCTTCCAGAGCCTCAGAAATCAGCTGCTTTAAATCTTCTTTACCATTCTCCTTTAAACCCCTAATTCTAATAGCATACTGCATCTGATTATACTGAACAAGGCTCAATTCTTCGTCCATTTTATCCCTTATATTTTCATTTTCTAATACCTTTGCTTCTAATATAGAGTTCTTTTGACTGAGGTCCTCCACTTTTATATCCAGCTGTAGCACACATTCAGCTACGGATTCAACCATAGACAAGATGTCCACCCTCATTGCTCTCAGCTTCTCTTCCATCTTCTTCTCCAATTTCTCCATTTTCTCCTCCATTTTCTCCTCCAGCTTTTTCAACTTTTCATCCATCATATCAGACATCAATTGTGCATGCTTTCCAAGAGCGTCTTGTAAATCCTTAAGCGTCAATACCGGGGGAGATGCAGGAGGAAGCAAAGCTTGCAATGAGGTCTCTTGCACCAGGGAAGACCCCGCATTCCGAAGAGCTTTAGAAGTTTTAGCCGCCATCTTCCCCCACTTTCACTTATTACGCACTTTCACTTTAAAGCTATAAAATCCATTGAGCTAGAGAGTAAAAATAAAGAGTCCACTTCACCTTGACCTCCTGTACCGCTCTGCCTGCATCTTGATAATCAAAAGTATTTCCTTTTGGCAGGGGTGGTTGCTAACGCCTGGCTCTGCTCCAAAAATCCCAGAGCAGAGGCACTGCGCAGCTCGGAGCAACCCAGGCTTCGGGGGGGCTCATCCTTCAGCCGCCCAAGCTCTCAGCTCAGGCGGCCCGGAGAGCTCAACCCCTACCTGGGGCCTCACCCCCTCCTCTTCTCCCGAGGAGGGGGCTTCAAATCCATCTAAACAGCTGATCGACGCTGTTTACGATGGAAAAACACAGCTGCGGAGCGGGCAGCCCAAAAACGGCTGTCTTTCAGCGTCGCGTCGCCACCGGAAGTCACAATTCACAGTCCTCTTATCACATGTCTTAAAGACTTATGGCGTGAGTACAGCAGTCTACAAAAATCCAAATATGTGTCATGTATGAAAAGTGATACACTTGTTCTTTCTTGAACCTGGGATTGTTTCAGCAAATTAATTAAAACTAAAAGGAAACTCAAGCTGAATATTCAAAAGAATGTCCTGATATTAAGAATGGTTAAGTAATAAAAACTTAAGAGTAGTAATAGAATAGTACAATGGAGATGTCACACAGCAACCAGACATCTCTTTAGCTCCAATCTCACTGAGCAGGAGATTGTACTAGATTACCCAAGTCACTTTGTGTTTGTTGTATTCTTTTCATTCCTCACTCCCTCCTCCTCTGGAGACTGGTGATAGGCATTTTAATTTTTCCATAAGACCAAGAAAAAAATTTCATAATGCTTTTATCTCTGTGTCTGTTGATTCAGTTGCTATGTTTTCTAGTGAAATCATCAAAGAAGAATACAATGAAACATTCCACAAAAAGACAGAGGTTGCTATCAAGCTGGAATGTTGCAATAGAAATACAGAAAAAGCTATGAAAATGTGAGTATTTCTATTTTTTAAAGCAAGAAAATTGAAGTGCTGCTCTTGACCACACAAATGCAGTACTAGCTAACTGATTATAAAATCAGTGTAATATCCCAGAATTGTATGGTTGGAAGGATACAAGGATGCCATCCAGGCCTGTTGAATGCAAAAATCCCAAATAAATCATTCTCAAAAGATTTTGGTCCAGCCTTAGCTCAAATACAAACACATCTAATGGAAAGCCAACCATCTGTCTGGATAATCGGTTCCATTGTCAAATTTCTATTCCACTATTGTTGATATCTCCCCACCCCTGAATGTTTGGTTATATTCTACATCCTTTAGTTCTATTATTCCTTGCCTTAAATTCCCATGATTCTTATTTGCTGCCATTTTGCTTGGACCATTAGTAGTTTAGATTCTAATAGAAAGTTTAAGCTTGCAATAAATCTTTATACTCATTTGAACTACCTGGATCTCCTTATTTACCTGGTGCTTAACAGTTTGTCGACAATACTAAGAAGAAAGATCTATGAACATACATGTGAACTTACAGACATCTCTCCAATATCTGTCCATGCATATGTATATTGATAGTGGGTTAAGCATGGTGGTTGTGCACTACTATAGTGTTTGTTGCATGATAAATCTATTTTGATCTGATTTCTAATACAACCAAAGCAATTATTTTGAGTTGCATTTTGACACAATATATTGTTTTTTTTTGTTTTACTTTTATTAAAGCCATTTTTACATAATTGTCCAGGTTGTAGTTACTCAAGTTGAAATCAGAATATTTGGACACTAGCTTGCTGACAAAATTTGTGGAAAAAGCTTTGAAACTAGACAGCATCAGTGGAACATGATCATCACATGGAATTCAGTGTTTTTTTTATTTATTTGTGTTTTGGAAGTTTTGTGAACCAAGAAAACCTGAGCCAGAGAAGAGCAGAGTAAATCATATGGCAGATATTATTTCAGTAACACAATGATTAATCTGCTAACATAAAATATTGAACTAATATTCAGCAAAACTGCTGCTTATGTCTAATGAAATTTCTGCACTGGTTTTTTTATTGCCAAATTAGAGCCATATATAACTTGAGCAAGACTTTTAAAATAATACTAGCAATAATGCACACACATGAATTTTTGCAATTATATCCAAAATTATTATTCAAGAATGTTACATTTAAAAATGTGATATTGTAAACAAAATTATAAACCATTATTCGTTTATTTTGTGCTTGTTTTCTCTTTCTGTGAACAGATACAAAAATGTGGCACCATCAGAAGTGGATGACATTTTAGACATACACTCAAAACTGTTACTGGTAAAACTTTCTATTACAATATTGTAGTGCACAATAGAGTTTCAGGAGCACTGAAATTTACTTGCAAAGGATTTTTTTTTAGTTTTTAATAAGTTTACACACATTTGTATATATTTAAATTTATTGTATTTTTGTAGCTTTCTAGTTCTCAAGGAACAATAGAGAGCAGTCTTCAGGATATCAAAAACAAGCTTTCTCCTAGTGGTTTACTATCTGACAGCTGGACTAGCCAAGATGGTACACATCCAAAAGATAGAAAGTTAGTAGAATTTCCATTCAATTTTAATTGTTTATTTAACTTTTAAAACCTGGTGTGAATAATTGTTTAGAGCATAGGAGGATTTTCAATTAGAAGCCAAAATGATGCTTTGGAATGTACAAGGAGACCTTTTGGGTGCCCTGCCATTCTGTTGGAGGGGAAGGAGAAGGGTCTGGGGAGAGCATTCTTTGCATGCTTCTGCTTTGCTGTAACAGCATGGGAATTAGGGAGGGGGATCATCTTCAGACACAAGATGGACTGCCTCTCAGCCGGTTCCAGCCTGACTCCAAGGTCGCTGCACCCTGAGAATGACCTGTTACCAGGCTTGTACCTCAGCACTCTCAAAAAAAACCTTGTGGCAATATATTGGCTGCTGGTGGACTGGTCAGGGGTGTTTGGGTTTTGGAATGGGAGGAATAGCTTTGTGCTTTGTGTGGGACTGTTAGATTCTGCTTGTTGCAACCACTTTCTCTCAGTAAAAGTTCATTGGATTAACCTTATGGAGTCAAAAGTTGTGCTTTCCTGAGAGGATCAGCTGGGGCAGGTCCGTACAGACATGTTTGAAGCTTCTTAAAGGAGTTCTATCTTTTCCTGGGATTGCTTAGCTATTTTGAATGGTTGCTGGATGTTTCTTGGAAAAAAAATATTTTGTTTAAGTTGCAAAAAGTGCCAGTTTCGTATCCCGGCAGCTTAAAGTCATTGTTTGCCTTTGAATTAAAAGCATTGCACAACAGGATTATCTATATTTTCATTTTATTCTGTTTTCTTCTAGCCCAGAAAGATTGCAAGTCCTACTGACTTCCATAACTGATATTTATTATCAATTTAAAAAAGACAAAGCAGAAAGAAGTAAGTGGTTTCAAACTATTTTTGTTTTTGTTTTAGCTTCAGTTAATTACAAAACATCCTTAACTTTCTGGGTTGACTTGATTTTACAGAAATTTTGAAAGCAATTCAGCATTCTCTTGAGTAGAAGTGCAATTCCAATAAAGAACACTATTGAGAATGCCATATTGTCAGGAAAACAAATGGCCGTGGAGTTTTCAATTGAAATAGTATACGTGACCAGATTCAAACTATCATATTTGAGACACATTAAGGGGAGACCCAGTCTCTTGAGAAGTCCATTATGCTGGCTAAAGTGGAAACAAAAAGAAGAGGAGAATCACCAGCAAAATGGGTGGATTAGATTATAATAGCAGTGAATACACCATTAAAATCCCTAAAAATCCAAGTTGAGGACAGATCATCTTGGAAAAAGTTAGTATGGACACACAGAGTTGACCCCAACTTGCTGGCACTGAATCAGTATATTAGTAAGGAGAGTTTAATTGCATGAAATAATTTCTTGGCCATCCAATCTGATTTAAATGGTTCCTTCTTTAGGACTTCCTTATAATGAAGAGCAAATTCACAAATTTGACAAGTAAGTCCATTTGTTTTATAAGGATTTTATACTTGTATTGTTCTGTATTTTCTTTGTTTGTTGTCTTCAACAATATAATTGGGGGAATAAGTTCTGTGAAGCTAGGGATGAAATGACAAGTGGATGCCTTTGCTCTGCGTAATATTCCTTTACTCAACAGCCTTTTGTACTGTGTCCATATAAAATACAAAACATATATAAGGAATGAGCATGTCTATTGATGTATATGCAAAGATTAGAATGAGTCCTCTGTATTTTACAAATCTAGGCCTCATAACACTACAGAATTTTAGATAGAGTGATGGGGGAAAAATACAAATCTGCCATTGAAGAAAAAGCTGGCTGTTATGCAACTCTGAAGGTTTAGAAGTCTTCATATACATTTAAGATTTATTAAATGATAAGTTATTAATAAATTTAAACACAATGGTTAAAATTCTTTAACTGGAAAATATTAACATTCTAAAACATTCAACCAAACAGGAAAATGATTAAAATATTCTTAAAAGCTTTTAGTTTATTTGAGTTTTATAGCATGCATACCCTTTTTCATGGATTAATTTATACTTTATATATAATCGAGAAGGGCACAATTGATCTGTCTGGAAAGATCCAGTGGTTCACACTAAGGCCATTTACAGCCAACCCATTATGATGAGTTCATTCAAAATAAAGCAGTGCTATTTGCATTAATTTGAATATAATGGAAAGGACAGACTATACAACATATTAAAATATGTTATTTGACCACGCTGACCTAATGTATTCTCTCTATATATAAGAAGGTGAATTGCTGAAGTGTTTCCTCTTTCTTGAACTTTAGCTGCATGCATGTTCTATGGGTTTTTAAACTTTCAAATAAATTTGGAAAATTAGTACCTTAAAGCATTCTGATTCTTATTTCTGGGTGTTATAGGCAAAAACTGTTTTTGCATGCCACAAAAGCCATGACTCTGTTCAAGGAAGAATGTGTCAACAAATACGAAACCTTCTTAGATAAGGCAGAGGATTGGATGAGGCAAGTTGCTCCTTTTCTTGAGTAATATTTAACATTAGTGTATTTTATTATAGCAACATATTAACAAAAATTATATAATACTTTCATATAAATTGTATTTCTTTCCAGAAAGATGCTTCTTCTAAAGAAACAGTTACTAGGTCTTAGAAAACTATGCTTTGATATTGAGGAAGAGGTGTCCAAATACCAGGACTATGTAAACAAGGTGATGTTCTCCTTAATTATTCAAAATTAATAATAGCCTTTTCCACTACACCTTGAGTTTTTATTGTATGCATTACAGGCCCTAATACTGACTTGATAATTTTGCTCATCTTTTGTTAAATGAAATGTTAAAACAAAGAAACATTTAGCAATGTTTTAATATGGAAAAATATCCAATCATTACTACACTGTATTTTTCTATAATGTAATTGGGGAATGAGCAGTTTGCTTGGAAATGCCAATAACATGATTAGGATCAATACTTGAATTAATAGGCTATGTAAAACAATAGTAATAATCAGTGATAAGTGTCCAGTGATATTACCAGAGTAGAATACTTTTGTATCCTTCAAATCCAGTGATTACTTATAGGAAATAAATGTTTGTAATATGGTGGTTTTAAAATTTACATGGATTTATGCATTCATTGCAGTTAGATGAAACATTGCCCCATAAGATGTTAGCTGCTTCCAGTGGGATCAAACATACATTTAATCCAGTTTATCCCAGTTCAAATACTTTGGTGGAAATGACTCTTGGGTAAGAATTTTTATTTGAACAAATAGGAAACTTTTATATGCTTTCTTTGTTATTATGATTATGCTAAAATTTAAATTGTTTGATCTTGCCAGTTTCAGATGTTCTATGTCAGGAAAGTCTGTTCTCTAATCTAACTTGTGATCTGTTACCACCTGGCTTGCGACCAGTTACCTGAGGCATCATTTTCTCCCAGTTGTTTCTACTCACCCAATCCAGTCTGGCAGGAATGTCTGCTGGTGGGGACTAGGAGGTGCGCCTTTTTGCCATGGTGCCTATCTTCTGGAACATTCTCCCTTCAGAGATTAAGATAGCCCTGATCCTATTTCCCTTTCATAAGACCTGGTTACATGCCTGCCATGGAGCCCAAGTGTGTTAACGGCCCTCCTGATTGTTTTAACATCTATGGTTATAATTGTTTCTCAGCTAACCCAGAGAGAGTCATCCTTGTCGGAGATAGATGGTAATAGAAATTGAATAAATAAATAAACAAATAAATACATATTATACTTACCAGATTAATTTGCATTGCAGAAAGAGAGGTGGGACTGACTTTAGACATCTGGGAGGGGGGTTGCCCAGCAATTTGTAGAGAATTGCATGTATCTTCTCTGTTTTACTCTGTCATCTTGCAAATTATTAAATTATTATCTAGCCTATCCATTTTAATAATAACACTCAGATGAATAAGGATAATGGTTCAGACTTTATGGTTCCTCCCTCCGGAAGTATCACTGTTGTATATGGGCATTAATTTTTTTCCTATCAACTTTTCCTAAGGCACTTCTACTACAGTGTTCAGTGAATAATATCAGAAATATTCCATAATTATTTTATTTATTAATTAATTTTTATTTATTAATTTGTTTACAGTATGAAGAAACTGAAAGAAGAAATGGAGGGTGTTGTTAAAGAACTAGCTGAAAATAATCATCTTTTAGAAAGGTTAGTTATCCATACCACGCTGTAGCATATATCCAGTGAACTATGAAGCCAGATTTCCAGGGAATTATCTGAATGGAATGCAAAACCACAAGGGGAGAGAATTGGATGAGAAATAAGGCTGTTGGAAAAGAGAGATATTTGGAGTTTCCCCAGATGCTTGAGTAAATGTTTATTAGGACAGAATATTTCTCCATAACATTCAGAGTAGTTTTCTTCTACCAGTAGTTCAATACGTATGCAAAGAAACAGTGGATTAAATTGAGTGAGTATGTAGTCTCAGGATAGAGGAAAACCACAGGTTTTCCAAAATTACAATTCTTGTAATCTTATGTCTGTTATCTACAGTGATACCTTAGTAATCATTGTTAATTGGTTTCGGGAGATACAATAAGTACCAAACAAATTACGTGACTTACCATCTGACCTTTTGTTTTTAGTGGGAAGGACTTTCTGTCTGTCTCTTGTCTTGTCTTGCTGACCTCCTCAGCATAGCCAACTTCCTGTCTGCCCTATGTGGCCATCTCCTGCTTCCTTTTGCAGCAACTTTGCATGGCTGACTTCCTGGCCATTCTCCACAGCCGTCCTCCTCTTCCTATTGTAGTGTGTTAAGTACCAAACAAACAAGTACCAAGGCAGCATTTTCACATCAAAATGTGTCACAGACTCAATTCAACAAGTATTGAAGCAGTCGAGTACTGAGGTACCACTGTATAACCATTGCTTGTCAGTTATGTCTTACCAGAATTGTAATCCAAAATATCTGGAAAACACTCCAGGCTCATTTGGTACCACCAGGGGTTTTTTTTGGAAGGGGGAGGGAGTGGGGAGGCTGTAGTCACGTTAGGCTATTCATGGAAGAAAAATAGTTTGTAAATCATGTGTCAGATATAAACAACTGATTTCATAGATTTGTCCAGGTAGTTTTTTGATGGTTTGCCACAGCCACCTTATAGGATATTTTTTTTACTTTACTATAACCCTGGGATTCTTTGACTCTCATTCAAGTATTAATCAAACTTTGCCTTACTTAACCTTTGAGCCAGAAATCTCATAAGTATCAGTGTTTTGTAAACTAGAAATATATAAATCAACAGCAGTTCAATTTGAATTCAAGATTCAAAAATGGCAAGATTTGAGTCAAAACATATTGACTCAACCAAGTTTTAAGTATATGCTATAATGAGAAAGCTCTCTGTAGATCTTTATATTTTTTGATACAATGGAATTTTGGGGAGCAAATATAGGAGAAATAAGGAAAGAATATTTTATTTTATTTATTTTAATTCCATTTATATCCCGCCCTTCTCCGAAGACTCAGGGCGGCTTACAAGCTTAGCCTCCAGAATGTCCAGCAAAGAGCTTAGAGACACATTGTGCAAAATCAATGCAGAATGGGGTCAGATTCTAAATAACAACAGAAACCTTTTTTAAATATAAGATCTTACTAAAATTCAAAGAATGTACCATTCACTGACTAAATGCTTTTTTAGGCTGCTCATTCACTATTAGCCTCTTTCATGACTGTTGCACGTCGTATGTGCAATCTTTATTTAAAAGAAAAACATTTGAGATGTATGTTATTACTATGACAGATACAATACATTGACATAAAGAAATGGTCTGTGTTTATACACAAGCATACTATCTCAGACCAGTTCAGAACAGAGAGACAAATAGTAGAAAGAGAAGAGGATGGTTTATTTCTAAAATTGTTGTGAGGAACATAAAGGGGGGATGAAGAGCAAAAGGAGCGGAAGCCAGCAAAACCCAGATTGAAATTTAAGACAGAATAGCAGTAAAATGAATGGATTGATGGAAATATAGAATGTCACCCAAGGAAAATCAAGCTGGACTTTTTAAAAAAACAAACCTTTCTGAATAAATTTTAGCAGAGAGAGCAAACAACGAAGCAGCCATGTTCCCTCCCCCAGATGTTCTTAATAGGCAAGGTTTGTTGAAGGGTTAATAGTCATGTGCATTTTGCTTATGGCAGAATGGAGATTTGTGGAAGTCATCAAATAACTTTTCCCAACTTTGTTCAAATGTAAACAGAATGTTTAGAAATCTTCAAAGCAAGAAACAGCAGATAATCCATCAAATGTCACAGCCTTTACCATTTTGAAAGCATGTTATTTCTTTCAAAGCTTTGCATCGCTTTAGATGTTATTTTATTTCTAAACTTGGGATTACATATCTAAAATAGTCTGAAAGCTAAGTTATGTAATATTTATTGTTATCTATTGGTAATAACTGAATTGTATTTTTTATTTAGATTTGGTGCTTTGACAATGGATGGTGGCCCGCGAAATGTAGATTGTATGTAGCTATATATTTACCATTATAGCTTTATTGACTTTGCATAACAAGAACATTTATATGCAAAAAAATATACTCTATTTGCATTTCCCTCAGTATTTAACAGAAATATGTAAATATGTATATATTGTAAATCTGTAGACTTTATGTTTTGGTAATGTTAAAAGTAGTTTTAACATTTTCCATAACATCAAGGTTTTTCCCTATATAAATACATGTAGCAGTATATTGTGATTCTGAGTACACTGACATAATTTTAAAAGTCCTCCTTATTTCATTTTTATAAGTGTTACTGGAAAAAGTGTGGCCTTTTGAACTATCATGTTCTTTAAAAAAATGATGTGGGTTTCCTTTAAATCACCTCAAGAAAATCTCAATAATGATAATATAGAATTTCCCATTTTATTGTGAATATATATTTGTCACCAGTGACAGAAATATCTTTGGATTTTTAAATCATGCCTATTCTAGATTATTAAAATTGTAATTTTTCTAATTGGCACTTAGAGCTAAATTCATCCTTCATTTGCTAAATTGCTAAATCACAAGTGAATTGCAAACTTGTAATGTTTTAAAATTTTCTTTTCTTTTTCAAATTCAGTGAATCATGTTAATTTTTCTTGTTAAAATGTTAGTATGTGTTTTTAAATATAATTTTAAATCCTACCCCTAACATTATAATATGCAGATTCATAATAAACACCTTTGGTACAGACAGTATATTGATTCCGATCATTCAAACATTCTAATAAAATATTAGAAAATTGTTTCTTTTTTATTACAGTCATACAGGTAATCCTTGACTTACAACCACAGTTGAGCCCAGAATTTTAGTTATAAGTCATTGCAGTCATAGGTCTAATGACCACGTTCAATTTTTATATCTTTATGATGATTGTTAAATGAGTCATTACGATCATTATGTCGTGCAGTTATTAAATGAATCATATGGCTGTAAGTCCAAATCCAATTGATCCAATGGGCATTTTTTTTCCAAAACAGCAAAAAGCTTCATAAAACGTGTTTATGTGACTGCAGGATGCTGCAACTGATCGTAAATGCTCAGGATCACGTGACTAAGAGTGCTGTGGCAGTCATAACTTCAAGGACAGATTACAAGTAATTCTTTTCAAGTCCATTGTAGCTTAATAGCTGTTAAGCAACTAGTTGTAAGTCAAGGATTACCTGTATTATTTATTTATTTTATTTTATTTTATTAGATTTATATACCGCCCTTTCCCGAAGGACTCAGATTTGATCATCCTAAATAAAACAGAGGTTTGCACAAATATGTTTCATGCAGATGCCCAACATACGGAGTTGGATTCAGACAGCATGGTTATACATGTTTAGAACTAATTCACTGGAAATACTGGGAGTTTATTACGTTTTATAGGAGTTCATTCTGAATAGGTCTAGACCTTTTAGAGACTGAGTGCCCAAACTGCAACCCAAACCCCACTTATTTATCATCGGCTGCCGGATGGGTGTGGCCACTGGGTGGGTGTGGCCTACTGGGTGGGTGTGGCTGGCATGGGCATGGCCTACTGGGGGGGGCATGGCCAGCTCGACATCACTCATGTCAGGGGCACTTGTGCGGGCCTGGGCAGGACTGGGGTAGATCTGAGGGTCTCTGGCGGAGGGTGGGTGGGACCAGGGTGAGCGCTCACTGAGCCTCAGGCTATGCAGGGCGCCCCTAGACGGTGGCATAGACTGCCTGGAGCCCTGGGCAGCGGAGGTAAAGTGCCCAGCCTGGCCCTTGAGCTCTCACAGCACCAGGACCACACAGCCCTGCCTACCCTAGCTGCACTTCCCTGAGGGGGTGCCCAGCTGCATTTACCTCCTCCTCAAGGCTACTGCTTTTGTGCTTGCTCTCCTTGGTCAGGTTGCTCATGGTGGGTGCAGGAGGGCAAAGGGCATGGGTCAGAGGGAGGCCCACTCCATGCTTTGTAACCAAAGCATCATCAGTAATAGGATGGGAGACCACCAGGGGATGGCAAAAGGGCAACAGGGTTGCTGGTGGCCAAGTGCTGAGGCAGGACTTCCCTCAGACCCTCCCTCTTATTCCAATCTTCCTCCCTCCCTCCCTTCCTCCCTCTTTCCTTTTCATTCCCATCTCCTTCCTTCTTTCCTTCTCTTTCTTTCTTCCTGTTTCCCTCCCCTCCTTCCTTCCCTCCCTCTGTGTCCAGGAAGGGACGAGGGGAGGGGGAGAGGTTGGCAGCACTTCTCTCAAAGTGTAAGAAGAGTTGGAAGAGACCTTTGAGATCTTTAGTCCAAGCCCCTGCTCAAGCAGGGGACCTGTACCATTCCAGACAATGGAATAGCCAATCTCTACTTAAAAGCCTCCAGTGATGGAGCATCCACAACTTCTGAAGGCAAGTCTTTTCACTGGTTAGTTGTTTTCACAATTCCTTAGTTCTAGGATGGTTTTCTTCTTGATTAGTTTCCATCTATTATTGCCTTCTGATGCTTTGGAAAATAGGTTGACCCCTTCTTCTCTGTGGCAGCCGTCAAATATTAGAACATTGCTATCATGTCACCACCCCTAATCCTTTTCACTAAGCTAGACACACCCAATTCCCACAAAATTTGTCATAGGTTTTAGCCTCCAGCCCCCAAAACATCTATGTTTACCATCAATTTAGACCAGATGGTCCCCCTGGTTTGGTTTATAGAACAGTGGCCATGAGCAGAGCCTTCTCAGAGACAGCACCCCAATTATAGAACTTTCTTCCAAGGAAAATATGAACAGTGCATCACCTGTTTAGAGGCAGTTCCAAACACTGTTCAGCCAGGCGTATGTAGAACCACCACATTTTATGGTCAAACAGCACTAAGTAAATTACTACTAATATTTTTCTTTCTTAAAATACACACTTTAAATACTGTTTTAAGCAGTGCTGGTAATGCTTTACAATAGCTATCTTTGAGAGTTTTTTTGTAAACCACCCTGGATTTCTCAGAAACATTTAATTTCGAATTAGATGTTGATTTAATAAATTAGGCAGAAGAAACAAATGTTTAAATACATCTAAATCCCACAGACCTGCCTCCTAGGGGCATATTGCAGAGAAAATAAGGGATTGCATTTCTAGCCAGCATAGGCCACAAGATTATGGGAACTGTGGTCCATGACACCCAAAAGACATTAGTTTGAGTAAGGCTGGATTAAATTATAAAAGTGCAGATGAGAGGAAGTAAAAGCAAGAAACTATCCACGACCCTGACAAAATAATTTTGGGGGGAGTTGACTCTTAACTTCCCATTCAATCCAAAGAGTTCTATGATTTTAGGGAGGGGATGTGGCAAGAATAGACCACAAAGCCAATCTGTGTTTGCTTTCTCACCTGCTTGCACATCACCTCCCCGATGCAGCACATGGCTCCAAGCCATCTCCCCAGAAGTCCTTTGCAGATAATTCAATATATTTCTTTTGGGCCTCACTTTTCTGAGAATCGTAATGCGA
Source organism: Vipera berus (assembly GCF_964194415.1). NCBI lineage: Eukaryota > Metazoa > Chordata > Lepidosauria > Squamata > Viperidae > Vipera > Vipera berus. The sequence continues at coordinate 42,314,561 of NC_138208.1, forward strand.
CTAACTCGACCCCCCCAAATGGCCTCACCTTCTCACTGGCCTTCTGCAAACTGCCTGGCATCTAGTCTCGGCTTGTGCCACTGTGTGCTCCCATCTCCGTGCCTTTCATCCCACAGGCCGAGCGTGCTCTGGGGCGCTAGGCTTACAGAATGCCAAGGCCCAAGGGAGGAAAGACGTGGTGCAGCAGAACTGGACGAGGAGAGGTCTAGCAAAGCGGGGAATGGCCACGTGTGACGGGCGAGGCTGGGAAGGGTGGGGCGGGGCAGGGTGAGGCAAATGAACTGCAGCTGCTGCTGCAAACCACCAGCTACTGAGCGTTCACTGTTTCCTGTGCGTGTACCAGGAGGGGTCCCAGCCAGTTTGGGGTGGACCAGGGCTGGGGCAGTGGGGGCCAGTCTCTTGCCATTTCTGGGACAGCCCCGGGGGCCCCAATTTGAGCCCTCCCCAGCCTGACACTGGCACTTGATGCTTTGGTGGCTCCGTAGGCAGAGGTTCTCTGTCAGAGAGAAGAACTTTGCAGCTCTGCCTACGGAGCTGCCAAAGCAGCAGGTGAAGGGCAGAAGGCTCGGGGAGGGAGGGCGCTGAAGTGGGCAGTTGGGCCATTGGCAAGAGCAACATGTCTGAGCGGAAAGTGGCCTCGGAACAAGTGGGGCAGGTAAGGAATGAAATCTCCCCCCCAGAAACTGCCTTTCTTTCCTTACTTGACTCCCAGCCCCATGCCACTTCTCCTTTGCTGAACTCCACCTGCTGCTTTGATTGGCCAGCCAGCCCCCACCTCAACACCCTGCCCACCACTGCCTTGCATGGCTGACCCGGGGCTGGGCTGGCATGGGAAGGGCATGTGCCCTCCGTCCCCCAAGCATTTTGTATTAACCTGGCTTTCAGCTGCATTCCGTTTCTCCATTTGCTTCTCAGCCTTCACCACATGTTTGTGGGACTATCGGTAAAAAAAAAAAAGTTCCATCGGACTTACTTCTTGAGATCTTACGAGAAGTTAGAAAGTCTCATGGAACTTTATTTTTTTTGTCGCAGGTTAGTAAAAAAATGCTTGGGGGAGGCAAGGGCATCTGGGCGGGGGGTGGGGGTGGCAACCTATCCTGCGCAGCTTCGGCAGGTGTCTAGCAGGGGGAGGGAAGCAACTGGTCTACCACCATGCTAGCGCTGCCACGTTGCTTCTCCATCCCATCACGGGCCCCGCCCCACCCCTCTCATGAAGCGCCCTGCTGTCGCTGCTCCCCCCACCCCCATGCGGCACCTTCTTCACATCACTTCCTCCGCCGCTGTGTGGGACTAAAAATTCAATCAAGCAATTCAAACTTCTTTTTTTTGCACACGGCAGCGGAGGCCTAGGATATGCCCACAGAGAAGGCTCTGCGTGCCACCTGTGGCACGCGTGGCATAGATTCGCCACCACGGGACTATAGCAGGCTACCACCTCTGCTGCCGCTATACCTGCTGGGTGAGCTACCGCTGTGTGGGTGAGTTAGGCTGCCCACCCTGGTTCTCCCTGGAGATGACTCCCGCTTTCATCCGCTTTGTCTACGCCTCCCTCTCTATGCTTGTCCCTATGTTCAAAAGGCATTGCATGTACCTGGATATGAATGCTGCTCCCCTAATTCTATGCTACTTCCTTGTCATAACCCATGAAGAAGGATGGCTGTCAATCAACCGTACTAGAGTCCTCTACCTGTCCATTCAGATGTTTATTTTCAGATTATGGCTTATATAAATATGCGTATGTAATTGTAAATATTCTGTCTATTTAAAACAAAGTATATTTTTATATCTAAAATCAAGAATAATTTTAGTTTCATAGGCTCTAAAAATTTAATGAACAGATTAATATTAATTGCCCAAATAGGCCCATATGATGCATTCCTTATCATTTCTTTAACCAGGTGGCAAATCTTCGTGGTGTCACACAGTAGCATTTCCTGCCTCCACCCATTCCCCCAGCCATTATTTTGGGCTAGCAAATGCTGCTTACTATATTATATCAGTTAATCCATTTTATTTACCACCATCATTATTTTATTTATTTTTATTTTATTTCCATTTATATCCCGCCCTTCTCCGAAGACTCAGGGCGGCTTACAAGCTTAGCAGTAGCCTTCATTCTATGTAAATGCCTGCTTATTAGGGCTTTCACACACACACCCAAGCGGCATTATTACAAAGTCAGCTTATTGCCCCCAACAATCTGGGTCCTCATTTTACCTACCTCGGAAGGATGGAAGGCTGAGTCAACCTTATTATCCATTTTTTCAGATTGACTTATTTCCCTGCAAGCATGGCTTTGTTAGTATTTGTTAAATTATGCAAGTGGGAACTTGCAGTGTTTTTTAATTCTGGGCAAGTAGCCTGGCACTCTTCAGGACTTAATAGTCCAATAATGGGAACACTGTAATGCTGTAAAAGATGTTATGGCTTTCCCTTCTATCCCACACAACTATTAACCATCTTAGTTGGGCTGTATAGATTTCTAGAACTAAGGCTTATATTTGCTATAGGATGATGTTTTGGAGATAGTTGTCACATTCTGGAAGGGAAAAAATAAATTTTCTTTTATTCTTGATAATTTTTATATAATGAAGAGATGAGATAATTCATTTTAAAAAACATAGTGTATATTCTCCCTTCCCATAGACACAATACAAAAGAAAGAAAAAGTTAAGACTTTCAGAATCTGCTTTCAAAAAGTAGAAACCCAGTCTTTACTTACACAGATTTTTATTTTTATTTTTGAAGAACAGAATTCATTATATGTAGAAAACCTGTTCCAAATCTTCACCACTACTTTGATCCTCACAAGCAAAGCAGTCGGTGTTTGTGTAGAAAAAAGAAACATGGTGGAGAATAAGCTTTTTACATGAAAATACATGAGCTGAAAGAGATGTAAAGATAGCAAGGTTTTAAAGTTGCAGAATTTTGTGTAATATTTGGTTGCAAGAATAAGAAAACACTAGTGGAGAGCAAACTTATTGCATGAAAATAAACGAGATGAAAGAGATAAAGATAGCAAGACTATAAAGTTGTAAAATTGGCTGTAATATTTAGTTACAAGAATAAGCAATAAAAGATTTTGCTAGAAAGAACAGGATAATTGTAGTATGATAACAATAATAAACAGAAACATTTATGTTATAAATACTGAAAGAAAAGCTCATGCCAAGCTTATGGAGTTATTTCTCAGCCTTTTAAATATTGACTCTTGAACTATTCTAGTGGGTTTCCAGCTAACTTACTAAGTCAGCAATCCCTAAAGCAGCTCCTGAATAATTGGGCACATTACTGAAAAGCTAAGTAAAAAAGAGACCTGGCTATAAATAGAGTGCAACCAACACAGCTCACAATTTCACTGTCTACATTTATGGATAAAGAAGAGTAGAATGATGTGGATCCTTCTAAATGTCCTGCATGTAATGATGATGATAATGATATCCATTCAGTCGAGTCTGATTCTTGGCAGTTTTATAGGCCAGGTCTCTCCACATCTTCTGATCTTGCACTACTTGAGTTTTTCTATGCTCTGGCTGGTGTCAATTTTTATAGCGTCCAGCTGTGTTCTTTGATGGCCTAGTTTCCTTTTACCGTTAACTCTTCCCAACATAATTGTTTTCTCCAGTGAATTCCCTGCATGACATGACTAAAGTCAGTGAGATGCAGTTTTGTGATTTTGTCTTCTAGTGACATGTCTGGGGTTATACGCTCCAATACTTGCTCGTTCATCACCTTTGCTGTCTAAAAAATATATAGGTTGCCAGGCTGATGTCCTTGTTTTTCCATATTCTGTAAGCAACCTATCAAATAATGCTCAAGAAATATTGACTCAGTATGAAAAATATAATTAAGTCATTTTGTGAAGTACAGATTATTTCAGTTGTAAACTTTATCATGGATTCCCTGGAGGGAAAAATTGTATTTAATGATCATCCTTTCTTTTCTCTGGGGATTCCTTATAACTTGTCCTTAAAGGCTGCATAGGCTTTCTTGAACCACATGGCACCTTATTTGTCCTTTTATTCTACTGTATTACTTCTTGCTCACTGTTGTGTTCTGTTTGGAATGAGACAATTCACCGCAGCCATCTTGCCATTGCCAACTTGATGTGGTCATCTCGACACAGCCAACTTGCCGGACAGCTCTCCATGGCCAACTTGCCACAGAAAATTCCATGTATGATATGATAATTCAATAAATGTTGTCTACCACTTTTTATCAATGGAAACAATGTCAAAGAAACAGTGGAGGATAATCTTTATCACATTGAGTTATTCCATGTGGAATTTTCTGTGGCAAGTTGTACCACAGGAAGTTGGCCATGGTGAGTTGTCCTTTGGCGAGTTTGCCACAGTGAGATGACTGCAGCAAGCTGTCCTAGAGCTTATTCTGTTTTCTCTCTAAACCAGCTCCCAAATAATTGGGGATGTTACTGAAATTTGCCTCTTTAACTGACTGTTATTATGGCCATTTCACAGATTCTTAACTCTGCTAAGGGATTAATTCCAGCACCAGCGTAGGTTTCTAAAGTACAGATAGTCAACTTACAACAGTTCATTTAATTACCATTTGAAGTTACAATGGCACTGAAAAAAGTGACATGACCATTTTTCACACTTATGACCATTGCATCATCCTCTTGGTCACATGATTCATATTTAGATGGTTGACAACTGACTCACATTTATGACAGTTGTACTGTCCCGAAGTCATGTGATCCCCTTTTGTGACCTGACAAGCAAAATGAATGGGGAAACCAGATTCAGTAAGCATGTTACTAATTTAAGAATTGCGGTGATTCACTTAAATGTGCTGAGAAAAGTCGTAAAATAGGGCAAAATTTACTTAACAAATTTCTTACTTGGCAACATAAACTTTGGGTTCAGTTGTTGTAAGCTGAGGACTACCTATATCTCTTCATTGGTTGAAAACATCAGGTTTTCAATATGCATTGTAAAACAACTTACTCTCATGAGATATATTTCCTCTGCTACCAGTACACATTGTAAAGTTGTGTTAATATTCATGTTCTGATGGATATTTGAATATTGGTGGCTTGCCTTTGGCATTCTTTTTTGTTTAATGCAGATTTTTGATGATTTTAGTTTTAGTTTATATGTTTTAAAGTTACTGAATGGTAAGGATTTTAACCAAAAATTTGCCTGTGTGCATAGCAAGCTTTTAACACTTTTATTGTATGAGCTTGAGATTGCACAATGTACAAATGGTTGTACTGTAATAAATAAAATTATTCAACTGGTGCATTCTGTCCTCAGTATATTCCATCCCACATTACTACGAATTTAAATGGAACATTGTATTCTGATTTTGCTGAAGCTTTCTATCAGAAAAAAATAAAAAATGCTGTAATAAAAATGTTAATCCTATAAATGGCATCTCAAAATGAAATTACTATATAATTGCCTTACAACAGTTTCTGTCCTCAGTATATTCCATACCACATTACTACGAATTTAAATGGAACATTGTATTCTGATTTTGCTGAAGCTTTCTATCAGAAAAAAATAAAAAATGCTGTAATAAAAATGTTAATCTTATAAATGGCATCTCAAAATGAAATTACTATATAATTGCCTTACAACAGTTTAGAGTTTTTTATGCTATAGTTCCCTTTTGTGCATCTATATTTGCAACTTTTTATATACTACATTCCAGAATGACTCCCAAATGATTTATAATATAACATTAAAAAATAGATTGTCATCCCACTAAAAAGTAAAATAAAGGTATACCACAAAGCCCATTCTAGGTGTCAGAACCCACATCCTAAGGGGGCTCTTTCTAATTCTAATTCTAACTTTATTCTTTCTATTCTTCTGGGTTCTGCCATGCTCCTGTAAGGGAGGGGGAAAATGCTGCGGGCTGTTTCTTTGTTTCTCTATTGCTACAATGTAACTTTTGCTGTCTCTGCATACACACTCTTTGAACTGTCTTCCCTTGATGTCAGCTCGAAGGGGATGGGGGAAAGAAAGGAATGCACCTCTGGGCACTGGCTTATCTCCTCTTTCAGAAGAGAAGGTGCGAAGACCCAACAAACATCGCTACAAGCCTGAGACAGTCTGGCGTTATCAGCTTTTTCCCACAACGGACTTAACACCTGGGGATTGGCCCATTTGAACTGACCAGATGAACTATTGGGGTGGGGTTTGCTTGGGACACTTTTAACCTATTGATCTGAGTGGGAAACTCTCAGATCCTGTCTATTGTGCCTGCTATCAGCTTCTCCTAATAAAAGTTCCTTTTGGAAGAAACTGCTTCCACGAGTTCTGCTTTCTTAGGATGAGGTTTTGAAGTGGGCCCTGGCACTAGGTAAGTAATCTCAAGTGTTGACTGTGGTATCTGAGAACTGTTTTAATGGCCCTTTTAAGCCATTAGCAAATAGCAAAGAGCTGTTAAAATTTTAACCTCATCTTTAAACAAAAGGTTATATTCCACAAGGAAGAGACTACAGCACGAAAACATTGTTTCCGCCCCAACATTTTCACAATGGGGGGGGGGGTTCTTTGAGTTTTCCTTCTGGGGTAAGTGATGGGATGGGCCAGTTCTAAGTAAAAGGAGATACCTCAGAGCAAAGCTGTGCAAACCTTTAGAGGTTAAATTCAGCACTTTGAGCTGAATCCCAAAATTTTATTAGAAGCCAATGCAGGTGTTATGTGGTAATGGTAACTTGCCCATTTTGCAGTGACTGGAGCTTTCAATTTGCCTTGGAAGAAATTACCACTGAAGAAATTAAAACCAGTACTTTTTTCCTTTTTTTTAACACTAAGGTAAAGGTAAAGGTTCCCCCGCACATGTGTGCTAGTCGTTTCCGACTCTAGGGGCCGGTGCTCATCTCCGTTTCAAAGCTGAAGAGACAGCACTTGTCCGAGGACATCTCCGTGGTCATGTGGCTGGCATGACTAGACGCCAAAGGCGCACGAAATGCTGTTACCTTCCCAGCGTAGTGGTCCCTATTTTTCTACTTGTATTTTTACGTGCTTTCAAACTGCTAGGTTGGCAGAAGCTGGGATGAGTAACAGGCACTCACTCTGTTATGTGGCACTCGGGATTCGACCCGCCAAACTGCCGACCTTCTGATCAAAAAGCTCAGCGTCCTAACCCACTGAGCCACCGCGTCCCTTTCCCCCCCCCTTTTTTTAACACTATGTAACATAAAATACAAAAATACAAAAGCAAATAGTAAGACACACTGGGGAGGAAAGGGGGAAGTGGAGAAGGAAAAAAGAAAAAAGGCATTGACTTCCGACTTCCTCTGTTGCAGTAGAAGGAAGCATTAACATCGAACCGTAACTTTTTACTTTTCCGTAATAATATAAAGTAGCCATTTTTATATCAACAAATGAATCTAACCAGTAAAACCAACCCCCCCTTTTTTAGTCATCAAGTTTTTGACACCTGGTGGTACTCAAATATTGTGTACAATCTGAAAAGGTTGGAAAGCCCTGCTATAAGCCACCCCCAAGAGATCTAAAAAGACCAGAAGAGTTGTACTATCCTCAAATAATTGCACAATCCTCCTCCAGAATGACTGATTCAGTTTCACTCCCATACCTAAGCCTGAATCTATATCAAAAGGGTCCTGATAATCCATTTCTCCAATGGATTCTCTACTTTCCCAACAAGGGGAATTGGCAATGGGTTTTAACTGGCCAATATTACCAGATCAAGAGAAACCACCTGAGAACTTCCAGTTAGCCATCATGGCGCCACGTATGCTGTAAGAGAGCTCCGTCTTACACATCCAAATTCGTCCCGCTGGGGGACCCTGGAAAGGGTTGAAAGTCGCCTTGTAGGGGCGAGAAGCAAGGAGGGGACCCTCGTTTGATCGCAGGAGGGCGGCAGCCCTCCAAACCGGCAGGGGGAAGACCGACCATAGCAATATGGCTCATCAAAATCACTAAGCACCTTTAAAGCAACGCGGATGAAACTGGGTGAGATCTGATTTTCTCTTTAAGACTTTAAATATTGTTTCCTGAAAAAGCTGCCCAAAGGATTTTTCACCCTGTGAGGAGAGAGGGAAGGGAATTTCTACCCCACCCTCTAAGAACAGCGACTAACTATCCAGGGGAAACAGAGCAACTATAAGAACAATTCTAAACTAATTGGATGTTTGTTTGTTTGTTTGTTTATTTATTTATTTATTTATTTTGATTTATATACTGCCCTTCTCCCGAAGGACTCAGGGCGGTGTACAGGGCAATGCAATAAAATACAATGTAAAAAAATTAAAAATATTAAATACTACAGCCCTATTCAATAAATTAATACAAAACTATAAAATACCCCTAAACCCATCAGACCAGGCCGGCTTGTTCAAATAAATGTGTTTTTAGGTCCCGTCGGAAGGAGCGAAGGTCGGGAGCCATCCGGAGCTCAACCGGTAGACGGTTCCAAAGGTCTGGCGCGCCCACAGAGAACGCCCTCTCCCTGGGGGCCACCAGTCGACACTCTTTGACCGACAGCACCCTAAGGAGGCCCTCTCTGTGGGAGCGCACTGGACGAAGGGAAGTTGATGCCGGCAGCAGGTGCTCCCGTAAGTAACCCGGACCCATGCCATTTAGGGCTTTATAGGTCATAACCAGCACCTTGAATCTTACCCGGAGGGCAACCGGAAGCCAATGCAGCTCACGGAGTAGAGGTGTTACATGGGAGTATCGGGAAGCCCCCACCACCACTCGTGCGGCTGCATTCTGCACCAGCTGGAGCCTCCGAGTAGTCCTCAAGGGCAGCCCCATGTAGAGAGCATTGCAGTAGTCCAAACGGGAGGTCACGAGTGCATGAGTGACTGTGCGCAAGGCATCCCGGTCTAGATAGGGCTGCAACTGATGCACCAGGCGAACGTGGGTGAAGGCCCCCTTAGTCACAGATTCTATATGATCTTCCAAGGAGAGCTGTGAATCTAGGAGGATACCCAAGTTGCGAGCCCTATCTACGGGGGGTAATATCTCACCCCCCATAATTAACGTTGGAATATTCTGAATTTCCCGAGATGCCGGCACACACAGCCACTCAGTCTTGTCAGGGTTGAGCCGAAGCCTGTTCCTCCCCATCCAGACCCGGACCGCCTCCAGGCAACGGGACATCACATCAAGGGCATCACTGGGGTGGTTTGGGGTAGAAATAAAAAGCTGGGTATCATCAGCATATTGATGATACCCAACCCCAAAACCACGAATGATCTCACCCAGCGGCTTCATATAGATGTTGAACAGGAGAGGCGAGAGGACCGACCCCTGAGGAACTCTACAAACGAGAGGCCTCGAGGCCGACCTCTGCCCTCCTGCCAACACCGACTGCGAACATCCCAGGAGGTAGGAGGAGAACCACTGTAAGACGGTGCCTCCCACTCCCAACCCCCAAAGACGCCGCAGTAAGATACCATGGTCGATGGTATCAAAAACCGCTGAGAGGTCTAATAGGACTAGGACAGAGGAGCAACCCCTGTCCCGAGCCCGCCAGAGATCATTCACCAGCACGACCAATGCCGTCTCTGTGCTCTACCCGGACCTGAAGCCCGATTGGTACGGGTCTAGATAATCAGCTTCCTCCAGGAACAGAGGGAGCTGCTGCGCCACCACACTCTCAACAACCTTCGCAAGAAAGCGAAGGTTGGAGACTGGACGAAAGTTGTTTAAAACAGCTGGGTCCAGGGCAGGCTTCTTGAGGAGGGGTCTCACCACCGCCTCCTTCAAGGCGGCGGGAAAACTACCCTCATTCAAAGAAGCAGTTATCACTGCCTGGAGCCAGCCTCGTGTTCCCTCCCGAGCCGAATAAACCAGCCAGGAGGGGCACGGGTCCAATAAACACGTGGTGGAGCTCAGCCTCCCCATAATCCTGTCCACCTCTTCCGAAGTCACAGGATTGAACTCTTCCCAGATGACATCGACAAGACCACCCATGTTCTCACCGTCAGACTCTGCCCAGTCGGAGGCCAAACCGGTCCGGATCCGAGCGATTTTGTCTGACAGATGCTGGCTAAACTCCTCGGCATGACCCTGCAAGGGCTCCTCCCTCACCTCCTGATTCAGGAGGGAGCGAGTCACCCTAAACAGGGCGGCCGGGCGATTATCTGCAGACGCGATGAGGGCAGCAAAGTAGTTTGACCTCACTGTCCTCATCGCCGCGAGATAAGACCTAGTGAAGGACCTTAGTCGCAATCGGTCGGATTCAGACTGGCTGGACCTCCAACACCTCTCTAGGCCCCGTCTCCGACACTTCATCTCCCGGAGCTCCGCAGAAAACCACGGAGCCCACTGGGATCTGCACCGGGTCAGGGGCCGCATGGGTACAACTTGGTCAAGTGTCTCAGTGGCTGCCTTTTCCCAGGCTTCCACTAGGGCTTCAGCCGAGCTGTGAACTAAGGCGGCAGGTGGGGACCCAAATGTATATGCTTTTGAAACTTGGGGGCTAAAAGTTTTCCTATTCTTACTGGAAACGTTTGTTTTTATCTAAAAAAACTTGAAAAACTATTATAAAAACTTTGGACTTAAAAAGCTTTAAATGGCATTGGTGACATCTTGTGGTGAAGTATGGTATTACAACTTGTTATTGCCTAAAAGAGACTTGGCTTGAAGCCCAGACTCTAGGAAAAACTTTTGACCTTGACAGATACCACCTGTGAAAAACTCAGCTGTAAAGAAGGAACCTCTGGGCGGCATATCTGGTCTGTTTGAATTATGAATGTAAACTTACTGATTTTCAGTTATACAGTATGTGGGGAATTGCTTTCCTATTTTTTTTATATGAGAAGCATCTGTTATTACACGAGATGATGGAATACTTTGGATTATAAATTCTTACTTGGTAAACAATTTCCACTATAAAGACTTCCTACAACACGTTTGATTTTAAAGTCTTCACCTTAACACATTATGAAGAGAAAATGGATGATCAGGAAAAAAATCCTTTCTATGTTGAAATCTATACACAAAACCATTCTTTCAGCTTGTGACAAAATAAGATGCATCATAAAAGAACAAGATGCCAGGTTACATATACAAACCCAGATCTTGACTATAACCAAAGAACTAACAATGCAGAAAATAACAGGAGAAGTGGAACAACTAAACACTAAGACAGAGGATTCAATTGACCAACAGATCCAGCCAATGGAAAAACCAGAAAAGGAAGTGACAAAGTTGAAAATGGAAAAGATTTTTTACATAAATCAGAAGAAATTTGAGGAAAAGGACAAAGGACAGATTGAATGGAAGATAAACCTATCAGGACAATCATGGGAAATTGGAGTAATAGGGAAGTGATCTAATGAATACAAATGGGCTAGTTCTTCCAAAAAAAATGTAACCAAATGGTCTTTCTTATTTCAAATAATATATATAATAATAGAGGGAGAACTGTTTGATGATTCAAAAGTACTGACATGGAAGGTTAGTTGGCAAAGGAAGAAAGCCAGAGTAAGGCTGAAGGAAACTAGGGTTTTGATTTATTAGAGGGGATTTCATACTAATGATTAAAGGGTTGAATGTGGTGGAAAATAAGATAATTTTTAAAAAATAAAGTAATATTATAATTGAATAGGTAAGATGTGTAAAAAGACTAATAGACTTTTGGTGGAAAATAGATAACTTTTAGAAAACAGAACAAGACTATGCAAATAGATAAGATGTGTATTTAGAATATTAGATTTTGTTATGAAAAGGGAAAAAAGGAAGAAGTTGAGATAAGGGAAACTTTGGTTACCTAAAGCTTGGAAATTATAAATACCAAATGTTAATTTGAATATTGATACGAAATTAAAGCCTGGGGAAAAAAACCAATAACGGGACATTGTATATAAAGATTGAATGCAAACACAATTAAGACATGTATAAGCTAAAATTATTGATAAATGTAACAAAGATGGTTTTACTTAATAAGTAAATAATAACTATACTAGCTTAACATGAGATAGTAGATATTAAGGGAAAAAGAGAGGAAATATCTGATGTTGTAACTTGAGATTTGTGTTAAACATTTATGTATGTTATTGATTTATTGATTAACCCAGTTACCACATTGCTTTTTAAATGTTTAATTGTAACATTAGAAAACTAATAAAATATTATTTAAAAAAAGAGAAACCACCTGAGGGAGCCTTTCTCCATAAGAAGCATTGATAATTTGATTCAGTGTTATCTGGAGGGGTTCAAGACGAATAACAGAGTAGAATAACCGAATACAGGTGGGCTGTATGACGTGTGTGAGTTCCGGCACCTTTTTTTTTACCAAAAAAAGCACAGATTACAGGTAACATTTTCCTTAAGCAGGTTGCACCAACCTGCTGCTGTAATTGCTTTGGCTCCTGTTTGCAAATGTATAACTGGCCTCCTCCAAGACCTCTGATCAACACCCTGTGGATACAATAATAGAGAAATACAGAAGTTTTGCTGAATTTATCATTTTGTAGGCACAAAGATGGGCTCTTTTGCTGCCCGTCTTCTCTTGGCATTGCAGATGTCACTTTGTCACTTCATCAGCCTAAGCTCTAGCAAATCGAACCATACATACATATAAACAGATATAAAGGCCCCTATTTGTTTATACATTGTTTATACATTAGGGAAAATTGTGTGCTTCATTACAGGGATATCAGTGTAGAAAGAATTTGATTATCAGTCAATTAGAAGAATGGAAGGAAATAAGTTGTGTTATTTTTCTGGTTTTGAATCATGTCTGCTTTCAGAAATAATCTGCATGTTTGTTTTAAATAAATTTCTACTTCAGTTTGTCCAACTCATCACCTCATCAGTATTTTCAAATACAGGTAGTCCTTGACATACAACCACAACTGTACCCAAAATTTCTGTTGCTGAGCAAGACAGTTGTTAAGTGAGTTTTGCACAATTTTATGACCTTTTCTGCCACAGTTGTTAAGTGAAACATTGCAGTTGTTAAGTGACTCACGTGGTCGTTCGGCAAATCTGGCTTCCTCCTTTGACTTTGCTTGTCAGAAGCCAGCTAGGAAGGTTACAAATGGTGATCACATGACCCCAGGACAGTGAAACTGTCATAAATGCATGCCAGTTGCCAAATGCCTGAATTTTGATCACATGATCGTGAGGATGCTGTAATGATTGTAAATGTGAAAAACAGTCATAAGTCACTTTTTTGAGTACATAAATTTGAAAGGTTGTTAAATCAATGGTTATAAGTCGAGGACTACCTGAAATATGTGACAAAAATGTTGGAAATGAGGAAAGGAATATATTGAAAAGATTCAGAATAAAAGTATTAATCTGGATATCTTGATTTATAAATTCTTGCTGGTAGACAAGCCAATATTTAATATTTAATTTTTGTCTGTAGTTTTTGAAACAGTGTAGCTTTATTATATAGCTGATTTCTACATCATAATAGGTGGTTATGCTTTACAGCAAATGAGCACCAACCTTGAGAAATCACCAGCATTTTGAATAATTTTAGCATATAGCAGTAAGCAACCAGAGCCATTTGTAATATCTCAACTGTTCTTGTGGGAAGATTTTGCAGATACGATTTCAGACAGACGTTTTTCTTTAATTTTAGTGTAGTACACATTTTGAAGGGCAGCTGATTCTTCCATCAAAACAGCTATAAAGCAACCTATTAATTCTGGCATATATTAATCCATTTACAAGGCAAAATAACACATACTGGAGCTTGTTGATTCTAATACTGTGTACCATTTATATTTAATAAAAAAACCTATCCCTCATGTTGGACTCTGTTCTTGGGGAATTAATGTCAAGTGCTGTTTCTTGGTAATGTAAAAAGAGTTGTGATTTTCAGCATTGGTAACAGCTGTTAATACTTGGTGATCAAATCTTCTATTCAAGAATAGCCAGGAATGGTCGGTCCCTGGTCCCTGTAGGCAACCTGTGAGATCTCTTTGGATTAGGTCATGCCCAAGATTGGCTACACATCAGAGGATTTTAGGATTTAAAATGCTGTGAATTAGATGCTCACAGTCATTAACATAGATGGAACAACTGATGATAAGGCATAAGAGGATGGATTAAAAGGGCTGGAGTGACATAAAAAAATATACAAGTCATTTGGAGCAGAACAGCGATACACAATAAAAATAATAATTAAAACCTACCTTAAAAAATACTTTAAAAATATAAGCAGTCTTGATAAAATGAAATGCTATAAATATTATCCAAATTGTAAGAAGATGGCCAGCCTCTGCTTCAATAACATTGTTCCATAGGCTAGGGCCCTTCCCTGGTTAAAATCAACACTTTGAATAATTGTAGCATATCACACATGGCAAACAGCCATTTGTAACAATTCAACTGTTCTTGAAGAAAGATCTTGCAGATATGATTTCAAGGCTAGGGCTGATTTGTTGCAAAGCTAAATCATGAATTATTATGGTGTAGAAGTAAGCTGAATACTAAAGCTAAAGCAGCTTCAGAAGCTAAGGATAAAATCAAATATTAGGTTTGGGCTCTGTTTTTTCCTAGAATCTCTAATTTGAATATGTACAGTAGTAACTGGTACTTATTTCTGATTTTTCATTGGATTATTACTCTCAAATATTAAATGTCAATTAAATGTTCTCTATATTAACATCTTTATCTACACGATTGAAATAAATTTATGATAGGTCCCTAACATTTATTATATTTATTCTTGATCCTTTATTTCTAGCTTAAAAAGCCTTTGGTCTTGAAATGCTTTCTTGTTCCTTAGATAGTGCTGTACATATTAGAAAGATTTATTTCAATAGGATATTTATCTCTTATATTTAAATTAAAAAAGAATTGTGATACACCTGGCACAATTGGATATGTTTGCTTTGTCAAAAAGTCAGTAAGTTAAAAATAACTGAAAGTAGGATGTTAAATGTTTAACATATTTTACTGTCTCTGAAATATAAATATCTACTGAACAGTTGATACTCTGCATTGTTAGTTAAATGTTTTACCATTTTAGCTACAAACCCTTGAGCTCCATAACATCCACAGCATCCTGCATTTAGTCAAGAGACTATTAACCAAATGAGAAAAGCTAAAGAAATGATAAACAGAATCAAAATGTCAGAAGTTAACAAACTTTTTTCAATTGAATGAAGTCAATTTAAATAATTATATAAATGTCTGAAAATCAAATAATCAAAATATTAAACTGTCATTGTTATATAAATTCAGTCCTCAAAAAGGCTTTTGTCTGTATTTAAGTATGTCATTTAAGAAGACTTATCTTGGCAACATAAAAAGCAACCTGAGACCTTTCTATTTTATTCAATAAATGGATTCTTGAACCAGGAAGAGTAATGTGTTTTAAAGCTTAGGGAATTATTCTTGGTACTCTCTTTGTAATATTCCTTGTTCTTGTATCCTGTTGTGTCATTCACTGCTTGCCCCTACTCACCTCTGCCTGTCCTCAACAATGTGGCCCGCATACTGTGGAAGCTTATTCTGTGTTCATACTTTTGCACACTGCTCTAAGTATGAAAGGGGGGATTATGTTGACCCGGAATTAGGGGACAGTATAGGAAATATCAATTGTGAATGTGCAGATGGCCCTGCTGTCTTTGGGCACTTGCAAAGTCCTAGTTGCAGGGTCATGAAAGGCCAGCAAGGAAAACACCCAATGTCCTAACCCACCTGAGAACATAAAATATCTTTAGGGAAACACCCAAAAGGGAACATGTTTAGCTACTTCTGCTCTCTTATCTACAGTATGCCAGACTTACTGGGTGAAATCTTTATCGTATGTGTGTCAGCTTTGCTGGATGGCTTGCTTATGTAACCAGAAAGAATAAATACAAGGATTTCTTGTCATTCGCGGCTGTTCTTTTTAGAGGAGCCTGTCTTTGTTCAACTGAATAAAAACGTAGAACCTGAAGGCAATTTCTGGTTTCCTGTATTTTTTATCAAGCAAAACCTCAGAACCTGCATATCAGTTGTACTGTATGTGTCACCATGAAAACAATCCCAGGGAAACCCCCTGGGTTACTGCAGCCGGTGGCAGACCCTTCTCAACCATGGGAAAAAATTGCTATGGACTTTATAGTAGACCTACCTGAAAGGAGAGGAAATGCAGTCATCTGGACTGTGATAGACCTGTTTTCAAAGCAGGCTCACTTCATCACCTGCAAAGGACTCCCATCTACCCAACGACTGACTAAATTGTTCTTGAAACATATCTACCACCTGCATGGCGCCCCTAAATGAATAATTTCGGAGGGGGGTGCAGTTCACAGCTAGGTTTTGGAGGAGCTTTCTTAAATTAATTGGATCATCTCAAGGACTATCATCTGTTTTTCACCCATCTACTAATGGGGCCACTGAATCTGCTGATGGTGAAGCAATAGCTCAGATGCTATGTTTCCTACCAACAAACAAACTGGACCAATCTCCTCCCTTTTGCAGAGGTGGCTTACAATAACTTTGTTCACAGCAGCACTGGCTTCACGCCTTTCAGAGTAGCCACAGGAAAAGAGTTTAGTCCAATACCTGAATACCCTCAGGTGCCCTCTGCTTCTAAGACACTTGATCAATGGGTGAGGGGGTGGGAAGAAGTTTGGAAAGCCATGAAAACTGCTTTTAAAAAGACTTCTAAGACCTATAAAAAGCAGGCAGATAAAAAGAGGGCTCCTGAAAGAACATTTCAAGTTGGGGAAAAGGTTTATCCATCGACTAAATATTTACACCTCAAATTACCCAGCAAGAAATTAGGACCAAAATTCTTGGGGCCTTTCCCCATCGTAAAGATCATCAACCCGGTCACAGTAGAATTAAAACTCCCTAGGCTTTTAGGGAGAGTTCACCCAGTCTTCCATTGCAGCTTGTTGAAACCTTTTCGGGGCTCCACTTTAAGACCTACCCCTAAGAAGGCACCCAGACCCCTCATAGTGGCGGGTCAGACTCACTATGAAGTAAAGCATATTCTTGATTCTAGAATTTTTAAAGGGAAATTGCAGTGCCTAGTACAATGGAAGGGATACTCGCTGTCTGAAGCCACTTGGGTGAAATCTAGCAATGTGAAAGCTGACAGACTCATCAAAAGGTTCTATAGGAAACACCCTGACAAACCAAGAGACAGTTTCTAACATATGCTTTTGTTTACGTTACAGGATCTGTCCTTTTTGTAAGGGGGGCTGGATGTCCACGCTGCTAACATCGGATGTTCTTGCTTTGACAACATATGGAGATTCAGCCATTTTCCTTCTTATGTTTTACTCTTAGATTAGAATTAGATGATACTGGGGGGAGGAAGAGGAATGTGCATAGGAGTTAGTTAGACATAACAATATTGTAGCAGTGTGAGAATCAAGTTTTTTTGAAAAAAGATGATAAGAAATGGGTTGGAGAACTGGAGGGAAAGCCTGCATTTCAAACTAATTGGAGAATGTGATTTATGACCGTTAATCAGAGGAGGGAATTGCGCTTGATACTATGTGTTCAGGGGAGGGGAATTCAGATTTTGGCTTTGCCTATGTACGTGCCGATGCTATGCTACTCGAATAAAGATTCTTTAAGGTAAACAATTTCTCGAAGTTCTTTGAAGAGTTTCATCTGTCAGAACCATGACACAGAACACTTAATGAATTTTCTGATCCCAATTATGTTTATAATTTGAGGTCTATCTGTAATGCAGAATAATGTAGCATACAAACCAAGTCTCCTATGGATACACAACAAAATATTTACCATGCTAAGTGAGAAAATCTCCTTTGCCATTTAAGACTGCCATAGCAAACAAAGCCAAAGTGTAGGAAATCTGGGCAGAGTAATCTAATAACAAAAACAGTGCCTTATACACATCAGAATATCACTGGCAGATACCCAATGCCTTATTAAGGAAGTTATATTGCACAAATGATTTTAATGAAGAGAAAACATGGCAGATTTTAAAACTGGAACTCATTACAATCTGGAACTTGTCACAAATACAGAAATGTTGTGGCAGCAGAATTTAGTGGTTTCTTTCATTAATCACTAATGAATTTGAAATCTTAAGGCTATGCACATGTGATAAAAGATCTGCAAATATTTATTAAAAGATGGTACAGCTTTTTTTTATCTATCATTCTAGCAAATGAGTCTAGAGACCATAATACATCTCTTACTTGCTTCAGTAAATATTTCCCGCTTTTCAAAAATGCCATTTTTGAATATTTCATTTTTTGCTCAGCTGAATAGATTCTGTGGATATGTGGATTAGGTACTATTTAGAAGCAGTAGAGAAATATTTATTGATCACTTAGCAGATGTTGCATATTTATTCCACTATAGAAACAAGGAAGGGGAACAGGATGGGATAATGCATGAAGAGTGAAAATATTCCTTCTCTTGTTTTGGTAATAACTTTTTAGGGCCAAATATATTAGAACTACTTGGTCTGGGGCATACTATTTTTGTTCCTTCAGGTACTTCTACTGTTGCAATGGGATTGGAAAAAAAGATTCGAGACACTTTTGTATTCTCTTCATAATTCCAGACTACTTCTTTATCTGTTTTTTCTCTTGATTCTCTTCTTCATTTATAGCAACAGGAGGCAATTATTCTTCTCTCTCCTTTCTTTCCATTGATCATGAGAGATAAGGGAGGGGGGCAGTGCCTGATCAGAGCCTGTGAACAGTATCTGTCTTTTTTCATTGTCTGTCTCTAAGCAGCTCCAAAACTATTTTGGGATCAAGAGAAGAAGCCTTCCTTTTTTTCAACTCCGAGTGACCATCTGGCTCGATCTTCTTCACCAGATGGTCCAGTCGCTTTCAGGTCCCTGGAGAGGCTTTCGCTGGCTTCAAGGCTGAGGAGGTCTTCAGCCCATTGCACTGCCTGGAACTCTTCCTCAAAAATTCAGTCACAACTCCCCTGGTAGAGCAGTTTACTTCTCCGGGCTGAGTACTATGCAGATCTCGCCTTCTGTCAGGACCCACTTCAACTAATCACCCAAGAAAGCAGAACTCTTGAAACAGGCATTGTCTCAAAAGGAACATTTATTAGGGACTAGTGACAGTAGGGAGTGTAAGGCGAGATCTGAAAAAAAAGCCCGCGTGAATGATATAATTAAAGCAAGCAGTATGCCCCCTCCCACCAAAGTCATAATGTCCATTTGAAATCCAGCCAATCCACAGGTGGTTTGATGGCCGGCTGACTGGTACAGTAGGCGTGCATCTCAAGGTCTTCTTTCCTTGCAACTGTCTCCTAGATAAGGAGTCGCATTCCATACTCAAAGGGAGGAGGCCAGACAAAGAAAGAGGAAAGCTAAAGTTACCAACATAATACCCCATGCACCCCCTCCCCCCAACAGAATGGCAGGTCCCAAAAGAATAGAGGAAAAAAGAGGGTAGGTGAGGGGTTTTGGGTCTGACACTTTTTTTTGGTAAAAGTCTTTATTGGTTTTTCCCCCCATACATTCAGTAATAATTTTTCAACAAATGTGCTGTCAGAGTTTACATTCGCTAGTACATATTTAATTCCTAATCCTTCATTCTTTCCTCTAGCCATCGATAAAATAAGTCCCAAATTTGATAATATTCTGTTTCTTCTTTTTCTTTCAGTCTCATAGTCAGTCTATCCATCTCTGTGCATTCTAGTATTTTTTTAATTATTTCTTCTTCTGATAGTATTCCTTCATTTTTCCAGTATTGCGCGAATATAATTCTTGCCACTATTGTGACATGCAAAATCAAATTATAAGCTTTGTTTGTTAGACTTTTCTGGCATTATACCTAATAAAAAAAAGTTCAGGTTTAAAATCTACATGTTCTCCCAACATCTTTTCTAGCCAGGTATGTATCTTTTTCCAATAACTCTTTACTTTGTCACATATCCACCAAACATGATAACAAGTGCCTGACTTATGTTTACATTTCCAACATCTATCTAACATGTTTTTAAACATTTTTGCAAGTCTTGCTGGTGGCAAGTGCCATCTATGGAACATTTTGTATAAATTTTCTTGGTAGGAAGTTGACAGTTTGTAATTTCTTTCCCATAATTTTTGCCATTTTACTGACACTTTTACTGCCCACTCGGCTCTCCCTTTCTCAGAAGATATCATGCTCCAATGTCCTCCCCTTGCTTTCCTGGGCCCTGCCGGTCATGGCTCCAGGGGAGCTAGCAGCAGGCTGGGGTACAGCTGGAGGGCATACAGAGGGGGTGAGATTCAGCTGATTGTCAGAGGAGGGTGCCCCACACAGACATCCACACACTCTTCCTTTCGTTCTTTGGACCCTTTAAATCTAGAAATTTAAATTTGGCGGCACTTACCCTCTTTCCAGGTAGCTGCTTGAGCGCAAGACTCAAAGACTCCCTTTAATATCTGTTGCCGACCAGGCAGGGTCTGTGGAGGCTTTCCCGCGGAACAAGGCGTCCGCTGCCAGCTGGGTGATGGCTCTTTCGGGCCCGGTCCAGTAGCTGGGTGAGCTTTAAGTCCCTTCATGGTCACCAGGCAATTGCACAGAGAAGAACAAATAGAATGTGAAGCCAGCTACCGGAAAGAGAGCTTTTAATCATGGAGATTAAAGTTGAGTGACAATTCAGCATGAATCCCTGGCTAGCTAGAAAGAATGGTCCCCAAACGTGAGTTTTTATACCTTTTCTTGATTTTCAAAACTGTCATGTCTGATTCTCCAAACAGTGTCTATTGATGAGTTATCAGGTATTGCTCAGGAAAAGATTAATCCTTGCCTCCGGAGAGGATCTGATGTGTTATTTGTTATCTATTTGTTATTATTATGTTTCTGTCCTAATCCTATCAGTCTTAATTGTTGATAGCTGGTCTCACATTCCTGGTGTTTCAGCTTATCTTGAATGTTTTAAAATTGCTACTTTGTATCTGTTGTGTTAAGTGCTTGCCTGGGGCTGCTTAGCTTGAGTCAGACTTTTGCATTGGGGTTCTTCTATATTGGTTAATGTATGTTTGATCAAATTCTTTTATTGGGGTGAAGGGTGTTTCTCATCATACACAATACTGAATAACTATGGACTGAATATATCCTTGTACTTGTCAATCAGCTGTAAAAGAAGATAATCTGCTTTAAGAGCCCTTTCAGTACCAGGAGGCAGGATTGTCTCCCTAGGAAGTCCTGACAGCCTCACACTGACAGCCTGTAAGCAAAATTTTAATATTTGAAAGAGAACCTGGCCTTGTGAATTTGTTGCATGGAGTTTATAGCTACAATGCATTGGTTTCAGTTTATCCTTTGGTGTTTTATTACTTTTATTTTATTATTTATGTGTCAAATGTCTAAGGCTGCTCAATTTCATAATGACTTTAGGTGATACACAATATTAAAAACACTTGAAAAGTTCATAGCCAAGAAACAATAGATATCCAAGAGAAGTAATGAAATGGTTAGGTGGTATAGCCATGTAATTTTTTTATTGTGTTGTATACTACTTTATGTTTGCTTGGAAGGAAAGATGGTATAAATGTAATATTAGTCTCTACAAGGATTTTAAGGCTATAATCTTTTAATAATGTGTTAAAAACAAAAATGCATGTTGATAAGTGCATTGACTTTGAGGGGAGGCAATCAGCTTTTTATCATGTGGATTTCCTGCAGATGAAAAGCTTGTGCCTTCCTCTACTTCTCCAGAAGAATGACTTGTTGACAGCTGATTTTACTGATTCAAGGGAAGTTGAACTTGGCTCTATGTAAACTCTTTTAATGTCTCAAGAAAAGCTTGGCACCTGTCCATTTGATTGTCAATGTTTTATGAAAAAGTCCAAAAGGTTATGCTACAACGGAGTTTATAGAACTAACATTTCCTGATAATGCTCCATTTTACATTGCATTTTGTTTCCTTTACCATTCAGGCTACATCATTAACAAATAAATACCTACTTCTACAATTAACCATGTAAATCCCCATCCAGTATATAATTTAAAAGTGCAAACCTATCTCAACTTTCTAGGAATACTTCTGAGTAACCATGTGTAGTATAACATTGTCTTTAATTGTAAAGTTGAGATTATAATCATAACTCTTGGAGCACCATTTTGGATGGGGGAAAATCAATCCAAAGGTCTTTGGAACCATCTTTTTTCTTATTGCCTCTCTCTTCCTGCTCTCTCTCCTTCTCTCCTGCCTTCTTCCTTCCTGCCCTGGGGCCTGTCAAGGCAGAAAGATATCTCTCAGTTATAAACATTGATTCAAACATATGTATGAGTGCTCTCAAAAATAGAATGATAGTCCCACGATATTTATTTATTTTTATTTATTAAATTATTATACTTCCCATCTTCCCTGCAACGTGACTCTGGGCAGCTAATGGTAACTATCCATATTCATCATGGGAATTGAAGAGTGGGACATGAATATTTATCTGCAATGTTTAAAAATATAACCCTTTACAGAGCTGCAAAGAAAAGCATGCAGACATTAGCCTGCTGATTTCTGATAAGACCTTTGCTTCTTGACACATGTCTGGACAATAATCATTGACAAGCAATAGATATTTAATTTAACATAGCTTAAATGTTTTTGTAATATGTTAATGTAAATCCTGAACATTAAACTTATTTAATATTTATGTTTAGGCTATGGCTGTTGTCCATTGTTTGCTCCTTCATTTAATTCTTAAACACTCTGATGCCACAAAATGTCTCACTGACTATCGCCTTGATCAACCTACCCTTTCTGCTGAAGGAAATTATAAAGAGGGAAGATATAAACTAGAATAGAATAAAATAGAACAGAACAGAACAGAACAGAACAGAACAGAATAGAATTCTTTATTGGCCAAGTGTGATCAGACACACAAGGAATTTGTCTCTGGTGCATAAGCTCACAGTGTACATATAAACAGCAAGTAATAGGTCATAGGTCATAATCAAAGTTACAATCATTCATCATATGTTATAAACAATTGATAAATCATAAGAAACCAATTAGAAGATAGTAGGAAAGATGATAAGATGAAAAAAGATGAGAAATGGGACAGTGCTGTGAGAATTAAGTGTTCAGCAGAGTGATGGCATGGGGGAAAAACTATCTTATGTGTGGTTGTTTTGGCATGCAAAGCTCTATAGCAGCATCCTGAAGGGAGAAGTTGAAACAGATTATGTCCAGGATGTGAGGGGTCTGTAGATATTTTCTCAGCCCTCTTTCTGGTTCATGCAGTATACAGATCCTCAATGGAAGGCAAGTTGGTTGTGATTGTTTTTTTTTCTGCAGTCCTAACTATCTGTTGATTTCTGTACCTGTCCTGTTTGGTTGCTGTGCCAAACCAAACCATTATTGAGGTACAATAACTCAATAATTCCTCTGTAGAACTGTATTAGCAGATCCTTGGGCAATCTGAGCTTTTTGAGTTGGCACAGGAAGAAATTCTTTGTTATGCCTTTTTAATAATGGTTCTAATGTTAAGTGTCCCCTTTATGGATTAATGCCTTGTCGTGGCAAAGGGGCTTGCGTAACTCAATGAAGCTATGAGCTATGCCGTGCAGGGCCACCCAAGACGGACAGGTCATAGCAGAGAGTTCTGACAAAACGTGATCCACTGGAGAAGGAAATGGCAGCCCACTCCAGTATCTTTGCCATGAAAACCCCATGGACAGTAACAAAAGGCAAAAAGATATGATGCTGGAAGATGAGCCCTTAAGGTTGGAAGGCGTCCAATATGGTACTGGGGAAGAGCAGAGGGCTAGTACTAGTAGCGCCAGAAAGAATGAAGCGACTGGGCCAAAGCCGAAAGGACGTTCAACTGTGGATGTATCTGGTGGTGAAAGGAAAGTCCGATGCTGTAAAGATTTATTCCCCATAAGCACCTGGAATGTAAGATCCATGAATCAAGGAAAGCTGGACGTGGTCAAATAAGAGATGACAAGACTGAACATTGACATCTTAGGAATCAGCGAACTAAAATGGACAGGAATGGGTGAATTTAATTCAGATGACTATCAGGTATATTATTGCAGGCAAGAATCCCTCAGAAGAAACGGAATAGCCTTCATAGTCAATAAAAGAGTAGGAAAAGCAATACTGGGATACAATCCCCAAATGCTCCAACCACTGGTGCTGAAGAGGATGAAACTGACCGGTTCTATGAAGCCCTACAGCACCTTATAGAATTAACACCAAAAAATGATGTCCTTATCATCATGGGGGATTGGAATGCTAAAGTAGGAAGCCAAAAGATAACCGGAATAACAGGCAAGTTTGGCCTTGGAGTACAAAATGAAGCAGGGCACAGGCTGATAGAATTTTGTCAAGAGAATACGATGGTCATAGCAAACACTCTTTTCCAACAACCCAAGAGACGGCTCTACACATGGACATCACCAGACGGCCAACACAGAAATCAAATTGACTATATGCTCTGCAGCCAAAGATGGAGAAGCTCTATACAGTCAGTAAAAACAAAACCAGGAGCTGACTGTGACTCAGATCATGAGCTTCTCGTTGAAAAATTTAGGCTTAAATTGAAGAAAATAGGGAAAAGCACTAGGCCGCTCAGATATGAACTAAATCATATCCCTGATGAATACACAGTAGAGGTGACAAATAGATTTAAGGAATTAGATCTGATAGACAGAGTGCCTGAAGAATTAGGGACAGAGATTTGCAACATTGTACAAGAGGTAGCAACTAAAACCATCCCAAAGAAAAAGAAATGCAAGAAAGCAAAATGGCTGTCTGAGGGAGCTTTGCAAATAGCTGAGGAAAGAAAGGAAGTGAAAGGCAAGAGAGAAAGAGAAAGATACACCAAATTGAATGCAGAATTCCAGAGAATAGCTAGAAGAGATAAGAATGCCTTCTTAAATGAACAGTGCAAAGAAATAGAAGAAAACAATAGAATAGGGAGGACAAGAGATCTCTTCAGGAGTGTTTTTGCTAGTCTAAACAATTCTGTATGGAAATCCAAGTTCATTCTATTGGTTATGATTGAGTGGTGGGCATTTAATTAGAAAGCCTGTCAAACTGTTCTATTGGGGAATGTAAAAGATTGCATGGCACTGGGGTGGGATGTTTGATTTTGTAATAGTGTAACTCTTTGGAGGGAATTTCAGACTTGGTTTCACTTTTGACTGTGCCAATATTTTGTATCAAATAAGCATGTTCTTTGAGGAAACTTCTAGCCTCGGAGTTCTGATTTATTTGGCTCTATCGGAACCATGATGCTAAACCAAATCTCATAAAAAACTTCATTTTCTATAGATTTCTGTTAAAGATGGAGAAAGAACAAGTAAAAGAAACAATGATAACATGGGCAAAGAACTTTGGATATAATATAGAATTAGAAGACTGGCAATAGCTATGGAAAAGAAATATTAAATTAACTAAAGCAGTGGCATATAAAGAAAACTTATATAAAATATTTTACAGATGGTATATGACACCAGTGAGATTAGCAAAAATGTTTAAAAATACTTCAAAAAACTGTTGGAAATGCAAACAAAGAACAGGTACTTATTATCATATCTGGTGGACATGCCCTAAAGCATGGTTGGAGAAAATGACTAAAAAACAAATAGACTTTAAGCCAGAAAATGATTAAAAAACAAATAGACTTTAAGCCAGAATTATTTTTGTTGGGAATAATAGGAGCAAATTATGAGAAAGATTGCAGATGTTTAATACTACACGTACTAATGGCAGCAAGAATTGTATTTGCCCAACATTGGAAAAATGAAAAATTACCAGCTGAAGAAGTACTAATTAAGAAAATTTTAGAGTGTGCAGAAATTGCTAGATTGACTTTAAAGATAAAAGAGAAAGAAGACTCAGTGTATTTTAGAACATGGGATAATTTCTATCAATGGCTAGAAAGAGTTAGAGAGAAAGGAATATGATATGTAATTTTGAATATATATTACCAGGAAGAAGGCTATTAAGCAATTAATTAACATATTGTTTATGATAATTAACTATTATCTATTATTGTTTGTTAAACACATGAACCCAAACATTATTATGCTGTTTGCTAAATATTGAGAATGTTATTTGGAAAAATCCAAACCCCAACCCCAGCCCTAATCCTAACCCTAATCCAAATCCCAACCCCAATCTGATCCTACCTTATTCCTAACCCTATAAAAACTAATAAAATCTATAATCAATAACTTCATTTTCTCTGGGGTGCTGAGCCCCAGCCACCTACCCAATGCCTTTGGGAGGACAGCAAAGACTCAGCAAAGATTTCCAGATGGAGAAGAAAGATGAATCCACCGCTGGTTGCAGCGGGGTTTCAGCAGTCGGCGCACAGGTGACTGCTCTGGCTACTGAAGAAGTGCTACTGGTGGGGGCTTGGCTGAAGTCCCAGGTAATCCAACCTGGAAAGTTGGTACTCCAGGAGGGAACTACGCTCCTGGTAGACCTCTGTCAGGCAGAGGCAGCCCCTCAGCGCAGAAGCACCCCTAAGACTGCTGAAGAGGAGCTCTTATTGATCCTGTCCCATGGTCCTTCATCTGCAGTGCAAAAGAAGGGGAAGGGGTCGATGGGATGGAATGATTCCATGGAGTGAAAGTACCCCACAGTACTCCACAGCCCCTCAATCGAACAGCTAAAAGAGACATTTGACCGACTGGAAGTCAAAGCAGTGTGTGTGCTCGATGGGGAGGGGGAAGGCAAAAACCTACCAGTCACTTCCACCACCTCAGTGGAGACCCAGTCCCACTGCTGAGGCTCACATTGCATCTCCTGCTCCCAGTTGGCAGCAATGTCAAGCCCCAGATCCCAACCCAGCCCTCTACAGCAGCATCGGCCTGCAAGCCCAGGGGCCAGCAGAGAGGATTCCGGAGAATGGTATGGCTGCAGCCCTAGGACTGACAAGCTGCCCTGCAATCAGTATGCTTGGCATCACAGCTTATGGAATCACCTCTCCTATCAAGTTTGATGAGGATCTTGAGAAGCTGCCTTTCTTCTTAACTCAAGTGTAAGCCCACTTTGATCGATACACTTTTGTGTACCTCAATGATGCCACAATGGTGAAACCAGTGGCAGCCAACTTAGAGGGAGAAGCAGCTGAGTGGGTGACCAGCCTTCACAACGAGGGGGCCCCTTAGCTGCTGGATGCAAACTTATTCATGGAGCAATTGAGGGCACAATTTGAGGATGAATCATAAGCCCTGCAGGCAGAAAAGGAAATCCACCATTTGAAACAAAAAAGCTGCCTGGCAAAAGAATATGTTTGGGAGTTCTGGAGAGTTGCTGGTTGATTAGGACAGTGGCCAGAGCAATCACTGATCCACTACTTCAAGGAAAGGCTGGACCATGACCTACTGTGCATCTACTGGGGGATATCTAATCAGCTACAGGATTGGTATAGTATGGTAGTGACCCTGGACATCGAGTTAGATCGAGCCAAGAAACCAGCTACCTCTGAACCAAAGCTGAAGTGAGGTCCAGAGAAGCACCTATTTGGTAGATGTCACCAGACTAGCTTGGCAGCCAGTGCTCCCTGAGCACCCACCAGGAGTCCCATCAAGTGTTTCAGATGTGGGCAGCAAGGTCACCGTGCAATTGAGTGCCTAGCTCCTGCCCCCCAAGTCAAGAGTGCACCTATTTCAACCGCTAAGCCAATGAAAACCCCACAAGCAGACAAGGGAAGTTGAATTGGGCCTGTCAGGAGCAAGCTGTCCAGATCTCTTCTCCTTCCCAGGGAGAAGCCAGAGCTCCACCTGAACCCCTGCCAATGCTGGCACCTTACGACAGTGATGAGGAAGGTGAAGATGATCAGATGGTAAGTCGAGCCATTCCACCCTTTGCTATTCCCACCAAGAACAGGGACCCAAGCAGACTTAAACATTCTAATAGATTGGGGTTGTACCAGTTGCCTAATCAATCTCCCCACAGTATGTAAGTTGGGGATTCATGGCAAACTATTGCTCCTGGCCATGAAATTTGAAGTGGTGGATGGATCTCTTATTGGAGGTTCCCCTGCAACACACCTGACAGAGCTGGTACTCTTGGAAATGGGACAACACTGGGAAATCCAGTTTGTGGTGATCCTAAAAATGTCAGAGACTATAGTTTTAGGTTTGGCTTGGCTCAATAAGGGCGTCCCACCATTTGGTGGGAGAACGGTGGGAGAACTTAGCAATGGGACCCCTTCCACCTACTGTAACCAGTGAGATAAAGGGAGCTGCTGCAGGTGGGACCCAGAGGGAACCTCTTGAGATGTTAAAAGCCACCATAGAGCAAATACCAGGGAGCCAACTATTCCCAGTGAATATCGTGGTTTGGCGGGAGCCTTTAGTAAGAAAAGATGTAACACACTTCTACCCTACTGAGCCACCGACTGAACAATTGAAATCCTACCAAATGCCAAACTCCCAAAGCCCAAGATGTACTCTACGACAGGCCTTTTCAACCTTTTCAGCGATTGTACCACTTTTAGAATATGGCAACATTCAAGTACCACCAGTCACCTAGCAAGGTATCAAAAACTTGATGACAAAAAAAGGGAAAAAGTGATAAAATACAGGTAGTCCTTTTGCTTAGTAACTGTTCAACAGCACTGAAAAAAGTGACTTATGACCATTTTTCACACTTATGACCATTGCAGCATTCCCAGGGTCATGTGATTTACATTCAGATGCTTGGCAACCAATTCATATTTATGATGGTCACATTGATCCATGGTCATGTGATCGCCTTTTGCAACCTCCTGACAAGCAAGGTTAGTGGGGAAACCAGATTCACCTAACAACCATGTTACTAATTTAATGTCTCTCTCCCTCTTTCTTTCTCTATCTCCCTCTCTCTATTTCTCTCCCTCTCTCTTTCTCTCTCTCTCCCTCTTTCTCTCCCTCTCTCTATTTCTCCCTCTCTCTTCCTCCTTCTCTCCCATTGTCCCTTTCTTCCTTCCTTCTTTCCTTTCTTTCTTCCTTCCCTCCCTCCCTCTCATTGTCATTCCCTCCCTCCCTCTCATTGTCCTTTTTTCCTTCCTTCCCTCTTTGTCCCTTCCTCCTTCCCTCCTTCCCTCCTTCCCTCCCTCTCTCTCCTTCCTTCCTTCCTTCCTTCCTTCTTTCCTTCCTTCCTTCCTTCCTTCCTTCCTTCCTTATCCATTTTTACCAAGAAATCTGAGGCCCACATAACTTTAACACTTCTATCATAATCCAAGCAACCACGCCCCTCAAATCACTTTACAGACATAAATTGAGGAAAATTAATACTCAGTATAGCCCAAATTGTCACAAGAAGACATGCTCCTAATGATAAGAAATATTTTCTGATGGGGGATTTCTGGTTAAGAAATCAAAATGAGCTTGTCATCGCTTCCTAACAATAAGGCCACTTAGGCATCCTGAGCCTTCGTTACTGGAAGAGGCTCAAGAGGAAAAGGGACAGCTGGGGATGCCCTGAACTATCTTGTGCGCACCTGCCCACTTACCGGAGCTGTGCACCAGGATCAAAAGAACCACAAACTGTAACAGGAGGTGGCAGCCATGATGAGGCCACTTGGAAACTGTTTTCGTCTCTCCCACCATAACCTCCCCTCCTGTCTCTCTCACCCGCCCCATCATAAAATAACACTCCCCTCCATGGTGGCCCCCTTAGCCTATTGGAGAGCAAGAGCCACAGTGGCATACCCTCCCACTCACTGTCACAGTTTAACAGCATCACCCAATTACAAGCCACTTGGCAATGGGAAAGGAGTGGGCCAATCGCCTTACCAGTAACTGGGACTCCGGTGCGCCTTCCCGGCCAGCGGGGCCAATGCCTTCAGCTGTAACTGCTTGCATGTGTTTGTGTGTGTGTGAGCAGGCATTAATGCTGCTTTCCAGGTGGTAAGTGCTTCTTTGGGGCTCAGCAGACGCGCCAGGATCAGTGCCACTTTCCAGGTGATTGGTGCTTCTTCAGGGCTCAGCGGAAGCACCAGGATCAGCGCCGAGTTCCAGCTGGAGCCTGGCGCTGATCCTGGCACTTCCACTGAGCCCTGACAGCCCCGAAAAAGCGCCAATCATCTGGAAAGTGGTGCTGATCCTGGTGTGTCTGCTGAGCCCTGACAGCCCGAAGAAGCGCTGATCAGCTGGAAAGCAGCACTGATCCTGACGCTTGAGCCCTGACAGCCCCGAAGAAGCGCCGAACAGCTGATCAGCTGGAAAGCAGATGGTCGCGTATCACCTGGCAGGCGCTAATGTACCACAGGTGGTACATGTACCACCAGTTGACAAGCCCTGCTCTATGACACCCAGGGAGATGAAGAAACTGAGAGAATACATCAACAAGAACCTGACAAGAGGGTTTATTCAGCCTGCTAAATTGTGAGTGGCCACCCCAGTGCTATTCAAAAAAAGAAAGATAGGTCTTTGAGATTGTGCATGGACTTTAAAGGGTTAAATGTTGCCAGCATAGAAAATATCTACCCCCTTCCTCTGATGAAAAACATGCTAGCTCACCTAGCTAAAGGGAAGATTTTCACAAAACTGGACTTAAGAGCGGCTTATTACCAAGTGCAGATTAAGGAGGGGGACAAATGGAAGAGAGCCTTCAATTGTCCCTTGGGAAGTTTCAAGTTCAAAGGGATGCCTTTTAGCCTCCAAGGGGCTCCTGCCGTGTTTATGCAGGTGATTAACCAGGTGCTACATGATCACCTGTACAAGGGAGTTTTAGTTTACCTTGATGATATCCTCATCTACAATGACACAATGGAGGAGCACGTCAAATTAATTTGTGAAGTGCTCAAGAAGCTGCTAAATGGTAGATTCTATGCTAAGCTTTCTGAATGCAAATTTCATCAGACGTGCCTCAGCTACCTAGGATACCAAATCTCTAGCGAGGTAGTGTAAATGGACCTTGCCAAAGTCAAGGTGGTACTAGAATGGCAGCCTCCATAGACCTATAAGAGCTTTTTGGGTTTGCAGACTTTTACCTTTGTGAAAATAGCTACAGTATGCCAATTACTGAGCTATTTAAAACGGAAAGGGTGGGGGGAAGCCCCAACCTTGTCAACCTTTACAATGGACCATGGGGTGTCAGGTGGCATTTGAGCAATTAAAAAGACTGTTCACAGCAGAACCAATTCTTAAACTCTGATCCTGAGGAACAATTCATCATCCAAGCTGATTCAAGTGATGCCACAGAGGGCACTATCCTCCTACAAAGAAACCATAAGGGGGACCTACAACCTTGCGCCTATACCTCAAAAAAACTTACATAGAGAGGCAGTGGGCTGTTTGGGAGAAGGAGACTTTTGCAGTAAGATGGGCATTGCTAACTTGGCACTATTTCCTGGAAGAAAGCAAGATGCCTTTCAAAATATGGACTGATCATAAGAACTTAGAGGCACTAAGGACCCCTCAAAAGTTATCTCCCAAGCAAGTTCAGTTGGCACAGCATTTCAATCATTTTAATTTCACTCTAAAATACCTCCCTGGAGGACAAAATGTTTTGGCGGATGCCTTATCCAAAATGCCCTAATATAAAAGTTGCCGGAAGTTATTAATTCCATCATTCCTCTACCACAGTTAGCCTCTCAAGTAACCACAAGAGGTCAAACACAGGGGCAATCCAACAAGCTTGATAGTTGTTTAACACAAAAACTCAAGCAGGAACTAAAAATGGATCCCTGGCTCTGGGACAATAGATTACTATTAACCTATCAAGATGGGTTAGCTTGGAAGGGATCTAAATTGTACCTTCCGATTTCCCTCAGAATTCAAGCCCTTCAAGGTAGTCATGATGCAAAGCAAGTCAGTCATTTTGGTTTTCTAAAAACTTTGCATTTGGTGCAACGGCAGTTTTGGTGGCCAGGAATGAAAAAAAGACATTGAAAGTTATGTAAAAAGCTGTGCCACCTTTGCAACTATGGAAAAATGCCCTGGTAAACCTCCTGGTCTGTTGCAGCAGGTGGCAGACCCTTCCCAACACTGGGAGGAGATAGCCATGATTTTATTGTGGAATTGCCTGAAAGCAGGGGCAACACAGTAATCTGGACTGTCATTGACCTTTTTTCCAAGCAAGTTCATTTCATCGCTTGTTTGGGACTTCTGTCTGCCTAAAAACTAGCCAGGTTATTTTTGAAACACATCTATCAACTCCACGAAGCCCCCAAAAGAATTATATCAGACAACAGTGTTCAATTTATTGCAAAATTCTGGAGGGAGTTTGTGAAACTGATTAGGTCTACCTAGGGACTTTCATCTGAGTACAGATGGATTGGCAGAACGTACAAATGTAATGGTGGAACAATACCTCAGATGCTATGTTAACTACCAACAGATTAATTGGGAAGATCTCCTACCTTTCACTGAAGTGGCATACAATATAGTACACAGTAGCACTGGACTTACTCCATTCAAAATAGCCACCAGTTGGGAGTTTGTTCCTATTCCAGAATACCCCCAGGAGCCTCCCACTTCACACACCCTAGATCAGTGGATGATCTCTTTGCAGAATGTAGGGTGAACATAAAAAAGCTTTAGCTGAAGCCGCTAAGACTCATAAAGAACAAGCCAATAAGAAGCGATCTCCCCAGAGACCATTTCATGTGGGGGAGAAGGTTTATCTCTCTACTAAATACCTAATACTAAAATTACCTAGCAAAAATTTGGGACCTTAGTTTCTCAGTCCTTTCTCTATACAGGTAGTCCTCGAGTTACAAGTATAATGGAGCCTGCCCATTCCACTCGTAATGCAAAAACTCATGGGAGTGAATTTCATATCTCAAACGAGATCACTACCTTGCTCATTAAGATGCACACAGCTCATTAAGTGCACATGAGGTATCTCAGGGTGGGGAAGGCCATGGAGGGCCTAATGATGGACCAGGCCCCCCAAAGGCCCCCAAGGCCACTAAGACACCTCATGCTTCCCCTTCCCTTCCTGCCACACCAGAGTCACTTACCTTGCAAAATCTGTCTCCCCTCTGCCATGGTTTCTTTCCCTTTGAGGGATAGTAGACTGCTTTGAAATGATTTTTGCGCTGACAATGAAAGCTCCTGAGTGCCATAATAATCATGTGAGTTAAAACACAAATTCTCTGCAAAAGAGATCATGGCCCATGGAAGCTTCCATTCTGGGGGAGGAATGTTTGCTTCATTGGCACGCCTATGGGGCAAAGCATGGCATTGGAGTTGGCTAGGCACAGAAACTAATGCCGTCTGTGGCCCAGGTGCACTGCTTGCTCATGTGCCGGCCTTGGTTTGAGGGCAGAAACAAAGCCTTTGCAGGTGCAAAGTCCCCTTGCACCTGCATCCAAGCTGCTGGCAGCAGCGGTGGCAACAGCCACCTGAGCGGCCAAGA
This sequence comes from Vipera berus, assembly GCF_964194415.1. Lineage (NCBI taxonomy): Eukaryota > Metazoa > Chordata > Lepidosauria > Squamata > Viperidae > Vipera > Vipera berus. Next base: position 42,347,716 of record NC_138208.1, read on the forward strand.
TCTCCCCTACTCAGTCATCCAGCCAGCCAGCCACCCCTCCCAACCTATTCCTTGTCTGACCAGCCAATGGCACAAATCCTGACCGCTCTTCTCCTATTCATCCTTCCTACTCAAGCAGCAGCAGCAGCAGCTTAAGTTTCTCTGCTCTGTTCGAAACAAGGAAAGCACAGGCACAGAGCAGGATTGCTCTCAAGAAGGCTCATGCCCACCGGCCTTATTGAGAGCAATCCCGCTCTGCACCTCTACTTCTTTCCACTAGGACGGAGTGGAGAAACTCAAGCCTCTGCCGCTCATTTTTTAATCCAAAGGAAAGCTGAGAGAGATTGGAAGTTCCATGTGATTGCCAATGAAGCACTTCAGAAATGGAGCATTCCTTTCCTTTCAGTCATGCAAGGTGCGACTATGCCAGAATTATTATGTTTTGAATAGCCTCACCAGAGCATAAACACTCCACAATCCACAATGCCAAATCTTTACCCCCAGCCCAGCCCAGGGCATCCACAATGCCAAATCCTAATCCCCCCCCCCGACTCCAGGGCATCCACAATGTCAAATCCTAACCCCCACCCCAGGGCACCCACAATGTCAAATCCTAATCCCCACCCCATCCCAGGGCATCCACAATGTCAAATCCTAATCCCCACACCACCCCAGGGCATCCACAATGCCAAATCCTAACCCCCATCCCACCCCAGGGCATCCACAATGTCAAATCCTAACTCCCATCCCACCCCAGGGCATCCACAATCCCCATCCACAATCCCCATTCCAGGGCAACCACATTCTTTCACTAAGGTCCTTTCCAGCTCCATTCTCCGTGTGCAGGGCAACAAAAGAAGTTTGTGGGACTAAAAAAAAAAGATCAATCTGACCTTCCAACTTCTCGCAAAAAAAAAAGACCCAGTATACCTCGTTCAAACCAGGGTGGTTTCAGAAGTTTCTTATTCTTTTTGTTTCAGTATCTAAGCTACTCTTCTCCTTTACTCTTTTCATCATTTTCATGTTTATATTGGTAGAAATACAAAATATTACAAATGTAGGAAAGAAAGATATTTTGATCAGGGAGTTGATAAACATGCTGGGAAGACTGTCTTCCAAATTGACAAGGCATAGCTGTATTAGAATTTCTTTGGTACTTTTACTGTACTACAAAATCCTGAGAGTAGGAATGTAGGTAGGACTGAGATTCAAATTTCTGTAATTTAAATTTGAATTGAGATTCAAATTTCAGGCAATTAATGAACATGTGCCTGTTCATTAATATTAAGATCTTAATGAGGATTTGAATTGAGATTCAAATTTCAGGCAATTAATGAACATGTGCCTGTTCATTAATATTAAGATCTTAATGAGGATTAAGTGCAAATACCTGAAAGCAGATGTGAGGAAGGGCAGTGGGTATGGAAAAGTAACTGGGGACTGAATTTACTACATCGTATAAAAGTTGCCAGTCTGCTTTTATGATAAGGCACCCTCTTCAAGTTACAGTTTTTGTGACAGATGTTGAGAATCAAATTGCACTTGCAGCACATTGAAAGCTTGGAATTCTCCTAGTACTTACAAACAGGCTAAGCTTCCACAGTTGGAAGCTATATTTAAACCCCAAGGCTCTCTGTTTCATTATTGCATTATTCCTCTATACTATTAGCAATTAGTGGAAAGAAGAAAAAGTGATATTCAAAGTTCTATTAAAAACACTATTGCATTATGTGAAATAAAAAATATGGAAGCAATTTTCAGCTCAAAATTATTGTCCTTGCAGTGGATAGTACTGACATTAATTTGCAAGTTAATTATTTTAATATATATCAGGGAGGATGGGAATATGAATATTTTCTTCAACATACTATCATTATAATTCTAGTATTTTCATATTTTATTAACTTTAATTGGGATACATGAGTGAATAAGGACATTATAGAAAGAAAAAGAAATAGAAGGCTCAGAGATAAACAAATGGAGGTGTTGCTATCTTCTACAGATAGCAAATAGGCCTTTTCAGTGCTATGTTTGTATCTCTGTGCACATCACAACATATTGTTGGGAGGAATGTTCAGGCTCTCCTAGCCAGGATTCTCCCAAGCAGTGCAGAGAAGAACAAATAGAACGTGAAGCCAGCTACTGGAAAGAGAGGTTTAATCACAGAGATTAAAGTTGAGTGACAATTCAGCATGAATCCCCGGCTAGCTAGACAGAATGGTCCTCAAACGTGAGTTCTTATACCCTGTCATGGTTTCCAAAATTGTCATTTCTGATTGGTGAGTTTAAAATTTGTCTTTTCTAAATATTCAACTGTTGGTGTTAGGAAGAATAGCTACAGTCAAAATGAATATATGCTAAGGAGAAGATTAATGAAAAAGACATTGATGTATATTTGGAGAATGCTAGCATCCCGGTTCTTACGCAAGCACAAAAAGAGGAGATTAATCAATTGATAACAGAAGAAGAAATTCTTATAGCAATTAAGGAATTGAAGATGGATAAGGCGCCAGGTACGGATGGTTTGACTGCGGTTTACTACAAAAATCTACAAATGGAGTTGATAAAGCCGTTAAAGGAACTGTTTCAGACAATTCAGAGAGGGGGAAAGGTGCCTCCATCTTGGAGAACTGCTTTTATCTCTTTGATTCCGAAGGAAGATCAAGATGTTACTCAAGTAAAAAACTATAGACCGATATCACTTTTAAATACAGATTATAAGATATTTGCTAAGGTGTTGGCTAACAGATTGATGAGGGTTCTGCAACAGGTGATTCATGGGGATCAAACAGGGTTTATTAGTGGTAGGCAAATGAAAAATAATGTGAGGCATATAGTTGATGTGTTAGAGTTTTTGGAAAGGAACAACCAGATATCTGCGGCGCTAATTTTTTTAGATGCTGAAAAAGCTTTTGATCAGTTGAATTGGCAATTTTTGATGAAAGTTTTAGATAAAATGAATTTTGGGGATAAATTTTTGCAACCAATTAGGGCATTATATCAAAAACAAATTGCCCGAATAATAGTCAACAATAGTTTGACTGAAGCATGTAATATTGAGAAGGGCACAAGGCAAGGGTGTCCGTTATCGCCTTTACTATTTGTGTTAACATTGGAGATATTACTAGTTAAAATACGGAATTCGGAAAGAATTAAGGGTATACAAATTAGAGATCAGGATTATAGATTGAGGGCGTTTGCAGACGATCTGGTTGTTACAGTGACCCAGCCAGAAAACTCTGTTGTGGACCTGATGGAGATAATAATGCAATATGGGAGGGTTTCTGGATTTAAAGTTAATGCACAAAAAACTAAAATTCTGGCCAAAAATATGACAGTATCGCAAAAGGCTCTTTTAGAAGGATTAACTGGATTTGAGATTGCTAAAAGGGTCAAATATTTGGGGGTGTTTTTGTCACCCTCTAATACTAAGTTATATAAAAATAACTATGAAAAATTATGGGGAAAAATTCAAAAAGAAATGGAGAGTTGGGAAAAATTGCAATTGTTTTTGCTGGGAAGAATCGCAGCAGTGAAAATGAATGTCCTGCCTAAATTTTTATTCTTATTTCAAATGATACCGGTTCTTAAGAAAGATTCTAATTTGGAAGAATGGCAACGGGGTATCAATAAATTTGTTTGGGCAGGGAAAAGGCCACGAGTTAAATTTAAGATTATGCAGGATACTCGTGAAAGAGGAGGTCTTAAAATGCCCAATCTTAAATTATATTATGAAGCTGCTGCGTTAGCAGGAATAAGTGACTGGATTAATTTGACACAAGAGAGATTATTAAATCTTGAGGGCCATGACTTGTTATTTGGCTGGCATGCATATTTGTTGTATGATAAGAAGGTAGATAATGTGTTTAAAGTGCATATTTTAAGACAGGCATTGTTGAGAGTTTGGAAGAAGTATAGACATAAGTTAGATTACAAGATGCCGTTGTGGGCAATCCCAAAGCACGCAATAGAAAACATAAATGTTGGATTCAAACATGATGTGACTACATATAAGGAGATTTTAAGCTTGGAAAGAAATGTCTGGTGTTTGAAGCCGTACAACCTCTTGCGAGATGAGAAGATTGTTCAAACTTGGTTTCAATATACTCAGTTACGGGCCAGGTGGAAAGAAGATCAGAAAATTGGTTTTGCAATGATTGATGAAAATTTGATAAAGCAAATTAGAAATCAGGGTCCAGCACATATCAAACGGATATATCTTGCATTGATAGAAATTGACTCAGAAACAGAACTTGTTAAGGATTGTATGATAAAATGGGCCCAGAACATCCAAGAAGTTATTACAATGGACACGTGGGAAAAGATCTGGGTGAGGAACGTAAAATTTACACAAGCTCAAAACCTAAGAGAGAACTTTTATAAAATGTTTTATAGATGGCATTTAGATCCTAAAAAGCTTGCAAGTATGTATCCGAATTATCAGCCAAAATGCTGGAGGTGCGGTGGCGAAGATGCAACATATTTTCACATATGGTGGACCTGTAAAAAGGTCAAGGCTTTTTGGATAAAAATTTGGTGGAATATGCAGAAGATCTTCAAGCAAAGGATAAAGTTTTGTCCGCAACTCTTTTTGTTGGGTATAATTACAGATGCTACTGTTGTGGACACTAAGTTGATGCTGAATTTAATCACAGCAGCAAGACTTTTAATAGGTCAATATTGGAAGAAGGAGGAACTGCCGACTATAGAAGAGTGGACCTTAAAGGTTTCTGACCTGGCAGAAATGGCAAAGATCTCGGCTTATTTGAAAGATCATTTGCAAGAACGTTATATTATGGAGTGGAAGAAATGGATTGAATATATCCAGAACAAATATGGGACTAAAAAGTTTCATTTAGCATTTGAATAAGTCTTCCTTTCTATTTTCTTTTTTTTATATGAAATATTAGTATTGCTTGTAGTTATCTTATATGAGCTAGAGAGTGATAGATTTAAGAATTTATTATTGGTAGCAAATGGATGTTTATGATTGTTTTTTTTTGTTTTTATACCCTGTACTTAGCTCTGGGAAGTCGGGGGGGGGGGAGGGGGGAAAAGGGGGGGAGGGGTAGGGAGGGATAGGTAGGGGAGGGGGAGGGGGGGATTGTCAAAGATAAAATGTATTTTAAAACTTTTCAATAAAAAAAAATGAATATTTTACCGAAAATACTCTTCCTATTTCAAATGATCCCTGTAAAATTGGGAAAGGTCTTCTTTGATGATCTAAATGGAACAATATTGAGATTCATCTGGCAAGGGAAGAAAGCACGAATTAAAGTGAAAATGTTACAAGAAGCTAAAAATAATGGAGGATTTGGACTCCTGGACTGGAGACTATATTACCAAGCAGCCATCTTACCATGGCTTAAAGAATGGATCACGTTAAGAAATAAAAGACTATTATACCGAGAGGAGCATGAGCTACAAATTGGTTGGCATGCCTTCCTATGGTATGAGAAAAATAAAACACATAGATACTTCCAAAACCACTTTATAAGGAATGTATTCCTTTCAGAATGGGAAAGAATAAAGCAGAAAATTTATATTAAACTACCTGAGTGGCTTTCAACAATGGAAGCTTTTGCTTACCCAAACTTAATTAACTATGACAAAGTCGTTATTTACAAAGATATCTTAGATAAGGAAGGAAAATTGAAAGACAGACAAGACTTACAATGAGAAGGTATTGACTTAGCATGGTGGCCATATTTACAAATTCAAACAAGATTTAGAAAAGATGCGAAGACAATGAGATTTTATAAAGAACAGACAGAATTTGATCAAATATTATTAAAAAACCTGATTAAGAAACTTTACAGATTTCCGCTAAACGTGAAGATAGAAGAACAACAAGTAAAAGAAACATTGATAACATGGGCAAAAAACTTTGGATATGCTATAGATTTGGAAGACTGGCAAAAATTATGGGATAGAAATATTAAATTGACTAAAGCAGTTTCATATAAAGAAAATTTGTATAAAATGTTTTATAGATGGCATATGACACCAGTAAGACTACCCAAAATGTTCAAAAAATACTTCAAATAATTGCTGGAAATGTAAACAAAGGCCAGATATTTACTACCATATCTGGTGGGTATGCCCTAAAGCAAAAAAGTTCTGGCTTAAGATACATACATGGCTGGAAAAGATGATTAAAATACAGATAGAACTTAAACCAGAACTGTTTTTGTTAGGAATATTAGGAGCTAAGTAGGAGAATGGAGAATGAATATCTAATATTGCATGTATTGACAGCAGCGAGAATAGTATTTGCCCAATACTGGAAAAATGGAAACTTACTAACTGAAGAGATTTTAATCAAGAAAATTTTAGAGTGTGCAGAAATGGATAGATTAACCTTAGAGATTAAAGAGAAAGAGGATTCAATTTATTTTAAAACATGGGATAAGTTTTACCAATGGTTAGAAAAATGAACTAGCGAGAAATGAATGTCATATTTATTTTATTTTTTATTTTAATTAAATTTCTATACCGCCCTATTCCCGAAGGACTCATATGTTATTTTGAACCTATATTATTTATTTATTTATTTATTTATTTATTTATTTATTTATTTATTTATTTATTTATTTGTTTGTTTGTTTTTATAAACCGCCCTTCTCCCGAGGGACTCGGGGCGGTGTACAGAGTAAGATAGGCAACATAATGAAACAGTATTGAAAACAATAATCAAAACAAAACAAACTGGGACCCCAATTAGAGCTATCAGAGCTATCAGGCCAGGCCGGACTGCTGGAATAGGTAAGTCTTTAAGTCGCGCCGGAAGGTGCGGAGGTCGGGGGCCATCCGGATTTCAGTTGGTAAGCAGTTCCAGAGGGCTGGCGCACCCACTGAGAATGCCCTCCCCCTGGGGGCCACCAGCCGACATTCCTTGAGTGGTGGCACCCTGAGGAGGCCCTCTCTGTGGGAGCGCACAGGGCGGTGGGGTGTTGACATTGGCAGAAGGTGCTCCCGTAGGTAGTCCGGACCCATGCCATGTAGGGCTTTGTATGTCATTGTTAGCACCTTGAACTTCACTCGGAAGGCAACCGGAAGCCAGTGCAGCGCACGGAGGAGAGGTGTGATATGGGAGTATCGGGAGGCTCCCAAAAGTGTCCGTGCCGCTGCACTTTGCACCAGTTGAAGCTTCCGAGTGGATCTCAAGGGCAGCCCCATGTAGAGAGCGTTACAGTAGTCTAGGCGAGAGGTCACCAGGGCATGGGTGACTGTACGTAAGGCATCCAGGTCCAGATAAGGCCGTAGTTGGCGAATTAGTCGAACCCGGGAGAAGGCCCCCTTGGTCACAGCTCCTATGTGATCTTCCAGGGAGAACTGTGAGTCTAGGAGGACACCCAGGTTGCGGGCCCTATCAACAGGGGGTAGTAACTCATCCCCGATGTTAAGGGATGGGATGCTCTGAGTATCCTGGCTTGCTGGTACGTACAGCCATTCAGTCTTGTCCGGGTTCAGTTGAAGCCTGTTCCTCCCCATCCATTCCCGGACCGCTTTCAGGCAGCGGGACATCACGTTGATGGCATCACTGATGTTGTTTGGAGTTGAGATGAAAAGCTGGGTGTCATCAGCATACTGATGGTACCCTACTCCAAAGCTGCGAATGATCTCACCCAGCGGTTTCATGTAGATGTTGAACAGGAGAGGCGAGAGGACCGACCCCTGAGGGACTCCGCAAATGAGAGGCCTCGGGGTCGACCTCTGTCCCCCTGCCAGCACCGACTGCGAGCGACCCTGGAGAAAGGAGGAGAACCAACGCAGAACCGTGCCTCCCACTCCCAGTCCCCTAAGGCGTCGCAGCAAGATACCATGGTCGATGGTATCGAAAGCCGCCGAAAGGTCTAATAAGACTAGGACAGAGGAATGGCCCCTGTCCCGGGCTCTCCAGAGATCATTCATCAGAGCGACCAATGCCGTCTCCGTGCTGTAGCCCGGCCTGAAGCCCGATTGGTACGGGTCTAGATAAACCGCTTCATCCAGGACCTGAGGAAGTTGGTGCGCCACCACGCTCTCAACAACCTTTGCAAGGAAGCGAAGATTGGAGACTGGACGAAAGTTATTCAATGAGGATGGGTCCAAGGTGGGCTTCTTGAGGAGAGGTCTCACCACCGCCTCCTTCAAGGCGGTGGGGAAGTGACCCTCACTCAGAGAAGCAGAGATGACCGCCAGGAACCAGCCTCGTGTCCCCTCTCGAGCCGCATAAGCCAGCCAGGAAGGGCACGGGTCCAGTAAGCATGTGGAGGAGCTCAACCTCCTCATAATCCTGTCCACTTCCTTAGGAGTCACAGGATATTAACAAGAAGAATGATATGTATTGACCAACTGATACTGTTTATGATTATAGTTTAGCATATACATTACAGCTATGCACTATTATATTAATTAGCGTTAACTGAACATATGTACCTGGACAATAGTCTGTTTGCTAAAGCTTGAAAATGTTACTGGGGGGCAACCTCAATGTTGTTCCCAACCCTGTCCCAACCCCAATCCCAATCCTAACCCCACCCCAAACCTTAATCCCTATCCTGGTCCTACCCCCTCCCAAACCTTAAAAAAAATCAATAAAAACCTTTATAAAAAAATAAAAATAAAATTTGTCTTTTCTGATTTGTTGGTTAGTGTCTATTGTTGGGTTAATTTCTTTCTCAATTCTATCTAAAAAGTGTTAATTTTTGCTCCAGGAGGGCTCTGGTGTGATTATTTTATTGTTGTGTTATTTTTTAGTGTTTCTATTCTAATCCTGTCAGTCTTAATTGCTGTTAGCAGGTCCTGCCTTCCTGTGGTTTAGATTTGATATTTTGTAAGCAGTGCGTGTTATGTTTTTGTTTATTTAGCCTCAGGCTGCCGCTGAGTCAGACTAGTTTGTATTTGGTTCTTCCTGTATTTGCCAAGGTACTTTCTCTTTGGGGTGAGGAGGGGGTGTCCTGCTTTCATCATTTCCCCCATTTTGGGCTATCACTGGTGTTTCAGTGATCAGCCCAACTGGTTCATATACTTGGTAGTGGTGGTCAATTTGGCACATCATGAGAGAGGTTTTCTTGCTCTATTCTTTGCCTCTGATGGGAGTTGTGCAGATCTTTAGGCATCTCAACCCTAAAGGAATTAATTGGCATAGGCAAAAAAGGAGGACTCCACCTACTATGACTGTGATTATGCTAGCAATGAGAATTTTCAACCAATGAAAGTCTGGTAACCATGAGAAGAGCTAGGAACGGTCCCAGGATGATTGGTTATGTCCAATGTTCTGTGCTAGTTCTTTTAAATGTTTGATACCTTCTTCAATTAGTCCAGGTTGGTCAGATAGGTTGAAACAGCAAAGCCCACAGAATTCTTCACAGCCATGATTGTGCCTTAACAATAAGTAGTCAATAGCTGCTCTATTCTCGAGGGTTGCTTCTCTGACTTGCCTTGTTTAAGGCATCTAGGGCATGGGAGGTGGTATTTAGGCTTTTAGCTAGGGTACATGCCAGGTTGTTTATGTTCCTTGAATTTCACGCTGCAAGCCCTGGCACTCCCACTAGAGACAACCAATGCAACATATTCAGCCTCGGTGAGGAGGGGGGCCTTTGAGTCATAGTCAGGAGGCAATGTGTGGAAGCTCCTCTTTTGCCGCCTTTGCAAGGAGGGCATTAACATGGTTAATTGCCCTAACGTGCAAGGGCCCCTGTGGAGTTTGCTGGCAGGTAGGAATAAGCTTTTAAGCCACACAGCAAAAACCATCCTGTAGGAAGTTTCATATGGCTGTATGAAGAGGTGATGGCCCTGGTTTTGTTGCAGGCCAGTTCAGTGTTAGTGAGGTTGTAGCAATTTGAGGCCTTAGGCATGTGGCATCTGTTTAGTGTGAAGCAGGTAGCTACTTGGGTTACAGCTGCCACCTGCAATATATACATGCTGTTGTCTACACTGGTGCCCCAGTCAAAAATATTGGAATATGAGGCTGTGAGTGGAAACTCTCTTAACTTGGTGTCATTAGTGATGGCTCATGGTGCTATTGCTACTCCCATCAGGCATGTGGTCAAGATGTCTTTTACTGATCTACCCCTGGCAAGGCAAAACTCTGTGGTGTTCAGCACCTCCCTTGCTAAATATTCCCATACATTCCCCTTTTCTGGAAATAATTTTGGTTCTATGAACCCAGAGGTACATTTCAAACACAAAAATACAATAAGTATTGCTTCCCCCGGTTGTATGTACCAGGCTGCTCCCCGGCCCTGACCGCCGTGAGAGGGCGGGATTCGATCTGTTCCGGGGTTTCCCAGCTCTAGTGGCAGTGGAGCTGGGCTGGCACTCTGGTCATTCTCCTTCGATTTTATTTTGAGATCCTCCTGTATCGATCTGGTCTGCCTTGCTGCCTTTTTTGTCAGACTTGTTTAAGACTCATCATGCGTCTGACTTATCCTAGCACGGTTTTATTCGCTCTCAGGGGGGCCCCCCCATCCTGGGAGCGACCCGCCTTACTCTTTACACCTCCTCTTGATGAAGGGCCCGATTGTTGGGACCCTGAGAGATGGCTGGGCACGGGTAGGGGCCTCCGATATAAATCAATTAAGAGGCCCCTGGTTAGTTTTTTAGCTAAATTTTTTGGGGGGTTAGGGAGGGGGGTGGGAACTTCTTTTGGTTGTTTGGATATGGGGGGTAGTCTAACAACCGTTGTTCAGGCCAGGTCCGGGATTGATCGCAGGGGGGAGGAGCGGGGGTCGGTTGCCCCCGGGGCTCCAGGGCAAGTCGTGGGATTACCCATTCCCACGACGTTAGGGAATGGCAGCAGGTGTAGGTACAGAGGGCCGTATCGATCTCAGGGAAGGCCTCTCCGCTGTTTGCAAGCGGTGAGGCACTCCGACCCTCTGTCTCCGCCCCGAGGTCCCGGGAGCGAGGATGTGCAGCCTCCTGAGCTCCGGCTGGTGTACTTGAATGCCAGGTCCGTTGTTAATAAAGCTCCTCTTGTCCGGGACCTGGTCGAGGGTGAGCAAGCGGACCTGGCTTGCATCACGGAGACTTGGTTGGGCCCAGAGGGTGGTATTCCTCTGGTTGATCTTTGCCCACCAGGTTTCCGGGTGCTACACCGGCCTCGGGCTCAGGGTAGGGGTGGGGGAGTGGCGGTTGTTATGAGGGAGACCTTGTGTCCGCGGGAGGCCACCGTTCCTCAGATAGTCGGGTGTGAGTCTCTCTTCCTGAGATGTGGCCCTGGTGCGCAGTTGGGCTTGCTGCTGGTGTACTTTTCGCCTAGTCATGCAGCAGCAGCCCTGCCTGAGCTTCTCGATATCCTCTCTGGGTTGGTGATTGAATTTCCCAAACTTATAGTTTTGGGGGACTTCAATCTACCATCCCTGGGAGGATCATCTGAGTTAGCTCGGGAGTTCATGGCTTCCATGATGGCCATGGACCTGACGCAAGTAATTTCAGGACCGACTCATGTGGGAGGCCACACCCTTGACCTGATTTTTTTATCTGGACGGTGGTTAGATGATCTGGGTGGGGGCTCCCCAATTGTTATGCCCCTGTCATGGACCGATCATCATCTCCTGCGGCTGGTCTTCCGTTTTGCCACGCCCCGCCGTGGGTGTGTGGAACCAATTAGATGGTACCGCCCCAGACGCTTAATGGATCCTGAGAGGTTCCAGGCAGCGCTGGGGTCCTCACCTGCCTCCTTTGCTCACAGCTCGGCAGATGCCTTAGTGGAAGCCTGGGAAAGGGCAGCCACTGAGGCTCTTGACCGGGTTGTACCCTTGCGGCCCCTGACCCGGTGCAGATCCCGTCGAGCTCCATGGTTTTCCGCGGAGCTCCGGGAGATGAAGCGTCGGAGATGGGGCCTAGAGAGCGGTTGGAGGTCCAGCCGATCCGAATCCGACCGATTGGGACTAAGAGCCTATATTAGGTCTTATCTCGCTGCGATAAGGGTGGCGAGGTCTAATCACTTCGCTACCCTTATCGCGTCCGCAGATAATCGCCCGGCCGCCCTGTTTAGGGTGACTCGCTCCCTCCTTAATCAAGAGGTGAGGGAGGAACCCTTGCAGGGTCGTGCCGAGGAGTTTAACCAACATCTGTCGGACAAAATCGCTCGGATTCGGACCGGTCTGGACTCTGACTGGGCAGAGTCTGGTGATCAGGACACGGGCGGTCTTGTTGATATTACCTGGGAGGAGTTTGATTCTGTGACTCTGGAGGAAGTGGACAGGATTATGGGGAGGCTGAGCTCCACCACATGTTTATTGGACCCGTGCCCTTCCTGGCTGGTCTATGCAGCCCGGGAGAGGACACGCAGCTGGTTCCAGGCAATTATATCGGCTTCTTTGAGTGAGGGTAGCTTCCCTGCCGTCTTGAAAGAGGCGGTGGTGAGGCCTCTCCTCAAGAAGCCTGCCTTGGACCCAGCTGTATTGAACAACTTTCGTCCGGTCTCCAACCTTCGCTTCCTTGCGAAGGTTGTTGAGAGTGTGGTGGCGCATCAGCTCCCTCTGGTCCTGGATGAAGCGGATTATCTAGACCCGTACCAATCGGGTTTCAGGCCCGGGTACAGCACGGAGACAGCATTGGTCGTGCTGGTGAATGATCTCTGGAGGGCTCGGGACAGGGGACATTCCTCTGTTCTAGTCCTATTAGACCTCTCAGCGGCTTTCGATACCATCGACCATGGTATCTTGCTGCGGCGTCTCAGGGGATTGGGAGTGGGAGGCACGGTCTTACAGTGGTTCTCCTCCTATCTCCAGGGACGTTCGCAGTCGGTGTTGACAGGAGGGCAGAGGTCGACCGCGAGGTCTCTCGTTTGTGGAGTTCCTCAGGGGTCGGTCCTCTCGCCTCTCCTGTTCAACATCTATATGAAACCGCTGGGTGAGATCATTCGTGGTTTTGGAGTTGGGTATCATCAGTACGCTGATGATACCCAGCTTTTTCTTTCGACCCCAAACCACCCCAGTGATGCCCTCAACGTGATGTCCCGCTGCCTGGAGGCGGTTCGGGTCTGGATGGGGAGGAACAGACTCCAACTCAACCCCGACAAGACTGAGTGGCTTTGCATACCTTCATCCCGGGTCTATTCGGATATTCCATCTCTTTCTATGGGGGGTGAACTATTACCCCCCGTAGATAGGGCTCGCAACTTGGGAGTCCTCCTAGATTCACGGCTCACCTTGGAAGATCACATAGTGGCTGTGACTAGGGGGGCTTTTGCCCAGGTTCGCCTGGTGCGCCAGTTGCGGCCCTATCTAAGCCGGGATGATTTATGCACGGTCACTCACGCGCTCGTGACCTCTCGTCTAGACTACTGCAACGCTCTCTACATGGGGCTTCCCTTGAGGACCACCCGGAGGCTCCAACCGGTACAGAATGCAGCTGCGAGAGTTGTGTTGGGAGTCTCCCGATACTCCCATGTTACACCTCTGCTCCGTGAGCTGCATTGGTTGCCAGTTGTCTTCTGGGTGAGATTCAAGGTACTAGTAATGGTGTTTAAAGCCCTACATGGCAGGGGTCCGGAGTACCTTAGGGAACACCTGCTGCCGGCATCAACTTCCCTCCGCCCTGTGCGTTCCCACAGAGAGGGCCTCCTCAGGGTGCCACCGGTCAGAGAATGTCGATTGGTGGCCCCCAGGGGGAGATCCTTCTCTGTGGGCGCCCCGGAACTATGGAATCAGTTACCGGTTGAGCTCCGGACGGCGCCCGATCTTCGCTCCTTTCGCCGCGATCTAAAAACATACTTGTTCGAACAAGCCGGCCTGGCCTGATGGGGGATTGGTGGGGTTTTTATTGTATTTTATTGGGGTTTTACTATGTATTAATTGTTTTTTAGTGGGCATGTATTTAATCATTTTTTAACTTTTGTAATTCTGTGTTTTTTATTCTTGCCCTGTTCACCGCCCTGAGTCCTTCGGGAGAAGGGCGGTATAGAAATATTAATAAATTAAATTAAATTAAATTAAATTAAATAAAAATAATATACAGGAACTTAATAAAGATGAACTTAATTCCCTCCCCCATTTGTTTCAGTTTCAAAAAGGGTCTTATGCATCCACTCTTCGGTTTCTGGGTTTTTTCTAAGTCTCAGGGGTGGAACCTTTGGTGTTGCTTCAGGTATAATGCTGTGGTCTACGACTGCTAGTTTGATGTGGGTCCAATGGATCCGGGAATTCCTTTCGGTTACCTTGATTGCTGTCTGGGTGGTTAGCAGAACTTGAAAGGGCCCATTCCACTTTGGTTGTAGCGGTGACTTGCAACTGTATGAATTTATCCAAATCCAGTCCCCTGGTTCAAAAGAATGTAGGTTTTCTTCTAATGGTAAAGTTTGCATCAGGGCACTTTGCATCAGTTCTTTGGTGTAGAGATGTAAGATAGGATGATTTGCCAGGGTCGCCCCTCCATGCAGGGGATGTGGCTGCTGAGACAGCCTCTGACAAGACATAAGTTGCGTTTTGAACTGGGTGCTCACAGGATGGCTGGAAATTAGTCTGGGGCCAAACTTCCAGAGTTTCTGTAGAAGGAAGGAGGAGCTGTCAGCTCACAAAGGCTGCCCTAGTGACAGGGGTCAAAAAGTTCCACGACTACCTGTATGGTAGGAAGTTTACCATCTTCACCGATCATAAACCCTTGTTGGGGTTATTCACAACCAATAAAATAACACCTCAGATCCTATCCCCTAGGGTTTTAAGATGGTCTGTATTCCTGTCTGCCTATTCGTATGACTTAAAATATAAACCTGGTAAGGACATGGGGCACGCAGACGCGTTGAGCAGACTGCCCCTGTCAATTGTTGAGCCAGATCCAGCCCCGGCCTGTAATGTCATTGCCATCCAGGAACTTCCTGACTCCCCCCTGCAGGCTAAAGATATAGCACAGCAACTGATAAAATCCTAAGCAGGGTAGCAACGTGGGTGGCCTCGGGGTGGCTAGCGCATTGCCCAGGGAAGGATTTCCAACCATATTTTTCCAGGAGGAATGAATTATCATCACATAAAGGGTGTTTGTTATGGGGAAATAGGGTCATCGTCCCAAACTGAGGGTTAAAGTTCTAGGGGCATTACACGAGGGACACCCCGGCGTTGTCAGGATGAAGGCCCTGGCCCACAGCTATGTGTGGTGGCCAGGCCTCGACAAGGAAATAGAAGGGCAGGTCACAGGGTGTTATCAGTGCCAAAAAAACCAGACCTGAACAACCTCATTCCACTGTGCGCAAATGGGAACCAACACATGTACCATGGTCAAGAATCCACATTGACTATGCAGGCCCTTTCCAAGGTCACCTTTTCCTCGTTGTAGTGGACAGTTATTCTAAATGGTTGGAGGTAGTGCCGGTGTCTAGCATGACCACGTCCAAAACTGTACAGGTGCTTAGGGGGCTCTTTGCAACTCATGGCTTGCCTGATGTCATTGTGTCAGACAACGGCCCACAATTTAAATCTGCTGATTTTCAGGCTTTCATCAGGGCCAACTTGATTAGGCACATCACATCCGCCCCTTTCCACCCGGAGACTAACGGCCTTGCTGAACGAATGGTAAGATCAACAAAAGACGCCCTGAAGCGAATTGTCATCGGAGACTGGCACCAAAGACTGGCACAATTCCTACTAAGCCAACATACCACTCCGTCCACAACCACCGGTAAACGCCCGGCCGAACTTTGTTGGGGCCGACGCCTCATTACTAAACTGGACAGTCTGCACCCTGACCGGGTGGCAACGGAAGGGGTGCAGCACTGGACCGTGGGGGGGCTAGCAGTTGGGGACAATGTGTGGGCAAGGAATTACACCGGTGGGGAATTCTGGGTGCAAGGGGTGGTGATTGATAAAACAGGGCCATTGTCATACATTATTGAAGGGGAAGGGGGCCGTCAGATGAGGAGGCATTTAGATCAGCTGAGGAAGCGGGCCCCAGAAAACCAACATAGGGAAGTGGCTAGCGACAGGGGGCAAACCTGTGGCCATGCAGTCACCATAACACCTGAAAGCCCCCCTGTTGTGAATCTGCCAAGCATGGAAAGGCCAGAGACTCTTGTGAAGGCACAGGACCCGGGGAACCAGCTGGGGGCACTCCATGCCCGGACAGGGCAATGAAAGGGAAGAACATAGCCGGTCCCCTGGCAGGGTGGAGCTGCCACTAAGACGTTCCAGCAGAACGCGCAAGCCTCCAGCATATCTTCAAGACTTCGTGAGGTCATAGGTCACCAGCAATGGCAAGCCTAGTGCCAGGTCAATTATGATTGTTCTTCGTTGGGGGGGAAGGGGTGTTATATATTCAGTGTATATATGTGTTATTTGACAGCTCAGCTGGGCATCAGCTGAGCATCACCCAGCAACAGTATCCTATTGGTCTGGCCATTTTGGCGGGATCCTTTAAGGATGTGGATTGGCCGGCGGCTAGCCGGCAACAGTATATAAAGAGCTGAGCTGTGGAGAGTTCCTTGTTCCAACCACAATAAATCTGAGTTCTAACTCGGCGTCCTGCCATCTGTGCCTGACGGTCTACCCACAATACACAACACTTATTTTGGCACAGATTAAAGTAAAACCAGCTCTGGCTATTTGGTGCCAAAGCAGTATATTAAAAGTATAGAAATTCCCTCCCCCCCAAGTGCAGGTCACATTACCCAATTAAGCATCAGACAATTATTATGAGAAAAAGCATTCGCTTCTTAGTAAACAATATCTTGCATGACCTTGGTTCTCAGGTTCAGCAGCTCACCGCCTGCAAGGCACATTCCATTCTTTCCCTCTTCCCGAGTCTGTAGGCAAGCTAATAAACAGAAATGGCTGAAACAGCATGAGACTTCTTTGAGCTTGACAATGACATTTTATTGCCTTCTGTTATGGTTGCCATGTTATGCAAAAGATACAATTTCTTAAAATATTATCTGTGCATCACACACATAAACAGGTAATTCTCAATTACAATCATTTGTTTAGTGGTTTGAAGTTATAATGGTGCTGAAAAAATGTGATTTATGACTGTTTTTCATACTTACAACCATTGCAGCATCCTCATAGTCATGTGAACCAAATTCAATGCTTGGCAACTGGCATGTATTTGATAATTGCAAAATCTTGTGGTCATGTGATCACCTTTTACAAACTTCTAACAAGCGAAGTTGATGGCAAAGCAGATTTACCTAATAGCCATGTTTCTAATTTAACAACTGCAGTGATTCACTTAACTGGCAAGAAATGGGCAAAACTCACTTAAAAACTGTCTTGCTTAGAATGTAAATTTTGGTAATACAATATAATATTCTTGTTTTCATTATAATTTCCACATATTGAAAATTAGCCAAAATTTCTCCACTTCAACATTTAATACATCCTTTCATATCACTACATCCAAGTATATTAATTATATTATATCATTCTTAACATATATACATTTTAATCAATTTCATTTAAACAGCTCAATATTTCAGTTTAACTTGTTGATATGGAAATGTGATAGATAAGAAGTGTATTTATATTACTAGGTATTGGAGAGAATTTTGTAAAGGGAAGGGAGGTCACCTAGAAATATAAAAATGAGAAACTTCAAACGTTTAATATCAATGCAAAATTAAAGCTGGAAAAGTATATAAGGTGTTTGATGTCTTAAAGATGGAATGTTAAAATATAAAATATAGAAAAGTATTGACAAATAAGAAAACTACTAAATAACTTATGGATAACAAATAAGTATGTTAATTTAGATAAGAGATAATATGTATTAAAGGAAAAAAGAGAGGAAATTCTGGATACAACAAATTAGAGATTTGTAATAATATGTATTTGTATGAAACGGAACTATTGTAACCCAGATACCACGTTGCTTTTCAAAGATATTATTGTAACATTGGAAAATCAATAAAAAACTCATAAAAAATAGATTGGAAATTTTGGGCTCAATTGTGGTCATAAATTGAGAATTACCTGTAATGTATATCTTGCAGGCCAACTTCTTCAGTTGATAGACTCTATAGATAAAAAACACATTGCTAACTTGGTAGTGGCAGGAAAAAAAGGTGTAAAACCAGCAGGACTATTTTTAACTTCAATGTAATGAATTTCAGCATTACTGAGAAGATAACAGATCACATATTCTCTAGTTTAATATTTTGCAGTAAGCTACAGATACCACAACAGATTGTTTCTATAGGGTCTCTCCTCCCGTTGATCAAATACTATATCAATGGCTTCAATACTATGTATACAAGTCAAATTCTACACTAAAATAAACCTTTCCAGACATCTCACTATACTGTGAGCTATTACAAACTAGATACCACAGTGTTCACATAACTACTGGTTTTAATTCCTCTGGCCAAGAGCAGTTAAATATCCAAAGCTTTTGCACATACTTCTTGAGTTTTGTTCTATCTGAAATTAAAGTCTAAACCTATTAAAACCTCTTAAACCTACTGTATTTATGTTATCAATGTTAATACTTGGAACAAAATTCCTTGTTATGAAAAAATATATTGTAAGCTTTTAAAAATATTCTGGATTTCATATATTATACTCTATTTACCTAAGGCTGCAAGAAAGAGAAAGTAAATAACCAGCTGAGATTTATTTCAGAATAAATACCTTGAAAGGATAATTAGGCTGCTTTTCGGTAAATTCAACCCAAAGCACTATTTTGTAGTATTGGATGGGATTTCTCTTTGCAAATCTTTGCAGAGACAAGAATTTTTATAAATTCTTATAAATTTTGAGTTCTCTTAAAAGTCAAAAGCTGAGTTGTATCACGTAAAAACATCCCTCGTATTCTCAAGGAGCTGGGATGGACTGACATTAAGAAATAAAACTCGAGAATGCCGGATATCTGCCATCTCGCTGAAGGGTTTTTGTACTGCATTCAAATGTATCATCCCACTTCAGTCCATACGATACTGACAAATGCCGCTAAGTATTCTTCAGCCCGTCGAATAGGCCATGCCAGCCGCGCACACAGGTGGCTGAGAGCAGCTCCGAGACCGCCTCCCCTCGGCCGCTTGGGGAGGGGTAAATGGTGCCGCCTCCGACAGGGCGGGCCCGCTCGCGTGTAGACTGGAGGGCGAGGTGACTGAAGGGCGCAGCGAGAGGAATCGCCGCCTCTGCTGCCGCCGAGCCCCGGGCAGGCGGATCCCCATGCGGCGACGGGGACGCCTCCGGGTCCCTGCAGAAACGGCGACGGGGGGGCGCCAATGACGGACTAGCAGCATGAGCAGTGGCTACAGCAGCTGGGAAGAATCGGAGTCCGAGGAGTTTTTCTTCACAGCTCGCACCTCCTTCTTCAGGAAATCCTTCGGCCAAGCCAAGCCAAGCCTGCAAGTAAGCGATTGTCGGCCTCCCTCGAGGTTGCTCCCGGGGTGCCAGCTGGGCGGGAATCTTCGGGCCGAGTCCCGTGCCCTACCCCGGCCTGACCCGTTGCAGGCTGCGCCTACGTCTGCAGTCCCACGTGCTTTTTCCAGCTCCGGAGCTAGCATTTATCTCACCCAGAGCTCCCACGTTCCCCTTCCTCCATTTATAAATTCTACCAAGGTTCCATGTGAACCAGGAGTGTCGGAAGACCCGAGTGCAGAAAAGGAAGTGAGATAGCTGGAGGTTTTTTTTTTTGCTATTGCTAGATAGTTCCACTCTCGCTCGCTCTGTAGCTCAGCCATTGAAACAGTTCATACAAGATTGATCTAGCTTTTCGGGCTTGCCAAAAATAGATTTCAGCGGATCCGCTTCCTTGTGAGGCTTGTCAGAACGAGCCCAGGACAAACATTCTACACGCGGTGGTGCAAAAAGCGGTTCTCCGAATTCGGCTGCTCCCATGGAACCCGCGTGGTTTTGTAGCCGTGACCTTCGTGTACAGTAGTTTCAGCGTTGTTTTTTTTTTAAAGCGAATACTATACGCCGACCGATATGATAAATACAAGTTTATAAAGACGTGTAATAAGAGAAGTAACTTGAGTCGTTTATGTTCCCTTGTCCGCCCGTGTGTGTCCTTTCGATATGAGAAAGGCAAGGTTCATGTCATTCTTGAAGAAAGGAATTGAAAATAAACAGTAAACATAGTTGTTCCGTTTATGCAAACATCTGTTATATCTGTATATGGAATGTGTGCAATTGTAGCTGCCACATTTGGAATAAGTTGTCATAGAGTAGGAAAAAGTTGCATAAGGGCAACTAAAATTATTAGAGGACTGAAGCATCTGGTTTACAATTAAAAGGTAGAACATTTGTAGCGGGCTTAAAAAGGCCTGGGGGAGGGTCATTATTGAAGTGGAAACTGCTGAATGATATGGAAAAAGTGGACGTGGAGACGTTTTTCTCTGTCTTTCAAAACAGAAATTATCCAGTGATGCTGATTGGAAGCAGAGTTAAAACACACAAAAAAGTACAGAGGATAATAAACCTATAGAGTTCATTATCGTAAGACATGATAACATAGGTGGCTTTCTTTTTATTAAAGTTATAATAAAAATAATGACAAAATACAGAGTTTTTACAAGTATTGAATTTCATTAAAATTTTCAATATTTCATTAGTGTTTGTGAGTGCGTGCATCCCTTGGAGTCAGTGTTGGTGACTACATGGGGTAATCCCTGGAGTTTTCTTGGCAAGAATTTATGAAAATGAATGAATACCCCAATATTATATATATACCAACAATAATCAACATATTATAAATAATAAAGTGTGAGATTAAGATTACAGTAATTTATGTCAAAATAAGTACAGACATTGTTGAGAAAAAACTAATTTTTGGAGATAGTACAAGCTCTATAGAGACTTTTAATGAATGACTTTCAAAGGTTATTGGATACATTAATAAAAAACAGGTCTATCAACCATAATAAGTCTTGAAGATTCATTTTAGGTAGCCCTCAACTTACAACAGTTATGGGAAGAAGGATGTGTCATTTCCTGGTGGGTGGTCTCTAGAGGTATCTTGTGAGAATCAGAATATTGAATTATGGACTTCGAACTGTTTCAAGAAGTTTTTTATTTTCTAAAGAAAATTATGCATTGTTTTTGTGTTTTTACCTAGTTATCTTTTAAGAACATCAAGATAAAAGTTAAATTAACCTATAATAAATTATCAAGCTACATCAGTTGTAAAAAAACCCTGTATGGTATAATGGTTAAGACATCAGGTTAGAAACTGGGAGATTGTGAGTTCTAGTTCTAGTTCTAGTTCTGCCTCCTGCTGCTGCAGGAGGTCCCCCCACTGGCCATCGCCTTCAGGTGAGACGGGCAAGGGGCTGTTCCAGCTGTTGCCATCACCGCCAGTGGGGGAGGCAAAGGAAGCAGGGGGAGAAGGCGAACTTTCCTTGTGAGGTTGCAGTGGCTGCCGCTAAGCCGCCTTTCCCTTTCCTGGCTGGGAAGGAGGCAGCTTACATGGGCTGTTGCTTTGTGCCAGTAGGTGCGACCCTCGGGACCGCTTGAGAAGTTTTGTTCCTGGGGGGTGAGGGGGGTGAAGCAGGCCACTGGAGCAGTTTTCTGCCTCTGCCTCTCAGGAGGCTTAGTCCACCCCCATGTTACTTTTAGCGTTCAGGGAAGCCCCCCTGCCTTTAGGTGCTCTTTGGGCTCTATCCTAACCCCCGGAGACCCACGTTTGTCTGATGTAAAAACTTCGGTCAGCCCCAAAGCAAAAGCCGCCGCCTCTCCCCATTCTGTTTTCTCTGGTGGCGGTGATGGCAGTGACCAGAGCAGCCCCTCTCCCATCTCTACCTGGGGGTGGTGGCCGGTGGGGTGCCTCCTGCCACCACCTCCATCCCCTGCCTCGCCTCACCTCATTTGAAGGCGCCCACTTGGGTATGCACAAATACTTATGTCATCGGATGTTTTTGCTTTGACAACATAGGGAGATGCAGCCTTTTTCTTTGTATGCTTTGTTCTTAGAATGTGATGGGGGTTAATTAGCTTTTGAAATAAGAGATAAGAAATGGCGGGTTGGAAACAGGAGGGAAAGCTTGCATTTCAAACTAATTGGAGAATGTGATTTATGACTAAATTAGGGGAGTGAATTGTGCTTGATACTATGTGTTCAGGGGAGGGGAATTCAGATTTCGGCTTCAACCATGTATGTGCCAAAGCTATGCTTTTCTATTAAAGATTCTTTAAGGTAAACAATGCCTTGAAGTTCTTTGAAGAGTTTCATTGGTTGAAACCATGACAACTTATTTATAATTTACACTATCATTTATTTTAAGTAATGTATTTGTTTATATTAATATTATTTTATAATTCAGTACGTCCATCTTGTGTTGCAACGGACCTCTGGCTGACAATCGTTACAGGAGCTTATTTTTGGGGTAGGGCTTATATTAGGAGCATCCAGAAAAGTCATGCTAGGGCTTATTTTCTGATTGGGTCTTATTTTTGGAGAAAAACAGTACTTATGGATATTCTAAGGTAATATGGTTCCAGAATGGTCCTGCTTTATTTGGTACATCATGTTTGAAACACCTATAGCTACACTGATACTAGTTTACTTCCAGAAAACCATTGAACTAAGCCAAAAGAGCAGCATCTGTAGCAGGTTCAGCTTGGTTCAAGAAGAAACATTATTGAGTTCTTTGTAATGTTTTATTCCCAAATGTGACTTTTGCATCCATTTGTATGTGTATGTAATAGCTGTTATGTCAACATTCCAAAGATGTCCACCAGCCAAGGAATTTGAAGGACCTGGGTTAAAGCCTGAATGGCCTGATCTGGAAGAAATAATGCTCCCTTGCATGTGAAGCAAATCATTATGCACTTGCATGGTCTGAAAGTGTATAATATTTTTCGTTCCAGAGTAGCCACATTGTGGCTTAAAATGACATATGAACTTGCTCTGTGTCTATTTAGTTAAGACAAGATTTTTGGGGAACATAAATAGTTGTTTGAGAAAAGCAGATGTCAGATATGCAGGTATATCATGGAGATCTATCAAAGACACACAAGACATGAAATTAAGGAAGATCAACATTGAAGCCTTAAAAGATTTAAGAACAAAAAGTTTATGGATGTTGAAGGGCAAACTGCTATTAACACCACAGAATTCTGGCAAAATTATATAGTTGAGACACATTTCTACTTCAAGCTCTTAGTGTAATATGAGAAAAAAGACAGGATGAACTTGACGGTAGTTGGTTTTTAGTTCAAGAATAAAAGGTTAAGTAATTATTTTATTTTATTTTAGAGTAGGCATTAAATTCAGAATAAAAGAATTATGTCAAGTTTAATTAAAATATATGTATTTTAATTAAAACATTTAAATATGTCAATCAATATCTGAAAAGCGGAAGTGTTCGGTTTTTGCACTTTTAATTAACTTCTGAAATCATCTTTATTTTTTTTCCTTTTCTTTTTTTTTAATTTATTTTTTTTATTTTTCACAGTTCCGTTCATATACCACAAACCAAACAATGAAATATAAACATTTTTTCAAGTATTTAACATTTGTTATACCAGTAATGCTGTAGGTATTATATATCGCCATACATACATACATACACATAAGTTTGGGTGCTGCTCGTCCATTTCCCCTTTCACTGTATCCACCCTCCTTCTCTCTCTTCCCTCTTCTCTACTTTCTTTCTCCCTTTCTTCTTTCTTTCCTACTTCCCTCTTCTTCCTCTCCTCTCCTCTTTCCCTCACCACTCCCCTCCCGTTTCTCCCCACTTCTCTTTCCCTCCAACCTTCCTACTTCCTGCCCCCTCCTCTACTCTCTTCCCTCTCTCCTCTCCTTTCTTAAATCATCTTCATTCTAATTTGTTTTTAATGGAATACTGCTCCTCAAGTTATAATCTTTCAGAGGTAAAAAAAGTACTTGGCCTTAAAAAAAAACCCAACTCATTTGAGATTATAAAATGATTGATATTGTTGACATTTTAAACTGTTTTTAACCTTTGTAACTTAATTTTTAACTTTTTAACTCTTGTTTTAATATTTTTCCACAGTTTTTGTAAACCATCTGGTGACACTTAGATGAGATGGGTTGTGTAGAATTGGATAAATAAATATGCCATAATGGGCTTATAGCAAGGCTACGAAGGACCCCACTGGAAGCGCGCTATGTGTTATAGAGAGTGTTATATGTAGACAGGTTGGTTTAAGTATTTAGAACCAACCATATATTATCCTTGGCATTAATACAAATGGTCCCTTTGTTCAGGATACAAACCTGAAAGATTGTTGCTTTGTTCCATAGAAGTGGGTTAACTGTGACTTTTAATTTGAAATGTGTTCTAATAAATTAAATATTTTCTTTATCTTAAAAATATATTTTGTTGAGAGGTTAACAGCTATTTTGAAATATGAATTCTATTTGTTTCCTCAATTACTTCAGATAGTCCTTGACTTATAACAGGCTGCTTAGTGACCATTCAAATTATGGTGGACCCTCTGAAAAGGTATTTACGACCTGGTTCTAAAATTCTAATGGTCGTGCACGCCCATAGTCACATGACTGCTTTTTGGATACTCGGCAACTGACGTGCATTTATGCCTATTATATCAATCTAGCCTAAACATTTCTTTCAAATTGAGCATTATGATTCAGTTTGTGGATTGTTGTTTAAGTGTCTTTTGATTGAGACATCGAATTATTTATGTGCATAGACTGGTGCAGTGGTTCACAACCTTTTCTATACCCAGCACCCCTAGAACGCTTCTGATATATTCTCGCTCCCATTACAAAAGTTTGAAATAACAGCAGCGAATTATGCATATACACTATAATTTTGAAAACTCAAGTTTTCGCACCCCCTGAAATACCATCTCGCACCTCTGGTTGGGAACCCCTGGACTAGTGTATTTTATTCATGTTAATCATTATGTCTGCCTGCATACTTCTTTTTAAGGGGAAAAGGCATTTTAATGCTTCACTTCAGAGGAAGCAGCAAATGTAAATCACTTGCTAGCAATACGGTTAAGTTTTCCAGTATATCTTACTGTGTGGACATAACACTGCAAATAGTTGGAGTTGTTTGTGCTTATTTCATAGGGCTATGCAAAACTCATCAGAGAAAAAAGCAACATTCCATCCTTCCACTGGACCCTCTAGTTGGGAGTGTTCTTTGACAGTTTCCAGACATAAATCCTCTAGGCCAGAACAGTATGGCCCAGAGGAGATACAGAAACGGTTCTGTTTCACAGTTGGTGAGTTTTGCAAGTCCCTGAAACATGTATAACTTGTTTGGCCATATCCGCATCTTTGAAATATGAAACATGTAATTAAGAAAGCATCATGACATTGCTAGTTATTTTTCAGATATGATAGAAAAAATTATCTTAGTGTAAGAAGGCAGTAATGATGGTGTTGAAGGAAAAGTCTTCATCATGGTTCAGTCCAAGCCGGGAATAAACAACATGGCGACTGCTTTAGAAAGAAGGTTGCAGTTTATTGAAAAGGAGAGATGGCTCTGGAAGAAGAGAGAGAGAGCACATGTAGGGAGTGGGTTTTTATACCCTCTGGGGCTTTTATTTGGAGTTGTTTCCTGTTCCTGTTTGAGGCTTTGTATTTCCTGTGTCATGTATTCTGATCTGAGTCTGGGTGTGCCCTTTGGCATCTGTGAGTTAATCCTATTATGTCCTGTCTTAGAGTTTGGATGGGGTATGTACATTTTAGGTGTCTTCTAATCTTCTAACGTCAACCTTCCTGAATGGTTTCTACAGAGCTGGTTTCTGCTTGGGGGAGGGAGACTTGGGGCTATTAAGAAAAACTGGGCATGCTTTTCTGTCTCTTTTAAGATCCTTTGAGGAAATATATTTTTCTGCCCTTTTAATATTTCCTTTTCTGGGTGGCTGCCTTCCCACAATGGTGTTCCAACATTCCAGTTTTATGCTATTTTTTGTCGTTAAGTGTGGAGTGTGTGTTAACTATGTAGCATCATAGAATGATTTGGATCATGATCACAAAAGACGGTGTGATAAATGAGTGTTGAATTAACAAATAGGTCTTTATGAATTAAAATTGTATTTTATTTTTGTATTGTGATAATTTTCTGGTTAGAATTTAGTGTTGTTTTGCAGTCTCTTCCATATTTGGCTGGTACATCTTGCAAGGTAGATTAAACTTGCAAGGTAGATTAATACTATTAAGAAAATGAAAAAAGAGTAGGGAATAGGAGAAAAGCAAATATCTGTACCAGTTCTTAAACCCGCATAATTATTCATGTAATTCTCAGAGTTATCTGTTGGAATAGTAAACAGTTCAAGGAAAGGAGGAATACAATACTGTAGAGATAGCCTTTAAGTCGGTTAGATTTGGTTGTGGTTTAGAAACTTAAATATGTAATATTTAAATTTTTATTATAATTTTAATTATAATATTAACTAAATTATATATTCTGTCTATATCCATTGATTAATGGCAGATATTGGCAAATACTGCAAGGAGAGGAAATATTCTCTCTGTATGTATGCAATCATTTATGGTTTTAGGATTTAAGAAACTTTCGTGAAAAATATGGATTATGTGAATACTGATAACAATTATATTTTATTAGAGACAAAATAATCATAGTATAGAACAGGGCTTTTCAACCGGTGGTATGGTGGTACGCAGCGTAGCCTTCCTCCCCCTCTCCACTCCTCCCCTCCGCTTCACTCCTTCCCAGCTCACTTGGTTGCAGAAAAAATGCTGCTTGGCAACGGCCTGAAGGAACCCTAGGATGTGCGAAGAGCACAGGTGCAGAGTGAGGCCCCGCCCTCCGCAGGGCCGGTAGTATGGAGTAGCCAGCTGATTGGCGCGTACAGCCAGCCCGGACCTCCGCCGAAGGGCTCCAGTCCACAGAGAGCTCCTGGCGGGTTGACAGCTTCCTGGCAGCAGCCCCAGCTGGTGAGGAGGCTGGGAGGGAAGTGGCGGCCTGGCGCTGGGGCTGCCAGGGCTCAAGTGCCGAGATCAGCAATGCTTTGCAGCTGATCGGAGCTTCTTAAGGGCTGCCAGGCTGGAGCTCTGCGCTGATCCTGGTGCTTCTGCTGAGCCCCGAATAAGCACCAATCACCTGGAAAGCAGCACTGATCCCTGCTCTCACACACACAAACACGTGCGAGCGGTTACAGCTCAAGGCGTTTCAGCCTTCAACTTTGGCTCCCAGTGCTTGCCCTTGGCTGCTCCCCTCCCCTCCATGCCTCCAAACCGATCCCCAGGCCAGCGTGTCTGACTGAGGAATTCTGGGAGTTGAAGTCCAGAAGTGGCTTGTAATAGGGTGATGGCGTTAAACTCTTGTGCTGAGCGGGAGCGTGTGCTACCATGGCTCCTGCTCCCCGATAGGCTGCGGGGGCCACCGTGGAGGGGAGGGTTATTTTGCGATGGGGGCGGGAGAGAGAGAGAGAGAGAGAGAGAGGAGGGGCGGTTATGGCGGGAGAAACAAAAATGCTTCCGACTGGCCTCATCATGGCTGCCGTCTCTCGTTACTGGTTGTGGTTCTTTCAATCCTGGTGCGCAGCTCCGGTAAGCAGGCAGTTGAGCACGAGATAGTTCAGGGCATCCCCAACTTCCCCTTTTCCTCTTGAGCCTCTTTCCGGTAACGGAGGCCTTCCCTGCAAGCAAGTGAGCTGAGCAAGAACCTAGGTGACACCGGCAGTTGCAGCAGCACAGTCCCGAGGGCTGCTTCATTCCCGCTTGGCCTCTCTCAAAAGAGGGAAGGGAGGAAGGAAGAAAAGAAGAAAGGTAGGGACAATGGGAAGGAAGGAAGGGACAAAGAGGGAAGGAAGGAAATGGAAGGGAGGCCGGGCAGATTGTGGGCACTGGCAGTGGCACCGATGCAGAGGGCAAACGCACACACGAGCGGAACAGATGCGCACGGCAGAGGCGCTGCTCGGGGCTGGAGGGTGATCGCACGCATGAGCACCCTCCGCACCGGCACCGCCGCCAGTGCCTGCAATCTGCCTGGCCTCCTCTCCGGCCTGAGCAGCACCTCTGCCATGTGTGGCTGTCCTGCTTGCATGTGCGATTGCCCTCCGGCTGCGAGCAGCGCCTCTGCCGTGCGTATTCCCGGCGACCAGTCAGGAGGATTCCTGGCCAGAGAGAGCGGGCAGGGGAGACAGCTGGCACTGTGCCCAGCAAGAGGGACCTTGAGTTGGCTCGGCCACCTCTCCAGCGTCTCCCAGAGGCATCTCCAGCGTCTTTCCTTCCAAAGTTGAAGAGGAGCTGCAGTCTATCCCGACTTGAAAGGCAGGTGGGGAACGCAGCAGTTGGAGCAGCCCCTTAGCCCAAAGGACACATCTGATTTGGGAACCGGGCGGGTTGGCTCGAAAACCTGGAGCGGATCTCCCATTTGGTCTGCGCAGGGAAAGCGGGACCAATTGGAGGAGAAGCTGCAGCCAGAGGCAGAGTCTGTGATTTTTTATAGGCTGGGGTTTGGGCGGTGTAGCGCTGGACAATGGAAGGGAGGGAGGAAAGGAGGAAGAGACAAAGAAGGAGGAAAGGAAGGAAGGAAAGAAGGAAGGGACAAGAGAGGGAGGAAGGAGGGCACCCACCCCAGTCCCACCCCCCTCCACCAGAGACCCATGGATTCCCCCCCCACAGGCACCCTGCAACCTTGAGTGGTGAGCTCCCCCCCACCCATTGACTTCGCTTGTCAAAAGTTGCAAAAAGTGATCACATGACCCTGTGACCGTCATAAGTATGAATCAGTTGCCAAGCATCCAAATGTAAATCACATGACCCTGGGGATGCTGCAACAGTCATAAGTGTGAAAAAGGGTCATAAGTCACTTTTTTCAGTGCCGTTGTAACTTCAGTCACTAAGCAAATTGTTGTAAGTTGAGGACTACCTGTACTTTATCATTTTTTTTCCTTTTTTTTTGGTCAAGTTTTTGACACCTTGTTGGGCAACTGGTGGTACTTGGACATTGCCATATCCTAAAAGTGGTACAATGGGTGAAAAGGTTGAAAAGCCCTGGTATAGAAGAAAAACAAGCTTTTGAGTCTTTGTGCTTGTAAGAACACCTTATGTACATTTAGATATACAGTCTCAGTTTCATTTCTAAATAAATAAATAAATAACCTTATATAATTGGTTATTTTTACAATTTTTCCCTAATTACAGATAATGAAATGCCAGGCAGATCATATAAATATTTAAATTAAATAGGTGTCTCTGAAGTTGTTTAAATAATAGGCTATAATCTTATGCCTACCAAAAAGGTGATTTTATAACACCTTTCTAAATTGCAGTATAAATAATTGATTATTTGCAATAGTGAAAAATTGATTATTTTTATAATTTTATAATTTTTCACTAATTACAGATAATGAAATAGTATCTAGAGATATAAATGATTAAATACCGTAGTTGTGTTTGAAGTTTTTTGAATAATAGATTCAGGTTATAATCCTGTGCATGCCAAAAAGTGTGATTTTATGACACATCGTGTCTATGGATAAACTTAAACCTTAGCGATACTATAGTTGTGATTAACATCTTAAAAAACCCCTAGAAATTCCTGATGCCATACTTTTCCTAACATGCTACTGATTCCTTACAGCAGGGGTATCAAACTGCCAGCCGGCGGGCCAGATGCGTCGCCAGGAAACTGCGCCCACCCCATTGCCGGCAATGGAGAAAAAGCTCCGATACATCGCGTGCCGTCATGTGATGTTGCGAGTTTGACATGTCTGCCTTACAGTAATAAAAATTAGCAAACTAAAGAAAAAAAGGCATAAATGGAGAGAAAATGTACAAATGCTTGTGGATGATTTGCAACCATTATATGATTTTGAAACTAGATTTCAGAGAGATTTATTATTTCTGTATTACAGTTGTTCAATAAGATGGAAATAGAGTAAAACAACATATAACCAAATGAACAATTGTCTTCTACAAATAAAATGAGAATATTAAATAAGAAAATTCCTCGTAGACATGTGTTGTAAGACTGGTAAAGTAAATGAAGTTATATGTTCAGAATCTGAGCATGTTAATCCTGTAACAGGAAAAATGTTCTCACTGGAACACAACTTTATTTTTTGTTTTAAATGTTTGCATGTAACTATTCAATTTAATTCAAAGTAATCTTTGTTACTACAATAATATTAGGAAAAAACTGAAGAAAAATTAGGCATTTATTTTTAAGTTTCTGTTA
Source organism: Vipera berus (assembly GCF_964194415.1). Lineage (NCBI taxonomy): Eukaryota > Metazoa > Chordata > Lepidosauria > Squamata > Viperidae > Vipera > Vipera berus. The sequence goes on from NC_138208.1 coordinate 42,377,705, forward strand.
GGAAGTGTCTTACCATTTTCAGTTATTGAAAATAATTTACTTAAAAATAATTTAAAGTTTCTTACATTGATAAGTAGCAATTTTTCCAGTCAAAAACATGACAGGTTACATGTGAAACAGTAGTGAACTTTGTAATAGGCAACCATGAATTCTTAATTTTTACTTGAAGGAAGGGTGGAGCAACAGTATTTCCTTGTGATGGATTTCCTTAGCATGCAAATAGGGAAATTGCTGTTTAAAGAAGATGAAAGTCTTTCAACCTGGAATTGAAACAAAACAGCAGTTATTGTTCCACATACTCTTAAGAACAAAGTTCTGCTTGCTGTGTTTCCTGATAGCCTTTTTCCGGAGTTAGTAAAATAACTTGCTCAATTACAACTTACCTACAAAGGAAGTCAGTCTCTCTCTCTCTCTCTCTCTCTCTCTCTCTCTCTCTCTCTCTCTCTCTCTCTCTGTGTGTGTGTGTGAGAGAGAGAGGGAGGTGAAGAGATTAAAATGAATGTAACCTCTTGTTCAGTGTATATTTTAAGAGGGATTCTGATATTCTTATTAGATACTTTATATAGATAGAAAAATTGTTCAAGAAAATTTTTATGGCAAGGAAAGGACTCAACTCTTTAGACAAACTGTGGTTATCTTATATTGGTAGTAGTAATGAAATCTATTTTACGTTTACAGCTGGAGTTTTATTTTAACATTTGTATTTTTGGAATAATAGCTTTCATGTTTATTTGGAGAGTAGTGTTTATGAAACCTGTCTAATGTGGTGGCAGGACCTAAGATATAATAAATGTCTCAGATATAAACATGGGGATAATAAACAGGATTTGTTTTTCCTAATCTTGAAACCTGATAGACATATGTGAACATTAATAGGCTGGGGATTAAATTTGGAACCAGAATTGCATGAGAAAGTGACCTTGTAGAATAACCTCACTTTGAAAATGGGAGCAAAATATATTACTGGAAAATTTGGGCCAGGTAAGAGATTAATATGTTGAATCTACTACTTACTAACAGCTATTTTAAAACTTTTGAGAGACTATGTTTGAATATATTTTAACTAAATCAGTTGCTTGGCAATAAATGCAATTAAAACATAAAACAATATGGCGATGTTTTTATCAGTTTCAGAAGTACACAAAATACTTGAAAGTTTAAGCAATATTATTTTTAAGTAATACCAACAATCCAATTCTATGGAAAACTTTTATTAAAAAAAAGTTGAAATTACATGGAATGAGAAACTGAAGATTAATGGATCCAAGTATTATACAATATAAAATAGTACCTTTTATGATCTAAAAATGAAGTTATTTATCAGAAAATCTTGTTCTGTATTTACTGCACTCCTCAGCTGACTCAGAAATTCTGGGAGTTGAAGTCCATGAGTCATGAAAGAGCCGAGGTTGCCTACCCCTGCACTAGAAGCATATTGAAATAAAGCTAAGCAGATCACTAATTTTCATGAAAATTTTTCATTTTTCATGAACACTCTTATAGGAGTATACAAAGTAATAACTTCTTCATGATGTATTACAGGCTCCCTTATAGTCCTAAGAGATGATTTGTTTTAACCATTGTTTGTTGTGGTAGTAAGCTAAAATAATTAACAATATTACAAGTAGTCTTCAACTTAGGAACTTTTGTTCAGCAACAATTCAGAATTACAGTGGTGCTACATGAAGGGACTTAAGATCTATAGACCAAGTATCGGGTATAGCATGAGATAAAGTGCTCCAATGGTCCTGTAATTGCAATTTGGGTGCCTGGCAATGTACCTGCACTTACAACTGATCTCGGATGCTGCAACTGTTTCCCTGCATATCTTGCTCATCCCTCCTGCCCCACTGGGTTCCTTGTGCCTACTTCCTGGACACGCTTCCCACCCTGCTAGGTCCTAAAACCTTGGGCCTCTCCCTACTCAGTCATGCCTTGCTCCAGTTAACTCTTCTGAAGACTAAATATCCAAAATAGCACCCAGCCATTGTCACATTATGCAGGCTTTTATAGAAGCTGTCTTGCATCATTCTGGAAGCAGCCACCATTCTTGCAATTTCTTAGAAGGGTTCAGTTTTCTGCACATGAATGGTGCCTACCTACAGAATAGTGTGGGGTTGCCTTTGCAGGATGGTTGTGCGTTGCACCGACTGGATGCTTTTTTGAAAAGCAATCTTTGGAAGAGGTAAGTGGAGCAAGGCGTGATGGGGCAGGGAAGAGGATCAAGGCCTGCAGGGAAGCTATGCAAGGGATGATTTGAGGGGCAGGCCCTGAGAGGTCTGGCACAAGCCATATGTGAGCTGGGGGGGTGCCAAGTCTGCTCCAAGTCTCCCAGGGCCTCCCCCACCTCCTTAAACATCCTGTGCTGCTCTTAATGATCTGTACAGTTGCTTAATGACTGCAGTGGGGTGAGCTGGGTTTATGAACATTTGAGTGAGATGATCATATGAGTGCCTCACTTAAAAATCACAACAACATATCACCATAATTCCATGCTCAATTGTGGTCGTAAATTGAGGAGAACCTGTAGAACTTAGGAAGATATATGAACCTAATCTGTGTTTCATTCATCTTGAACAGTTTAGTTTAAAGGATAGCATTGTTTATTTGCTAGATGACTAAATAAGGCTTTCTCCAACTTCCCTGTATGCCTTCTTGGAAAAAAGAAAAGGTACAAAAGTAGACTTTCAGCTCCTTGGCCAAATTGGTCAAAGCAAAAGACTTTATCCTTCAATGCAAAATATGTAGGACAACAGTCAAAAAGATGTGTACAATAATTTAGAAATTAAGTTTTATGCTATTTTGATCACCATATTAAAATCTTTTAGAAAGAGATAAAAAAGTTGCACTACAGAAAAATAATAATCTTATTGTAATGGGATAGGTAATCTAGTGTTCCTCATGCTGTAATTCTTGTATAAGAACTCTAAATGCCATTCTTGCAATTTAGCCTTCAAAGTTTAAACAACCAACTCTATTTAGAAATGGGTTGCATGCCAACAGTTAGAGCACTGCCATATAGGGTATGGCAAAACCAGTGGTTTTGGAATTAGATCATGATAAACTTGTTCAGCTTTATTATCACAAGTACATATTAAGTTTTCTCTCGTTCACTTATACTCAAATACACACACACACAATTATTTTGTATTTTTTGGTTTTCTTTTACATTTTAGCTTTCTGTAGCAGCAACTTCCACTAAAGGTTGCAAATGAAAGAACAGTCAAAGTTTATTAATGATGTTGTAGAACTAGTTTATTCAAAAACAGAGGTGATTGCTGATAAGGGTAATGTCTGTTTTAATATAAATATTATATATGTTTGTGTGCTTTTCAAAAATTTAAGTTCACTCCGTTTCAAGGCCAACAGATTCAAAAGTATTTTTCTAACCCCAGATAAAGTTACTAAATCAATTGATATCTATAATCTTGTGAATGTGCTTCCCTCTTGTTCATTAACTCTAAGTTAGGACTAGGGGGTTTGATATCCTAGAAATTCTATGTACATACTACTTTTTAGACAAACCAATAATATCTTGAAACTTGTTAATGAATCAGTATGTTTACAACAGCTCTGAATTTTCAATGCTATTGGTTATATCATTGATTCCTCAATTTTAAATGCTTCAAAGAGAGACATAAATGCATGTTCAAGCCTTAAGTAGCATTAATGAGATGTGCCAGTACAATATTTGATAAAAGTATTTATTGGGTTCATTTTGCATAGAAATTGGTACAGTGTCTTGAATGTATTCTTTTTATGAATTAGATTCCTGCAATATTAGAATTTATTGAACCTAACCCTAACCCAGACAATACATTGCTTAAGTACTTATGATTGTAAAATTAGAAAATTAATAAATATTTGTATAAAAAAGTAGAGTGTATAGATTGGGAATATTTGAGCCAAGCAAATGGAACCATGAGTAGAACTTCTCTTCTGCTTTGTCGTAATACACAGATATTTTTTTCATCAAAACCCATATTTTTTAGGTTTTAGACAGCAAATATGTGTAATTTCCTTTCCTTTTCTGTCAAAAGCCATTAAAGAAAAGGAAAAAAGAGGTTAATTCCATGATAAATTTTTGCAGGATATAATGCTGTCATTTTACTATGTAGCTTTCAATCACTCTTATTTTTTAAAAAGGTTGCTGTGCACTACCTATCATACATATTATTTATAGATCCCCAGTTCATAGTTTTACTTTTTAATTGTAGTAGAACTAATCTTTTAATATCTTTGAAATTTTCAACCTATTTTGTTCTAGGATGTTCAGAAGGAGAGAGAAACCCATAATTACCTCACCAAGGAAGCAATCAAGGAAAAAGTCCAAATATACAATTCAGATGTTACTGACAAGCTAAAAATGACGTTGGTAAGCTTTTTATATACAGCATTTATTATGATTAGGTAACATGTCTGTTTGGGACAGAAGGGTTAGTCTTGCCTTCCTGAAGTCAGTACTAGATGTGATTATCAATGCTGTAAATGATGGCAGGTGAATTCTATATTGCATAAAATATTTCTTAGCATTCACCTCCTAACTTTGCAAGAATTCATATTACTAGACAGGATTATAGCTTGTCAGACCCAGACAGGCAAAGGAAGATGGGACGCATTGGAGAAAAAGCAAATGTGGTACTGTCTACTTTGTTCTTCACATGGTTTCTATGTATTAGTTTATTGTACTTATTCAGTCACAATTGAAGTATACAAATACTGAGCTACATTTTGTGGCTCTGAATGTTCCTTCTCACTGTGCATGCTTAAAGGACTTAGAAATATAAATCTATGATTTTTGTGATTGTAATTTAGTCACATTAAGGTGACTATTAAGCAAACATGTTCTTTTTCTATTTGAAATGCTGGTGCTTGCTGAACTGTGGTTTTTATAGTATTAAACTTTATTGTATTATAATTGCTCTTTTTTGTTATTGGGTTTACTGTTTGGCTTTTGTGAATTGTTTGTGCATTGTACACCCTAACTTTCTTATGATTTGGATACCTGTCTTGGAAGGTGTACGAGTCCAGCAATAACTAGCCACCGTCCGACAGATGTGTTTGAGCAAGGAGTGTTTAATAAATTATAACATCATTCATAATGCAATTACCCTACTTTTTTGTGAGGCCATGCACCTATAGCAGTTATTGTGGCTGCCAGACCTGATCAGTACCAAAGAATAACCGGTTTAATTGTACTCATGATAAGGCAAAAGTGACCCAAGAGCCTCATTTGTCTTCACATCCCAAGACTTAGCTACTATACTATTTTTTGGTGCAAGAACATACTCAAAAACCAGAGATGATTACCATTAATATTTATTTTATTTATTTGTTACATTTTTATTGTGCCTTTATTATTTTATAAGTAATTCAAGGTGGTAAACCTACTCCTTCCTCTTCCTGTTTTCCCCACAACAAAACTCTGTGAGGTAGGTTGGGTAGAGAGAGTGAATGACCCAGAATCACCCAGCTGGCTTTTATGCATAAGGCAGTATTAAACTCAGTCTCCTGGTGATCAGCCCAAAATCACGCAGCTGGCCTTCATGCCTAAGGCAGAATTAAAACACACAGTCCCCTGGTTGTGTTAACCAGACTTATTCCACATCTTGCATAGGATCATTCAATTTGGGTAAGGGTACCATTAACTGCAGTTTTTAAAGTAATTTTTCTGGCAAACATTATACAACAACCTAGTTCTAGCTGTTGATTTTGATTTGGTTGCATTGATTGTACTTTTCCACCTCAGGTAAGCATAGATTCCTAGTTATCTTTATGCATGGTGCACAGAGACCTCAACATAAATTTAGGTTGCCTATTTGTAACCTGTGGACTTGGATTCTTCATGTATTCATATGATTCTCCCTACATTCCTCATGCAGACGTTTAGATGTTTACCTGTGAGTGATTGGTTACAATGTGCAGTGGGAAGGACTCTTAAGGGCCTATGAAAGTGCAGAACAAATTTAGAATGTTCTGATGGTATCTGCTCAGAAATCTCATATGTGCAAATGCCTAGAAGACTGTTCAATTGGAATTACAAATAGTGGTTTGCTTGTTCAGCAACCTTTCAACTTAACAGTGCTGAATGAGTGGTACCACTTAGAGAGGGCTGTAAAGCACTATGAAGTGGTATATAAGTCTAAATGCTATTGCTGCTAAGTGCTATTTATGGCCAGTTCTCAAAACAGCTATCATAGCCTCCCCACAGTTATGTGATCACAACCTGGGTTCTCAATGCCCAGCTTGCAATTATGTTGTTTTAGTATCCTGCAGTCATTTGATCACCATTTGCAATCTTCACTGCCAGCTTCTGACAAGCAAGTCAATGAGGAAGTGAGCAGGATATCATAAATGGTGGTCAGAAGACATTGTGCTTAATAATGGTGATTAACAGTGGCAACTGTAAGTGCCAAAATTTCTATTGCTATGCAACATGATAGTAAAGCACAATGTCATGGGACTGCACTGCTTTGCAATTGAAATTCTGGCACTTACTGAGCATTACCTGTACTGGTAAACAATCTGTACTTACCTAAGTATGGGGGGGGATAGCAATCTGATTATTTGCTGAGTTTTTCTTTCTCTTTCCCTATGCCATCTAAAGCATGTACATGAAAATGTATCTGTTCTCCATTTTGTTATAGAACACCTGAATATGATTTCATTGTTTTTTTTATTGAAAAGTTTTACAATTTTTAAATACAATGGATTCCCTCCTCCCCTCCCCTCTCCCCAACCCTCCCCTCCCCTCCCCCCTCCCCAACTTCCCAGAGCTGAATACAGGGTATAATAATACAAACATAAACTAAAATATGCTAACAAGAAAAATAACACATTAAGTTCTATCGGACTTTAACTCTCCATAGTCATAATATTAATAAAGTAACAAATGACTAATCATACATCATAAAAATCCACTACTTATTCAAATGCTAAATGAAACTTTTTAGTCCCATATTTATTCTGAAAATATGATTTCATTGTTATATGCATATGTATGTTTTACTTATAGAACACAAGCGGAATATACACTGGTTTCATAAAAGTTCAGATAGAACTTTACAGACCTATCACTCTGCGGACTTCTGTGAATGGAGGGAAGCATCTCAACAGCAATGAAACAACTTTTTATTTGCCTAATGGCTATATGAACACTCTTCATATCAGCAGTACTAATACAGTCCGTGAAGTTATTGAGGCCTTGCTCAAAAAGTTTCTGGTGGCTGATAATCCTGCCAAGTTTGCACTTTATAAACAATGTCACAAGGAAGATCAAGGTATGCAAATAATTTTTTTCTTCTTTTTTTAATACAAGTTTTATTGATTTTTTAAGATTTACATATACATATATTTGTGAAACAATATGGTGGTTGGGTAGTTAAAATAAGAAATGACCAGTTGTAAATAGTTCAGGTTACATCAACAGAGATGCCCTCTCTAATTCCCTTAGTTATTACGTAGCCAAATAAGCAAGTTAGTACACTTCTAGTTGTAACCTAGTCAATTAATAAAATTCAAAATATATTTTCACTAATACATATCAATATCCTGTTTTCAAAATTTATCTAATTGCAACAGGATATTCTAGAATAGCCTATAGTATATAGGAAAATGCTTAATTTTTGGGTAACCCACAATTCCCTATTTCAGTAAAGAATAATTCTTTTGTCTACAAAACTTACATTGTTCATTACAAAACATTCTTATGTTTTACCATTAAAGTCTAGTTTTCATCTTAACAAATCACCAGTTATTAGAAATATATTTTTTTTCTTAACCATTCAACAATTATTAAAATACTATCTTTTATATATAAAATTTTAGATTCTATACTATAGTTCAAAAGTAACCACTGAATATTCTATAAGTCATCTTGACCGTACATCAATTATTAAAATGCTATCTTTTGGTATGTCATTCCAAGTTCTATAATATAGTTTGGAGTTATATTCTAAAAGCTTACTTTTGTTTTCCTTTACAGATCTAAAAGCTAAATGTAAAATCAGTTATATTTTTTAGAGATTCCCCTTCATCCATAGAAAGATATTTTTATAGTCTATCTTTAGGAATCCCTCTTGCCTTCCTTTTGTGCCAATCATGCTTCCCTCTTGGCATCTTTAAATTCTCAAATGTATCTTCCTTTCTTCCTATAGCCCTTATCTGAATCCAGGGAGTGTATCCAAATGTCAGTTTTGCAAGGAAGATGTCCCCTTTGTAACCATTGTATTTTTGCTTTGATAATTCAGTTTTTGATGGTTGATATGATATAGTTGTCATTAAATCAGTCAAATCTTTTTGTTCTTCCAATTCTATCTGGGTTAGGTAGAAAGTAGTAGCTGGTATTATGGTTGTCATTTGATTAATTGAATTCTTAATATAGTATATTTGAAGGCCTTTAGTATCTTCACTCTTAGTATTGCTTTCTTCAGGTGCTGTTGCTTTTTGAGCTGTAAGTTTTGTAGTTGCCATTAAAGTTTGGACTTTAAGGTTTTCTGTAAGTTGCTTTTGTTCTTTGAAATCTCCTATTTTAGTGATAGTTTCCACTTCTTCTATTTGGTTTTGAATTATCTTTTCCTCATTTAAAGTCAAATTTTGATTTGGTGGCTTTACCTTGTCAGATTTTTCTTGCAGTTTGGCTTTAATTTGCTCTGTCATTGCCAAAATCGTGTCCAGTATCAGTTTATAAGTGGTGGGATGTATTCATCCATTTTGTTGTTGTTTACAGTTGAATCTTCCATGGAGGCTATTTTAATAATAGTCAAAGATTTTCCACCTCCTGAAGAGTTGTATTCAGTGCCAGGTGTTCCCACACTTATCTTTAAGCATAGTGTCAAGGACAGCTCTGTTATTCAGTCAGCTTTCACAATAGAAAAAGGAAATTTAGTTGCTGTACCACGTTTTGCCACAAGATGTCATCAATAACATATAACATGCAATGTAAGAATTTTCTTCTTTTCTTTTTTCCAAATTAATATAGAACTTTTGTAGGATTAGTCCAAATTTTTTCCTTAATTCATAGCTTAGAGAGAAGATAGGATAGTGGATCCCCAGTAACAAATAGAAGCTATTTTAGTAAATACAGATGAAATTGCTTAATTTCTTTGCTGAATTAATTGAGTTTCTTTTGTAGCTTTGAGGCTTTAAGATTTGTTCCCAAAGTAGATATTCGCCGTTTTCTCAAAAAATGGGGAAGGAGATTTTCAGGAAAGTCCCACAGGAAAATGGTTGAAGGAATAGGAAAGGTAAAAGCTCACCCAGGTCTTCCAGATTGCTTCTTAGTGCTAGGTAGTGCTTTTGGCGTTCAGCAGGAAGCAGCTTAGTGATTGGCCATCTTTATGGCCGGTCTCTTCTTCTTTGGGCCAAAGGAGATGATCCCGGATTCCAGAGGAGGGCTACCGCCCTTCTGTGATTGCAGGGAATTCCTCCTCTCGGTAATTGCCCCTCCAGGGCGATTTTTGACCCTTTTCAGGGTCCTCCAAAAAAGAAAGAAACGGACGGCAGGAAGCAGACTGTTCCTGCACATCCGGAAGCGCTGTGCGCGCGAACCAGAAGCTACAAATAGATTTTTTCTGAGTTGTAAGTTGATTAAAGAAAAAGATTTTGATGCTAATTTTGTTCTTTTATGACTTTGACATAGTAGAATTATTTCTGAGACACTGTGTTGGAAACTAAATTTATTTGACAAACTGATCATATTTCTAATAAAATATGAAAAACTATTAAAATAGCAGAATTTAAATTTTCCTTTTTGAACTGTTTCATGCATATGTACGATAAATTTCAGCTGAATAGAATCTTTGGACAACTTTAATTTTTATTTGGTTCTACAGCCAGCAATTAGGTGATGTCAATCTAATGTTTGCTAGTTTAAGGAGAGTACATTTGGGATAAAGTCAGTACTTTTATCTTGGCTTCATAAAGATATTACTTGTTCTTCAGAATAACTGATTTAATCCATGCTGAGCCATTGTTTATGTGTAGCCATAATAATCATGATTTCAGTTTCCAGGCCTGTAGCAAATAAATCTCATTTCTGGGTTGCTTGTCTGGTTTTGTTAGTTTCTTTCATAAGCTTAGTACTCTGATTCAAAAGTTCCTACCATCATTGTGAGGCTGATTAATGGCCTTGACTGTGGTTTGTGAAGCCTAATATAGATAGCTTTATAAACCATGATTCGGAAACTGCTCTAATTTCAGAGTGCATGTTCTTTTTTTCTTGTAGCACTTTTGAATTATGAGATATAGCTATTGATTGCTAATTAGCATTTTACATTCTAAGTGAGTTTACATTTTTCTTGTATTGGAAAACCTGGTAATGCCTAGTTATCTGATAGTCCAACTAATATTAACTTTTCACTCATTCACTTTTATATTTTCTGACATGTTCAGAAGGGGTTACTGGGACTTATGTTGTCAGTGAAACAAGTTCAAGTAGCTTAATCTTTGGCTGGTGCTGTGAATGGGTTCCCAATACACCAGAGAATCTGATAGAAAAAGAGGGAGATCTATCAGAAGAAGAGCTAAAGAAAAAAAACCTCTATTAAGGACCTTGAAAGATAGTTTTATCAGAGCAATTTTATGTTTATTGTCAGGAATGTTTATGTGGAGTTCTATCTCTATAGCCATTTTAGTTTTAGCTGCCACAGAAGGCAGAATCTGCCTGACAGCTAGCTTTTTTCTATGGGAGGAATAGTGGCCTCATAAAAAAGGTGAGGTGACTTTTCTAAGAGTAATCACAATTGCTGTCAGCCTTTTGAAGGAAAATACACTTTATTGTTCAAGGACATAGCAAATACTTTCTCTTCTCCTTACATGAAAGAGAATCAATTTGGGGCCTTCTCCAATTTTTTTTCACCTTGTGCTCCCTTCCAAGGCTAAGCTGATATTTATTTAATAGGTGTTGAATTCCTTCTTCAAGGCTATCTTGATATTCTTTTAGTTTTGCATCAGTCTCTTGGGTTCTTTCACCTTCAGCATGTGTTAACTTTTATAAGAGAAACAGTGAAGTATAGAGAGAAGAAAAGGCTAAGGAAATAGGAATCTTTCTCCCTCCTTCCTTTTTTCTTTTTCACAATAAATTTCACAATAAATCTTGAGTTTTATTCTTTTTATTTCCAGTATTGCACATAATTTTTAGAGAATATTTCTTGAGTTTTCTGAATGTAAAGTGTTTACTTACTTAGAACTGTTCATTAAGCGTACTGTTGGACTATGAACGTTCAGAAACTATAATGAGAGCAGTGGAATGGAAAGATAGGATATTTGTCACCAACAATTATAATGGTTCTAGTGCACCATTCATTATTCTTTGTTGCTTATCGTTCTCCATTTATATAGTGTAGTAATACTTGAATTCTGGGATTCCTCTGTTTGTGTGCTGACATTTCTGTGATGATCACAGAAATTCTGAGTGTGTATTCTTTCTTTTGTAATCTTATTTGCAGTTTATACGTGCAAGCTCTCAGAAACAGAACATCCTCTCTATTTGCGGTTGGTGGCTGGCCCCAAAACAGATATGCTTAGCTTTGTTTTGCGTGAGCATGAATCTGGGGAGGTTTTGGTAAGTTACACTTGTGTTGTGTACTTGGAAATCAACTAGTTCATTGCCAGGATTTATAATTAGAGGTGTACAATTTCCAGTTCAAACCTATTGAATGTACTCATGTTTATAGAGAAAAGCAAGCAAGTAGCCAGTTAAAGTACAGGTAGTCTTCAACTTACAATCACAATTGAGCGCCAGATTTTTGTTGCAAAGTAAGAAATTTGTTAAGTGAAATTTACTCCTATGACTTTTCCTGCCACAGTCGTTAAGTGAATCACTGCAGTTGTTAAATTAATGACACAGTTGTTAAGTGAATCTGGTTTCCCCATTGACTTTGCTTGTCAGGCGTTTGCAAAAGATGATCACATGACTGCAACCATCATAAATATGAGTCAGTTGTTAAGCATCAGAATTTTGATCATGTGACCACAGGGATGTTGCAACAGTCATAAGTGGAAAAACTGTCGTAACTCCTTTTTTTCCAGTGCCTTTCTAATCTGAAAGGTCAATAAATGAACTGTTTAAGTTGAGGACTATTTGTATAGTGCAGATTATAAGAGTTTTATAGAATCTTACATTGGAAAGGATATTTTGATTCAGTGTCATGCCATGCTTGGTACAAGAATCTGATCTAAAGTATTCCTAACAGATGAAAATGTCTGCCAAAAGAATCCCCCATCTCTCTGGCCAATTGATTCTTTTACTCAGCTATTTTTATTGTTAGTAAAGTGGTTCTTTTCCTTAACATTCAATAAAAATCTGTCTGTCTGTCTGTCTGTCTGTCTGTCTCTCTCTCTCTCTCTCTCTCTCTGTCTATCAAATTTATGGCCGCCCACTCACTCTCTGACTGTGGGCGGATACAAAAAATAAAAATTCAATATAGTTCCTGCTTCGGAACTAAAAATTTCAAGAATGTGGGGTTGTTCTCTCTTTTTTGCATGTTTTTTAAATTTGTGAGAAATCATGGATTTAATCATGGACAGTTTTATCTATAGGTTTATGTATTTCTGTATTTTGGCATAGTGGATCCTGAGGGAAAATAAATTTATTGGTTTCTACTTGAGTAGCACAATAAAATGAAAATTACAAACCAAAATTACAAACCAAATTGTCAAATGTTCTTAGATACTATGGATAAATCCACAATTTTATTTTTTCAGTGGGAAGCCTTTAGCCTTCCAGAACTACAGAATTTCCTGCGTATTCTGGACAAAGAAGAAGATGAGCAACTACAAACCTTAAAAAGACGCTATGCAGTATACAGAGAAAAACTTGAAGAAGCTCTTGGTGGAGTTTGGATTCCAAGTTAAAAAAGGGTCAAAGAATACTCAGGGAAGACGTGCATTGCTTAATTTTAAATAACATGCCAAATCCAGTACCCTTAGCAAAATGACTTTAACAAAGAATAATTTGTTCCCATAAGGGCAGTTCTATAGATTGATATATTTTGCATGTAGGAGCATAGACAAATTGCAATATTTGCAGGCTTTTGTTTATGCTACGTCTTGATTTTTTTATCTTCTGTAGTTGTGATTGTCAGAGAAGTTTGTTTTCAAAGGCAGTAAGAAATGAAGCTTTTCTGCTTTAATGTTAAAATAAAGGGGGTGTAAATTTTGATATGCTACTCAAACTCAGTTTATAATAAGAATTAATAGACTATTTGATAGCAGAATTGATTTGATTGCCTATTTTCAAGTATTTATAATTTTGCAAATTAGATTATTTTTATACATTGAAGAGAAATATGTTCAAAATGTTAAGTTAAATTCATTCAAGCAAATGAAACTATAGAAGGTATAATGGAAGTTGAAATGAAGGTAAGAGTTGGAGAAAAGAAATAAATGTTGAAATAATATTGAAAAGAGATTGGTTTGCAGTTGGTTAATATATGAGAAAGAAAATTGAGGGATTTTGTTGTTTATTACTGAAATTAATATATTCAGTGCTATTATTGAAAAGGGTTTATTAACTATAATAGAGAGTAAACTGCATGTATTTGATGCATAGCACATGGTCAGAAACCTATATGTAGTTTGGGGTGCTCAAATATTGTAGAGATTTTTATGAATCTAAAATCCACATTAAATTGTTAATTTGGAATTCTTATAATTTATTAAATGTTCAAATGTCTATTTGAATTCCTCTGAGTATCAGTTTATCTCTTGGAAAAGAGATAAAATTATCTTCATGGTGTTATTTTTAATATGAAGCAAATTTCCTCCATTTGAAACAGAGCAATATTTTTACTTATACTCATTGCACTGTGAATAACTTGACAATCTATAATTTTTAGTTTCTATTCTGAAAAGTCAGCTAAAAATTGACCAGGGTTCTAGATGCAAGATATTTGTAAGGGAAAATTTTTGCAGTTAATTAGCAGTATTCCCCCCCCCCAAAAAAAAAAATAGTTTAAGGTATGTATAACAAAACCAAAGAAATGGATGTGCAATAGAAACATTTAGATAAATATATGACAAAGGTTGTTTTAGGTCGTACACACTATTTGCAGCCCTCAATCAGAATATATTGGCTTGGGTTAAATTTAATTTCCATAATTTAAAAGAATCGTGTTGGCCAACCTTTTTTTAAAATGGTAATCATTTGGACTTTATTTACTTTAAACATTTTGAACAACATCCTTAGAAACGGTGACATCTGGTGGATATTGCAGGCAACACTAATATATTATTAAAAAGTACCTTCAGGTTATTTTAAGGTTGCTTTGTCAAAATAAGATTCTAACTTTCAAAGTGCAGAGACAGTCTTTACTACAATAGAATATTAATTGATACTATTTTGAAATGTGCAGTTAATATATAACGACATACCTTGTTTTGTTTTCTGTTCATACTTAACTGTAGTACTATGTATTTGTCTTTTATTTCATTGGAGATACAATCAAAGTTAAATAGAATAGTAGTGCTTGACTTCAACTGTAATGTTTTTTTCCCCTGAAGATACTAAGTCTGATCAATGGATCAGTCTGGATATTATTAATCTCCTAATGAAGCAGTGACATATTAATGCTATTTTACTTTGTTTTATCTTAACGTGTGCATCCTGTGTTCCACAATAGTTTGTTCCTAACATAATTTGCACACAAATGACCAGTATGCAAACATTACTTCTGTACAAAAGTATCAGTGAAAAAAGGGCATTTCTCTAGAACAGAGTAAAAAGTTCTGAGGTAAAATAAAAAATGCTTGGGGTGATTGTTTCAGTTCCCCGTTCAATATTCTTTTGTTGCCTCTGAATATTTGTTCACCCTCCTCAAGTTCAAGACATAATTTCTTTTCCTACCTTATCTTGGTAGAAATATCACTTCCTTGTTTACCCTTTTAGTATAAATCCAAAGCCACATAAGAAAGCAATATTGTCTCAAAGGGCACATACTGTAAAAGTAATATTATCTATTATGTTAGAAAAGGTGAAGAATGAGCATCACCATAGTAAAGCAAATCAGAATTTGTTTTTCTATGTGGATGTACATGTGGATGAAAACTTGATTTCAGAACGTGATTTGAGGAGAGTATTTTCCAATTTGACTCTTTTCCTTAGCTTGTTTATTGGAGCAGTTAAGCTGTAAACCAGTGTAAGAGTCATTTAACTGTATTAAGGTATTTAATGTTTGGGTTTTTTTAAACATCTGATCCTAAGTTTGAAACACTCTTTGAATATTGAATGGCAATTTACAGATATGTGAATTATAATTTTAACTTGAACTTTGTGTTTTTTACTCTTCTTTTCATGTGTTTTATGCAGTACAGGTTGGAGTAGGAAAAACAGTTTGTATTATTCCAGACATTTTTTTTAGTTGGGTTACTGCTATTATTTTTAATTATAAAGAGACTCAATGATTAATTATTTTAATGTAGGATTCAGTGTTTCTTTTAGTGTAATATTCTTAATCTTCAAAGATGTTACAGATGTTATGTTTTGATTATTTGTTAATGAAGAGTAGGTTGGAGGGACATGGAAAACACTTTTTTTGAGAAACATTATTTATTATTTTTGAGTTTTTATACAGAAATCCAATTCCTTTTGATGTAAAGAAAATACTGCAACAGGTTTTCCATAAATAAAGTTGAAGTTGGCATTGTACTGTATGGTTTCTTTTACTAAATTATTGGCTTCCTTTAAAAGTATAATATGGCACCAATTAATGGGTTTTTCTACATATTTTTTTCCGTTTATTCAAGCACACGATCACTCAATTTTTACAACATAGGTCTCTTTATCAAAATTGATAATTTGGATTTCATTTTCCATCCTGCCAAGGATTTGATATATATGACAATAGATATGTTAATGTATATTTTTATACAAGGAAATATTGGATACTTGCCAGATAAAAGCAACATATTTTGCTTTGCCTTTTTTCCTACAGACTTCAAGTGACTAATTCTGAAAAAAAATTAAATTCTTGAATCACAAAAAACTATCAGTTTCTTCATGCATTCTGTTCATTTTGGAATAATTTCTACTTTGTGCGTCAAATCTAATGTGCAACACACTTCAAAATTGATCCAAGTATTTATTTATTTAAAAAAACATGGCTTCTCAATTGACACACAGGTAACTCCAGGCTTATTACATTCAAAATCCACAACATAAAAACAACACATAAACACAAGCACGACAGCAGCAATACAGTCAAACCAACAATTTGGTCAGCTTCATCTCTATTTGAGGTCCCTAGGCCCGCTGACAAAACTGTATCTTCAGGGCCTTTCGGAAACCAACAAGGTGGGGCTGATCGTATCTCTGGTGAAAAGATGTTCTATTGCTTTCTCCCAGCCATATGAAATTATGCTGTTGTCATTATCATTGTGGTGATCATCCACCTCTGGCATATATCCAATAGATAATGCCTGCCTACTTACTCAGCAGCAACTGATGACATTCATTCCTTGGATGGCACTTCCAATATTCTTTGCTCACCCTTCCTAGGAGCAAGTCCCCACCTCAATGACATCTGCAGAGCAGAAATTGGGGACATTTACATTTCCTAGAAAATAGGCAATTCCCTTAAAAAATACATTGGGCACCCTGCTGAAGTTTGAATATGTGTTGACTATGTGGATTTAGTTGCTTGTTCGGTGAAGCCTGACCTTGCTGATCTAGTAAACAATATATATAGTGTCCTGACCTATACCATGATATGAGTTCAGTTCTGTTATAGCAGCTTTGGTGTGTATGTTTTATAACTTCTGGGGAAAAAATGTATTCCAGCCTCATTAAGATTTTTTTTTGTGGGTTCCTTAAGTGTACAAATTTCAAGGTAGGATACATAGAACAAATGTATCAAAAGGACAATGCTTTAATCTTCTCATTACTTTCAGCCTCTTCCTAAGTCATAGTCTGGCAGTATTGTTTAATCTTCTAAAATTAATCAAAATGAACACAAAATTTGCAATCCAGACAGAAGTTTGCATACTAATTGTCTTTCACTGAAATCAGGCAGTGCATTCTGTTACAATTTCTGCTTTTTATATTTTCTACCTTGTGTAAGAGATAAAATATCAGAAATTGTTTAATGATATATGAAAGTACAAATCCATCTGTTTCAAAGCTATACAGACAAGGGTAACACATTGGCAGTATCATATGAAGACATTCATTAAGATCAGCTGAAATTTAAGGAGTAAGCTTAATGGCAAAATGGAGTAACTTCAGCTTTTAGAAGTAGGGGCTTTGACACAAGCAGGATAATTATTTTGAAATATGTAGGTTCTGTAGGATGCTAGATGTAAGCGGCAAGCAGGAGAAAATATAAAGATAGGGCTAATGTCAGCAAAAGGTCATGGTTAACAGGTATATGAAATGTAAGGGCTTTTTCCTTGGAGGGGATGAAGTGAAATATATTCTGTTTAGGAGCTTCGGATTAGTTGATGGGATAAGCAGGTGGGCTGTTGAGTGCAGTGGGGAGAGAATCAGCTTTGTTAGAGGGTATAAATACATGGTTTTAAAAATTGTGTGTGTGGCTTAATCTCCTGCACGAGTTTAAGACCACCAGCATTTGCAAAAGCTCTTTCAATAAAACTTTGTTGCTGGATTCCCAAGTGTGTTTATTTGTCTTTGGAAATCTGAGCCATGTTCCAGACACGTGTGAGGGATGCAAAGGAAGCCATAGTTCCTCTGTGATTTGGTCTGCTACTTAATGGAAACTATTTACAAACCTGTTATGCAAAATACAACTTTTTAAGGGGATATAAGTACACTTAAATAATAGCTAGGTCCAGTTGTGTCCAGTTTTGCAGAAAGGCATTTTTACTTGCAGCCACTTTTGAAATAAATGTTAGGGTAGTTATTGACAGAACAACTGATATAACATTGTGACTCAAAATCTAAAATTGAGAGGGAAATTGTTAAAATCCTGCTTTTTGAGAACTCAAGAAATACTAGAAACATTGCATTCTAAGCACCTGATTTCCATTTGTGTGTTAAACTCCAGCAATGTATGTATTTATTTAACAAATAATAATGTATTTAACTGAATCCCATTTAAAGAGTCATTTCTTAAATGCAGTGTTAGGAAATCTGGCTTCCTCTGTAAACTTGTCAGAAGCTGACTGGGAAGGTTGCAGATGGAGATTACATGACTCTGGGGGGATGTAATTCATGCTTCCTGGCAAGTGTCTGAATTTCAGTGTTGATTGTAATTTTGAATGGTGGCTAAATGAATGGTTCTAAGTCAAGGACTATTTATAGGGCCAGCCATAATTTTTTTAAAGAAAAAGATCATTACATTAGCCTAACTTACATTTTTACATAATGTGAAAGCTAAAGCATACAATATTAACTTTATCATTTACTTTTAAAATGCTTCTACATGCTAAAGAAACTAAAATTGCTATAAAATATTTATGGAATAGTTATACAAAACTGATGGGAGGGCAGAGAAATGACCATCAAATGCAAGGGAGTAGAGGTCTAAAGACCTATAGGATAAATGTAAAAGCAATAAGAACTTTTGACAATGTGGATATTTAACACTGGCTACCAGGCTGTCCGTGCTTCAAAGTAAATGTCTACGCCATGTTTTATAGCAGTTCCCAGTGTTTGTTCCCAATCAACTAGGCCCAAGTACCAAAAGCTGAATAGTTGAGCAGTTATTAGATATGTATAGTAGCACGCTGATTAGTACATTGGTTTTAAACGTTCACTTTATTATAGAAAAATTTAATCACTGAAATTGTGTGCAGCAATAAACAGGGTCCTTAAAAGGGCACTTTCTATTAAAAATACTGAATATGTATGTACAGTTCCCATATTGCACAGAGACATTGACACAATAAAGAAAACTCTGAAATGGAATGAAATGGCTTTAAGCAACCTTGCAAATGGCTAATTTTTGACATTAATCAATGTAGAAAATTCTTGATTGCCATAAAAGCATCTGGAAACCTGACATCGCATACAGTTCATGCAGTGACTCAGCATATCACATAGAACATCTCTAAGGGCAACTTGTCATTTAAAGCATTTGCTTTTGGGTGATTGTTTTTAAAAAGAGGAACAGCTATTTTAGCATAGTGTGGGAAAGCATTACTTAGCCCTTCTAGTTGAATTAATAAAATTAATTTGCATTTGTTCCTGCAAAATGTTTGCAAAAACAGCAAAATCCGATTTAGCAGTCATATCAATTCAGGAAGTTTATGAAACATGGCAATAGTTCCATGCTATCAAACAATTGTGTTAATACCAGCTTGCCAGACTAAAAAAATCCCCAGTGAATGGCTTTTAGTCATGTATTTGCCAAGCATATCTCCCTTTTATGTACAAATTTTATATTTCTATATAACTAATATTCTATAATGCTCATTTTAGCATCCAACAGTAGCATAGTAACTTCATAATAAGACGTGGGTAGACAACTGCCCAAACAATGCCTTGTATATTATAAGTTTATAATTGTTTTTTGTTAAAATGATTAAATCAAGGACATAGGAAGATAAATGTTGAGTAGCTATTACAGGGAAATGATGCTATTTCTCATTCAAGATCAGATGGTTTGCAAATCCAAATATATATTTTTCTGTATTGATTCTTTGTAAATCTTGAAATCTTCAAAAATATGTCCGGTTTTCATATTGAAGTTGCAACTATATGTAATTTTCATATCTAAATCAGTTAAAAATATTTTAAGGTGCAAATTGATTAGTGTTGTAAGATAAAGCCATGTAATAGGAAAGCAAAACCATCAAAATATTTCACAGTATGTTAATTCTATGCCTAACTCCTGATTACTAATTAATTTAGAAGTCATTTACGAGTGCATTAACTAAATATGAAAAATACATAGGTGAATTTCTATAATAGTTGTACATAATAAAAACAAGCCTAATATAAGGAACAGTTCAATACTGAATTACTGTCTGTTCTAGGTTTTGCACTGCTTTTGAATGATTAGACATCATAGTATGAAGAAAGACATAATACTATGTTCTGACCCAGGCATAAAAATAATCTTAAATATTTTGCTAGGCATGAACCTGTAGTACACCTGTAGTGTATGTTAGGTATCAATCACATGAGAAATTTAATCATTTTCTTAAGAACATTAAAAGCTGCTGGAACTTTGAAAGCATTAAATGTAAACAAATCTGATTTCAGAACCATCCAGCTGTTAAGTCCAGACCTGATCATAGTTTACACTCCTACATGTTGAAATAACCTAGGTACAAGTTGGGTATGAGTAATGTCTGCCATCATTTTCAGTTATGCCTTAAAGATGGCATAAGATTGGGTCCAATCTCATGTCAGTTTTCCACGTATTGTTCGATTTAGATCCTTAATAATTTCTAAACTGGTGAAACTGAAGATACAATACAAAAGCTTGAACATGTTCAGCTACAATAAATCAAAGCTCAAGATTCACCAAAAGTACGGACAGAAATGGCACTTAAGAGAAGGAGCTACACTCCTGATCAAAAATGTTCAATAGTCCATTTCAGAGTCATTTGCTGTTGTCTTGCTATTTCTTCGGACAGAAACTCTCTTCAGACTGAAACTATCATAAAAATTGATTTTGTAAGTTATAAAACAAAGCAATCTTATTTCAAATTATTTATCCACTATAAGAGTCATATCCTTTTTAATAGATTGTCATAAAGATGGCAGTTTTCTTTTGAGAAACAGCTAGCCTTTGACTCTGCTTTGCCCAGGAACAAGTTCCATGTTATTTGCAAGAAGTCCATTCAGAAAGCTACTCTTATGCAGTGACCAGCTTTTATGAAGACATTTTCTTAAGAACTATCCAGTGCAAAAATACATTGCATTACAAGTGAAGAATAGAAATGTGTTGAGCCATGTAAGAGCCATCCCATTTAGATTTAGATGCAAATGCATCAGTAAAAAAAAGTCCTACAATGCAAGGAATTTCTGCACTGATGTAATGCAATTTTCATTTTAGTTATTGCACCTAAGGATACCTGGTCTTCTAAACTATTGACCCAAGTTCCAGTTTAAATATTCAGAGTGGCATCCCTTATAATTTCATTGTAGGACTTGTACTATTTCAGTGTACACTTCAAGCAGAAAACACAGTTGGGGGTGAGTGGGAGGATACACATTTAATAGTTTGATACTGACTCAAAATATTGAGCTGATTCTGTAGGTAATAATAACACATGTGTAATATCAGACACATAGATTCAAGCCAGTGATCCAGATGAACCCTGTAAAACAGGAAAGAAAACATATGGCAACTAACCTGTTTAATTTAATTCACCATATTCAGAAAGGAAGCAGTACTGAGATGCAACTGTATCTTTTAAAAAGCTGTTAGTAGTTGTACATAGGTGACAGCAGTCCTAACCTCTGTGTATGTAACAAGACTAAACAAGGACATTCAGATTCACATCCCAAATTAATATTTAACTTCAGATGAAACATTTGTGCGGCAATCAGATTTGAGTAGATAGGCCATATCAAGTCTCTAACAAATGGTCAGAGTTTGTTTAACCAGCAAGATCAGCTGATCTAATCTCTCAAAACATCAGAAAAGATTAGGTAGTTTTCTGTAGTCATCTCAAAGAAATGGAGTTGGCAATAAACAAGGTGGCAGGTTCAGCTACAGGGAAGATGCAAGAAGTCTGCGAGTCTGACGTTCTTGGTTGCCAAACATCAGATGTGGGTTGAATTTATACCTAAAGGAAAAAAGGGAAACAAGAAATGTGAGCAAAGGCCACACACACATATCTGTTAAAAAATCTTGGTAGAGATATGTGCATTACCAAATCTCTTTGAGTTCTGAATTCAAAAG
This sequence comes from Vipera berus, assembly GCF_964194415.1. Lineage (NCBI taxonomy): Eukaryota > Metazoa > Chordata > Lepidosauria > Squamata > Viperidae > Vipera > Vipera berus. Next base: position 42,399,517 of record NC_138208.1, read on the forward strand.
TAGTGTAGTGTAGTAATTACAAATACTGGGCTACAATCTGGAAGACCACGAGTTCTAGTCTTGCCTTAGCCATAAAGCCAGCAGGGTGACCTTGGGCCAGTCACTCTTTCTTAGCAATGCCAAACTACTTCTGAAAATGTTGCCAAGAAAATTGCAATATCAGGCCAGTCACCAAGAGTCAAGAGAAACTTATAAAGGAAGGAAAGCCTGTATTATAAAAAAGCACAGTATCACCCCCCCACTCAAAAAAAAATCAAATCCTCTAAAATTAACAGAAAATGCTACATGTGGCAGAATGTGGTTCATCAAATAAGGTTTCGTTGTAATGCTAAAAATAACCAGATGCCCCATTTACATGTATTTTGATCTGGAAATGTTTATAGATGCATGCACATGCAGCAAGAGAGGCAAAGTGTGTTTAATCAAATGTATAGTGCCACTGAATTTATGTATCTCTGGACAGCTTACAATATAAACAGCCATTACAAAATCCCCATTAGGAGAGCAAGAGACAATAAAGCCAAAAGCAAAAGCAAATCAGGCCCATAATAAAAAGGCATGAAAACCCCTTATCATCCCGATCAAGAACCAAGTCTTGGATCAAGAACCAAGTCTTCAAGGCTTGATTAAGGGCAGTAGGCCCAGAACAACATGAAGCTTTGCAGGGATGACATACTACAGGGAAGATGCCACAACAGAGAAGACTTGCTTCCTGCAACCATCAGGTGACATTGTATCAAAGACAAACCCCACAACTTGTCAACTTTGTTGGAACATTCAAGACAGATAGACACAATGAGAGAAAGGCAGTCCCTCAAACAACGAGGCTCTAGTTCATAGGTCACAGCCAATACCACAAATCTCACTTGGAAGACAATTGGTAACTAGTGCACTCATGCAGCAGAGGTGTCTATCAAGGCATACATTGCTTGCATAGCCGCATTTTGGATCAATTGCAGTTTCTGAGTGCTTTTCAAGGAATGCTCACAGAGAATGTAATAGGTCAAGTGTTGGTAATTTAAGACATGACTGATTGAGGACCGAGTCCTAGTCTGGGAAAGATTGCAATAGGTGTACCCAATGAATCTGGCAAAGACTTCCTGGCCACAACCTGCTCCAAGTAGAAGCAGAGAATCCAGGAAAACATCCAGAATGTAAACCAGTTTTGTTTACTGAAGTCCGATCCCATCCAGAACTAAAGATGCCAAATCCCTCATACCAGAAGAACCAAGAGCCCAAGTAATTCTTTCTTATTGGGGTTGAATTTCAACCTGTTCTCCCCCACTTTCATAGCCTCTATGCATTGGAACATGAACTTAGCAGCAGTACTTGGTTGGCCTAGGGTTGAGATGTACAACAACTACCAGCAGCATATTGATGATACTGAACATAATAACTGAAGGAGTATATTTACCCTGGATCGAAAACTCCTGGTGTGCGACACATTGCTCCAGCACAGGACTGTAGCATCATTAGCCGGTAATTCATTTTTTCTAAAATTTCTTGATCTATTGTTTTTGCAATATTAGTTATCTGGTGTGGGTCTGCAGTCAGGTTGTAAACTTCAACAAACACCTTCATGAAAGCAAAAGCAATGCTATTAGAAATATGTACTTAATTCATCTGACAAATCATTGTGATTGACATTTCTTCTGAGTTCTAACACCTTAGTGAAGTTGTTCGTCAATTCAACCAGATTTTTCTTCATGAATGGAAAGCCTAGACTTGGGTTTGGTTAGAAATTAAAATTCATCTAAATGTTAATTTATTCATTAAAAGTATTCATTCACTCAAAGGTATTAAAGACACAGAAGACCAAAAAAGGATAGGTTTGAAGTATTTTTCTCAAATAATTTTTAAAGCATGTGGTTTAAATATGTCAGACTTAAGATACCAAAATAACGCACATCAGTTTTATCAAAAACAATGAATTCATGTAAGATTGCAACCATGTGGATACAATTAGGGTGGCCGACACAGCTGTTCTCATGCCCACATGGTAGCAACTTCAGGTCTTCTGAAAATGCTAAACACAGGTTTGAAACTGTATCTCTTCAAACAAGAGTTGAAATTTAATTTTCCATTGCAACGTTAAGTTTACCACTTATTGCCATAATTATACTGCCTCCACTGTTGATAACATCTATAGTAAGATTATAATGGAAGCTGCCTATGTAGATTGCACATGCTAATCTCAGTCTTCCCTCAGCTATAAAGAAACAAGCTGTTAAGTCAAAACAGTCCTCTGTCAAGTGTTTACTGCTAATGTTGGTAATCATTGCAGGATTTCAAAATTAAGTTGTGGGAAATGTATAGTTAAATACCTGTGATATTTAAAATATATGACAGCAATATAATGTATTACTAACATTTAAATCTATGATAAATATTAGAATGATACATGGCTGCAAGTAAATTTTTGTAAGAGGGAATTGGATATGAAGTGTAATAGGAATATAAATATGGAATTATTTCCTAGAAGAGAATTAGGATGACAATGCTCTTTGCTCATAAAATGTCTATCTGGTCTATCTTAAGGTTCAGCTTGTGAAAGCAAATCATTGCATTTTATAAACTTCTTGAGACAAAATGTTGACATTACTTTTGAAACACATCAGAACAAACTTTTTCAATGGATGCTAATGGTTACTATATTTCTGTCTTTTAAAGAAATAGAGCTTTAAAACTTCTGGAAAATGTAGTATTTTTAGAAATGGGTCTTACTACTTTACAGTATTAAAATTAACAGCCATTATAAATTTAAAGAAGCTTAGGAATCTTCTTAGCTGCTTTCTGCAGTAAGTTCCAAAATGCATGTGATGATTACATATGTAAATGCATAATAGATCTTATAGGAGCATCCTGATTTTTTTTCTGCATGTGTTTTAATAGTTTTAAAAGGCTTAATTCAAATCATTATTAATTATAGAAGTATTATATTTTCATAAATATATGAAGGACTACCATTAACATGGAATTACAAAAACAAAGACAAAATTACCTCACGGTCATCAAATTCACAGTACTGCAGATTCCATTTAGTCAACAGCGTCCTTACACATGCGTATGTATTGTTATATGCATCTTCACAAACACAGTCTGGAAAACAGTGCTATAAAAATAGCTAAGTGTTAGAATAATTTTAGTGCCATTCAAATAATATAGAACACTGAAACAGAATATATATCTGAGTCCTTCCCAGAGACCTCCAAAAATGACATCCAAATTTAATTTTACTGTGCCCTGTTTATAGCCAACATTTGACTACTAAATATTTCCATATACAATCATCCCCCTCTACCATTTAGAGTATGAAGGATTCTAAAGGGAATGCAACATTTTCAATATTACGTACAGTAACACCAGGCCCAAGAGCAGGACATGTAGGATCACTGCTGTTATGTCCTTCTCCTTGGTATTCAACCAAAACATCTGATCGCCAGGTCTTGTTTATTTCTCCTCTCTAAAAGTGATTAACAAAAGTGGGAATTATTGCTTTTTGAAGGCTCAGAGACTGTCTAAGCTTCTTTAACCAATCTATTTCTAATCAATAAAACAATCTTAGAATAGAAATAAACTCAATAAATATGAAGACCCCCTCAATAATTTCAAGATGAACAACTGTTGCCTTTTCACAACACGTAGCAGCATCAAAAACCAAACCAGTGAAAAACAATTTACAGATGATGTCACATTGCTTAAGTGTGCACAGGAAGATGACGCATTTTGTCCATCTTGACCAGGGTTCTCAAACTCATAGGGCTCATCTTAGTTTTACAAGATCTCATCTAAAGCTGCATCACCTCAAACCTGCTCAGTTTAAACAGAAATTATCTTTTCTGCATCTGAAGAATACTGATTCAAACGAAGCTACAAAGCAATTCATTCCTACCAGTACTGACAGAAAGGTTTGTGTGAAAATAATTATTGTTACAATCCAGTGACAGTTACACTAAGGAACCCTTAGAACAATTACCAAAATAAATACCTATTTGTGCACTTACCAACAATGGTAACAATGACATTCCATCCATCTGGGTTTTATTCAGATCATATCCTGCAATATCTAATATAGTAGGACCTAAATCAATGTTCGCCACAAGCATCTAGAAGGGAGAAGAATATTAGATTTTCCATCTGAAAAAATTACGTTACAGATTTACAGAATGTCATAAAACTGAAACTAGGAATTGCCAAAACTATAGAAGTAACAAAACTGAAGCATAATTTCCGGCTTCCATTTGCCATTTACTTATATAATCACCAGCTAAAATTCCATCTCAGCAGATACTTTCACTTTAACTTAGACCTGATAACTGGCCACCTGGGATTATATAGACAACTTTTTGGGTTTTTAAGAATAGAGAACAATGGTTCCCAATATACTGTCCTGGGATCATTAGCAAGTCATGTGGTTATTGTAGGTGATAAATTAGAAGTTTTGTGAGATTTGTGGTTTCTGACCATAATCTCTTAAATTTCAGATGAGAATTCCAATATTCTCTAAATTTTAGTTATCTCTTGAGAATCTCCATTTAGAAAATGTTGCTGGGGTCCCACAAATATTGCATGATTTCTGGATTATGAGTATGCCCTACCATTGTTTAATAACATAGTGTTACACATGAAGGCTTAAAGCCACCGATTCAGAATGTGAACATTCCATTTTATAATAAACAGAATAGTTATGTAGTAATTCTAATTATTAGCCTAATCTTTTCCCATTCTTAATCATAAAAGTATATATAAGGAATTAGAAGGGAGATTCATTTCAGTGTACACAAAAGATACAATAGAAGCAAGGGAGAATGAAAAGGAGGTGAGGAAATTACGGTAGTTCCATATTATATACATCAGTATGTGCATTTCTTATCCAACTCTAACCTCAATAAAATGATTAATTTTATTAATGGAAGAGTGGTGTTCAGCAGTTTTTATTATTTTAGGGGGTTGCAATCCTGCAAAGATTTCTTTGCTCTTTTATAGCAATAATATCATGTTTAGGCTTGGCTTGCAAATAGAAAACTTATCTAGCCATTCATGTGAGTAACAAGTGCTTCCAATGACTAGATAAGAGGCTTTATAACAACTTTTTAAAAATACTCAGGTATTAAAATAAATGTAATTTCTACTGTTTACCAAGCGGATTCAGAAACAATTACTATTCTATTGCTTTACCTACAGTTTTACTACATACCTTTTCTTACACAGCCTATTTCTATTCAAAATATCTTGCATTCTTATTAATTATACTCAATATACAATTCATACTATAAATGTTATGGCATCATACAACATTGTTTTCAAAGGAAAATATACCTTGTTAGTCTGGTTGGGTTTTACTCCTGGACCTCGAACAAGCAATGGAACTTTAATATCAAATTCATACAGCTGCCGTTTGTCAATAGGCAAAGAAAACTGGCCTATAAATATAGAGAGAAGAAATTCTATCACTCACAACTTTCAAGAAATTCTGAAGCAGAATATTTCATTCTTCAGGTCAGTTTGCAAACTACTATTCTACTTTATCTGATCTTCATGAAATATTTTCAATTAGTTGCTCATCTGTAAGTTTGAAATTTAGTGTTTCCAAATGAGAATATCTGAAGAGCATATGTGATCATCCAAGTTGAAATAAATAATGTCCAATGAGTCTGTACTATTTCTCTCCCCAGTAATATCACATTTTTTTCTAAAGTTTTCCAAATGTATACCTGGAACTCCTAATTAATTCTAGGAGTAATTTATATATAAATATATATTACCTGTATGAAATCCATTGTCTGATGTGTAAAAAATATATGTATTATCTAGCTCTCTCTGAAACTGCAGCTTCTTCACAAGTTTTTCTATTAAATCATCCACTGACAGAAGTGTCCGCCATCTACATACAGATAGGATTGTTCAGGTCAAAATACAAAAGCTTTAGCAGTATTCTACATCTCACAGAAGACATTGATTTCACACATTCTACAAATTCATGGTTTATTTAGGTCAAGTAAGTACTGTCACGTTAGCTGAGCAAATATTTCTTTGGGGTCTTTTTAAAAAAATTGCCTGATTTGCTCAATTATAACAGCACTCATGTGAATCTTACAAGAAATTTTTACTTATTGCTAACAAGCAACATACTAGCTTGAATTGAATATCTGGCTAATTTCAAGTTATTTTATTCTGATTTCAGCGTAGTACTTTCTAAAATTTCTGGACTTCCCAAAATTGCAGAAGGTTAGTTTACAGCAATCAAGTTGAATTAATAGGTCAATTGTCATAAAATGTTTTATAACATTTGCCAAATATCAATTCCATGGGAGTCATGTATTCTGAATTTCTGAATACATTCTGTACGTTATCTTATTTGAGGTACCTTGGCTCAAAATTTGTTGCCCTGTGATGTACCATTTCACCTGGGTAAAGATTAAAGACACAAGAGTTTTAGTTTTAGAGCCTTGGTGGAGCAGTGGGCGAATGCCTCCTTAAGTAACACCAGCTGCCTGTAATTAGTGCAGGTTCGAGTCCCACCAGGCTCAAGGTTGACTCAGCCTTCCATCCTTCCGAGGTAGGTAAAATGAGGACCCAGATTGCTGGGGGCAATTAAGCTGACTTTGTAATAATGCCGCTGGGGTGTGTGTGAAAGCCCTAATAAGCAGGCATATACCGTATTTTCCGGTGTATAAGACGACTGGGGGTATAAGACGACCCCCTACATTTCCTGTTAAATTATAGGGTTTGGGCTATACTCGCCGTATAAGACTACCCCTCTTCCAACGCACACCAAATAAAAATTAAAAAACATCAGATTTGATTTTAATATGGTAATTTTAATTCAAATGCTTATGACATGCAGGTGCTTAGTAGGAAAACTGTCACTTATAAACATAAGGCTGTTTGTCATCAAACATGTAAACATAAAACAGTGCAAGTGGATTAAACTATAATAATAATACTAATACTAATACTAATAATAATAATAATAAGAAGAAGAAGAAGAAGAAGAAAAAGAAGAAGAAGAAAAAGAAGAAGAAAAAGAAGAAGAAAAAGAAAAAGAAAAAGAAAAAGAAAAAGAAAAAGAAGAAGAAGAAGAAGAAGAAGAAGAAGAAGTAGTAGTAGTAGTTGGTGGGGACCTTGGAGGTCATCTAGTCCAACCCCCTGCTAAGGCAGGAAACCCTATACCATTTCAGACAAATGGCTGTCCAGTCTCTTCTTAAAAACTTCCAGTGTTGGAGCATTCACCACTTCTGGAGGCAGGTTGTTCCACTGGTTAATTGTTCTCACTGTCAGGAAGTTTCTCCTTAGTTCTAGGTTGCTTCTCTCCTTGATTAGTTTCCATCCATTACTTCTTGTCCTGCTTTCAGGTGCTTTGGAGAATAGCTTGACTCCCTCTTCTTTGTGGCAGCCCCTGATTCCAGCAACCATTCCCTATTTTCCTAATTCACTTTTTCACTTTTCCTAATTCACTCTAAAGCTTTCCCTGTGCAGAGCCTTAAGTAACACAAGCTGCCTGCAATTAGTGCAGGTTCGCATCCCACCAGGCTCAAGGTTGACTCAGCTTTCCATCCTTCCAAGGTAGGTAAAATGAGGACCCAGATTGTTGGGGGCAATAAGCTGACTTTGTAATAATGCTGCTTGGGGTGTGTGTGAAAGTCCTAATAAGCAGGCATATACATAGAATGAAGGCTATTGCTAAGCACATTAATTTGTGCTTTAAATTGTAAGCCACCCTGAGTCTTCGGAGAAGGGCAGGATATAAATGGGATTTAAAAAAAAAAAAAGACCAAATGGGAGATCCGCTCCAGGTTTTCCAGCCAGCCCGCCCAGTTCCTGAGTCAAATGTGTCCTTAGAGCTAAGCCGCTGCTCTGGCTGCTGGCTTCCCCACCTGCCTTTCAAGTTGGGATATACTACAGCTGGTCTTCAACTTTAGAAGAAAAGACACCCAGACCCCAGCCTGTAAAAAATCACAGACTGCAGCTTCTTCTCCAATTGGTCCCGCTTTCCCTGCGCAGACTAAATGGGAGATCCGCTCCAGGTTTTCCAGCCAGCCCTGTCCCTAAATTTTCAGCATCCAGCGTATAAGACGACCCCTGACTTTTGAGAAGATTTTCATGGGTTAAAAAGTAGTCTTATACGCCGGAAACTACGGTACATAGAATGAAGGCTACTGCTAAGCTTGTAAGCCGCCCTGAGTCTTCCGAGAAGGGCGGGATATAAATGGAATTAAAATAAATAAAATAAAAATATTGTAGGTTCTATTTTTCCCCTTTGCAGCTACTCTCGAGTTCAGCAGACATACTGAGATAATAATTGGAGAACTTTTGTAAAGTTAGGGTGGATGACAGATTGCTTTTCAAAAGTACTATTAGCTTAATACTTTCTAAAGCTAATTTCTATATCAAAGCAACAAACTGAAGTATGCATTTTCATACAAGGTTTTCTTCGATTTTGCAAAAACAAATTCCTATAAAATTTGTTTCCTACCTTTTCCTAAAAGCGTCATCTAGAAATTGTACTGATGAATTAGTCATTGGAGTCTTTGCTTGTCTGATAAGCCAATGTTTGTCCTGTAAAAACATTGTTAAAACATGAGAAAAATGTACTTAATGTTTAATCAACATTATATAATTCTATTTGAAAATAATGTGCAAATTTTATACGTTTACTCAGAAGTAAATGGCACAGAATTCAGTGTGGCTTGCTCTCACTTATTAGGTACAGAAGAGGTACCCTTAGCTAGCTAGTCTATTTATTTAATGCAATTATTAATTTCAAGCAGCTTTTCCCAAATAAAAAACTGGCCGCCACATTTTGGTATTTGACCAATTTCAATAGTTACTATTGCTTAATTTACAACCTCATACATCAAAAGACCAAAGGAAAACTGAGCACCAGAATTTTCCATAAAGATACAGTGTATTTTGCCATTTGCTGTTGTACTAATATTTCTTCTATAAAGAAACCTAAACTCAAATATTTTGATTTCTAAATGTTTTTTTTATTATTTTTCATTAATAAAATAATATTGTCTTACTGCAAAGTCTTACTAGGCAGGAAGTAACAAAAACACCAAATATTGCTAAAGCACAAGACCTTGAATAGAAGAATTAAAAAAACCTCTAGCCAATATAAAATGAAGAGATATCGTTATGCTTATATCATGAAGCAGAGCATCATACGGCCTTCATTTTCATCTAGAATCAGAAGTCATCAGTCTAATCTGGAGTTGGTATTTTGTCAAAACAAAATGTGTGGGTCATTGTTTGCTAACTATACACAACCCATTTTATTGTGAAGTCCACACAGATTAGCATATTTAAAAGAGGAATCTATCCAACCACAACTGAAAAATAATATAATTTCAGGACAGTTTGCATCATCTTGTTAATAAATGCACATTTAAATTTTAATTAAATAACTGCATTTCTTACAATCTTATATATACTGAAAAATAATCTTGGGTTTAATTATCTATATTCTCAAATAAACCGGCAAAAGACATCAGCTATAGAGAATTTTTAAAACAAACAATTTAAAAGCATCCACCCTTACACATTATCTTAGAAATGAGAAAGCTGGATCATGCTTTGGATACAGATTAATAAATCTGTGTCAGAATGCTAGGTAAAAGGATGTAGGCAAAGTTGTTAAAAATAAATTAGTCAAAAGAACGAAGTATAGAGTGAGTCATATGCATCAGGTGGCAAAAAATGAAATGAAGTGACAAAAACATGTAATATTCTAGTGGGAAAATATCCAGTGTAAACAAAACCTAAAAATTAAAAAAAGAGTTTTGCTACTACATATATTTGCTGCTATATATATTGTAAGGTCATAAAATTAAAGCAGAGAATCATTAAGAATATCTAGCAAATACTAACAACAGTATCTGTAAAAGATCCAGAATCTATACCTTTCCATGGATATTGAAGTTATTATTTCTTGGAGCACTGACATTCTCAAAACTCTTCTTATACTGTGGAGCAGCTATCCAAGGTGAGTGCGGTGCTGGAGTTGCTATCATCATGAAAAATGGCTCAAAGCTGGATTTATATTCCAGAAAATCCAAGGACATATTAGCCTGAAAGCAGATGCTTATTAATTTATTTACTCATTATCATACTGAATCAGAATCAGGTGTCTCTAAGCGAATACTTTGTGTTCACAAACCATTACATTTATTTTAAATGTCTTGTGTTTACCTTTCAAACTAAGAAATAAAGAAAACATTGCAAGGCAAAACTCCTGATCTTCAGATATAGTAATTCAAGGATTAAATTGTGTAGAGATACAAGTCTATGGATCCTGGATATAAAACTGCAATAAAGTATGATAGTGATGATGAGGATAACCTTGGGAAGATTCAGGAATGCCTCGATATCCAAAAAAACACAAAACAATAGCATAGAAAACTAGGAACTACAAGGAGATGTGGTGCAAATTCGTCTCCTGAATAATTTCATAAATACAATGAGACATGCACTTAAGAGTTAGGATTTTACTTGTAGCATTTCATTCTTATCATCATACTGTGAACAGTTTGAGCAATATGTTATTTCCAGACAGATAACTGTATTAGGGCCCGCAACCTGGGTGTCCTCCTAGACTCGCAGCTCTCCCTGGAAGATCACATAGGAGCTGTGACCAAGGGGGCCTTCTCCCGGGTTCGACTAATTCGCCAACTACGGCCTTATCTGGACCTGGATGCCTTACGTACAGTCACCCATGCCCTTGTGACCTCTCGCCTAGACTACTGTAACGCTCTCTACATGGGGCTGCCCTTGAGATCCACTCGGAAGCTTCAACTGGTGCAAAGTGCAGCGGCACGGACACTCTTGGGAGCCTCCCGATACTCCCATATCACACCTCTCCTCCGTGCGCTGCACTGGCTTCCGGCTGCCTTCCGTGTGAAGTTCAAGGTGCTAACAATGACATACAAAGCCCTACATGGCATGGGTCCGGACTACCTACGGGAGCACCTTCTGCCAATGTCAGCACCCCACCGTCCTGTGCGCTCCCACAGAGAGGGCCTCCTCAGGGTGCCACCGCTCAAGGAATGTCGGCTGGTGGCCCCCAGGGGGAGGGCATTCTCAGTGGGTGCGCCAGCCCTCTGGAACTGCTTGCCAACCGAAATCCGGATGGCCCCCGACCTCCGCACCTTCCGGCGCGACTTAAAAACTTACCTGTTCCAGCAGTCCGGCCTGGCCTGATAGCTCTAATTGGGGTCCCAGTTTGTTTTTACTATTGTTTTTCACTATTGTTCAATCTGTATACCTACCTTACTCTGTACACCGCCCCGAGTCCCTCGGGAGAAGGGCGGTTTATAAAAACAAATAAATAAATAAATAAAATAAATAAATTAGGACTGTATAGCAAAACAACGTTTTGCATCATTTTAATTTAGATAACTGGATTATGGCATAACATTAGAGGGACTACAGTATAATCTACTGCACTGAAGTCTGTGCATAACAAATTTGTTAGCATTTTATGGGCATTCAATATGCTACTAGAACAAATAAATGTGCTAAAACTAGTTGAAAAATTCTTACCAGTACATCTGTCAGGTAATCCATGCTGTAGTTCGCACCATGCCTACGTGCTTTTCCATTTACTGAAAGTGTGTAGTTATAATATTTGGAGTTTTTTTCCTAACATAAGAAAATAAAAATACAATGTTTATGCCCAGGAAAGAGACAATAATAGAACAAAACCAATATTTTTTAGAATGTTGGCTTATTGAGCTAAATTCTGCTCCCAATTGGTTTGTCATATTATGTCTGAATTAGGGTTATTTCTCCCTAATCATCTAAAATCTTACCAACCTAAAATAAATTCTATGTACTGATTCTGGCTTTGAGCAAATCAAACTAAGGCTACCAATTCAGATATAACACTAAAAGAACTTGCAGGAAGAGGTTTTCTGATTTAATAATTAAGCACTATCAATGAGGAAGCATCTACCATTATACTTAATCTGAATAAACTGGAATTCTTATAATCTTGCCTGAATTAGTCACACGGAACTGTTGTTGACATAATATCTGTTGTTGTATCAACTGTTGTTGACATAAAAGTTACAAAGAAGCAACTTTAAGTCATAGCAGATATCAATCTTAAATATTCAATATATACAAATTTATTTATAACAGAATTGGGTAATAAACACATAGGTATTATCCCATTCTTAATAATACCTATCTTTTGTTTTATACACACACACACACACACACGCACGTGTGTGTGTGTGTGTATATTACCTTGCTAGGCCCCAAACATAGGATAAATCTTATTTCCTGTTTCAGCCTAACCCAAGGCCATCAACAGGCAGTAGTCACAGCAGTGACAGCTCATATTTGTGTAAATAACCCTAACCCTAACCCCTTTAATTCTTTGTTAGCAAAACCAAAAAAAAAATACACATATATATCTATATCTATATATGTAGGTCTTGGCGTATTCGGGTCTTTTCCTGTGTAGGATTGAGGGTGTCTTGGTGACGTTTCGACGAGGTCCCACTCGTCATCTTCAGGCTGGTGTCTTTGGTTTCGTGCTTGTGCGGGAAAAGACACGAATACGCCAAGACCTACATACCTATACCCATGAAAATCTACAATATATATATATATATATATATATATATATATATATATATATATATATATATATATACACGCACACACACACAAACACACACATATATAAAAGGGATGAAACTATTGATTTAATGAAAAAATGGACAATGAAGAAAACCAGAAGTTTCACTAATAAACTGGAAACTGGAGTACATTGAACTTTGCAGGACCATAAGAAAATGTATCCAAGAAGAAACACATCAGTTTATCATGAAGCTTGTGAAAAAGGCAATTGAAAAGAGATTAATAGAGCAAAATGCAAGCTTATAAATACAGGAAAGAAGGTTTTTGCATTAAAACAAGAAGATGGCTCTGTGTGTAGAACAAGAAAGGAAATGTTAGAAATTGGAAAATTCTATTCACAGCTATACAAAGATCAAGATTACTCAAACGTAACAACACTCATAAACAGCTTCAGGAAATGACTGTGTTATGGTTGAAATGCTGAAAGCTGATGCTCACAATTTACACAAGATACTAGCAAAACTATACTTGAGATGCCTGAGAAGAAAAAGTACCAGATGCACAGAAAATGCTGAAGTGATTCTTATACACAACAAAGGGGCCCACAATGATTTAAAGAACTATCGACCAATAAGCTTCCTTTCAGTCATCTACAAGGTTTTCACCAAGATAATAGCAAAAAGAATATTGAGAACATTAAATGATGCACAGCCAAAGGACCAGGCAGGGTTCAGAAGTGGCTACAGCACAATGAATCACATCCTGGTTGTTCAGCAAGTCATTGAAAGGCACACGGAGTACAACATGCCTCTGTGCATGGCTTTCATTGACTACGAAAAGGCGTTTGACTCAGTATTCCAGCAAGCACTAATTAATGCATTGCTTAATCCAGGGCTTTTCAAACTTTTCACCGATTGTACCACTTTTAGGATATGGCAACATCCGAGTACCACCAGTCGCCTAGCAAGGTGTTAAGAACTTGATGACCAAAAAAAAAAAGGAAAAAAGTGAAGTACAGGTAGTCCTCGACTTACAACAGTTCGCTCAGTGACTGTTCAAAGTTACAATGGCACTGAAAAAAGTGCTCCCCAAGCCACAGCTGAGCAAGACACCTGCCTGCCCACCCGGAAGCATTCTTCCTCCTGAGGTTTTCATCATTGTGAGCATTTCTGTTGAGGATTGGCAGTAGGGGTGGGGTAGGGGTGTTTGGTTTTTATTCCCTCTGTCTGCTGGGTGGTTGCAGCAGGTTTTGGTCACTTCACATGACCCTGGGACACTGTGGCCATCATAAATATGAATCAGTTGCCAAGCATCTGAATGTAAATCACAAGACCCTGGAGATGCTATAACATTCCAGCTGATCAGCGCCTCTTCTGGGCTCAGCAGAAGCGCCGGGATCAGTGCTGAGCTCCAGCTGGAGCCTGGCGCTGATCCTGGCACTTTCGTTGAGCCCTGACAGCCTTGCAACTCCAGTCATCAGGCTTGTGCGGTGCTGCCACCGGTTCAGCTCATTCCCCTCCCCCGCTACCACTTTTCTAGGATGGTCGCGTACCACCTGCCAGGTGCCAACGTACCACAGGTGGTACCCGTACCACTGGTTGAAAAGCCCTGGCTTAATCAAGGCATAGACACTACTTATGTAAGTGCATAGTACAATCAATACATGAAAAAACAATGGCAACAATTTGCCTTAATGATCTTAAAGTGGAAATCAACATAGAACGAGGTGTATGACAAGGAGATACAGTATCACATATGCTTTTCTCAGCCTGCCTTGAAGAAGTATTTCACAAACTACACTGGGCAAAACATGGAATAAAAATCAATGGCGGCTATTTAAATCACTTAAGATTTGCAGATGATGTTCTCTTCTCACAAGACCCAGAAGAGCTACAAAGACACATAAAAAAGCTGCGTGAAGCAGAAGAATCATTTGGCTTAAAAATAAACCTGAAAAAGAACCAGGTTATATTTAATAAAATCACCAAAGAAAGGAAAAAATTATATCTGGAAAAGAACTAGATGTAGTAGATCACTTCATATAGCTCAGCCAATGGATCTCAATAGAAGGTGACACAATAAAGGAAATTGAACGGTGCATTAAATGTGGTTGGCAGGATTCGGAAAGCTAAACATAATTTTCAAAAACAACCTCCCCTATATGCCTGAAAAGTTTTCGATCCGTGTGTGCTACCTGCTCTAACATGCTAGTAAAACATGGACACTAGCCTCACAAGCGATACAAGAGCTACAAGTGGTGCAAAGAGCTGTGGAAAGATACATGCTTGGCATTACAAGACAAGATAGAAAGACCTGCACATGGATTAGAGAACAAATGAAAGTATACAATATCATCAAGAGAGTAAAAGAATTGAAACAGAAATGGGCTGGTCACATAGGAAGAAGAACTGATGGCAGTTGGACCAAGGCAGTCGTAGAAAAAAAGTGTCCATGAAAGAGAACTAAAACAAGATGGATTGACTACATCAGCAAGTATTGTGGGCCCAATTGGCAAAAGAAAGCTCAGGACCATGCAGAAGGGGCCTTCATCCTGCAGTGGATAGACAATGGTGAGGAAGGAGAAGGAGAGAAAGACATACATACAGTATGTCCTTTTATACTTACCAAGGCATACCAAAAACTCCATCCAGGAGGAACATGGCCAAGTCCTCCTGCATCTTCTGCTCCATACTGGAAAAAGAAAAATCTAATATTAAAGCAGCTTATTTTCTCATTTTCTCAGCAAAAAAAATCTTGAGTACCAACAACAGAGTACCCAAACCTAGAAGAGGTTTGAAGAGTGTACCATGGCTGATTTAAAAAATATAAAGCTTTAAGGTAAAGTAAATGTTTTCTTCATGTAGATTTTTTTTCAATTGCAAAAGGCAATCCATGCACATATTGAGAGTTTGCATATAACTGCCTAATCCCATAGAGGCTTATAGATTCCATAACCATCAAATGATTTAATCAAGAGCTTCACTATTAAAAGTAGCGCTCATTTATTTGGGGAAAGATGGCTTCTGATGCTAACTTTCCATTAGTTCAATTATAAGTAGGCTCTTAAGAACAAGCAGCTGATCATTCTCCACTGAATGCCACAAAATGTACCACACAAACTCTCTCACATTTAGATAACATATACTTATGATAATTGGTCAGATTTTAAAATAAGGCAATTCAACTAATTCCCATTGTATTTAAGTACTGTATGAATTCTTGCTCTTACATTAATACATACTCTTAATTTTATAGCTTAATTTTCAGGAGCATGATTTCCTCTCTCTATATATAATATTTAGATTATTTGGATTAATCCAAAGATATTCTATTTTCCTTGTGCAATCAGAGATTTTATATACGCAAAAACATTTTAAAATGGGTATTTCAAACAATATATATCATATATAAACATACCTCATTCAAGTATTTTCCAGCAAAAAATGTTTGATAG
This sequence comes from Vipera berus, assembly GCF_964194415.1. Classification (NCBI taxonomy): domain Eukaryota; kingdom Metazoa; phylum Chordata; class Lepidosauria; order Squamata; family Viperidae; genus Vipera; species Vipera berus. Next base: position 42,415,562 of record NC_138208.1, read on the forward strand.
CCACACTCAGACTTGAGTAGAGCTGGAAAGGTATATGGCTCCTGAATCTTCTGCCAGGATTTGCTGCTGCAATTTCCTTCCAAAGTATTATTTACAACATGATGATTATGTGGATATTTTCCTGTCAAGATGCTGGCTCTACTAGGACAACATAGTGCACTGGGTACATACTACATAAAAAATGATTATAGAAATTAGATAATACAACACTAATTTCCTGCATCCCTACATTTCAGTCTATAACTTTTACAAGCAAATTAACATAAACAGATTGGTAATTGCAGGCCTTACTATTTGTGGGTTTAGTAGTTTGCATAAAATTTCTAAAACTATTCTACATACAATATTCAAATACATTTTAAAATACTTGATGACATAATATCCAGATATCCCAAAAGTAATAGGGTACTCGCCAAAATAAATACCTCTCACTAATATATATTAATGGATAGAACTCTTATTTTCTAGCTAGGCAACACTAGAGAATTCTTATTACTTTGCTTGCTATTATAACCTAGTAATTATTTTAATTTTACATTTAGTGAAAGATTAGAACTAGTGAGAATTGCAGTTCTCTCATGACTGTAATGAATAAGATCTTTATTGCGAAAATATTTTACAACGCAGGAAATAAGAATCAAATGTCATATTTTTAAGGAATATTTTAGCATTTTATTCCAGTTTACTGTCAAATTTTAACTAGGTTCTGGAACACTATCTTTCATAAGGTGATAGAACACAGCACTTCAAATAATACTGCTAAACCAAAACACTGTCTAAATTGCAAACTCTTCAAAAAATATTGAAACATCCTGAAGTGCTCTAGTTAATCTCAGTAGATATTCTTTGAGCATTGGAATAGATAATGTTCTCCCACATGGTTTAAACCAGAGGATTCCAACCTTTTTGATTTGGCGGCCCAGAAAGGGAGGCAGGCACCATTATGTGCGCATGTGCAAATGCACTGCACATGTACAAAATGGGCCACATGTGAGTGCATGCAAACATGCAAATGGCCACACACAAGTGCAAGCGCATACGGAAACAACCACACATGAGCACATGCACACATGCAAATGGGGCTGCACGGGTGCGAGTGCTGCAAATGGGGCAGCACTGGCACTGGTGGGACGCTATGGGTGCCACTAGTGCAAGTGGGACACTCTGGGGTGGTGTGGTGCTAGCGCCAGCAGGATGCTCAGTGAGGTGCTAGTTCCAGTGGGACAGGGCGGGGCGGCGCTAGTGCCAGGAGGCTCAGGGGCGGGGTGGCGCTAGTGCTGATGGGATGCTCAGGGGCAGGGCGGCACTAGTGCTGGTGGAATGCTCGGGGGCGGGGTGGTGCTAGCTCGGGGCAGCTCTAGCGCAAGTGTGTGGCGGTTGTGCATGCATGTGTGGGGGGTTGAGTGCATGCCCGGTGGCCAAGCAGCCGCAGCCCAGTAGTGGGCCACAACTCACAGGTTAGGGACCCTTGGCGTAAACAATCTCATTTACAAAGCTGTTTGGGTTTGTATAACAACACTTGTATTCCAAGTCCCCTAAAATCCTTTCCCAGTAGATTGAGATGATAACCAACAGGAAGGATACATCCAGTACTGAGGGATAGCATAAGCCAAACATTAAGAAATCGACCTAACCTGCCTCTCCCCATCCCCTCATTATCTTTCTGACTAAATTTCTAGGAAGAGCAAAAAATTTCCACCATTCATGCCAAAAGTATTTGAAAGTATTGTATATCTCCAACCAACATAAAAAGAAAAATGAAATTCCTAGCAGTTTTTGTTAACAGCTTAACTGCCACCTAGATAATTATACTGCAAACAAGCAGAATACCCATAATTAAGGAAAAATTACTAAGTAATTTTGATAGAAATCAGAATACCTAATTAAAACAATGCCCAAATCTAACAAATAGCCCAAAGAACTCTCTGGTGTTGCCTAGCTAGAAAATAAGATTTTCCCAATATTTTTACTTCAGCAAAGTATTAGCGATGGCAATTCTGCACCACAGAACTCATTATATTTTCTAGAGCAGGGGTTCCCAACCCCCGGTCCGTGGACCAGGACTGTAGCATGCCAGCAAACAGTTCACACAAACAAGGAAAGCCCCATCCACATGATGCAGACAGCACACAAAACCACTCCTCCTCTGGTCCGCGGAAAAACCTCTCTCCAAATAACCGGTCCCTGGTGCCCAAAAGGTTGTGGACCTCTGTTCTAAAGGTCCTTTGGCTCTATAATATCCTTTTCAAACCAAAATATTCACAAGCTAGCTTACTGACTACTAGGGCACAAAATTGTTGGAACACTAAAATTCTGCCCAGCCCTTTTCTTGACTTTAATTATTCATGCCTTGAGTCAGTTGTCTTCTGTCTTTTCTTATAGAATCAATTTTGCAAAATCCACCACAAATTATGTACTTACAGCATTTGAGAAAGTTAGGCCCATTTCTGCAATAAGAGCATTGGTCTTTTTCAAAGGTGTCTGCAATAAAGGAAATATATAAAGAATCATACAATGTAAAAAGGAAGATTTCATGACTGCAATCTTAGGATTTAATCAGAATAACACTACATATGCTAGAATTTTTCCCAACTGCACATTTTGATTAGCTGCATATACAGTGTTCCAGCTAAGCCAGAATTGTTTGATGTTGCATACTTTAATGTTCAACAATAAAACTTTGTAATTGCAGACTAAGAAGCCAATATTGTTTTAGCACTGAAATCTCAAAATCTGAAACAAATCATTCCATAACTACTACAGTATATTAAATTCTTGCATGGAAAACCAGCTGGTTTCTGCTCAGACATATTCTCTTTCTTAGGAACAAGCATAGAGATGCAAAGCAGGTGCTGTTAACATGTTACAATAGTGGAATTATGTGCTTTACACAATCATTAGTCAGTAACGAGAATAGAATGTAGTAAACAAACCTTTTAGAAAATATATTTCAGAAAAATGTCATTCATGGCCAATGTTGATGGTTAAGTCAATAAATATTCTGGATTTTTTTGTCTTTCCAGTTTCCATAGAATATAGTTTAAATATTTAAAGATTGCTTCAGGACTCAGCTAGTATTTTAAATAGCATGAGCCCTGAACCTGAAACACAGACCAGATATTGTTCATTCCCCAAAGAATGTTAGAACAAACCTTGAGGCAGAAAATCCCAAAAGCATTTCTACTAAGCAATAAGAGCACAACCCATAAATTAAACAATTTCCTTCCTTTTAGATTACTCAGAATCAGCTGCTGCAAATGGGCTGCTTAATTCTAGAGCAGTCCCTGCTAAATACCAAAAGATGTGACTATGGCCATGCCTTTCCACACTTTCTTACTTGGAAAGTGGGAATGTCTCTAAACACTTATTTTGATTGGTTCCACTACAGGTGCATGCCGGATTGTATGCATTTCGTCTACAGACCACTATAGTTGCAACTCTTTTTAAAGTATAGTAAGAGGCTCTTTTTAAATCCCTTTCTAGATTGGAGAAACAACCACACACCAAGTGTAATGTGTGTGTGCGTGTTTGTTACTCCCTTGATTGTCGGACAACTTCAATCCAAAGTATCCTCGGGCCGACCTAACAAGCGGTAACTTCCTCTATTCAATGAATTCCAGGTTACGGACGGCTTCAGTTCTCTTCCCCCTATTCATGCACGTTTACTCAGAACTGGGTTCCATAGTGCCGTTCCTCCTCTGCAAGCTGCAGAAAGAGAGTAGTAGCACAGAGGTATTATCAGGACACTCCGTCCTGGGTGTCTGTGAGCACAGAGAGGTCGTTGCAGAGTGCTTTCTCCCCTCCCTCAAAGATGTCGGGGCTTTTCTGCGCTTTCCTCAGTACCGCATCGGAACCTCTCCGAACCACCCATATTCGCCGCTCCTGCTACCCGAGGGTTCATCTCCCCCTCTCCCCATCCACACAACCCGCAGAACAAGAGCAAAGCTACCATTCCCCCAAGGTAGACGTCCTGGTCGTCTGTCAGAATCAGCACTACATTGGGTTTCCGCTCCCCGCTGAGCCCAGCTGCTCCTGCTTCAGCGCCGACCCAAGCAGTAGAAACGAGGACCAGCAAGCACACCAAAGGCCGAGCCAGAACCGAGGAAGCTCGAGCCATCCTTACATCCGAGCCAGGAGCGAACGGAAGGGAAGGAGGTAAAGCACCGGACCGCGCAAGACAGTCGCGATACAAGGGTGCTTCCTTATTTCTCCTTCTCCCGCCTCCTCTACTCTGATAGGCTGATGGGCGGAGCCAAATCAGGTTCACGTGACCTGGAGACCTCCAGCAACTTCCGCGAAGGCTGTAAATGCGCTTCGGGTCTATCCACTCGCTCTGCGTTGCTGCCGCGCTCCGGTTGTGATTGGCTCCGATTGCTCCAGCCGTCGGATTTCCTCGAGGGAAGGTCGCCGAAGGGCTGTATCGGGATTTCATTGGTGTTAAGACGTTGAGTTCTATCTCCTGTTTAGGGGCTGAGTGTTTGTCTCAGCTTTGAAGCATATCAATCTTAAGAATAATGATGTATTACTGTAATATCTTTTACCAAAGCATGGAACAAAATATTTTTTAAAAAAGAAAACAAAACAATAGTTACAAACAGACCTGTGAAATTAGGTGGTCTCAACGGCTCTCTAAAAGAATGCAAATGACCAGCTGTCTGCAAAGAGTATAAATCCTCTGGTACCCCACCAATCAGTCAGACCTAAAAAAGCTTCTGGGATGAGAAACAAAACAGGTTCAAAGGAAAAACACAAAAGTCCAGTTTCCTGTGAAAAAGCACCTGTGAGATAACTATGATCTGGATCACTGAGAATCTCCATATACCTGTGAAATTAATAACATAGCTAATTTGTATCCAACAACTATAATGGTGGACATTGCAACCCTTCATATCTGATCACACTGGTTACAATTTTCACATTTAGCTATAGATGTATATATGCTTGTAACATGATAACGGCTGCAGTGACCCAAAACGTACATAAGTTCATTGTTGTTGTTAGTTGCGAAGTTGTGTCCGACCCATCGCGACCCCATGGACAACGTTCCTCCAGGCCTTCCTGTCCTCTACCATCTTCTGGAGTCCATTTAAGCTCATGCCTACTGCTTCAGTGACTCCATCCAGCCGCCTCATTCTCTGTCATCCTCTTCTTCTCTTGCCCTCAACCTTTCCCAGCATTAGGCTCTTCTCCAGTGAGTCCTTCCTTCTCATTAGGTGGCCAAAGTATTTGAGTTTCAACTTCAGGATCTGACCTTCTAAAGAGCAGTCAGGGTTGATCTCCTCTAGGACTGACTGGTTTGATCGCTTTGCAGTCCAAGGGACTTGCAGGAGTCTTCTCCAGCACCATAGTTCAAAGGCCTCAATTCTTTGGCGCTCAGCCTTTCTTATGGTCCATCTTTCACTGCCATACATTGCAACTGGGAAGACCATAGCCTTGACTATACGCACTTTTGTTGACAGGGTGATGTCTCTGCTTTTTAGTGTGCTGTATAGATTTGCCATGGCTTTCCTCCCCAGGAACAAGCAAGTTAATAAGTTATTAAAATTTCAGACTTATTTTTTTCTGATGCAACAAGCCAACATGGTAATTGTTTATGAATTCTACTTAAAATCTGATTTATTGAAAAATGTTGCTGGTTTTTCATTCTTGGAATGGAATAGAGCTGGAAGGGACCTTGGAACCCTTCTAGTCCAGCCCCCTGCTCAAGCAGGAGAACCTATACCAGGGGTAGGCAACCTCGGCTCTTTTATGACTCATGGACTTCAACTCCCAGAATTCCTGAGTCAGCATAGCTGGCTCAGGAATTCTGGGAGTTGAAGTCCATGAGTCATAAAAGAGCCGAGGTTGCCTACCCCTGACCTATACCATCTCAGACAAGTGACTAGCCTCTTTAAAAAAATCTCCAGTGATGGAGCACCCACAATTTCTGGGGACAAGCTATTCCACTAGTTAATTGACCTCACTGTCAGGAGGTTTCTCCTTAATTTAAGGTTGCTTCTCTCTTTGACCAGTTTCCAACCATTGTTTCTTGTTCTACTCTCTGGTGCATTGGTGAATAACGTGATCTCCTCTTCTTTGTGGCAGCCCCTCAAATACTGGAATACTGCTATCATGTCTCCCCTATTTCTTCTTTTCTTTAGACTAGCCAAACCCAAGTCCTGCAGCTGTTCTTTGTATGTTTTAGTCTCCAGGCCTTTGATCATCTTAGTTGCTCTTCTCTGAATTTTTTCCCAAACTCTCAACATCTTTTTTGTGATATGGTGACCAAAATTGGCTGCAGTATTCCAGGTGTGGTCTTAATAGGGTTTTATAAAGCGGTAATAATACTTCGCGTGATCTTGATTCTATGCCTCTGTTTACACAACCCAGGATTGTATTAGCTTTTTTGGCTGCTGCTGCATACTGCTGGCTCATGGTTAAGTGATTGTCCACCAGGACTCCAAGGTACCTCTCATAGTTATTGTTTTTAAGTCAGGTCTCGCCCAATCTGTACTTGTACCTTTGATTTTTCCTGCCTAAATGTAAAACTTTTCTCCACATTGAAACTCATTTTGTTGGATAGGGTCCATTGTTCAAGTCTGTCAAGATCTTTTTGGATCCTGTGTTTGTCTTCTGGGGTGTTGAATACTCCTGCCAGTTTGGTGTCATCTGCAAATTTGATGAGATACCCTTCAGTTCCCTCATCTAAGTTATTGATGAATATATTGAAGAGTACTGGGCCTAAGACAGAACCTTGTGGTACCCCACTGCTTACTCCTCTCTGTGTGGCTGTAGTGCCATTGAGGACTAATCGTTGAATATGGTTTGCCACCCAGCTACAGATCCATCTGGTGGTGATGTTGTCTATTCCACCTTGAATTTAAATGCTATCCATACTGAGCACAAAATGTCATACTGTATTTGAAATCTTTCTGTCTCTCAGATTGAAAATAAAACCAAAAAAATGGAAATTTGACCTTAAAACTGTCTTTTAGCACAAAGTTTAAAAGGGGAGTTGGTTTTCCATTGCTTGGACATATGATTGCCAAGAATTATTTAAGGGAGCATTAAAGTTCAAATCAGATTTATGCTTCTGTCTATGGAAAAAAACCTGTAAAACGTTTTTGCCCAAATAGACGTATTAGCCGCCTATAAATATTTTGTCAGTTTTGTTCCTAAGAAGAAAAGCAATTTTGACAGTCATCAGGTTTAAATAGGAACCTAGCCAAATGGCTATCGGGTTCTGTTTTCCTTAGAACAAAAAAAGTGCAGAAAAGTAATTAAGAAAAACATTTTTAAAATGTTATGTAAAGATTCAGTTTATTTTAGTTTAATAATAGCAGTTGCATGCTAAACTATCTTGAATGTTGCCAAACAAAGCAAAAATCCTTTCATTATTTAACCAGTGTATTTAACCAGCATATTATAGCCAGAAGTACCCATGAAGACTGGAGAATTTTGTATACTTCAAGTAGCTGCAGTACTATAAGTTGCAAATAAGTTCTATAGCTGTTAGGCATTCTTTATTTAATCAGCTTAATGCAGCCATGAAAAAAATCAGTCATAAATGGAGATTTCCTGGTCTGTTATTCTTCTAATCAAGATATATGCTTGAAATAATAACTCTTAGGCTGTATTTTCATGATAGTTACTTCTGATTAAAGAACTGTACAGAGCAAACCATAGTTAAATTCTGCATAACATATTGAACACAATCTACTAGGTTAATCTGGGATTCAATGCATTTTGTAAACCCGGCCTTAAAATGAGGGTGAAGTAGAAATTGCATGAAAAGTGAGGTTTTATGTTGCCATGAAAGAGATAACATTATGATGCAGACTTTAAATCAGCGGTGTCAAACTCGCAACCTCACATGATGTGTAGCGACGTATTGTGACTTTTTTTCCATTGCCGGCAATGGGGTGGGCACAGTTTCAGCATGACGCATCCGACCCACGGGCCAGCAGTTTGACACCCCTGCTTTAAGTGATGCTTGTTTTTAATTTTGTCAATGTATAAAATTTTTGATTTTTTTCTTTAAAAAGACCTGTATTTATAAGAAATGTATTATCCACACATTAGCCAAGTATGGTCACTTTATGATACAGTATGTCACACAATTTTTAAATGTTGGCTTGAATAAACTGTTTAAATTAAGTATGGGTAACTATATTTTGTTTGTGTAACTTAAGAATTCCTATTTCAAGCATTTTTTATAAATGAAATATAGGTGGATACTTCTGGCCTGCAGAAATAACATTTGTGCACATAAAATGTTTTGCTTATGTTTAGCTGGCATGAACTTTGCCTATGTTTATGGTTTAGTTTACGGCAGTGGCTGTGCTTTTACAATGTGCTTATCCTTTATTAATTTACTCATGATAAACTTGATAATCTGAACTTAGACAGCACAAACTAAACTATCACATTGGCTGGATTTATACAGTGTGCTGCATTATAATTTGGCCAATCAGAGAACCAGTCTGATCTAGTGGTTAAGATACCAGACTATAAACTGGTAGACTGAATTCTTAGTCCTGCTTTAAGTATGAAAAACAGCTGGGAGACCTTTAGATCAATCAAATTTAACCGAACTTGTTGCCTGTATCCAGAAAAATTGCATTGTAAGTAAATAATTGTTAAATTAACCTTGGCTTATGTTGTGCAAGGAAAGCTACTGTTTTGCTGTCCGTTCACTGTTTAATGATGTATGGTTTTCCTCTGCAAAATTATGCAGGTCAACCATAGCCATTAGCTGAAATATAATCATTTGTTTTTGCTACATGTACCAGTTTCAGTGTGACACCTGGATCACTTGCTCTAGTCTAGATAAAGCCCAGACTGGTTAGTTAGTGCAAAACCGGCCCGATCCCAGCTACTGCAGCGGGAGGCTCCCTTTGAAGTTAGCAAAGGCCCGGTGATTCGAAGAGAGCTGATTGGCTCCCGGCAACAGGTGCAGAGCGCTAATTGTTTGGGAGCCACTACCTGCCAGAGGGGTGAGGAATGCAAGCCGAGAGTGTCGCAGTCTAATAGAGGCTGGGAGGGATGTGACGCTCTGTCGGCGCAGGTCTTCGTCGAACATAGGAGCTTTCCCTTCCTCTTCCACCTCCGTTCCGTGGAGGACAAACCCGGAACTCTGGCCTGAGAACTGTTCAGGCGGCGACAGCGTTGCTCACCTCCTTCTCATAGAAGCAGCGGCGGGTGTCGCTGCTGCGCCCGAGGCGCGGAGAAGGAGCCCAATGGAGCTCACGGAGATCGACTTGGGCGACAACAGGGAGGGCGCTGGAGCAGAAACAGGCAGATGCGTTGCGGAGCTGCCTGTTCGGAGCAGAGTAAGCAGCAACGCAGGCAGCTTGGTGGAGGACGAAGAGGCGGAGCTCGGCCGGAGTAGAAGGGCCAGTCGCACCTCCTCTCTGGTGAGTGGGCTGCTAACCGAGCTCTACAGCGTGGCGCGCGTACGCCACCGCGACAGCGTAGACAGTTCCACGGAGGCGTCCGCCGGCTCCGACGCCTTTCCCGGGGGGAGAGGCAGCAGCGCTGAATCCCGCGTCCTGCAGGAGCTGCAGCGGAACTCAGGTCAGCGGCACCAGAGGAAATACCTGGCTCAGAAAGGTAAAGGATGCCTCCAAGGTTTCTCCTCGCTGAACCCCGTGTCGTCCTATCATGGGGAATGTTCCCCCGGCTGATATGCACAGCGAAGGCAGGAACAGGCTTCTCTGTCTGAGAGAAGAGATGGGCTCAGTCCAACTGCGCTGGGTGGTCGTTCTGGGAATAAAAACAGGGAAAGCAAGCATGTGACCCATCTGGAATTGGCAGAGAAAAGATAAAAATGAGGTGATCGTGATAAACAGAGCCCTGCTGGAAGATAACGCACAGAGCCCCACTAAAATGCCCAGTCCTGGTTGTGAGCTTATGGCAGGGCTGTAGGAATTCGGCTTGAGATAAAAGGTAATAAACAGCAGAGTCTAATGAGGATCGCAGAAATGAAAACCGTTTAAACCTTGATTCTGCTGCTTTATTTGCCCCATCCTCTCTTATTTGAAGGAAGTGTTTCAGTTAATTGAGACATATATCAGTCAAAGCAAGATTTTCCTTTCTTGTTTCTTATAGGATCTCATTTTCTTAGTTTTCTGATTGGCTTTGAACATTACTCTTGTGCTCCAATTTCTTTCAGTTAAGCAGAGATTGTCCCTGCCCACCCCATGAAAAAAAAGACCTCACCTTGGACAAAGAAGAAAAGTTTTCCCAATATCTCTGCCCCTCCCATCAGCCAAGTTGTTTTCTCGAAGACTGATTATTTTCTTTTACATTATCCTTTATATATAAATCCCCATTCCACACCCCCAAAAGGGAAAAAATAAATGCATGAAACGCAGCCATTAAAATTTAGCATTAACGCTGTGAATTAATGCAAATCACAATATACATTTCACCTAAGCTATGTTCTTTAAGGGACGTGGTGGCTCAGTGGGTTAGGACGCTGAGCTTGTCGATCAGAAGATTGGCAGTTTGGCGGGTCGAATCCCGAGTGCCGCGTAGCAGAGTGAGCGCCTGTTACTCGTCCCAGCTTCTGCCAACCTAGCAGTTCGAAAGCACATAATGCAAGTAGAAAAATAGGGACCACTACGGTGGGTGGGAAGGTAACAGCGTTCCTTGCGCCTTTGGCGTCTAGTCATGCCGGCCACATGACCACGGAGACGTCCTCAGACAAGGGCTGGCTCTTCGGCTTTGAAATGGAGATGAGCACCGGCCCCTAGAGTTGGAAACGACTAGCACGCATGTGCGGGGGAACCTTTACCTTTATGTTCTTTAAGAATTGGTACTTGGATTTTCTTCCCTTCTCTCTCTCTCTCTCCCTCTCCCTCCCTCCCTCCCTCCCTCCCTCTCTCTCATTGCTTTCTTTTTTTTGTTTTTTTAAAAATTATAACCTCTGGGCAGGTTGCTTTTTACTGATGGAAAGTCTTTTTAAATGATGATTATTTAAATATTTAAAAATATTAAGCAAGCAACTATTCCTTATTCTGTCTGCAACAGTGACATTGTGATCCTGACAAGATTTTTACAAGGATCACGAGCCAAGATGGCCCATGTGAATGCTGAAAAGACACTTTAAAAAGGATAACAATGATCAGCCTCCTGATAGAAATGTGTATGATCACTCAGATTTCCCTAAAGAACTTAAGTAACACCAGCTGCCTGCAATTAGTGCAGGTTCGAGTCTCACCAGGCTCAAGGTTGACTCAGCCTTCCATCCTTCTGAGGTAGGTAAAATGAGGGCCCAGACTGTTGGGGGCAATAAGCTGACTTTGTAATAATGCCGCTTGGGGGGGCGAAAGCCCTAATAAGCAGGCATATACATAGAATGAAGGCTATTGCTAAGCACATTGATTTGTGCTTTAGATTGTAAGCCGCCCTGAGTCTTCGGAGAAGGGCGGGATATAAATGGGATTAAAAAACAAAAACAAAACAAAACTGAAATTTTCTCTCCGATTGAAGTTAATCAATTTGAGTTGCATAGAAAACTTTCTTAAAGTAGTGCTCTGCTATTAGCCTCTTGTTATTTGACATATTTCATTAGACTATAAACTCAGTACTGAACCTTCAAAGTATCTTTTCAGTAAAGTTTGTGCTATAATTTTTGTTAGATGTAGAAAACATTCTTTTTCCCTTGCTGTGTGTGTTGCTACTGCTTTTTTTAAAAAAAATTAAGTGTTGGGTTTTGTTAATCAGTGAATGATAGTTTGATACCTGATTTAGTATGTCTATTATCTACGGTTACTTATTAGTGATAAACCCCTCTTATTTGTTTTAACTACAGTAATTTCATGAACAGTCACCATATGCTAAATTAAATCAGTTTGATGTCTGCTTTTGTCCACTAGGGGGTACCTTATGAGTGCATGGAAGATTTTTTAAAAAAAGGTTTCCAGTACAACCTTATTTAATTAAGTAGAATTCTGTAAAAAGTATCTCAGTGTTTTTTGTGTTTTGTTATATGTAGCATCTAAATCTTCTGGCATATGATATCACTATATAAAGAAAAAAAATAGAATTTTATATTTGAAAATTTCAAATTCAAGCTATAGTAAAATAAAATTGAGCCAATAAATTAAGATTCAGTTCTATACATACCAACCTTGGAGTAAAAGTATTTGAAATCCATGCAGTTCTAAAATTTATGCTGATAAATATTTTAAACATTTTAATTAAATAATTATTGGTAAAATTCAGATCCTCTAAAAATGTATTGAATGCCAATAATAGGTTTATTCACTTCCTGTAGTTTCAATTAAACTCAGCAAATTTGGATATGGTTTCAATTGATCATTGCCTTGCTTTTTTCACAGGAGTGATTCTAAATAATAACATTGATACCTATCATTTTTCTACAGTATTCGTTTATAAGACTTTATAGTATATATTACCTTACAATCATGCTAAGAATTTTACTGGGGTACCTAGAATGATAAGACCCTTTTGAAGAAAGCCATATTGATTATCAAAGAAGGAAATAGATTTTCAAGTTGAAGATTGTAGCCTTTGGCCCTTTTTTCTTTTCTTGACAGATATTAGTGAATTGACAACAGTAATATGGGAGTTGAATTACAGAATTTGTGTTCAGTCAGCAAAACTGCTTCGCCTTCTGAAACAAAAAGACAGACTTTTACATAAAGTCCAAAGGAACTGTGATATTGTAACAGCCTGTTTACAGGCAGTTTCCCCCAAACGACGTAAGTAGGATTTATGTTAATCCAGAAATATTATTTTATTCTAAATATGCTACTGTTGTATTTTCAAAATGTTTTTCTGGACAAGAAAAAAGTGTTTCTATAAACATTCTGTAGTAGTGTGGATAAGAAAGTCATATTTGGAGTTAAAATTTCTAAGGATTTATCTTATAGAATTGCAGTATATTATTGGTAAGAAATTGGTAAAGATTTTTTTATATAGTAGTATTTTCAGAACTAAAAGCTGATTGTACAATATATTTCTGGAGAAAATTTATGTTTTCAAATTGACAAAGTCCTGATGTTTATATAGCAAAATTTCAAGGCTCCATGCAGAACATATTTTCCAAGCAGTAAATCGTGAAGGTCAGCATGAAGGTCAGTTTCCTTAGTTTTAGCGTGAAGGTCAGTTTCCTTAGTTTCAAGGAAACAGGAATTCAGTTATAATTTCTTCAATTTTAGAAAATATATTGGAAAATATATTTAATCATGATTAGAAGCTGTACTACAGCAATGAATATCACACAAGTTATTCTCATAAATGTTTTAAAGCTAACTGTCTTGTGTCTTTTTCATTAACATGCAGCATGGCAGTGTGCTATCCACAGGTACAGTACATAAACTAGTTTGAAGACTGCACTAAAATGAACTGGTGCATGCAACTCTCCATGTTAAATGTAGACTTTTTAATGCTCTTCCAGTTCTGATCTTGAGGGATGTGAGATTAGAAGTTTCTACTATTTGATTTAAGTAGCTGATTAAAATGTTGTACAGCATAATCCTAAAGCATGGTTCCTTGAAATAAGAGCCATTCTGTTAAAGAAAGCTTATTCCAGGAAAACATGCATAGGTTGCAGTCTACACCACAAATTCTTTAAATATAAGTTTGTGTCATACTTCAGAGATATAGACTAAGCATAGCTAAGTTTTTTTTTTACTTTGGCAAAATAACTACCCTGCAAATAAAAATCAACTACCATGTTTCCCTGAAAATAAGACCTACCCTGAAAATAAGCCTAGCTTGATTTTTTTGGGGTGGGCATAATATAAGCCCTACCTCAAAAAGTAGCCCTAATGAAGAGCCCACCCACTCCATCCCACCATTGCCGCTGCCACGAGTTGAGGTGAGGGAGGGGGGAGATGCCCCATGGGCCCTTCACCCGCTTACCTCAGGGACCCCCACAGCCAGGTCACTTCCCACTCAGTGACCTCCCCCTGCCTGTTCAATGACCTGGCTGCTTGCCCGCTTCTTCCCTTTCACTCCCCTCCCAAGCCGGACTGCCATGCTATGGAGGATGGATGGGGGAGGCTCTGTCATCTTAGCTGGTCCCCTCCAGCATTTTTGAAGCCAGGTGGGAGTGACTGCAAAAGGCTCCACTGCCACTGCACAACAGTGTTCTCCCTCAATCAAAATAGGGGTAGGAAGAGGGGGAGCAGGTGGCCTGAGGTCGGAGGTAATTTCTGGTTTCAGCAAACTTCAGTAGAAAACTGGGTGGATTTTCCATAGATTCTTTGGTAGGTCTAATACAACAGTTACAGGGTTTATAATTTGTTTAATTGGGAAAGGACCCACAAATTTTGGGCCCAATTTCTTTGAGGGTTGTAGCGATTGCAAATATTTAGTGGAAAGGAATACATGTTCCCCAATGTTGAATGTTTTTTGTTCATTTCTTTTCTGATCAGCCTGGGTTTTGTAAGATTCCCTAGCCTCATCTAGAGCCTTCCTGACTAGTGGCCAAGTATTCCATAGTTGCTAAATCCATTCCTGTAGTGAAGGGATTTCGGGCTCTTTAAGAGGAAGTTCCGGAATGGCTACAAAAGTCTGCCCATTGGCGACTTGAAATAGGCTAAATCCAGTGCTAGAATGTATAGCATTATTATAAGCCACTTCGGTAAATGGTAATAAGAATAAAAAAATTCTTCCTTCCAGGGAGGTAGTGGATAGTGAAATTAAAATGGTGAAAATATTGAAACCACCTTGCCTGCTTGGGTGAAAGTTTCCTAGGAGTTTTCATTGCTTCTAGATTCTTATGATCTGTCCATACTTGGAACGGTATTTTATTCCCATCAAGAAAATGTCTCCAAGTCAGCAATGCCCACCGTACTGCATAGGCTTCCTTCTCCCAGGATGCCCACCTTTGCTCCATCTCTGAAAGTTTTGTGGAGGTATAAGCGCATGGTTGTAACTGTTTCCCTTTGTTCCTCTGTAGTAATACAGCACCCATGGCCAAGTCACTAGCATCTGCTTGTATTATAAAAGGTTGCTCTGGGTCCAGGTGCTTCAACCCTGGTTCCATAGAGAAAAAGGGTTTTAGTTTTTCAAATGCCACTTGGCACTCCCCCGTCCAATTGATAGGTTTTTTAGGTTTTGGTTTATCCCCTGCTTTAGGTTTTAATTTGTAATAGGAAGAGCAATTTGTGCAAAAGAGGGAATAAACTGCCTGTAGAAGTTTGCAAGCCCCAGAAAACTTTGAATTTGTTTTTGAGTTTTAGGAGAAGCCCAGTCTAATACGGCTCTTACCTTTTCTGGGTCCACCTCTATTCCCTGGTGTGAAATGCGATACCCCAAATAGTCAATGCAACTTTTGTGAAATTCGCACTTTGATAATTTAGCATACAGTTTAGCGGAGCGCAGTTTCTCTAATACAGCCCTGAGTAGTTTAGTGTGTTTGTCTTGGGATTCCCTTCAGTTTTCTGAGTGTGGGGTGAAATTTAACTTCACCAGATGGTGTAAGTGCTTATGTTGATCAATTTCTACCTCTTCCACCAGCAGGCACCAGTCATATAACCGTCCTGGGGCCCCACGGGCTACACATGCATTGTAGAGATCCTCATTAATTCCATCCTGGAAGCAGCTTACCAGGATATTCTCTGGCCAATGGAGGCAGCTATCTAACTCCTTAAATTCTTCTGGATACTCTGCTACTGGCCGTATGCCCTGCTTTATTGTTTTTATACCCTTTCGAGCTTTTTTATCAGCTAGTCGATCTTCAAAGCGTCTGCGGAGCGCAGTCATAAACTGATTAAAATTCTGCAGTTCAGGTGCATTACAGTTATAGAGGGTGACCATCCAGTCAGCGGCTGCCCTTTCCAGGGCTAACGTGACCACCTGGACTTTCTCCACATCACATCCTCCCATAAATCTGCATATACATGAACACCTGTGCAAGGAAGAAACCCAGCCGCTTTGGGTCCCCATCAAATTTTGCCCCAATTGGTACAGGTTTTGCTTCTACTGGCTGAAGCGGTCTCCCCCTAGTTGCCTGAGTTTGATACCCCAGGCTGTGGTCTGGGCTGTTGTGGCCCCTCTCTCTCTAGTTGCCAATTCCTCAACTTCTGACTCCCCCTGATTCTGCCTTGGATTTCTGGTCTTCCTCCAGCTGTAATTTGAATTCATCTAAGATTCTCCTTACATATTCCATTACTGCCTCCATAATTTCTGATTTTGGTTCCTCCTTTTCCCCTTTCTGTCTCGGGGACAGGGCTGGACCCCTTCTTCTTTTTCCTCCCCTTTCTGTTCAGGGTAACTTTGGAATCTCTCTCCTCCCAACCTTTGGATTTACAGAGTCCAAGGGACCATCTGGCTCGATCCCCTTTGTTGGACGGCCCAGCCACTTCCATCTCCCTGGAGAGGCCTTCTTCACCCTTCAATTGTCGGAGGTCTCCAAGCCATTGCTTCGATGGGTACTCCTCCATATGTGCAATAGTTGCAGCTCCCCTAGTAGTGCAATTGTGTCTCCGGGTTGAGCGTCGTGCAGACTTCACCTTCTGTAATGACTCACTTCAGCTGTTCTCCCAAGAATTTGAACTCTTAAGGCAATAACTGCTTCAAACAGGATTCTTTTATTTGGGGATCAGTAACAGTGGGGGATCAAGGTGAGGTCTGAGGTAAAAGTTCATAAACACCTTATAGTCACCGAAGCCGTAAAACCCTTCCCACCAAAGCCACTCGGGGATTTGAATTGTATCCAATCAGCTGGCGTCTCGGGGCGATTAGCCGTTGCTCTTGGTGCGTGATTTACTGGCTTCGCTGGCATCTGGCTTGTCGCGATCATCTTCGGAGAGCTATCATACCCCTCCCCATGCCAATCAGGAAAAGGAAACAGAACTGGTGAACAAATACAAACATGCAAGTAATGCTGCCCCTCCCTTCCCCCAACAGAATGGCAGGTCCAAAGATGGAGGGATAGAAGGAAGGTAATTAAAATAGGGAACTGTTTGGGACCTGACACCAGCTGTAGCTGGACGAGGAAGACCAGGGTCCCATTCACCAATGGTTCTGCAAAGTCCTTGAGGTTTTGTGTGGAGGAATAGATAGCTTCCCTCAAGGCTAACTAAACTCACCTTAACATTATTTTAAATACCACTGCAAGATGGCATTATTCCTCAGTGTGGTGAAGTGGACCCATGTGTTGTAATATTTAATTATTGGAATGGGAGAGGGGAGCTCCAGTTTCAAGTCCTTATTTGGCCATGGAGCAAACTTTGTGACCTGAAATAGACTGTCAGTCCACATGTAGCAGCAGGGCTGAGCCCAAAGAAGAAACAATAGAAAGTCTCAACTCTCTTCTTCCTGAAGTCCCCTGAATTTTATGCACCACAGCCTTGCCTTCTTGCTCTGGTATGCAGCTTGAAAATTATTATTGTCACCAGCACTTATCTTCTAGAGCAGACATGTCAAACACAAGGCCCGGGGGCCGGATCCAGCCCGTGAAGTGGTTTCATGTGGCCCGCGAAGCCATCCTGAAAACAGTGAGGGAACGGCCCCCACTGACTTGGCCCTGGCCCAGAGACCCTCCTTCTGCCAGAGACCTTCAGATCTCTCCCACTCCTGCCCAGGCCCCCATAGGCACCCTTGATGCGAACGATGTAGAGCTGGCCATGCCCACTCAGTAGGCCATACGCACTCTAGCCACGCCCACCCAGTAGGCCACTCCCACCCAGGCCATACTCACCCGGCCCCCTGAGGGCAACTGCAATGCTGAGGTGGCTCTCAATGAAATTGAGTTTGACACCCCTGTTCTAGAGAGATACCTTTACTTGGTGCCCTGTCCCTTCAGCTTAGCATGTGCATGGCTAAGTATCCCACAATTTTTATTCTTACTGTCCAAAAATAGAAAAAAATGATGAAAAGTATCTCATTTAAAATCAGGGACATCTGCAGCAAGCCAAAATTTTACTCAAAGTGATGACATATGGATTACAACATCACAACACAAACACTGCCTCTTATATACTTGGATGCAATATCAGAATAGAAGTACTAAAGGGCAAAATTTACATTGGGATATTGTGCTGAACCCCCTTGTTTAGGTTCAGTTTAAGATTTAGATTTTACTGAATGCTGTTAAATGAATTTGAGCTAATTTGTTGTTTTTCTTGTTTTACCTCATTTTTTCAGTTGTAAAATTTGGGATATTTGGGAGATAAACATACCTTGTTAAATAAAATGCTTTAGTACAATAATGCAGATCATTAGTCCATTGATTCAGCATTGTCTTAAACTGACTGGTTTTCCTCAGTCCTACCTCAATAGGCTAATAACAAAATCTGTAGTTTTTATCACTGGATCATGTCTTAAGGTAATGCTGTTTCATTACCTTAAGGTTTCTTGGAATTGTTTTATGTTTACAAATAATTTACATGTGTGAATTTCTTAATACTAAGTCTGATAATATTAACTAAATCAAGGATAAAGTTATGCTGAACTCTTTGAACTATTGCTGTTAACTGATATTGTATTAAAAATATTTTGAGTTTTTACCTAGGAGACTTATCTTTTGTAGATATATTACAGCACTGTGTCAGGGCCCACTTCAAAACCTCATCCCAAGAAAGCAGAACTCATGGAAGTGGATTATTCCAAAAGGAACTTTTATTAGGAGAAGCTGATAGCAGGCATACTAGACAGGATCTGAAAATTTCCCACGCAGATCGATAGGTTAAAGTGTCCCAAGCAAAACCCCTCCTCATAGTTCGTCCGGTTGGTTCAAATCAGCCAATCCCCAAGTGTTAAGTCCATCGTGGGAAACAGGAGATAACATCAGGCTGGCTCCAGTTGTAGCAGTGATGTTTAGGTGGCTCTTCCCACCTTCTCTTGGGAGCGCAGAGATAAACCAGTTGCTGGAGGATACATTCCTTTCTTCTTCCCACCTCTACTAGCTGACATCAAGGGAGAAGAAAGTTCAGAGAGAAATATTTCAGGAAAGCAAAATGTTACATTGTAGTGATAGAGGAAGTAAAGGCAATAACCTGCAAGCACTCCCCCCTCCCCTCCTGGAGTATGGCAGAACCCAGGAAGAGAGTAGAGTGAGAATTGGGTCAGAAAGAGAAATAGGAAAGCAATATAGGTATGGGTTCTGACAACTGCTTCTTTTGTTAGACCTGGGTATTATATTTTATTTATTTATTTATTTATTTTTGGGACTTATATGCCGCCCTATCTCCCGAAGGACTCAGGGCGGCTCACAACAATAAAAATACAATAATACAAAAGTTTAAAAAAAGAATTAAACTAGCAGCCCCAATAATAAGTTAAAAACATTTTAAAAATCCCTGTCAGTCCAGGTCAGCCTGATGGAAAAGAAATGTTTTAAGGCTCCGGTGAAAGGACCGGAGATCCAGGGCCATCCGGAGCTCAAGGGGAAGTTGGTTCCACAGGGCTGGTGCTCCCACAGAGAAGGCCCTCCCCCTGGGGGTCGCCAGCTGACATTGTCTAACTGACGGCACCCTGAGGAGGCCCTCCCTGTGTGAGCGCACTGGGCGATGGGAAGTCGTTCCCGGCAGTAGATGGTCCTGCAACTATCCCAGGCCTAGGCCACGTAGGGCTTTAAAGGTAAGTACCAACAACTTAAATATCACCCGGAGGGCAACCGGTAACCAATGCAGCTCACGCAGGAGGGGTGTAATATGGGAGTATCAGGATGCTCCCATCACTACCCACGTGGCCACATTCTGCACCAGCTGGAGCCTCCGGGTGGTCTTCAAGGGCAGCCCCATGTAGAGAGCATTGCAGTAATCTATACGGGAGGTAATGAGTGCGTGAGTGACCGTATGTAGGGCATCTTGGTCCAGATAGGGGCGCAACTGGCGCACCAGGCGAACCTGGGCAAATGCCCCCCTGGCCACAACTCCTATATTATCTTCAAAACTGAGTCGTGTATCCAGGAGGATGCCTAAGTTGTGCGCCCTATCAATGGGAGGTAACACACCTCCTCCCACAACCAAAGATGGAACCTCTTGGACTAAATGAGATGCCGGTACGTAAAGCCACTCAGTCTTGGCCGGGTTGAGCTGGAGCCTGTTCTTCCCCATCCAGATCTGTACCGCTTCCAGGCAACGGGATATCACGTCGAGGGCATCGCTGGGTTGGTTCGGGGTGGAGATGAAAAGCTGGGTATCATCAGCATATTGATGATACCTCACCCCGAAACCACGGATGATCTCACCCAGTGGCTTCATGTAGATGTTGAACATGAGGGGAGAGAGGACCGACCCCCGAGGCACCCCACAACTAAGGGGCCTCGGGGTTGACTTCTGTCCTCCTGCCAACACCGTCTGTGAACGGCCTGAGAGGTAGGAGGAGAACCACCGTAAAATGGTGCCTCCCACTCCCAACCCCTCAAGATGTCGCAGCAAGATACCATGGTCGATGGTATCAAAAGCCGCTGAGAGATCTAATAGGACCAGGACAGAGGAATAACCCCTATCTTGGGCCCACAAAAAGATCATCCACCAGCGCGACCAATGCTGTCTCCGTGCTGTACCCGGGACTGAAACCCGATTGGTACGGGTCCAGATACTCAGTTTCCTCCAGGACCAAAGGGAGCTGCCGAGCCACCACACTCTCAACAACCTTCACAAGGAAGCGAAGGTTGGAGACAGGACGAAAGTTATTTAAAATAGCTGGATCCAAGGCAGGTTTCTTGAGGAGGGGCCTCACCACCGCCTCCTTCAAGGTGGCGGGGAAGCACCCCTCACTCAAAGAAGCATTAATAACTGCCAGGAGCCAGCCTCGTGTAGCCTCCCGAGCCGCATAAACCAGCCAGGAGGGACACGGGTCCAACAAACACGTGGCAGCACTTGATTTCCCCATGATCCTGTCCACTTCATCCGGAGTCACAGGATCAAACTCCTCCCAAATGTTATCGGCCAAACCCATCGCTTCCCCCTCGTCAGACACTGCCCAGTTGGAGTCCAGACCAGCCCGAATCTGAGCGATATATATCTTTTATATATCTTTCCATTTGACAGAGCTGCTGGGATTGATTCAGTTGACCACCAAGATTTTAAGATGCAGTTAGCAATCAACTGCTAATCGTAATTATGCGACTGAAAAAAATCAACATGGGATCATAGGACATAATATATTGTATACTGCAAATGTGTTAAAGCTAACTGGGTAGTCCTTAATGTATGGCCACAATTGGGACAGAAGTTTCATTGCTAAGTAAGGCAGTTGTTGTGCCCAATTTTATGACCTTTTTTCCATGGTTGTTAGGCAAATCACTGTAGTTGTTAAGTGAATCATGTGGTTATTAAGGGAATCCAGCTTTTCTCATTGACTTTGCTTATCGGAAGTTGACTGGGAAGATCACAAATGGTGACCCAGGATGCTGCAAACGTCATAAATAGAGGTTAGTTACCAAGTGCCTGAATTTTGATCAAGTGACCCTGGGGATGCTGTAACAGTTGTAAATGCAAGGACAGTTGTAAATCACTTTTTTCAGTGCTGTTGTAACTTTGAATGGTCATGTTTGGTAGCCACAATAACAGTTATATTGCATGTTGTCATGAAAAATCTTTGAGAAATATAGACTACCTGTATGATAAATTATGTTACAATTTATTAAACACTCCTTGCTCAAACACACAAGGCACAGAAAGCACCTGTCTACTGATAGAGACCTATTGCTACACTTATATACCTTCTATTTTCACCACAATAACAACCCTGTGATTGGGCTGAGAGAGAATGACTGGTCCAAAGTCACTCAGCTGGCTTTCATGGCTAGGGCAGGATTAGAACTCACCATCTCCTGGTTTCTCTTTCCCTAATAAATAGTAAATTGCAGAATTCAAAGAAAAATAATAATAATAATAATAATAATTTAATTTCTATACCGCCCTTCTCCCGAAGGACTCAGGGCGGTGTACAGGGCAAATACAATAAAAATACAATATACAAAAACTAAAAAGGAATTAAATAGTGCAGCCCAATAACAATAAAAATAATACAATTAATATTAATATTAAAATACCCCAAACCCATCAGACCAGGCCGGCTTGTTCGAATAAGTATGTTTTTAGATCACGTCGGAAGGAGCGAAGGTCAGGAGCCATCTGGAGCTCAACCGGTAAACGGTTCCAAAGGTCTGGCGTGCCCACAGAGAACGCCCTCCCCCTGGGGGTCGCCAGTCAACACTCTTTGACCGACGGCACCCTAAGGAGGCCCTCTCTGTGGGACCGCACTGGACGAAGGGAAGTTGATGCCGGCAGCAGGTGCTCACGTAAGTAATCCGGACCCATGCCATTTAGGGCTTTATAGGTCATTACCAGCACCTTGAATCTTACCCAGAGGGCAACCGGAAGCCAATGCAGCTCGCAGAGTAGGGGTGTTACATGGGAGTATCGGGGAAACCCCCACCACCACTCACGTGGCTGCATTCTGCACCAGCTGAAGCCTCTGAGTAGTCCTCAAGGGCAGCCCCATGTAGAGTGCATTGCAGTAGTCCAAACGGGAGGTCACGAGCGCATGAGTGACTGTACACAAGGCATCTCGGTCCAGATAGGGCCACAACTGGCGCACCAGGCGAACCTGGGCGAAGGCCCCCCTAGTCACAGTTCCAATATGATCTTCCAAGGAGAGCTGTGAATCTAGGAGGACACCCAAGTTGCGAGCCCTATCTACGGGGGGTAATATCTCAACCCCCATGGTTAGAGATGGAATAATCTGAATTTCCCGAGATGCCGGCACACACAGCCACTCAGTCTTGTCGGGGTTGAGCCGAAGCCTGTTCCTCCCCATCCAGACCCGAACCGCCTCCAGGCAATGGGACATCACATCGAGGGCATCACTGGGGTGGTTTGGGGTAGAGATGAAAAGCTGGGTATCATCAGCATATTGATGATACCCAACCCCAAAACCACGAATGATCTCACCCAGCGGCTTCATATAGATGTTGAACAGGAGAGGCGAGAGGACCGACCCCTGAGGAACTCCACAAATAAGAGGCCTCGAAGCCCACCTCTGCCCTCCTGCCAACACCGACTGCGAACGTCCCAGGAGGTAGGAGGAGAACCACCGTAAAACGGTGCCTCCCACTCCCAACCCCCTGAGACGCCGCAGTAAGATACCATGGTCGATGGTATCAAAAGCCGCTGAGAGGTCTAATAGGACTAGGACAGAGGAACAACCCCTGTCCCGAGCCCGCCAGAGATCATTCACCAGCACGACCAATGCTGTCTCTGTGCTGTACCCGGGCCTGAAACCCAATTGGTACGGGTCCAGATAATCAGTTTCCTCCAGGAACAAAGGAAGCTGATGTGCCACCACACTCTCAACAACCTTCGCAAGAAAGCGAAGGCTGGAAACCGGACGATAGTTGTTTAAAACAGCTGGGTCCAGGGCAGGCTTCTTGAGGAGGGGTCTCACCACCGCCTCCTTCAAGGCGGCGGGGTAACTGCCCTCACTCAAAGAAGCAGTTATCACTGCCTGAAGCCAGCTTCGTGTCCCCTCCCGAGCCGAATAAACCAGCCAGGAGGGGCACGGGTCCAATAAACGTGGTGGAGCTCAGCTTCCCCATAATCCTGTCCACCTCTTCTTATTATAAAGAAGTGATTTCAGATTTTCTTTTGCAGCAGTTATAAATATAAGCTAAATTCCTACTGTATGCTACAGTATTGTTCACTTTTCTCTATAATCTATCATTTCCTATATTGTGTAGGAGCAATATGGAAAACTTCTATAAGCTTCTTTGTTGCATACATGCTATCAGATGTGATCCTGTTTTTTTTCTTCTGAAGTCCATATTTCAAGAAGAACACTATGTTGAGGGCCATTTGCTGAGTGGCTGAAACAAGTAAGATCAGGCCACAGTCAGAGGTCATTGGGGACACCCATTCATTTTTTAATCTTCTTGTCATTTGACTGTTTCTTTAAAGCAATCAGAAACTGAAATAAGTATGATCCAAATATCTAAATTATCTTTTTTAGAGGATTGTTTGAAACTTAGCCAAACAACCAGGAAGACATATGTAGATATAGGTTGTCCATTTGTTTATTTGCTATTTCCAAAAAAGGTTTCTAAGTTTTCATACTTGGAAGTAATCAATATAAAACTAGGAGCCATACATAACTATTGTATCATGTATTTTGCCGATATAATTCCTATTATATCAAGTTGCAAATTGCAACCTATTTGTGTGTTTCAAACCATCGTCTGAAGTGTAGAAAACCTAAAAGTCATCTTATATCAATTACTGCATCTGATACATAAAAATCCAATCTTGACTCTTTGTTTATGGTAATATCTACCATAAACAAGGACTGCATCATAATATGTATGTTATATTTTTATCTTTATGACACAATTTTGAGAACTGTATTGCCTATTTGGGGGTTTGAAAAACCCAATATACTGAATAGAGTTTATAGAAATATTTTTAAAAAGACTGATAAATGGAGTTACATGAAGAATGCATATCAAATTGAGCATAGTGCATTACATAAAATAATGTAAATAGATTTTTGATGGAATACTGTAGATGTCACTATTTTCTAAATCCTTAAGTGCATAAATGAAAAAGGATACACAGAGTGATTTTTGTTTTACTTTTCTGCAGATTTGACTTGTAACTAGGAGCATCCTTCAGCCTTTTTCTCGATATTGGTAATAAATATCAGTCTAAAATCCAAGTCGGTTCGTTGCCCCGTCCCTCCTTTTGTCTTTATTAAAGAGTGCAGCTTCTCCACGTAAAAGCAAGGCGCAAATGACGAGAACTGTTTTCCGATTGCCATGGTTATAGTTTTCTGATTAATTTTTATTGGTTAATTCCCCGGAGAGGAAGCCGGGAGAGTTCGCTTCAGACGGCGGTTACGTTTTCTGCCATCGGCGCCTTGTTGTTAAAATTTACGACGAGTCGGTTTATTTTTAACGCAAGCTCTGCTTGCTGGCAGTTGGCGGCAGAGAAACGAGAGCTGTCTGGTTTTTCTGTCAGGGATGCTGTGATGGTGGGCGGGAACATCCCTTTTTCTCCTTTGCCGTGTTGCGCCGCGCCTCGACTCGCTTTTCTCTCCTCTCCTCTGCACTGCAGAGGTCCCTCCAGCTAAGAGCCAGCTGGCCGCCTTCGTCGCCTCTTCAAAGTTGCTCTAATTCTCTCCGCCCTCAAACGTCGGCTCACCCACCCCCGAGCCCGAGCCTTTCTGAATTAGAAACGCCGAATGTCCGGATTGCGTCACTAGTCGCGAGTGTCGGCTGAACCTGCGGGAAGCTGGGGCGACCGCTGGCCCTGGAAATCCAGTGGATGGTGCGTTTGGCTCCTGCTTGTGGTCATCCATGAGGCAAGACAGACTGACGAGTTCCCTGAGGCGAGGGGGAAGGTGTTTAAAGCGTCAAAGCACCGGCGGAGGTGGCAGCGTGAGTACCATCCTGAGTAACGTGTTGAAGAAAAGGAGCTGCATATCTCGAACTGCGCCTCGCCTTCTGTGCACTTTGGAGCCGGGTAAGGGCTGCCGCAGGCCGTCCGGGCCGCGGTCTCGCGTGTTCCCTGCCTTTGTCGGAAAAAAGGGCGCTTCCTTGGTCTGCGGGAGGGATTTTTGGTTTTTCCGGAAGGTTTAAGCGCATCAAGATTTAATTGCCTGCGCTTGGGCCAGAGAGGAGGGGACTATTGAGGAAGGTAAATGCCCGGAGTCACTTTACTGCGCTTCTAACTGATCTCCGGGAATCGGGCAGGCCGAATTCGGGGTGGGGGAAGTGTTTGCTTAGGAATCCTGCGCGTGCTTGGCCAGGTGGTCGTGGTGATGGAGAAGGACGAGGAACAGCTTGATGGTTGCTACGCCCGTAAGCAGCGGAAAGGCCACTTTATTGAGCCTCGGTCAGGGAGCGGCGTGAGATTTCTAGAAATGGCGACGGGGCTGCAGAATTTCCCAAGGGCTGTTATGTGGAAAGGAGCAGACTTCCCATCAATACGTATTGTTTGAATCACTCCGAGAATAACATTCAATATCAAAACTCAACATATAGTATTGTCTAGTATAGCACATTAAAATTTCCTTCTAGCAAACGGGAATTAAAAAATATAGAATATGAATATGAAATAGAAAATATGGTGCAACGCTTGAGAATTCAGGTTCTTTCCCCCTTTAATTGGCAGCTGTTTAAACAGTCTGGATAATGAAAATCTTTCATGAAGGACTCTTGGTAAAGAGCTATTGGAAAATAACCATGTAGAAAGACAACAGTAAAACATGTCTTTTACTGAAAATATTTGTGAAAAGCAGAAAGCATGGAAAACAAGATGAAAACTCATGCAGCAAATTCAAGCAAACTGATTTGCAGTAATCACCTCATTGTCATGTACTACTCTAGAGACACTATTTACATCTCAGTTTTTTTTTTATACTTTATTGAGGTGATTGAGAAGTTGGAATTAATATGTTTTCTTGTATCTAGTTGAATTACATAGCAAATTAAGTTGATAATTAAAAGGACATCATTGATGTATGTATTCATTTGTGTATCTTTTCATTTGCTAGTAGAGATCTTATAATAGTACTTAATTCTATATTGGCAAAACTTGTAACCAATTATATCATTATCTTTAGACTAATTTAATTTGGAATCTCTTAGCAAAATAATTTACAACACTCCTGATCAGATTTTGTTGCATGTAGCAATTGTTAAAATCTTTTGAAAAAAATTGACATTAAGGATGTAAAATTACAGTAAGAACCATAGATTCTATTAATTGCTTTGATATGATGCAAATTATCTTTTAAGGAAATTAAAAACAATCTAATTTGACCATACACTTCTGGGAAATTTTGCCATGCTACTCAATTTGAGGGAATTATAAATAAATGGAGAATCTGATACTGTGAACACAAACTTCTCAAAATTGCTTTGAGTAGTTATGAGGAAAAAGGAAGAAGTATTGGGTATGTTTGTTGCCTTGCATTGACAAAAATATGCTGTAATAATTTTGTAAGGACTGTCAGATGATCTTTCAGCACTATTTGCTTGGACAGCGACATTCTATAACGGAGGGATCTTCCTTGGTTAATGTGCAATATCAAATGCACTACTATAAAGGCAGACTTCTTCAAGTCAAGCTTAACTCCTGGTGACTTGATGGACCATTCAAGTCTGTACCTTTGCAACTATTTGTATTAATTTATGTAGTTGATTACTGGCATATAAAATTAATATTTCAAAATATGGATATAATTTTGAAATACTTCAGGGACATACACAAAAATGGGAAACATTGAACAAAATATTACATTTTAGAAGTTCTGTCAGTCGGTTTTGGGCTGCTATGTCCAGTGCAGGAAAACACAGAAACAGTGCAACCCTCTTCTCCCAAGTTAACAGGCCAGGTAGTATTTTAAAAGAAACACTGAATTTTCTCAAAAGGACCACAATAGGATGCAAGGCTGCAGTGATAAATGAAGAACATGGAAGTCAGCAACTCTAAAAAAATAGTGTAAGGAAGCAATGTGGAGTTTTGGGGGGGGGAAAGGATGATGATGATGAGTGCACTGTGGATGATCTTTTTTTATACTGATTGTGAAATTATCAGAGTGTCATTGAAGATGACATGCTCAGTGCATAGACAATAACAGAAGCATCCAAGAACAGTGCACACAAACCTAAGCTAGTAGACCAATCAGTATTGGTGTGTATTGTGTTGCATTTGAAATATACTTTGAAATCTCCATAAATACAAGGGTACTAGAGAACACAACATGCAGAGTACAAGAGGATGAACTAACAATGACATCATAGTAAAAACAATTTGATTTACTCTTTGCTTTTCAAATACACTCAAAATAAAAAACTACAAATATCCAAGTAAACCAATGAACAAAATGTAGGAAAAAAAGATGGCAAGTGATGATTTGCTAAGTGTAGCCATCTGTTTTGAGCTCTGTGAATCCTCTTTTTATTTTGATAGTTGTGGCTTTGGAGTGTTTTTGAAGATGAAACACAACATACTGTATATATGAATTTCATATCTCTTTAATCTCAACATTAATGAATTAGCAGATCAGGGTTCATGTACACATTAAACAAGCAAAGCAATCAAACCTGTATGTATTATTACTTTTTGCATTTACTACAGTTGTGTGCAAAGTTAAGCACAATGTTCCATACAAATGTAAAAGTAGACATTTTTAACATTAGCACCAATGATCCACTTGCTTTTTTTGTTTGAAGGCCATAGATCAGGGGTCTTCAAACTCGGCCCTTTTATGACTCATGGACTTTAACTCTCAGAATTCCTCAGCCAGGCATGCCTGGCTGAGGAATTCTGGGAGTTGAAGTCCATGAGTCATAAAAGGGCCGAGTTTGAAGACCCCTGCCATAGATGATAGCAAGAATTCAGTTTCTCATAGGAATTGTTAACATAAACAGCAGTTTAGCTTCTAGGAATGCAGTGGTGTGATAAGTGGAAAAGAATAGCATTTTTCATTTGTCTGAGCTATGTGTCTGTTGTGATCACATCAGTGCTATATGTGCTTGTGTGTCTTTGTATGCTATGAGTGCCTGTGTCCTCAGAGCTAGCACTTGTTTGAGCCACATTCATGAAGACATATGAGCCATGAAGGACAGTGAGTCATTTGAGAGATGGTAGATAAATCCCATTGTATCTCAGATAGTGCAGAAGCCACATAAAACCACACAGAGCAGGGATGTCAAACTGCCGGCCTGTGGGCCAGATGCGTCATGCCGAAACCACGCCCACCCCATTGCCGGCAATGGAGAAAAAGTCATGATACGTCATGACACATCACATGACTTTGCAAGTTTGACACCCCTGATATAGAGTCTCTTCTAGTGTCAGCTCAGTGGTACTGCTCAGAGATTGAAAGGATCAGCTGGGTGAGCCATATAGATCTCATTCATTGTGCTTCTCCCAGAGACTTGCTTCAGTGATGTGGTTAGAGTGTGAATGTGACCCAGGTGTGTTAATTCTCAGAAACAGCACCTCTTCTTATCAGAACTATCTATAGTCAGTGACAGGCTGCTGCTAGTGGTCTGTGAAAAGAGGTAAGGGTCTAATCATCACTCTCCTATCAGACCAGATGACAGGTCTGGGAAGTCTAGTAAGGGGAGATTACCTTAGACAAATTTCTCCACCAAATTTGCCTCCAGGCTTCATCAATGGAATGTCACTATGTGACATTATGTTATTTTATGTGTAAAATATTGTGTTTATGCAGAAAGAGATTATCATATCCCATATTTTAATTTTTTCTCCATATTTGTTTTTAGTTCAGAATATTATTTGCTTAATGTCAGGTGACATATTAATAATAATATAATTCACTGTAAAAAGTTGCATTATTTTTATATAGCAATATTGATATTTTAGGTTATGTTATCCTTGCATTAATTTGGCATATCAACTTTATATTATGCTATCTAATGTGATGCAGTTTCAATCCATAAATGAAGATACTTGTAATTGTTTTCTATTTGTGTTGCATAGGAGTGGACACAAAGTTGAAGTTTACACTTGAGCCATCATTAGGTCAGAATGGTTTTCAACAGGTAACTGATTTTTATTCATTGCAATAAATTGTCTTACAAAAAATCTTACTAATTTAAGTAAAGATTATTATGAAATAATAAGTTTAAATATTTTTCCAAGCATGTGGACGAATAATAATTTAAAAGCTGCATTAATTAATTAAAGCTGGGATGTATTATATTATTTGAAAAAGCTGAACTGTAATTGTATTTGTTCCATTTTATTTTGATTTTTTCTTAGTGGGAATTATTATTTTTTCAAGAGAAAGAAGCTCAAAGTATTAAAATCAATTGTATATTTTTGCAGTTCTTGTATAAATGAAATAATACATAGCACCTTTTTCTTCTCTGTTTTGCAATTCTACTTAAATATTTTGTGGCCAAATAGTTTAATGCAGGGGTCCCCAACCTATGATCTGCAGCCCACTGCCAGGCCATGGTCTACTGGTCACTGGGCCGTGGGACAGGCTGGCTAGTGCGTGCACTCACCCCCACTTGTGCTATAGCCCACAGACCCATTCATGCATGTGTGATGCGCTAGCAGAAGCGGCAGCTAGCACCTGTGTGCATGTGCAAATGGGGCCACTAGCACCATGTGGGTTGTGTGGCCCATTCGCCATGCATGCGGGGCTAGTGGCAGTAGCGGATAGCGCATGTGTGCATGTGCAAGTGGGGATGCTAGCACTGTGAGGGTGCGCAAGGCCCCATCTCTGCACAGCTCCATTTATGCATGGCCCTGTTCATGTGCATGTGCAAATTTCCCAGCTGCTCCCTTTCCCTCCAGGCCACCAGCATGAAAAGGTTGGTGACCTCTGATTTAATGGTACATATTGCTTCCATAATATTGAAATACATGTTGTCCTTAACTTACAATCACAACTTAAACCAGCATTTCCACTGTTAAGCAAGGCAGTTCTTAAGTGAATCACACCCAATTTTACTATAATTTTTGCGCTAGTTTTTAAGCAAAGCTGGCTTTTTCCATTGACTTTGTTTGTTGGAAGCTGACTGGGAAAGTCGCAAATGGTTATCATGTGATCCCACGACACTGCAACTGTCATAACTACATGCCAATTGCCAAATGCCTGAATTTTGATCATATAACAGTAGGGATGCTGGGACGGTTTAAGTGTGAGTACCAGTTGTAAATAATTTTTTCCAGTGTTGTAACTTCAGATGGTCACTAAATGAATGGTTGTAAGTTAAGGATCACCTGCATCTTATGTTGAATTGGAATAATTTAACTCTGTTGGGATGGTTGCTTTTAGTGGCACGATGCTCTCAAAGCAGTGGCTAGGCTGTCAACAGGAATTCCAAAGGAGTGGAGAAGAAAGGTAAGTAAACTCCTGTCCTTCATTGAATGCATAGTGATCGACATTATGTGAAGCTCTGGATTGAAGATAAATAGCTGCTGTTTATTCCAGCAATAAAAACTTCCATGTATTTAACGCTATAGACTAGGTACCAGTAAAAGTTTCTAATTAAGCAAAGTCCTTCTTAGAAAAATACTGAGAATAGGAATAACAAACAGACTAGAAAAGGTGTTTTTTTAATGCTGTAGCAAGAGAAAGGTAATTTAAAAAGTCCAATTAAATTAGGAAATGCACAAATTCTAAAATAAATACCTGCTAATAAACATAATTTTATTTCGGTCATTGATCAATAAAAATATGTTCAATAAAATGAACAGAAAACTATCCCTTAAGAACAAGAATTATTAACAACCATTTGTGCGCTCAGTTTCTTTTGGATTACTCTTTCCAAGAAATATTTGTAATTGTATGCCAATATTAGAAGGGTCAGTCTGCTAGAGTTGTGATGTAGTTTCAACGAGTAGTTAAACATATTTATCCACAGATTAGATTCATGTTTATGGCTTGTTGAAATATTGTATTTTGAACACACTGGGTAACCTGGAAATTTTGTTGAATCATTTCTAAGGTGATCACACTATTATATGGCTAATATATCTCTCCATAAACTTATACATTTCCCTATATACAAATATTTCCTAGCTATGAACTAGGTAACTTATTTTAATTTAGCATATGGTTTTTAATTATGAATACTTGATATCATTGTAAACTTTATTGTGTAAAATAAGCTGAACAAAGAAGTAGATTTAGAAAATAATATTACTTAAAAAGTTATTTTAAGTATATTTCTGTGTAGGACATATATTAAAGTTTCCTAGTTATATGCTTGGAATTATTTAAACAAATAATTTCCACCCATATACCTATGTCTTGCTGGTAGAAATGTTATTCCTATGAGGGAAGTCACAGATCATAGTCAGGTGGTTAGTTAGATTATCTAGCTTCCAAAAGAATCCCTGAAATGCATAAATATTGCTTCACAATACTGTATAGGTTTCTCATAATGATGTGTGGAATTCTGAATGCCTGCCTAAAATAGTAGGACTGCTAAATATCTTTTTTCTATATAGATGATAGATTTTCTTTTTCTATATTCCATGTTACAGTTCTATTTCCCCCTGAATTTAGTCTACCTATGAAAAATGGATTTAGATTACAGTAGTTATTAATAATTTGCAGTTAAGAAAAGATGAAGGCTTGAATGGTATAAACTAACAGGTGAATTTCAAACTTTCAAATTATACTATATTTAATGTTACTGAATAAGCTATACAGAACTCTATTTTGGAAAAAGACTTCTATATTTTGAATTTTTGGAATGAGCCTGCTATCATATATTACATGTAGGTGAGCTATAATTGTTAGGGCTATGTGATTGTTTGGCTAAGAGATTTAACAGAAAATCAGTTTTTTTGCATGATCAAACTGTTTTCCTAAATCAGTTGCCAGTTTCAGTTGTTAGTCTGACATCATATGCATTGATTCAGTTTGGACAAATTTTGCACTTCATATCAAAATGATTCAATGAAATCAGTTCACTATACTGTATAAGTGTGACTGAGTGCAATTCACACATTTGTATTCACTCTGCTTGCACAGGAGTGTGTAAGTGTGTATTCATATGTACACCTGCTTCTACTTTTTTCAATAGTAAAAGTACATAAATATATGCCAACGGTAGTTAACTAAAAGCCATGCCTACTTGCTCTAATCATTGTTTAAAAATCCCAGCTCAGTTTAGCTTATTGTCTGAACATAAAAAGGCTAAAGCTGGATAGGTGCAGCACAGAGACGTGGTGCATCTATAATGTAACCATCTAATTTAGCTTCCTGCCCCTCCACAGAAAACACAAAATCTAAAGAGAGGAAGATGCTAAGCCTCCATGCTGTATATTTTCAGAATTCCTGGTCACATTCTGATGGGGCATGGTACATTCTGCCTCTTCCTTAATTTTAGGATAAGTGAACACATTTATGCTTCTGTGCTATATACAATTGATGGAAACATATTAAATACGCAGAATATTTTTGAATAGTTGGAAAATGCAACTCATTTCAAGCAAAGCTAAGATTGTTTGTGGTATATCTTTTAAGGTTTGGCTCACCTTGGCAGATCACTATTTAAAGAGTATAGCGATTGACTGGGATAAAACTATGCGTTTCACTTTCAATGACCAAAGTAATCCTGATGATGATTCCATGGGAATACAGATTGTGAAGGTATTTAAAAGCTTATTAATTTGCTTATTAAATTCTTTACTTTCATAGCATAATAAAAGAAGACTATCTGCTTATGTGCTGAGTGTTCTTATATTGATTATAGTAATAAAGAAATTATAATTTCACACTACTGTGAACAATTTCCCTGCTTTCTTTATTTTTGAACTACTAATGGTACATTTATTTTTTCATTTTATACTGGTTTTGTAGAATAATGTCCATATCAAACAAATAATTATCAGATTTGTCTTCAAAATTGCAAAACAAATAAAACAGTAAACAGAACAATAATAGATTATCACTTCCAGAGTAGATTCAATTCTTATGAAATGTATTAAGAGAGTTTCCAAAGTAACAAAAATTTAATTCTATGAATGCCCAAATAAAAAAAGTAGCTGGATAAAGGAAAAATGCTATCTCTTTTCTCTTACTGTTTTTTAAAGTTTTTATTGATTTTTAATACAATTCAAAAGTATTTATTCAACTTTATCAATTTTAGTGAGTTTATCATTCACGAATACACATTGAATTCCTAACCCTTTATTCTTTTCTCCAGCCATTGATAAAATAAGTCCCAAGTTTGAAAATATTCTGTTTTTTCTTTTTCTTTCAACCTCAGAGTAAGTCTGTCCATTTCTGCACAATCTAGTATTTTTTTAATTATTTCTTCCTCTGGTGGTATTTCTTCATTTTTCCAATATTGTGCGAATGTGATTCTTGCCGCTGTTATCACTTGTAAAATCAAGTATATACTCTGTTTGTCAATCTTTTCTGTCATTATACCTAATAAAAAAAAGTTCAGGTTTAAAAATCTACATGTTTTTCCAACATCTTTTCGAGCCAAATATGTATTTTTGTCCAATATCTCTTTGCTTTAACACATGTCCACCATACACGATAATAAGTACCTGATTTATGATTACATTTCCAACATCTATCTGACATATTTTTAAACATTTTTAAACAAATTCTTTGCCCATGTTATCATTGTTTCTTTTACTTGTTCATTTTCCATTTTAAAATTCAATAAAAAGTTATACATTTTCTTAATTAGTTTCTCATCAGAGGATAATAATATCTGATCAAACAAGGTCTGATCTTTATAAAATCCATACAGTTTAACATATTTGTCATATCTCACCTGCATTTATAAATATGCCCACCATGATAGGTCAATACCTTGATTTTCCATCTCTTGTTTAGATTTTAAATTCCGTTCAGAGTTTAGAATATCTTTATATGTCCATATTTTCTCAAAACTGACTAAATTTGGATGTACAAATGCTTCCATTGTTGAAAGTCATCCTGGAATTTTCAAGTATATTTTACATTTTATTTTTTCCCATGTTAGTAATAATGCATTTCCAATATAGTAGTTTTGAAAATATTTATGAATTTTGGCTTTCCCATACCGTAAGAAAATATGCTAACTGAGTTGTAAGTCATGTCCCTCCAAATACAACAACCTTTTATTTCTAAGATTTATCCTTTCTTTTACCCATGTTAGTACTGATGCTTGATAATATAAAACCCACTCTGGCAAGCCAAAACCTCCATTTTCCTTAGCTTCTTGTAACATTTTCAATTTAATTCTAGCTTTCTTTCCTTGCCAACTAAAATTTAAAATTAAAGAATTTTAAGTCTTCAAAGATTCCCCCCCCCAGTTTTATAGGTATCGTTAGCAATTCTTCCCAACATTGACATTTGCAAGTTTTTCCATTTTTCCAAGTCAAGTGTTATTTGATTCAATAATTTTGTATAGTTATTTTCCTTTATCATTGAACATCTTGCTGTCAGGTATATTCCCAAGTATTTAACCTTTTTGACTATTTGTAATTCTATTTTTTCTGACTTTTTTGTTTATCTTCAGTCCTGTTATCTCTCCAAACTGTTCTATCTTTTCTAATAATTTAGGAATCATCTCTAAAGGTTCCTCTAGGATAAATACTAGGTTATCTGCAAATGCTTGCAATTTATAAGTTTCACCTTTTATTTCTAGTCCTTTAATTTCTGGGTCTTGTCTAATATTTCTATTTAAAACTTCCAAACTTAAAATAAATAACAATGGAGATAATGTCTTGTGCCTTTTCCTATGTTGAAATTCACTGTATAATCTCCATTTACAATCACTTTTGCTGTTTGTTTGTGATATATTGTTGTAATCATATGTATACAATTTTGTCCAAAGTCCATTGTTTTTAGTTGTTGAGTCATA
Organism: Vipera berus; assembly: GCF_964194415.1. Lineage (NCBI taxonomy): Eukaryota > Metazoa > Chordata > Lepidosauria > Squamata > Viperidae > Vipera > Vipera berus. The sequence continues at coordinate 42,450,837 of NC_138208.1, forward strand.
AATTGCCAGGAAACATTATCATATGCCTTTTGAGCATCTAATACTAATGCCAATTGTTTCCCTGGATGCATTTCATAATATTCCAATATGTCCATTGTAACTCTTAAATTATTTTTATTTGTCTCTTTGGTAGAAATCCATTTTGATCTGGATGTATAAATTCAGTTAGAAATCTTTTCAGTCTCTCCACCATTATTGAAGTAAAGATTTTATACTCCACCTTTAGTAATGATATCAGTCTGTAATTTTTTTTATCTGTGTCAGGTCTGAGTCCTCTTTTGGTATCAAAGTAATATTTGCTTCTGTCAATGTGTTTGGGAGTGTTATGTATTGAATATATATAAAGTTGTGTTAATCCCTGCTAAAGTGAAACTAACTTAACTCCAACTGCTTGTGAAGCTAAAATGAAACTAACCTTTAGATGACTCTGACTGTTAACTCCAACTGTTTTGGAGGGAAACTTTGAACATTCATATTTGGGAGGATTTTTCAAGTATTGTGATTGGTTAAGGCCCTGTGGGCTCAGAGTATAAATTACAGGTAATTGCCTGCAGTTCTCCAGTTCTAGTTCTAGTTTGAGTCAATAAATAATGTTGTAACTACGCTGGTCTGCTCCTTGCCTACTGAAGCCCACTACTCACTAGTGGCAATGAAGGTGGAATACTGCAGAGGAGAGAGCTGCTGCTAACCAAGAGACTGAAATCACTGGGTGATAGGCTGGGTAAAGAGCCCCGGCAGGCTTAGTTCTCACCCCCCTTGCCTACCAGTAAGCCACACTGGAGGCATGCTGAAATCACTAGGTGTCAGACCAGGTAAAGAGCCCTGGTGGGATCATGCTCCCTGTCCTGCCTGCCAGTAAGACACACTGGAGGCACAGATATACCTGAGGGATCTGTCCCCAGGATCCCAAAGTGCAGCACAACTCCAACCACAGCAGTACAGGCATTAACCAGCACCACAGGGGCCTCCCCAAAATGACTAAATTGGGAAGGCTCAATGAATTCGATATTACTCATGCGGAACAGTGGAGCTCATACATCTCCCAAGTAGACAACTATCTCCGGGTTAACCAGATTACAGACAATGGCCTGAAGGCAGCAACCTTACTATGTGTCTGTGGACAAGCCACATTTGATATCACTGAAAACCTGATAGCACTGGCAAGTATAGAGACTGTGGCCTACACGGACCTCAAGAAAAAATTAAGGGAACATTTTGAGCTGAAACTCTCAGCTGTTGCCATGCATTCGAGCAACGTGAGCAGAGATCCGGGGAATCTGCAGCAGAGTTTGTGGCATCCCTTCACCAAGCTTCGCGTCAATGCGAGTTCCCTGACCAGGAAGACCGTCTCAGAGACAGGCTGTTTTGCAGCCTGCATAATAGAGAATTACAGCAGTGCCTATTCGCCATGGAGAAACTGACTTTCCAAGATGCATTGAAGGAAGTCATGGCGAAAGAGGCTTCCAGAAGGGCACTTAAAACACACTCTCCGGCCACCTAAAACACATACCAGCCCCACAGTGATCCATCAAGAGACCGCAGAAGGCTCAGGGGAGGCCGGTGAGAGTGAAGAAATCGATCATTTGTGGAGAGAGCCACCCAGACAGCCACACTCCACAGAACAAGCAACTTCCCGACAGAGCTGCGCAAACTGCAGGGGACAGCATGAAAGAACAGTGCAGATTCTGCACAGCAGTATGCCGTGCCTGTGGAAAGCAAGGGCACCTTGCCAAAGTTTGCAGAGGTTGTCAGCGGGAAACGAAACCTGTGACACAGCAGCACAAGGGGAAATGGCCCCCAGGACAGAACAGAATTAAATACTACTCAGGAAGGCATAGCATCCAACGCACAGGGGCCCAACATTCCATCAAAGAAAAGATAAGACTCCAACTAAGACTGCAAGGGGTCCCATGCTTCATGGAGCTAGATACTGGATTGGCCCTGTCCATTATTTCCTGTAGGACTTTCATCCACATTTGCAAATTTAGCTGATGGGTTCCACTCAAATCATCGAGCTTAGTGTTAATGGACTTCCAGAATTGCTGTGTTCCCGTAAGGGGGGAAGCTACCATTAGAGTACAATTCAGATAGTTTGAGGGGGCCCTCAGCATATTGGTCATAGAGGGACTGTGCACCGGCTTCATAGGACTGGACTGGTTTGAGGCCCTGGGCATCAGGGTGATGGGCATCCGTTGAACACAAATAGCTGATCTAGCAGCAGTATGCCAACAATAAGCTGGCATATTCAGCACAGAGTTGGGACAATACAAAGGGGCACCCATTTCACTCAACCTCAATACAGCAGTAACTCCAATCTGATTAAAACCATGCAGGGTTCCCTTTGCTTTGAAGCCTAAAATTGATGCGGAACTAGACAAGCTGGTACAGCAGGGAATGCTCCAACCAGTGGACTGTAGCCAGTGGGAGACTCCAATAGTGACCCCAGTTAAGCCTAACGGGGACGTACACATCTGTGCAGACCACAAGTGCACCATAAACAAGGCACTACAGCAGCATGCTTACCCTGTACCAGTAGTTAGCCACATCCTCACTTCGCTCCAGGAAGGCCGAAACTTCGCTAAGTTAGACCTTGCCCAGGCTTACCAGCAGCTACCGGTAGATGACGCTACCGCAGAAGCACAAACAATCATCACACACAGAGGTGCATTCCGAGTGTGCTGCTTGCAGTTTGGGGTAAGCATAGCACCAGGGTTGTTCCAAAGTATTATGAAACGAACACTGAAGAACATTCCCGGCCTCTGCCCGTATTTTGATGACATCCTGATCATGAGGGAATCAGCAGTAGTCCTGGTGGAACATCTCCATGCAGTACTCCAATGTTTCTGCGAGGCAGGCCTAAAACTCAAGAAGGAAAAGTGCCAGATCGGCCTGGAATCCACAGAATTCCTGGGTTTCCGCATCGATGGTGCTGGAATCCACCTGTCTCATGCAAAGTTAAAGGCAATTCAGCAAGCCCCACACCAAAATCTAAGGGGGAGCTACAAGCATTCCTGGGCTTGCTCAATTTTTACCACTCCTTCTTACCACATAAGGCTGCCCTGGCAGAACTACTACACTGCCTACTGAAAAAAAATGCCCTGGGTTTGGTCACACACCCAATACAAAGCGTTCAAGGTGGTAAAATCATTGTTATTCTTGGACTCCATCCTAGCTCATTTCAATGAAAATCCACCAGTAACACTAGCCTGTGATGCTTCACCACATGGCATTGGGGCAATACTAAGCCACAGGATGCCTGATGGTAGAGAAGCCCCATCACATACTATTCTAGAATGTTGTCATCAGCTGAAAGAAACTATGCCCAGATAGACAAGGAAGCCCTCGCTATAGTGGCTGGCATTAAGAAGTTCTGCGACTTCTTATATGGATGAACCTTCACCATCTTTACAGACCACAAACCTCTGTTTGGTCTCTTCACAGCAAACAAACAGACACTGCAGATCCTGTCGCCGCAAATGCTACGATGGTCCATTTTCATGGCTGCATACTCATACTGGCTAGTCCACAATCCGGGTAAGGAAATGGCCACGCTGATGCTCTCAGTCGACTGCCTCTACTGCAGACTGATCTGGACCCAGCCCCAGCTTCTCGTATCCTGGTGATTCAGGACCTGACTGAAGCACCCCTACATGCAGGGGACATTGCAGCTGAAACCACCATGAACACTTAGCCATATTCTCAACTGGGTTTTAAGGGGATGGCCAGAGTCCTGGCCAAGCCCTGAGTTTCATCACTATACTTCTTGGAAAAATGAACTGTTGGCCCACAAGGGATGTGTGCTGTGGGGCAGCAGGGTTATCATTCTACCCAGTCTTTACTCCAGGGTGCTGGATTCCTTACACAAGGGGCTCCCAGGAATTGTTCAAATGAAGGCTCTAGGTGGGAGCTACTTGTGGTGGCCAGGCTTGGACAAGGACATTGAGAATCAAGTAAAGAGTTGCCAGGCCTGCCAAGAAACCCAACTGGAGATGCCACAAGCACCAGTGCACCACTGGGAGACCACGCACCCCCCATGGTCTTGCGTGCACATTGACTTTGCGGGCCCCTTCTAAGGGCAGGTGTTCCTAATTGTAGTAGACAGTTATTCCAAGTGGTTGGAAGTGGCACCAGTCTCATCGATGACAACAACCAGGGTCATGTAAGAGTTGCACCAGGTGTTCACCACACATAGTCTGCCAGATGTAATTGTGTTTGACAATGGGGCACAATTCACAGCAGGAGAGTTTCAATCTTTCCTCAACGCCAACATGATTTGGCATGTAACATCCGCTCCATTCGACCCCGTAACCAATGGACAGGCCGAACGAATGGTCAGGACCACAAAGGAGGTGCTCAAGCGGACGACGACTGGGGACTGGAATCACCACCTGGCGAACTTCCTCCTATGTCAACACACAACTCCCAGTGCAGCAACAGGTAGCAGCCCAGTGGAGCTGAGATGGGGCTGCTGGCTCACCACGAAGCTTGACTGACTTCACCAGACACAGTAGCAGCAGAGACGGCTCAACCAAAGCCCCCCAGGAACTTACAGCTGGGTGAATTGGTCTGGGCCAGGAACTATGGTAGTGGGGCACCTTGGGTGGCAGCTAGGGTAACTAAGATAATGGGGCCCTTGTCATACGAGGTTATTCTGGAAAATGATCGTATGTTCAGATGCCACATTGATCAGTTACGGCATCGGCAGGCCAGGCCAGCCCTGGGTGAGGATCCCAAGGTTTTATCAGACACACAAGAGAACTGTTTTCCTCCAAGTTTGCCTACATCACCCATGGCTGCCTCCGGGGACACGGAGGTATGAAGGGCCATAGAGCCGCTGTCACTCACGGGTGACCTAAACGGCCATCACGACTCTGTTCAACTAGAGATGGATAATACTCCACTTGAACAGGACTCTCCAATAACATTGCAGCAGTCCACCAGGATCCGTGGGCCCCCGGCCTATCTCAAAGACTATGAATATTGAACAGACTGAGGATGATAACTATCCTAGGGGAAAGGGGTGTTATGTATTGAATATATATAAAGTTGTGTTAATCCCTGCTAAAGTGAAACTAACTTAACTCCAACTGCTTGTGAAGCTAAAATGAAACTAACCTTTAGATGACTCTGACTGTTAACTCCAACTGTTTTGGAGGGAAACTTTGAACATTCATATTTGGGTGGGTTTTTCAAGTATTGTGGTTGGTTAAGTCCCTGTGGGCTTAGAGTATAAATTACAGGCAATTGCCTGCAGTTCTCCAGTTCTAGTTCTAGTTTGAGTCAATAAATAATGTTATAACTATGCTGGTCTACTCCTTGCCTATTGAAGCCCACTAAATAATAATAATAATAATAATAATAATAATAATAATAATAATAATAATAATAATAATAATAATAATAATAATAATAATAATAATAATAATAATTTAATTTCTATACCGCCCTTCTCCCGAAGGACTCAGGGCGGTGTGCAGGGCAATAAATACAATAAAAATACAGTGTACAAAAGTTAAGATAGAATTAAATATTAAAGCCCAATTATAGTAAAATTAATTAAAATTAATATTAAAATTCCCCAAACCCATCAGACTAGGCCGGCTTGTTCAAATAAATAAGTTTTTAGGTCACGGCGGAAGGAGCGAAGGTCAGGAGCCATCCAGAGCTCAACCGGTAAACGGTTCCAAAGGTCTGGCACGCCCACAGAGAATGCCCTCCCCCTGGGGGTTGCCAGTCAACACTCTCTGACCGACGGCACCCTGAGGAGGCCCTCACTGTGGGAGCGCACTGGACAAAGGGAAGTTGATGCCGGCAGCAGGTGCTCCTGTAAGTAATCTGGACCCATGCCATTTATGGCTTTATAGGTCATCACCAGCACCTTGAATCTCACCCGGAGGACAACCGGACGCCAATGCAGCTTGTGGAGTAGAGGTGTTACATGGGAGTATCGGGAAACCCCCAACACCAAAATAGGGAGTTTAGCCTCCAATAGAAGTTTATTACACACATATTTCAGCGGTACACTTAATGTATCTTGTAGACGTACGATTTTGTTGGGAGCCCATCTGGTCCCGGTGTTTTTTCGGTTTTTTGTCATCTTAACTTCTGTCAGTTCCATCATTGTTATTTTCTCATTTAACATAGTTTTAAAGTTTTCTAGAATTTTTGGTAAATTATTTTTTTTCCATATATTGAATTGTTTTCTCCCATGAAATTTCTTTTATATCATACAGTTTCTCACAATATCCTTTATCTTTTTTATTGCTTCATTTTTAAATTATAAACAGCCTTTTTTCATCTTCTAAATTATTTATCAATTTTTTCTTCTGTTTTTTTGAGTTTGTAAGCTAGCCATCTTCCTGGTTTATTTGCATTTTCAAAAAAATTTTGTTTTGCTCTTTTAATTTGCTGTGCCAATTTTTCTGTTTCTATTAAATTTAATTATGTTTTATTATTTCCATTTGTCTTTTCAGTATTTTCTTTTGTGGATTTATTTGTAGTTCTAGTTTTTTAAATTCTTCCCTTAACAGTATATATTGTTGTCTTTTTTCTTTGGTTTTTTCCGCCATGTATGTTATAGCTATACCTCTAAGCAGGACTTTTCAACCTTTTCACAGACTGTACCACTTTTAGGACATGACAATATTCGAGTGGCTTAGCAAGGTCTCAAAAACTTAATGACAAAAAAAAAGGAAAAAAATGATAAAGTACACCCACTTACCATACTTTTAATGGGAAACATGTGCCTGCTTCTCTGCCATTAATCTTTGCATTCGTGGCTGTAGAGTGTTTACTGACAGAATTAAGTCAGATTCCATCTGAAGACAATTCCTTTCCTTAGTTTTTATGCTTGCTGATGAGGAAAATGCCTTTTTGCACAAATATGTGGAACCAAATGGCAGTAAGGCCGCAATAGCTTTCCCCCCTACCTTTTGGGTACAATTTTGCAACTTGGCTCCAGGGCTCGTGTTTTTTCATTAAAAAGTCCCTTCAAATTGTGGTTTGATGTTAATTCCAGAAGTGCCTCTTGCTCTGGAGAGGAAAGGTCAGAGTTCACAACATTGTCCATGATGAAGGGTGATGCAACCCAGCAAATTCTAGTATCACATCCACTTGACACAAATGGAAAATACAACGCAAACTCTGTGTGCAATTTTTCCAAATGATTTTTGATGGCAGTTTCAATGCCTTCAGTGTCAACAATAGAATTTAGTTCAATAAAATCTGACACATTGGGAAATGATGCAATATTTCCTTTTTTTTTTTTACTTGTCCTATCCACAGGGAGATTTTTTTGTGGAAGGCACAAACTTTATCTTCCATTACCAACACATTATGCCCTGTAGTGACCGATTAAGTTCATATAGGTTTTTAAATATGTCAGCCAAATAGGCAAGGCAGGATACCGAGAAGACATTTTCAAACTTTTCTGCTAGGGGTGATGAAACATTTGTCAGGAAAAGGTGCGCTTCATCTTGTAGCTCGAATAATCTCGATAATATTTCACCTCTTGACAACAAATGTACTTCTGTATGAAAGAGAAGAGTGCTGTGCTCAGAATCCAAATCCTTGCATAATTGCTGGAATAAGCGTCCATTCAATGACTGGCTTTTGATGAAATTTATTATTTTTGCAGCATCCTCCAAAGTTTCATGTGACACTGGGCTCATCTGTTTAGAACAGCGGTTCCCAAGCTTTTCTATACCCTATACCCCTAGAATGCTTCTGATATATTCTTGCACCCCTTAGAAAAGTTCAAAATAACAGCAACAAATTATGCATATACGCTATAATTTTGAAAACCCAAGTTTTCACACCCTGTGGAATATTGTCTCACACCCCCAGGGGCTGCGAGCACCCCCGGTTGGGAACTCCTGATTTAATTTAATTTAATTTAATTTAATTTAATATTTGCATTTGTATACCGCCCTTTCCCTGAGGACTCAGGGCGGTTTACAGGGAATTAAAAATCAAACAAGTGCATTTCTTTTTTTTTATTGAAAAGTTTTTCAATACATTTTATCTTTAACAAAACAACCCCTCCCCACCCCCACCCCCCTTCCCAACCCAACCCAGCCCTCCCCCCTCCCCTTCCCCCCTCCCTGACTTCCCAGAGCTAAATACAAGGTATAAAAGTAAAAAACAATCATAAACTACCATATGCTAACAACAATAAACTATTAGGTCTATCGCACTTTAGCTCTTATAAAATGACTTCAAGCAATATAAATGTCACATCAATACTTATTCAAATGCTAAATGAAACTTTTTAGTCCCATATTTATTCTGGATGTAATCAATCCATTTTTTCCACTCCACGATATATCGTTGTTGCGAATGGTCTTTCAAATACGCCGAGATCTTTGCCATTTCTGCCAGGTTAGAAACTTTTAAAGTCCATTCCTCTATAGTCGGCAGATCTTCCTTCTTCCAGTATTGCCCTACTAAAAGTCTTGCTGCCGTAATTAAGTTCAACATCAACTTAGTGTCCACAACAGTAGTATCAGTAATAATGCCCAGTAAAAACAATTGCGGACAAAACTTTATCCTTTTCTTAAATATCTTCTGCATATTCCACCAGATTTTAATCCAAAATGCTTTAACCTTTTTGCAGGTCCACCATATGTGAAAATACGTTGCGTCTTTGCCACCACACCTCCAACATTTAGGCTGGTAGTTCGGATACATACTTGCTAACTTTTTGGGATCTAAATGCCACCTATAAAACATTTTATAAAAATTCTCTCTTAGATTTTGGGCTTGCGTAAATTTTACATTTCTCACCCAGATCTTTTCCCAAGTATCCATTGTAATAACTTCTTGAATATTCTGAGCCCACTTTATCATGCAGTCTTTAACAAGTTCTGTTTCTGAATCAATTTCTATCAATGCAAGATATATCCGTTTGATATGTGCTTGACCCTGATTTCTAATTTGCTTTACCAAATTTTCATTGAAAAACCAATTTTCTGGTCTTCTTTCCACCTGGCCTGTAGTTGTCCATACTGAAACCAGGTTTGAACAATCTTTTCTCCTCGTAACAAGTTATACGGCTTCAAACGCCATACATTCCTCTCCAAACTTAAAATTTCCTTATATGTAGTCACATCATGTTTAAACCCAACATTTATGTTTTCTATTGCGTGTTTCGGTATTGCCCATAAAGGTATCTTATAATTTAACTTATATCTATACTTTTTCCAAACTCGCAACAAAGCATGTCTTAAAATATGCACCTTAAACACATTATCTACCTTCTTATCATACAATAAATATGCATGCCAACCGAATAACAAATCATGACCTTCAAGATTTAATAATCTTCCTTGTGTTAAATTAATCCAATCAAACAAGTGCATTTCTATGCAAGATGCATTGATTTCAAACAATGGAACTCTTTCTTGCCTTAGCTTGTGCTGTCACCCCTGAAGCTCTTCCTGTAATAGCTGCTGCACCATCAGAACAAATTCCTACACACCAAGTCCATAATATTCCATATTCACTGAAAAAACTGTTGATTATTGTGAATATTTCTTCCCCAGTCATTCTGCCAGGTAGTTGCTGACAAAATAATACGTATTCCAGGATATCGTCTGAATCAGGAACACGCACAAAGACAATTAATTGTGCTTCACCAGTGATGTCAGTGCTTTCATCCAATTGAAATGCAAATTTTTCTGCTGCTGTGATCTTTTCCACCACTTGTTGAATAACATCTGTGGCCATATCTTATATTTGTCTTTGTACGGTATTATCAGAACATGGAATATTATGAATAGCATCAGCCATTTTTTTTCCATCAAAGAGAATTGAAGCAATTGCAATGGCAGAGGGAACCACAACTTCTTCAACGATTAAAAGCAAAGAGGGTCCAATCAGCAAGGACTTAGCTATTGTGCTCCTCCACCCACTTCTCCTTAACTCACAGATTATGTGAGGCTTATTTTTTTTTTAGCTGCTATCAAGGACAATTCATGATGCTTCCAGACATTTTTTCGAGATGGTTGTATACTTCACAAAAGAAGCATGCTGTTTTATAAATTCATCTCTCTTCTTCACAAAAAATGCTACTGGCTTTTCAGTATGCTCTTTGTGTTTTGTTGTAAAATGTCTCTGGAGCAAAGAAGGCTTCATGGAATGCTTGGATAATACTTCATTGCAAATAACACAAACAGGAAGCTGCTGATCGTTCTCTCCCAGGAAATGAAATCCAAACTTCAAATAATCTTCACTGTATTTTAGATTTGGTGCCAGTTTTAATTTCTTCGGTGATGGATTCTTTTGATTATTTTGCTGAATCACTTTCCTTTTGCACTGATGAACTTATGATGAATTTCTCCACATTTATTAATATGCACCACTACCTTGATGGTCAGGTCGCTGGTCAGCCATTCTTCCTCTCTCTCTCTCTCTCTTTCTCACCCTTCCTTCAAAAACAGGCCATTCGCCCTTCCTCCGAAAACATATTGTCCTCTGAATCAAAACAGTAGATAGGAAAATGGAGGTTGCTTCAGAGCAGCTCCCATCATATCTCACCTTGGCTCTCATTGCCCAAGAACAGATGCTCCACATTTGAGAAGCTTTTCAGATAGATTTACTGTACCTGGTCACTCATTCTGAAAATAGCTGCACTTTGGGTTTTGACAATACAGATATCCTCAATTGCCATCCACATTTGGAACTGGTTGCTTGGTCATTAAGTAAGGCAGTAGCTAAGAGATGCCACTGCTATGCTTATGAACTCTGTTCAGCTTTACAGACCTGCAAAGATTCTAAATGCAAGGATAGGTTGCCCAGTTATTTTTTTCCATCAGTTGTTAACTCTGAACAGTTGCTAAATGAGGCAGTCACTCAATGATGACTGCTTTTATCAGTAATTTATACTTAATCCCTTTTCTAGTAATGATTACCTTATCACAGAAATATTCATATATCTAATAATTTAGCTGTTTTGCAACCAACTTCCACACACAAGGTGTTCAGTGAGCTGCCTACCAGTCAGAGCCCATTTTTCAATTAAGATAGGATAGGATAGGATAGGATAGGACAGGACAGGACAGGACAGGACAGGACAGGACAGGATTTGTTGTCATTTTTTTACTGTGGGCACAACGACACACATCAAAAATGAAATTTAGTTGCCTGCTCTCAAAGTGAAACACATACATGACACACACCTAAACATACTATATACAACATATGTATAGACCCACACCCCTACATATACATAACAAATAAATATTAAATACTGTCCATCTTGAATATATAATGGAATGAGGAAGCATGAGAGTTCACAAGGTTAATGCTGTATGGAATGAAACTATGGCAGAATTTGGATGTTCTGCTACGGATACCACGAAGCCTCCTCCCAGAAGGTAACAAGGAAAACAGGTCGTGAAGAGGATGTGTAGTGTCCCATTAAATCTTACGGATCCTGCTCAAGCAACACTTCTGTGCTATGTCCTGGATGGGAGGGAGGGAACTGCCAATGATCTTTTCGGCCATCCTCACCACACTCTGCACCTCCTTCCTGTCTGAAGCAATGATGCTTCCAAACCAGACTGTGATGCTGTATGACAGGATGCTCTTGATTGTCCCCCTGTAGAAAGTGGTAAGGATAGGAGAAAGAAGATGTGCTTTTTTCATGCGATGCAGAAAATGCAGGTTCTGCTGTGCTCGCTTCACCAGTGTCTCGCTGTTGAGCAACCAAGCCAGCCTACTCGTTAGCTGCACACCCAGGAATTTGATGCTGGTAACCATCTCCACAGGTGAATCATTAATGCACAGAGAAGTGTGGCTGTGTCTGCCTTTTCTGAAATTGACAATGATCTCTTTGTTTTTTCCAGTATTTAAAACTAGGCTGTTTTCCTTACACCAGTTCACCAACCACTCAACCTCCTTGCAGTAAGCATCCACATTGTCATCATGAATAAGGCCCACTATTGTTATATCATCTGTGAACTTCACAATATGGTTGGTGGCAAACCTAGCAAAACAGTCATGGGTCAACAGGGTGAACAGCAGCGGACTTAGGACGCAGCCCTGAGGAGAACCTTTTCCCAAGAAAATGGTATTAGAGGTATTGGGGCCTGTTAGTAAGAAAATCAAGAACCCAGTTGCACAAAGGAGTGTTTAAGCTTAAAAGGACCAGTTTGTCTACTAGATGCTGGGGAATGACTGTGTTAAACAGCGAACTGAAGTCGACAAACAACAAATGCACATGAGTATTTCTTTCCTCTAAGTGCTTCAAGGTCAGATAGAGAATGGAAGAAATAGCATCCTCTGTAGAGCGATTTGGTCAGTAAGCAAACCGAAGTGGGTCAAATGCTGGAGGGAGGCTAGATACAATAATGTCCTTTATTAGCTTCTCAAAGCATTTCATAATGGTGGATGTTAGTGCAACCGGACAGTAATCAATGCGGCCTGTAACTGTGGACTTTTTTGGCACTGGCAAGATGATGGCCATCTTAAAACACGATGGGACCACTGCCTGCTGCAATGAGAGATTGAAAATATCTGTGAGAACACAAGCCAGCTCATCTGTACATTCCCTAAGGACACATCCAGGGATGTTATCTGAGCCTGCTGCTTTCTAAATGTTAACTTTCTGCAGTGTTTTCCGGACAGAGGTGACATCAAAGCTTAGCACTTGCTCGTCAGGTTGGGGCACAGCTTTCCTAGCAGGAGTGCTATTTGATGCCTCAAATCTACCAAAAAATGTATTCAGTTTGTTTAGGAAGTCTGTGTCGTCCTTGCATCTCAATGGAGTCCCCTTGTAATCCGTAATGGCCTGGATTCCTTAGCACATTCGCCTGGCGTTTGTTGGGTCCTGAAAAAAGTTCTGAATTTTCTGGCAATGGGCTTGCTTTGCACCTTTTATGGCACTTTTCAGATTTGCTCTGGCTGTTCTAAGTGCCAGCATGTTACCAGATTTAAAAGCCACATTCCGTGCTTTCAGCATCTTGCGGACCTCATAAGTCAGCCACGGTTTTTCATTTGCCCTCGCAACAATGCTTTTCAGGACACAGACATCTTCTATGCACTTTCAGATATATGCAGACACCATGGTGGCATACTCCTCAACATTTGTATGTTAGTTATCAGTAGCTGCTTTCTTAAACACGCCCCAATCTGTGCACTCAAAGCAGTCTTGTAATGCTTCTATAGCTCCCTCTGACCAAACCCTCACCTGCTTTACTGTAGATTTCACTCTGACTAATAAAAGGTTTATATGCTGGAATAAGCAGGTCAGAGGGGCCCAGGTGAGGGTGGGGGATAGCTTTGAAAGCCGCCTTGATGTTGGAATAAGCAAGATCCAGTGTATTGTCCCCACATGCACCTATTCTGGGGCTTCTGCCAAGCTCTGCAGCTCTAGCTGATCTCCAGGTCTGTGTGGCGCTGCTTTAGCTGCTTCCCTCCCCTGTTACACTTGGCTAGGGCTTTCGTACCACCAGCCAGGTGCTAAAGTACCATTCGTGGTATGCGTACCACCAGTTGAAAAGCCCTGTTCTAAAGTATGCTTTGGCTGTGTCCCATACATTTTGTAATGTTGTATCTTCTTTTTTATTTTCTTTTTAAAAAAGCTCCATTTCTTTTGTTGCTAATTCTATAAATTCTTTCTCTTTTAATATGGATTGGTTCAAGGTCCATCTTAGTTTTTTTTATTCCTTTCCACATCATTTTTAAAGGATTGTGGATTATGGATTATGGTCTGCCCAAGTGCCTAATTCTATCTCAATCTCCTGTATATTGCTTCTTAATTCAGGCGTCATCCAAATCATGTCAATTCTGAACCACGATTTATGGCTATTTGAGTAAAATTTAATTGCAGTTATTCTGGATTAGTTTCTCTTCAAGTATCTTATACCCCAATTTCCTCTATCATGTTAAAAAAAGTCTTAGGTAATCTTTTTCTTCCTCATTTTCCTGTTTTCCTACTTTTATAGTCTAATGTCCCGTTTACTATTGCATTAAAATCCCCTACTAGGCAAATGTTTTGATATTCCATTTCTGCTATTTTTCTATGAAGATTTTGATAGAATACTACTTGTTTACTGTTTGGTGCATATATTACTATCAAACGTATCTGTTTTTGATGTAAAAATATTTCTACCATCACAATTCTTCCTTCTTCATCTGAATAAATGGTTTTAGAATCTATTGTCTCTTTAACGTATATAGCTACTCCTTTTTTTGTTGTGCTGATGCATAATAGTTTCCCAATTTTTGAGTATTCCAAAAGTTTATAACATTGTTTTTATATGTGTCTCTTGCAGACAAATTATATCAATATTTAATTTCTGTAATTTTTTAAAGATTCTGTTCCTTTTTATGGGGAATTCAATCCATTTATATTCACTGAAAAAATTCCGTTTTCCTTCTCCATTTTATTGACTTATATTTAGGTCTTGTCAATCTCGTATTCCTCTGCTCTCCTGCCATTCCATTACCCTATTGATCTGGCTTCTTTTTCTCTTCTTTTATTTGTGTAATTGTTTCCTCTGTTTTTTGTTCTGTCTGTTTCTGGCCTTTTCTATCCTCTTGTTGATGTTGTACTCTCTCATCCAGGAACGCTCTGTTTCTTTCATCAAAATTTTCTGCCTTCCAAACTGAATCCAGTTGATATCTTTTATTGTTCCATTTGATTAAGATCCCTTCTGGCATTAACCATCTAAAGTTTACACCTTTTGCAATTAGCTTTGTAGTCAAAAAGTGATATTGTTTTCAGATGTCCCTTATTCTCTTAGAAATCTGCTTCAACACCACAATTTCTTGGTTTTTGTATTGTAATGGGTCATCCCTAACTCTTCTCAGTATCTTGTTTCTTATTGTTTTCTTTACAAATCTTACATGAACTTCTCTAGACAATTTGTGTTTCCTTGCATAGCTTGAATTCATTTGAAATATTTCATCCACTTCCATCTGTATCTCCACTCTATCTGTTTTTAAAGGCTCCACCAGAAGTTTAATAATCACTTCTGCTATATCTTCCTCCTTCAGGTATATTTTGAAATCTTAAATAGTTTACAGATTTCTCCATTTCCATCAGCAGCCACAGCCAGTTGGCCTCTTGGTTTCGGTGCGATGTGGCTATTTGCCGCTTCGTGCATCACACCCTATGCAGCTGCCATGAGGCCACAGAACAAGCCGGGTAGTGGTAAGAAACCGGTATACTGGTTTCTTACTGCCACCCAGCTTGTTCCATGGCCTCATGGCAGTGCCACTGGGCAGGAGGCAGCAAATGGCTGTTTCAATGTGACATGGCTGTTTGCCTCCGGCCATGGCCACTTGCCACCTCGTGTGTTGCACCCACCTCCATCACAAATCTTTCCAGAAACTTACCACAAAGGAAGCCCGGCATGAAGGACACTAGCACAACTCCCAGGAGCCAGAAGGGTGCTTCATGGCAGCGGCACTGGGCAGGAGGCAGCAAACAGCTGGTTTCAGTGTGACGTGGCTGTTTGCCTCCGGCCACGGCCATTTGCCAACTCGTGCGTCGCGCCCAATGCCGCTGCTATGAGGCAAACGTTTATCAGTTTCTTCTGATTTATCTTCCATTTTCTGAATTCTTTGTTCATTTTTGGCAATCATTTATTGATGGGCATCAAATTGTGTCTTTATATCAAGCATTTGCTCATTTAGCTTATCTAAGTTATTTTTTTGTCTCTTCATGATTTTTCTACATTGTTTCTTGAATTAGCTGTAGGGTGGCTTGCATCTCTTTTTGAAAGTTGTTTGTTTTTTCTCATTATAGCATTGTTTCAATAGATCCCAATAGATTCAATAGACTTGCTGGGCTAGATCATAATCATAATAGTAAAGTTGGAAGGGACCTTGGAGGTCATTCAGTCCAACCCTCTGCTCAGGCAGGAAACCCTATACCATTTCAGACAAATGGCTGTCCAGTCTCTTCTTAAAAACTTCCAGTGTTGGAGCATTCACAACCTCTGGAGGTAGATGTTCCAGAAGAGGGTGCAGAAGGTTTTTTTGTGATTTTTGTGAGATTTGGTGCATACATTTTTCAATTGAGCAGGTTTTGTAAATCCACAAAGAGAAAAGGAAAAAGGAAAAAAAGTCAACTGCCTTAGGCTATAATCCAACTGTGAAACAAGCCAACTGCTTTAGACTAATCCAAATGTTCCAGTTAGTTTAAAGATGTAAAAAGTCCTCTATTTCCAAATAGTTTCTATTGTGGTTATATCCAAGGTCAAAAGATATGATTGTAAAAAAGTATTTTCTAGCATAGAGTCACATAAAGTTCTTTTTGTTTACAGCAGGTGTTAATTCAAGGTCAGCAATTTCTCCAATTCTTTTGGTGTTATTGTAGTATCTCTTCTTACCACTAGATGTCTTTATTTATTGTATTATCTATATCCAGATTTTAAAAAGTTCTTTTAAAAATGCTTTCTCACAGAAAATAAATTAAAAAAATTTCCCATGTCATAAAGGTTGGCCAATTTTTCTTTAAATCAATCCCAGTTTCATTTTTGTATATTCTTTTGTATTCCTTAATTTCGTTCTCCAGTTTAAAATTTTTCACCACTTTTGACTCCCTTCTTCCCAAGTCTTCCTGGGGTCTTTGCTTTGGAAAGTTATCCAATCAGGGTTTTTTTATTTCTAAGTCCACATGGAAGAGAAATAAGAAACAGTCTCAACCAGATCTCAGCATGTTGTTGACAATCAGCCGTTCAGCGGCATGCCTCAGCATGCTGCAGTTCTTCGCTTTTTCCCCAGTTGTCTCTGACTGGTCTGCCTGTGCATTTACCGGCAGTCCTTCTTCCATCCATTTGAAGAGGTTCCTTGGTTTGTTTGTACCGACTGCTGTCGGCTCCAAGCTCCCAAGGCTTCCCCTTCCTCTTCAGCGTCTCTCCAGGGCAACTTTTCAACCCTTTGGGGTCTCCAGATAGAGCAAAATCAGGCTAGGAAACCTGAGCCCTGTTTCCTTTTGCCCATCTCATCATGACACCAAACTGGAAGTTTCTTTTCTCTCATTGTTAACATGTCTCCTTAAAAACTTACATTTTTGAGCTACAATTCTGAGTTACTGAGTCTTATTTTTCTTCCTCGATATGTTCTATATCAGGGGTGTCAAACTCAATTTCATTGAGGGCCGCATCAGCATTGCAGTTGCCCTCAGGGGGCCGAGTGGGTATGGCCAGGGTGGGCGTGGCCTACTGGGTGGGCGTGGCTACAGTGCATATGGCCTACTGGGTTGGCATGGCCAACTCTACATCGTTCGCATCAAGGGTGCCTATGGGGGCCTGGGCAGGAGTGGGACAGATCTGAGGGTCTCTGGCAGAAGGAGGGTCTCTAGGCCAGGGCCAAGGCAGCGGGGGCCATTCCCTCACTGTTTCCAGGATGGCTTCATGGGCCACATGAAACCACTTTGCGGGCCGGATCCGGCCCCCGGGCCTTGTGTTTGACATGTCTGTTCTATATTATTATGGTGAAAAAAGCAAGGTTCTACATTTAGGCAACAAAAACCAAATGTACAGGTATAGTATAGGGGGTACCTTGCTCAATAATAGTAATTGTGAGAGAGATCTTGGAGTCCTAGTGGACAATCACTTAAATATGAGCCAACAGTGTGCTGCAGCTGCCAAAAAAGCCAACAGAGTGCTAGGCTGCATTAACAGAGGGATAGAATCAAGATCACGTGAAGTGTTAATACCACTTTACAATGCCTTGGTAAGGCCACTCTTGGAATACTGCATACAGTTTTGGTTATCACGATGTAAAAAAGATGTTGAGACTCTGGAAAGAGTACAGAGAAGAGCAGCAAAGATGATTAGAGGTCTGGAGGCTAAAACATACAAGGAATAGCTACTGGAATTGGGTATGTCTAGTTCAATTAAGAGAAGGGGAAGGGGTGTCATGATAGCAGTGTTCCAATATCTCAGGGGCTGCCAAAAAGAAGAGGGAGTCAAGCTATTCTTCAAAGTGCCTGAAGGCAGGACAAAAAGCAACAGATGGAAAACTAATCAAGGAGAGAAGCAACCTAGGACTAAGAAGAAATTTCCTGACAGTTAGAACAATTAACCAGTGGAACAACCTGCCTCCAGAAACTGTGAATGCTCTGGAAGTTTTTAAGAAGAGACTGGGCAGCCATGTGTCTGAAATGGTATAGGGTTTCCTGCCTGAGCAGGGGGTTGGACTAGATGACCTCCAAGGTCCCTTCCAACTTTACTATTATGATTATTATTAGCTGGAAAAAATAGTAACTTCAGGGCATTATTTACCAGACAAATATCACAAGGACAAAGTAACTGATTTCCCCTTAATATTCTGGAAACTCTAATTTGGGCTAGTATAGCTAGTTGAATACTTGGGAAAAAAGTATAAAATCTAGTCACACATATCTTACATTCAAAGTACATTCTACAGAATTGAAGAGTTGCTCAACAGAAAGAATCAATTTTTCATTTGACAATTCCTACATTGTTAATGCATATTGATTGGTTGCAATTATTTCTTGAAATGCTGATTATTTGCTGCTTGAACATTCTAGTGCAAAATTGGATGTCTTTATACTCTTAGATTCCAGAGCACAATATGCAATCACTTGACTTCAGAAAGTAAAAATACAGAGGCATAATTTATAGTATTTTAAAAAATGTGAAATATTTCATTGTTTTTCTCCCATTCCCTCTTAAGGATCTTCATCGAACTGGGTGCAGTTCTTATTGTGGCCAAGAGGCAGAACAAGACAGAGTGGTATTGAAAAGAGTATTGCTGGCTTATGCCAGGTGGAATAAATCTGTAGGATATTGTCAAGGTTTTAACATCCTTGCTGCTCTCATCCTGGAAGTAGTAGAAGGCAATGAGGGAGATGCATTAAAAGTAAGTATATCTGTTGACCACATTTTTATTCAGATCATGTTCTGTTGGCTATTAAAAATATCATAGTATAGGAACAAGGTGCCTACAGACTAAATGAAGATGTATGGATATAAGAATCAATTATGATGCAATTTATAACTTAAGTTTATACAAATAGACCACTGCTTGGATGATAAAGATATCATTTTATCTTGTATCTTTATCCCATTTTTCTGCTTGATTTTCAGATAATGATTTACTTAATCGATAAAGTGCTGCCTGATAGCTATTTTGTCAATAATCTGAAAGCACTGTCTGTTGACATGGCAGTGTTCCGAGATCTTCTGAGAATGAAACTTCCTGAGTTGTCCCAGCATTTGGATACTCTACAAAGAGCTGTCAACAAGGAAAGTGGAGGTATGCAATAGCCCTGCAAATATTTCCTCCTTTCCTTTTTTTCTTTATCCCTTAGAAATAAATTTTCTTACTCTTAATTCAAAATAAAAATGTAAAAATCTGGGTGAAAACCATAAGTACTGATTAAAATTAGAAGGTGTTTGAGATAATATCATTAAATAGGAATCTATGAAATCAGATATGCAGTTTAACTATCTTAGGTAATAGTTAAAAATCTTGCTTTGATGTATGTGTATAAAACTTAGCAATAGTAGATTGTAGAAACCTTTACTTCTGAATCAGATCTAACAATGTGTTAAAACCAGTTATAAATACGTTGGTAGACAAAAAAAATCCAATCTAGGAATTACAGATTTGATGGATTCTGCTATTTAAGTATTGCCCAGGAAAGTCTTAAGATTTTCTGCATCAGATGTAGCTTTTACATTTTAAAATATTAAAGAGCAGAGCAGAGCCTATGAATTTTTGACAAGGTTATTTTTATCAGGCTTCAAAAATATTTTAACATGATTTACTTTTATTTTGTGATTCAAGTGGTTTCCTGTTCAAGTATTAGTCAGATCTCACCCAGATTAGCTTTTCTGAGATCAGTTCAGCTTGATTGCATGCTAAATTTGTTAAAAGGGAGTCAATATACTGTATTGTAAATTTAAAAATGGCAGCTGGTGAATATGATTATCTACAATATATTAGTGATTGCTTTTAGCTTTTTAAATTTTTAAGAAGTTGAAATTGAAAAAGGATATATTTTGGTATCGTACTTCAGTTCTATTTTTGTGTTAGGATATGCAGAAGAGACAGCAGGCGGTTATTTTCCTGTCCATTTTCTGTTTCAGGTGGGTATGAACCCCCACTTACAAATGTCTTCACTATGCAGTGGTTCCTGACCCTGTTTGCTACATGCCTTCCTAACCATACAGTTTTAAAAATTTGGGATTCTGTATTCTTTGAGGGGTCAGAAATTATACTGAGAGTAGCACTGGCTATTTGGGCAAAATTGGAAGAGTAAGTATATTTTCAGTTTATGTCTAAAAATAAACCATTGATGAATTTTGTGCTCTTTAAAATTATTGTTCTGCACCTTCATTTTCTTCTTGTAGCACAATTTTTTTTGTTCCATTTCTCTATTTACAACACCAGTACGATTTCCCTGTTTCAGTGAGGTTATGTTCACTTGCTCATGGAAAAGGCAGTTCTTGGGTTGGGGCCTAAAACCTTTGCCTGAAGTTGAATTATTCTGTTCAGTGACTATGATGCTAGATCATAAGTGATGTTTTACTAGGTACTGTGACATTAAAACGGTGATGATTTGTGTCTGCTGCCAGAAACAAGATGGAGTACACAGTCCAATTTATACATAGTCCAACTGATGTCCACAATAGCCTGGTGAGATTAGCTACCCTTGAGAAACATAAAAAAGGCCAAAAATGATTTTGGAAACTTCATGGCCATAGGAGAACTTGAATCATTTTTCTTTCAGGCCTCGTTCAACATTTTAATCATCACACAGACTCCTGTAACTTGAAGTCTAGCAATCAGATTAGGCAAACACACACAATGAATTAAGTAACTAATTAGCTGAGAAATACAACTCACACAAACAAAAATGTTTTGATTTTCTCCCAAGTATTTTTTCCCAGCAGCATATTTTAGAATGATAAAATTTTCTTGCAGAGATCTCCCTCCAGATCATGATGCTTTGCCTGCTCCTGGTATACATCTGATTTTTACACTTACAGCCCTTTCTAGCATCTTCATGGCCACGTGATCAAAATTTGGACACTTTGCAACTGGCATGTATTTATCACTTGGAGTCATGTGATCATAATTTGTAACCTCAGCTGGCTTTTGATCAGCAAAGTCAATGGTGCAAGCCAGATTCACTTAATGACCACATAACTCACTAAACAAATGCAGTGCTTCACTTAACAACTGTGGCAAAAAAAGGTTATAAAATTGGTTGCAGCTTACTTAACAATTGCTTTGCTTAGCAATGGAAATTTTGGGCTTAATTGTGGTTATAACTCAAGGACTACCTGTAGTCTATATATTACAACAACATCTACTATAGACTTCGAGCTTCATATTTTGTGATTTCAGGAACATAATAGCAAGAAAGGGGAACCTAGTCCTTCAGATGGTTCCCAATTCTCTCATCCCGTAACAATGTTGATGCTTGTGGGGACTAAAGTAGGATTCCAATGAATTTGGAGGTCAGATGTACTTACTCTGTATTTGAAGCCCACATTGAAAGCTTAAAAAACTCTTCTAATCTATAAGGCAATTTATATTTCAGAAAAATAAAAATATTTTTGTACTGATGCTAGTTACCCAGAAGCAACTTGTCAGAATAATGAATTTTAAGTGCTTATAGCAAAAACTTTAATACTTATTTCCACAGTAAATGTTAAAAGTTGAACAAGCTTTCTAAGTATTGTCACAATATTATGATTTTTTTTATTCTGTTAGAAAAACTTTAAACAATTTTATTGCGCTTGACAATAACTGTAATTAGGAATTACTCAAAACTGAAATTAGGAATTTTTTTCTCAATGACTTTAAGATAATTCTAAGCAAAGGCCTGATGGAAAATGCTTTATATTATATAAAGGCATTTAAACTTTTTTTCTAACATTCATATTGTCAACTTCTGAAATGAACCTGGCTGAAGCCATCTTTTTTGTTTTGAGTTGCCACATAGATGGGTGGAGAAGGGGGGAAGTAGTGTTGTTATTTGTATCGCTAATCAAAACACTGAGCAATCCTGTGGGAACCAAGGTCATTCCCACAGATGCAGGAAGGAGGAGTGAAGACAATTTGAGAAGCCCGCCAATTGCTTTTATTGGGCAGCATGACTTATTGCATCGTAGAGGGAGGAGAGTATTACTTTTAGTTGCTTTGAATCTCTAGGGAAACTTCAGAGTTGGTTTCACTTTTGACTCTGCTGATATTATGAATTCAATAAACATGTGCTTTGAGGAAACTTCAAGCCTCGAAGTTCTGCTTTATGTGGTTTCATTAGTTGGAACCTTGACATTAAACCAACTCTAAAAACTTTTTACTGCTCTAGATAGGAAGCTATTAAGGAGTAATCCCCTGGGTCTTGAACCCCAATCGTCTACCCAATTCTTTTGGGAGAATGGTGAAGACTCAGGGAAAATTCCAGGATGGAGAAAAAGGAGTAAGCAGTACCCAATCCCAAAGCTACAGCTACAGATGGAACCTGGACAGCTGCTCAGGCTGGGGACAGAGTCCTGCTGACCAGAACATAGCGAAAATCTGTACAGACAAATCTGACAGACGAGTGACACAGGAGAAAGCTCTAGCAGTCAGGGACCTTTACCGTACAGAGGACGATCTTTGGTGTAAAAGCACTCCCAGGGCCACCGAGGCTGAGTTCCTCTTGATCTCTACCCATGCCTCTCTACCTTATGCCTGAGTGCAGGATGAAGAGGCTAGCTGGATGGGATAAGTCAGGGGAGTGGAAATACCTGATGGTGCTACATAGTCACTTGGTCGAGAGGCTGAGAGAGAAGTTCAACCAGCTGGACATCAAGGAAGTGACCCCGGTCACACACTATGTGGACTTAGCTAGAACTGAGATCAGGGCAATGCAGCTGCTTCCCACTGAGCTCAAGTCCTTGCCATAGCTTGCACTGCTCCCTGCTCCTGAGGCCAGCTGCAGCATCGAGCCCAGGCCCCAGGCAAAGCCCCCCCACATCTGCAGTGAACTGCAACCCCAGTCGGGCAACCAAGAGGGTTCCAGAGATGGGCTCAACCTCAACCGTGACCTCAGTACCAGTGACTTGGCTGGCGACAAGCACACAGGGAGCCTCCACCCCATGTGGACCCACCGCCCATCAGAGCGGGATATGGATAGGCTGGCATTCTTTATGAACCAAGTGTGGGCCCAACTGAATTGCTATGCTCTTGACTACCTAGACCAGAGAGTGATGGTGAACATGGTGGCAGCAATGAGGACGCACTGGAGCTGGAGAACATAAACCTTTTCCTGGAAGAGCTGAGAGCCAGGTTTGAGGATGAGTCCCAAGCCCTGCAAGCCGACCTGAAGCAGAGAGGCCAACTGGCTAAAGAATTTGTATGAGAATTCCAAAAGGTCACAGGCAGAATAAGGCATGGCTGGAGCGATTCCTCATCCACTTTATGAAAGGCTTGGACCATGACCTGTATCAGGCCTGCACATACTGGGGGATTCCTGAGCAGATCCGGGAGTGACTTTAGACATTGAACATGAGAGTTACAAGAAGCCCAGCATCCATGAATCGAAGCCCAGGTGAAGCCAAGGGAGACACCAATTCGGGCAGTGACCAACCAAGGCTTCCAGTGCCAGGGTTTGAGCAGGTCGATGGGTCATTAATTGGGGGTCACCTATGACACACCTAAGTGAACCAGTATGGCTGGAGATAGGACAGCATTGGGAGATTATCTGATATGTAGTGATCCCCAAAATGACTAAGACTGTAATACTGGGGCTGGCTTGGGTAGATAAGTGGTGACCTACCATATGGTGGGAAAATGGGGTGAGAACTATGAGGCTAGGAATTGGGTCCCTACCTCCTCCTTATGATGGCCAAGAGAGAGAAGCCACCCCACTGGAGCCAGGCAGAGACTGAGACTTTGAAAATCACCACTTAGTGGTTATCCAGGGTCCAACTTATCCCTAGAGAATATTGGTACCTAGCTGATGTGTTCAGTGAGAAAGAATGTGACGTGCTCCCTGCTTACCAAACTACTGACTGTGCAATAGAAATCTTGCTGGGGGCAATACTCCCCAAGCTGAAGATGTATTCCATGACCCCCAGAGAGATGACTGAACTACAAGAATACATTGATAAGAACCTGGCTAGGGGTTTTATCCAACCAGCAAAATCACATGTGGCTGCCTGTTATTCAAAGAGAAAAAAGATGAGAGACTGAGTTTGTGTGTGGATTTTAAAGGCTTAAATGTTGTTAGCATGGAGAACATGTACCCCCTTCCCCTGATGATGATGATAATAATAATAATAATAATAATAATAATAATAATAATAATAATAATAATAATAATAATAATAATAATAATAATAATAATAATAATATAACAACAGTTGGAAGAGACCTTGGAGGTCTTCTAGTCCAATCCCTGCTCAGGCAGGAAACCTATACCATTTTAGACAAATGTTTGTCCAGTCTCTTCTTAAATACTTCCAGTGATGGAGCATTCACAACTTCTGGAAGCAGGTTGTTCCACTGATTAATTGTTAATTGCTTCTTGTCCTGCCTTCAGGTGCTTTGGAGAATAGCTTGACTCCCTCTTCTTTATGGCAATCCCTAAGATATTGGAACACTGCTATCATGTCACCCCTTGTCCTTCTCTTCATTAAACTAGACATACCCAATTCCAGCAACCGTTCCTTATATGTTTTAGCCTCCAGTTCCCTAATCATCTTTGTTGCTCTTCTCTGTACTCTTTCTAGAGTCTCAACATCTTTTTTACATCGTGGTGACCAGAACTGGATGCAGTATTCCAAGTGTGGCCTTACCAAGGCATTGTAAAGTGGTATTAACATTTATGTGATCTTGATTCTATCCCTCTGTTAATGCAGCCTAGCACTGCGTTGGCTTTTTTGACAGCTGCAACACACTGCTGACTCATATTTAAGTGATTGTCCACTAGGACTTCAAGATCACAATTACTACTATTGTGCAAGGTACCACCATTATACCTGTGCATTTGGTTTTTCTTGCCTAAATGTAGAACCTTACTTTTTTCACCATTGAATTTCATTTTGTTTGAAAGCACCCAATGTTCTAATCTGTCAAGATCCTTCTGTATCTTAAGCCTATTTTCTGGAGTGTTGGCTATTCCTGCCAGCTTGGTGTCATTTGCAAATTTGATGAGTTTCCCATCTATCCCTTCATCCAAATCATTGATGAAGATGTTAAAGAGCACTGAGTCCAGAACAGAGCCCTGGGGCACCCCACTACATGTCGATGCAGTTCCATTGAGGACCACACATTGAGTACAGTCGGTCAGGCAGCTACGAATCTATCTTAATGGTGATGCTGTCTAACCCACATTTTTCTATCTTATCAAGTAGTAGGTTTTGGTCTACTTTATCAAATGCCTTACTGAAGTCCAAGTAAATTATATCCACAGCATTCCTCTCATCTACTAATTTTGTCACCTGGTCAAAGAATGCAATAAAATTTGTCTGGCATGATCTGGTTTTGACAAACCCATGTTGGCTTTTGGTAATGACTTTGTTTGCCTCTAGGTGTTCAATGATTTGTTGCTTGATTATCTTTTCCAGAATCTTCCCAGGTATTGAGGTCAGGCTGATAGGTCTGTAGTTTCCTGGATATATTTTTTTTCTTTTTTGAAGTTGGGAACTACATTAGCTCTTTTCTAGTCCTCTGGTAGTTTTCCAGTGCTCCAGGATCTTTGAAATATATAGTTCAGTGGTTCTGAGATCACATCTGCTAGTTCCTTGAGAACCTTGGGGTGTAATCCATCTGGTCCTAGTGATTTGAACTCGTCTAGGGTGGACAGGTGCTCACCATTTTCTTGCCTATCTTAACTTGTGTTTCTAATCTGTTTTTTACAGTACTGTTTTTGATAGGTTGGACTGTTTTTTCCCTTTGTGTAAAGACGGATGCAAAAAACAAGTTAAGTAGTTCTGCTTTCTCCCTGTTTTTTGTCACCTTCCTGCCACTTTTTCCCACTAATGGACCAATCACTTCCTTAACCTTTTTCTTGTTTTTTACATGATGAAAGAAGCTTTTTTTGTTATTTTTGACTTTTGTCGCAAGCCTTAGTTCATTTTGAGCCTTAGCTTTCCTCACTTCATCTTTGCAGGCTTGGGCTATTTGCTGATATTCTGCTTTAGTTATATGTCCCTTTCCACTTTTTATACTTGTCCTTTTTGTTTTTCAATTTAATGATGAAGGACATTTGGCCCATCTGACAAAGGGGAAGATTTTAACTAAACTTGACTTGCAGGAGGCTTACTATTTAGTAAGGAAGGGGATGAATAGAAAACCATCTTTAATTGCCCACTGGAAAGCTTCCAATTCAGAGTGATGCCTTTTGGTCTCCAGGGGGCTCCTGCACTATTCATGCAGTTGATAAATGGAAGTGCTACATGATCACCTGTACAAGGGGTCTTAGTTTATCTTGACAACATCCTCATCTTTACAGAGATGATGGAGGAACATGTCAAACTAGTTTGTGATGTGCTTAAGAAATTATTAAAAGCAAACCTTTATGCCAAACTCAAAATGTGAGTTCCATCAAACTCGCCTTGACTATTGAATATCAAGCAAAGGGGTGGAGATGGACCCAGGGAAGGTAAAAAATGCTTGGGAATGGCAGCCCCCTCGAACCCACAAGCAACTACAAAGTTTTTGGGGGTTTGCTAACCTCTACCGGCAGTTTATCCCTTCCTTCACGAATTACCTTACTGATTACTGAACTCTTAAAAACAGGTAGAGGGGGGCAAAACCCCACCCTAGCTAACCTTTAAAGTGGACTATGGAATACCAAGCAGCATTTGAACAACACAAAAGGTTGTTTGCAGCAAAGCCAATCCTGAAACATTCCAATCCCGAGGAACAGTTCATCATTCAAGCAGATGCCAGTGATGTTGCTATGGGTGCAGTTCTTCTTCAGAAAAATGATAAGGGGGAGCTGCAATCATGCGTATATACCTCAAGAAAACTCACTGACACAGAATGGCATTGGCCTATATGGGAGAAGGAGGCATTTGCTATGCGATGAGCATTGTTAACGTGACACCACTTCCTAGAGGAGAGTAAAATACCCTTTAAAGTGTGGCCTGACAATAAAAACCTCAAAGTGCTCAAAACCCTGCACAAATTATCTCCTAAACAAGTTCGATACGTGCAGCATTTCACTCATTTTAACTTTTGTCTCAAATACATTCCTGGAGGAAAGAACTTCCTGGCTGATGCCTTATCTAGGATGCCACAGTACAAGAGGAGGAGGTAAATGATATCATCCCCTCTCCTCAAAAAGCCTCTCAAGGCATCAAACCCAAAGGTAATCAATCAGTTCTGACAGTGAATTTACCCAGAAATTCATAACCGAACTGAAATCCGATCCCTGGTTCAGAGACAACAAAAAACTTTTAACCTGTAGGGATGGATTAGTATGGAAAGATTCCAAATTGTATCTTCCCAGCACCTCAGGGTCCAAGCCCTGCAACAGAGCCACAATGCTAAGCAAGCTGGTCACTTTGGACTCTTAAAAACTTTGCATTTAGTAAGACAGCAGTTCTGGTGGCTTGGAATGAAAAAGGACATTGAAAACTATATTAAAAGCTGTGTGATTTGTGCCACCATGAAGAAAAGACCTGGAAGACCCCCGTGGACTGTTGCAACAAGTAGTGGAACCATCCCAGCCCTGGAAGAAATCACAATGGACTTTATTGTGGAACTCCCTGAAAATAGTGGGAACACTGTGATTTGGACTGTCATCAACCTTTTTTTAAAGCAGGCTCACTTTATAGCCTGTCCTGGTCTCCTCTCCACTCAGAAACTAATGAAACTGTTCTTGAAGCATATCTACTGGCTCCACGGAGCACCAAGAAGAATCATATAAGATCGGGGGTCCAGTTCATTGCAAAGTTTTGGCAGGAGTTCGTAAAACTGGGTCCACCCAAGGGGTCAGCTTGGCTTTTCATCTGAGTATGAATGGAGTCACTGAATGAGCAAACACAATGGTGGAGCAATACTTGAGATGCTAACTCAAGTTAACTATCAGTAAACTAACTTGGCAGACCTCCTGCCTTTTGCTGAAGTGGCATACAACAATACTGTGCACAGCAGCACTGGTCTTACCCACTTTAAAGTAGGAACAGGAAGGGAGTTTGTGTCCATGCCAGAGTACCCTCAGGATCCCCCCTCCTCACAGACACTTGGGAAAACATTAAATAAGCTTTGGAAAAAGCCGCAAAGATTTATAAGGAGCAAGCAGATAAGAGGTGATCTCCCCGGACAGAGGCTGTTTCATATAGGAGAGAAGGTTTACCTCTTGACCAAATACTTAACATTAAAATTGCCTTGCAATTGGTCCTTTTCCCATTGTAAAGATTATTAACCCTGTCACAGTTGAGTTAGAGCTCCCAAAATACATCCAGTTTTCCATTGCAGTTTGTTGAAACCAGTTATAGAGTCAACCTTGAGGCCAACACCTCAAACTGCCCTAGGGCCCATCATAGTGGAGGGTGACACCCATTATGAAAACTACAGTATCTAGTTCAGTGGAAGGGCTACTGTTTGTCAGAAGCTACCTGGCTAAAGTGGAGATGTAAAGGCAGAAAGATTAATAAATAAATTTCATAACAAACATTCCCCAAAAGTCCAGAGAACCATCGGAATATTAGTATCCCATTAATGTGTATTTATGCTTATTATTTTACAGGAAGTCCTTTCTCTTTTTGGGGGGGGGGGAGAGTCCAACTGTCAACTTTTGAAACGAACCTGGCTGAAGCTATCTTTTTCATTTTGAGTTGTCACATAGATGGGGGGAAGGGGGAAGCAGTGTTGCTATTTGTATCACTAGTCAAAACACTGAGCAGTCTTGTGAGAACCAAGATCATTCTCATAGATGCAGGAAGGAGGATGAAGACGATTTGAGAAGCCCGCCAATTGCTTTTATTGGGTAGCGTGATTTATTGCATCATAGAGGGGAGGGGAGTGTTACTTTTAGTTACTTTGAATCTCTAGGGAAACTTCAGAGTTGGTTTCACTTTTGACTGTGCCAATATTAGGTATCCAATAAACGTGCTTTGAAGAAACTATAAGCCTCAGAGTTCTGCTTTGTGTGATTTTATTAGTTGGAACCTTGACACATATTTTATATTATTCATTCATTCATTCATTCATTCATTCATTCATTCATTCATTCATTCATTCATTCACTCAATTTCTGTAGCTGCCCATCTCAGTTACTGACTCTGGGTGGCTTACAACTCAAAATTTCTACAAAGGGGGCCTGGATGTAGAAAATATTGCTAAAGAGAAATGCTAATGCAGTTATTAATAAACTACTTTGAAGCCAGTCTTCAATGAGCTTCACTTGTATTAAGTTTGAAACCTTGAGGCAGTGAATTTCATGAGCCAGTCTCCTTGCAGCTGACTATATAAAAGTTAAAAAAGACCCCTAATAAGTCTTATTGTTCCTGTTCCTGGAATATAATCAAGCCTTGAAGTAATCTGTGCATTCTGTCTGGATTCAATTTCAGTGTTATGTCTCATCCAACCCATTACCGATTACAGAGAGGCATTCAGGGGAGCAACCCTATGTGGGTATATTTCCTGTCTCAGAAAAATATATATGGGTGTCAGCATATAGCTCTAAATATGAGACTAGTCATTTCTCAAATCAGGCAAATCAAAAGAAAACAGATTATTTTGACCCATTTTCATATTATGCCTCCTGGAGCAACTATCTCCAGGCTACATTATCTGAACTCTAACTGAGAAATAGAAATTATTGGTAGAATCAGTTTCAAGTCATTTGAAGATTTCTTGTGTAAGGTTCCAGTCCCTTACTTAAACTTGAGATACCATATCAATCTAATTAGATAACCCAAGCAGAGACTTCTTGATCAAGCAGCACTTTATTTGATCAAATTAAGCAGCTGGGTGGCCTACAATCTGGAATGCTGGCAGAGTTACATCCAGAAGTGCCATGCCTTAGAAAGTTGGTAGCATTGGTTTATAAACTTTGTTAGCCAATGAAAATCAGACAACAGAGCCATTACATCATAAGAAAGACATCAATCATTCCTGTACCCTCCCTTATTCCCTCCTTCAGTATATCCCATCCATGTACATGTTTCCCACACTTGCATGAAATTTCTCTGGTGCAAAAGCCGATTACAAAAAGCAAGAAAGCAACAGTTAGACTAAACAATTTCCCTTTGTTCCAGAACCCTTCAATTGGCAACTAGCTGAGTACAATAAATGTTTCAGGCAGCTCATCTTAACAAGTCCACTGCCCCTCAATAGAAGTGAAGTACAACCATTAATCCAATGGGGCTCCATCCATGACAAAGGAGAAACTTGAGGCTTTCCTACTAGCAGAACATCCCCCTGATTAGAATAAATTGTCAAAATATATAATCTACATCATTTATCGTACCTGTTACCAACTGGGATAGACCCATTTATTATAGCTGCTATGAATTCCTAAATTTTTCTAGACAAAACCTAAAATGCATATTGAAATCCAGGGGTCTCAAACATGAAATACAATTCCCATTGGTCAGTTAGGAATTTTTTCAGACTGTAGCACAACACAATAAGTTAACAAAATCTTTGATCTACTCCTAATTCCAAACCAAGGTGCTCATGCTGAAAGATACTTTTGTTAGAGTTGTTAAGGGAGATACTGTTTTCATGAATCACAGATACACCACATTTTTTACTCCTTCAGCTTCAGAATATCCAGCCAAAACAGATGTGACCCATATTAGCATACTTGCTTCCCTAAATATGTGTCTATTTCACAGGCCAATGTAGTTTCTCACATTCAGTCAAATCATAGGACTGACCTGACACTACCAAGACTAAAGATCAGGTTCTTTGAAGGGCTGATCTCTCCAATAATTGATTGCTGATGAAGACTTCCAGAAGGGACAAAAGCTGTTAAATGCTTAAATTCTCTGTCCTTGTGTAACTGGACATCACCATATCTTTAATCTCTGTCAATACAGGTAATTATCCTAGGCCAGGGTACTGTTCTCAAGCCATCCTTGAAGAAGCAACATTTTTGTAGTTATCTGTTTAGGCTTTCATTAAATGTAACCTTACGTGTAATCCTAAGGAAACAAGAAAAACAGCTTAATAAAGCAAATAATGTACAATATGGGATTACAACATGTATAGCAACAGAAATATTTGTGTTGTGATGCAGGCAGATCAATTCTTGTGAAACTGCAGATGACTTCTATGGCACCATGGGAAAATTAACGCAGGAGATGCTGGAAGATAAACTCGTTGATAGCAATGAACTCATGCAGGTTAGTAAGAAAATATGAAATTAGATTGGACTTAAACCAACTTGATACATCTTGTTAAAAATATTAAAAATTAAGTCACAGAGTCAAAGACTCAATCCCTGACTTTTCTAAGTAAAGCTGAGAAAGATCTCTTCAATCCCAGTGGAACTGCTGTCATATCAGTCAGTGAGAAAATTGGGCTAACAGTTGAAATGAATTCCAACTAGCTATGTTCAGTGACTATTAAAGGTCTAGTAAAATTCTTAAAGCATATCATTCTATTATTACTAACAGGATTAATTAGGGTATTGTTTGCTTTCTATCTAGGTTTGACAAGTGTATCAAAGCAAAAAAGAATCTTATGAATAATACAATATTATTATGATTTTAAAACATATACAATGGTTGTCCATGTATCTCTATCTATTCTTGATAATGTTTTAGATCTTAGTTTGTATAGCAATGCATTTGGCTAAGGAATCCTGGGAACAAATTGTAACATAACTAGGACTGAGAAGCACTGCTATATAATGAGAAATATGCGACAAATGTCAGTTTAAATTGCTCTCCAGGCAATATGGTCTGCATTTTAGTGGGTTTGACTGATGTGGAAAATCACAATGTACAGTCTTTTATGGCTACCAATCCAGGCTTCAAAAATGCACTGAATAGCATCAAAAAGACAAATCTGTATTGTTTGCAGTCCAGATTTCTTAGCCCCCTGGTATTTGTCAGAACAAAATTAATTCAGATAAGGTAGTGACTCCTTATCCTCTTCTATATAAGTCTATATTATTTGGATTATATTGCTGAGGAAGTGAAAATTATGTACTTCATTTCAGAAGAATAATCTGCTATAGTTAAAACAAAAAACAAGATTTGTGTATTTGTGTGTGTGTTTGTGTGTGTGTGTGAGAGAGAGAGAGACAGAGAGATTAAAAAATCCATTCACTGTCTGGAGATCAACAACACTAATGAAATGATATGATCACTGTTTCATTTATGGACAGACTAGAAAAAAGGTTGCTATTGAAATAAATAATTTTCAGATTCTTTCACCCCTCCTCCTCCCCCTCCTCAGGAAATGAAGTGGTACAATAATAATGAAGAGATGATCAAACTAATGTGGAGAAGCATAATTTAGGCTTGCAGTGCATGGGGGAGGAGTTGTTTACACATTTGGTGATTTTGTGCTGCTGAATTGCTTGCCCGCCACTATCAGTACAATGTGGGATTTTTCTCAGTTTTCATGCAAGATATATAGTTTGAGGTCTAGCAGATTTGCATTTTAAGCTGAATGTGTTCAATCAATATCTTATCTATTTAAAAATGGAATGTAATCCAGAAATTTTCTCCATATTATTGCTTTCAAAATTTTACCTGTCATTATTTACTATATGCTTTTTATTCATTTCTTACAGTAAAATTGCAACATCTGTTAATCCATAATTTCAGTTTGCAGAGCCTTATATTTAGAACAATATTTGAGAATAAGGATTCAGTGTATTGTAATAAAAATATCTAAAAAGAAGCAGTATATATACATTTATTTTATAAAAACAGTTCAATTTCCATATTTTTCAAATGAATGTGAGATTGTGCATGAAAAATTACCTGACCAAAATAAAGAACCAAAATGAGTTTTGAAAAAAATTCTGTAAATCTAAAGATATTTTGCTCCCTCTACCCTATGAAGACTTTATTAACCAGGCTTATAAATTCCAAAACTGCTCTATCAATGTGTTTCAGTCCTAAGTATGTATTACAAGTATTTTCAAGTTACAACTTTTATTAATATTACTGTCATATATCAGCCTTAATAAAATCATGGTAGTTTTGATTATTTATTGGATGACCAACAGTGGAAGTACTGAAAAAATGAGAAATTGACTTAACATGACAGGGTTCGTATTGTTTTTATAATATAATGCACTATAATAATCCCACTGAACAAGCCTAAACCATTAGCACATATATTAGCACAAAATAACTTAATGAGTCTAGTGATTTAATGGGAATTTAAATGTGGATTTCCATCATCTTAGTCCAATTTTCTAATCAATCCTTGACTGATATAGGCTTCCAGCTCATAGGAGGCAAATCATATTTGTTAGTGTTGTGATATTGAGAAATTCATAAAAGCGAAAGTTTCTTTATATAAGTAATAGATATTTTTCTACAAATATATCTGTTTCTATTGATACAGATTGTTTCTTTAAAATTGAAATCACATAGTTAAGACTTCTAATGCATTGAGGATAAATGCATTAAAGTATAAAATAAGTAGTTGTATATACATATGCATAGTTTGCTCTGCATACAAATTCCTTTGAATGCAAGAAATATATGCATTTACATCATTTTCATTATTTTCACCCTAACACTCTTATCTCCAGGACTTGACTAGTTATGTTTCTTGTGGATTATTCTTTGTAGTTCCTGCAAGCAATGTTTGTTGCATTAGTAATAATAAAACTGTTTATATTTGCTTTTGTAAATGTGGAAAAAGCAATGCCTAATCTTGTAAATGTATCTTGTATTTGAATTTGCATGAAAAGTGTCCTAAAATTATTCTTTTCTTCGGTTTCTTTCTTCTCTTTTTTCATAGATAGTTTATTCTATGGCCCAGTTCCCCTTCCCTCAGCTGTCTGAATTAAGGGAGAAATATACATACAACATTACACCATTTCCTGCTACAGTAAAATCAACTGCAAGGTAAGGCATCTTCTGACTACTGGGGTGTAAGTAAAGAAAGAAACAGCTTGAGCAGTCGTTCACATTATTATGGCTTATACCTCATCATCCATGAAAGTCATATCTGTGTACTCTGGTTTTTTAGCCGTCTGGGAACAATAAAAGACAGTGATGAAGAGAATGAAATAGGTGATGAAGACTCCATAGCAAATGTTATTGGATGTCTTGGACCATTTAGTGGATTTTTGGCTCCAGAACTACAGAAGTATCAAAAGCATTTCAGAGGTAAATATTAATTTCTGAAATGTCAATAATTTTATGGGGGATTCAACTGGTATACAAGGCTTTGCTGCTGAGGCTAATTTCATTTCTTCAAACATGATGTTTCAATTCTTACTCCCAGCTGAATCTAAGATGATAATAAAACGTGCAAATAAAAACAGTTGAGTGGCCTTTAAGACAGTGATGTGGTGTGTCCAGGGTGTGTAGTACATTAGCCTTTATGGCAAGGTTAGACAATATAGAAATCAAAATGTGGCCCCTGAAACCTACTTTTTGCATATCCTAGATCCTCTGCCATTGCAATATTGGAACTTGGCAGGAAGACATCCAAAAACTGAAGCAAATTCTCTGCCCATGCCTGCATTTTTACTGATATGCATAAATATTATATTACTTTTGGATATAATGAAGTTTTTGTTTGTAAATTCACTGAAAGGCATTGCCCCTCCCCAAAGAGTACAAAAATACAAATCATAGCCCTGCAGGTGACATTATGATGCCAACCTGACCATCATAGTTTATAGACACTGAAAATACCATGTTTCCCCGAAAATAAGATCCAACCAGAAAATAAGCCCTAGCATGATTTTTATGCTAATATAGTCCCTACTTGAAAAATAAGCCCTAGTTAACCACCCGCCTACTCTGTCCCACCGTCTGCTTGCCCGCAGCCACAGGGATTACAGGGCTTCCCAGGGCAGATGCTTGGGAGGCGAGGGCAGTGCTGGTGGAACGCACCTTCAGGTGAGGAGGAGAGTGGTGCAGACAGGCTGGGGAGTCGAAGGACCAGGTGGCATGCACCTCCCCTATCCTGTGCAGCTTTGGCAGGTGTCTGCCAGGTGGAGGGAGGCAGCAGGGGAGGCATGCACCACCTGGTCCTTGGGCTGCCCCCGCCTGTCTGTGCAGCTCTCCTTCTCGCCTGAAGGCACGTTCCGCAGCATTGCCCTCACCTCCCGAGCAGCTGCCCTGAGAAGCACTGTAAGCCGTTGTGGCCATGAGCAACCAGACAGTGGATGGAGTGGGCGGGTGGCTGTACAGGACATCCGGCAGAGGCCGACCCGGCAGTAGCAGTGCTCCCACTCACCTGCACTGCATGGGCTTCGCAGCCCCAGAGTGCAAAAGCCAAGGGGCGGTGGGCCGTGACTGCTGCTGGACACCTTTGTCTCCCGTGCCCTCGCTGCTTCCCATAAGACATCCCCTGAAAATAAGCTCTAATGAGTCTTTTGGACCAAAAATAAATATAAGACCCGGTCTTATTTTTGGGGAAACATGGTAATATTTTAAATAGAGAAATGGATCTTCAGTTGAGAAGTCCCCACCTACATTCATATCTTCAGTTGAGAAGTCCCTGCTTACTCTCATATGATACAATGATTGGAACTTATGAGTTCATTAAGGAATTGGGTTTTTTATCAGTATGGTTGATTTCCATGGCTTACTGTACACTACATTTTAAAATAACTTGTAACTCTCAGCCAAGTATTTATCACTAATAAAGCAGTAATTTCTCAATGCATATACAGTTTTTGATTCTGGATAGCTTCTGTATGTAGGACTTATAAGTTTTCTAATTCAATTAAGTGGAAATATGAGGGGTAGCTTCAACTGTATCATTGTGACCTGGCTGATATATTTCTAATGTTTTCCCCAGACTATAATCAAGAGCAGAGTTTAGGCTCGAGCAACATTGCAGAACTAAGTCCGGGTGCAATAAATGCTTGCCGAAATGAATATCATGCAGCTTTTAACAGTATGATGATGGAACGTATGACCACTGACATCAATGCATTGAAAAGACAGTATTCTCGGATAAAAAGGAAGCAGCAACAGCAGGTTCATCATGTGTACATCACAGCAGGTAATTAATAATTGGAAGGAATTATTAGTTCAAGTTCTATTTGTATTAAGAAGCAAATCACATTTGTATTCAGTTTAGTTTGCAGTGTATAAGAAGAAGCAGAAGGGGAAAAAAGATGAGATCTGTCAGCTTGACTGAAATAATCTCATATGATGAAAAGCTACTTATAAAAGAGTTTATAATCTTTGTTTTTCTTTTGTTAGGGTATGAAGATGATGACCTTGGGATAGTTTTAGATCCCAGGGACCAGCTGAATAATGGTATTTAAAGATATCTGTGCTATTTGGGCTCCAGGGGTCTTAAGTATTGATTTCACTAACATTTCTGGCATCCTTGGAATTGGAATACAAAGTTCTAAACACCTAACTAGGTACTAAGCAGCAGCCTGAACTACTGAAGTATTACAAGATTAAGCTGATTAAGTGTATAAAGAATTTTGATCTAAATCCTGTAAGTTTATATATAGGTAAGCATGTTTATTTCACAGGCTATGCTGCTTCGTGTAGAATAAATCAAAATTGTTAATGGTCTACTATCTGTGGGATTAACAATGGAGGCCTGCATTTTCACTTATCCTCCTGCAATAACTTCCTGCACTGGTGTAATAATGAAAGTGTTTGCATACAGTATCTTGCATTGTGGACTCCTCTCCACCTACAAGGATGGATGTACAGGATAGTTGGTCTGTATGTTACAGGGCAGTATCTTTTCAAAATTTTTGAGAAACGCAATATAATTATGTTGTCAAACCAAAATGAAAATTTCATTTTCCAAGATTGCCAAATCTTCCTTTTACTAATCTTTTCCAATTATATAGTTTAGCTACGTGTTGATTATTTTTGACATTTTGATGTACTTTAAGAATACCATATTAAATTAATTAACCTTAATTGCATAAGATCAGGTATGACATGGCTTTTTGATTATGTGCTTTATAAATATGAGTTAAAGATATCTAGCATCCTGTTGGCATGATTTAGTTAATCTAAGTGGGAATGGAAACATAATTACTTAAATTATTATTGTGATGTTTATTCATTCACTAAAAAACTAACCTAATTCACAGTTTAATTATTAGAGCATTTATATTAGATTTCACATTAATATCTAGCAAAAATGTATTTTTATGTGACATTATTTTGGGATAGGTGACAGGAAAAAAATATACTGTAATTAATAAATCTGATTTGTTGTTAGTAGCAGTGCATAAGAGAATGGCATTTTCTGATAGGAAAGAGAAAATTCTGAAGAATCACTCCTAGTTATTGCAAATGAGAGGGAGAGAGAAACTAATTGTTCT
Source organism: Vipera berus (assembly GCF_964194415.1). Classification (NCBI taxonomy): domain Eukaryota; kingdom Metazoa; phylum Chordata; class Lepidosauria; order Squamata; family Viperidae; genus Vipera; species Vipera berus. The sequence goes on from NC_138208.1 coordinate 42,488,236, forward strand.
AAGGTTGCTTCCTATATACAACACCTTTCCTTTAATTTTTAGAAATGTTAATTAAAATTACTTTCACTATTTTTTACTCTGAATATAGTATTTTGTATTTTTTGCAGCCATTTTGTTTTCCAGTGAATAAAACTGCAGCAAACATAATGCAATGTTTACTTGTTGGGCAAGAAAGATGCCTTAGGTTTGGTTTTAAAAATAATGCTGTAGAATGTAAGTGAAATGAACATTCCTCTGCTTCAAATCCTACAAGTCTTTGCTTTTGTGCCTACAGTACAATCAGAAAATGTGTTTTCTATTTGCCATGTCTCTTTCAACAGTATACTTTAAAATACATTTATTTTTATTTCAGATAAAGGTCCAGTTACCAGTCTTATGCCTTCTCAGGTAAATCATTCTCCAGTAATCAATCATCTTCTGCTGGGGAAGAAGACCAAACAAACCAGCAAGTCTGCCAAAAACAATGTTCCAAGCCACAATGGGGGAAAGATGTTACCAGGTCCACATGAAGATATTAAAGCAAAGCTAAACTCTCCATGGCGCACTCACATGAGGGTACACCGAAAGAACATAGCACGAGCCAAAGGCCACCTGGGCTACGGAGATACAATAGGACTAATAGAGGAGCAGAGTGAACATGGGAAAGCTAGTAGTATTAATACAAAAGAAGAAACTGCAAATAAATCTGAAACTGTGGAAGGTGATGGGAACCTTTCAACAGATGGACAATCTCTTGAACCAGCTTACAAAAATATCAATTCCAGTGTCAATGTATCAGTGGTCCAGCAGAAGTTGGAAACCTTAGAACTTACACAGAATAGTAGAGATGGTTCTGAAGTCAAAACACACAATTGTGAATTGCCAAGTTTAGCCAATGACAGTGGAATAGTGGCAAAATCCTGCACGCCTAGGCCACAAGTCTTTTGTCCTTTCCCTAGTGTCAAGCCACTCAGAAAATCAGCTGCAGCCAGAAATCTAGGATTATATGGCCCAAATGAAAGAACCCCAACTGTACACTTTCCACAAATGAGTAGGAGCTTTAATAAGCCTACAAGTGGTAACAGTGGGTCTAAAAAACGGTGATATGTAAAACAACTGCCACCTTATTATTATAATTGTTACAGTTACCATTATTGTAAGTTTTATTATGCTTTATGCTTCCAAAGGGATTTCTAATTAATTTAATTCTTTCATTAGAAATAATGAAGATAAATAATATATGTATATATTATACAAAAATAATTGAGTTTTTTTGAAAATGTAGTAGCAAATTCTTTTTCACATTAAAAATTGTCTTGCAGCTTCAGAAATGTTTGCCATTTTATAGAAAATAGCTATAGGAAAGGACTTTAGAAAGTTTAATTCTAAGCTGTTTGGTCAAGAATTCTCAAATACCTGAAGGGCAATTTTTAACTTTTAACACCATCCAAAAATGTTATCAAGACTTCCAGTGGCTTACTAACAGATATCCTTAGCAACTTAGAAGAAAAGTGTTGTTCTTGCTTGTCATCTGTATTTTAACACCTAATATATTTAAGCATCTTCATTTTCAATTTTCTACTACTGCTATTTTTTAATATAATTTTATCTGGCTAAGGCAAATATTAACACATTGTATTATAAGCAGGGATTTTTTTCTCATAGAACGCTCAGAACGGAGTTCCGGCACCTTTTTTTGGATGGAATCTTGTAGGGTAGGCAAGGCAGGTTGTGTGATGTGTGAGTTCCGGCACCTTTTTCTTTTACAAAAAAAAGCCCTGATTATAAGGTTTTCCACTTAGCTTCACAATTGTCCCAGCATTACTCAGGAATTTAAAAGTGTCAAAGAAACTCCTGAGCCGAGGTTTCAGCAAGCAAACAACTTTTATTTTGATCAAAACACCATTTGGGTGACCCCATCCCTCTTTGTGGCTGGTAGAGGGATGGAGGCAACAACCAGGAAAGATGTCTTCCACCTTTTATATCTTTTCAGAACAAAAAGATCAGGTCTTTGTACCAGGCGTAAGATAGCACAAAAAAACAATTCCAAAATGATGACTCATACACAGCAACCCAGGCTCCATCTGTAACTCCTTTTACCCTTCCCCTTACCGAGCTCTTTTCATGCAAGCAATCTCCTGTGTATAGAGCATGAGACATTTGCTTTTATGTAAATAATTTCCCAATTTAAGGCACCTACAAAGCTGCTTGCAAATAAAGTTATATGTAAAATGATTACAAAATATCACTACTAATATCAAGCTTAAGCATAATAAAATCCCTTCAATCCTCCCTTTTTAATATAAAAGCCGAATAGGCTTAGGGACTCTTGAAGAGGTAAGTGTAGTCAGCAAGTAAAGGTCTTAAAATCATTGCTTTACCTGGTTTATCGTTATAGATAGCAGTGGCAGCAAAAGTTAGTCCAGATATAGTGGATCTAATAACTCTTTGAATAAGCTAAATAAGGCAATGGTAAACACAACAGCCCTCCTAAGGCCAAAACCCTAATGAACAATATCCTTTTCCAATTATCAAACATTCCTGAAAACCACCCTCCAACATCCAATGTTCCTGTCCATGTCTGGACAGGGATATGAGCCAACATTCGCATTCTGTCAGTGATTCCTGTGATATATTCCTTATATGTAATGTCAGACTGGGGTCTAATAATGCAATTTAGGGCCACAATGACAAAATAGAGGGCCCATTTGATTGGACGGTCCTTTTCTTTCCAAATCAAATTGAAATGAGAAGTGATGTTCTCCAATTGAATCTCTTGAGCTTCACATTTAAAAATGAAATAATTCTTTGGGGCCAGCTCAATTAAAAAAAAAGTCTTTGACACTGAGGAAATCTCAGTTGTGGTTTCCAGTTCATGAAAATCAACTTGAACCCATATTTGTATCTGGTTCAATTGATAGCTAGTTCAAATGATGCTGAAAAATCCGTTGGTCTGGTTATCTTGAAGCACACCAGTTTGCAGGAATCCTTTGATTATGCCAGGTTGGGTAGGATGTGCAAACGTATTTGGCATTAAATGAGTAGGCCTGTCTCCACACTTAGTCCATTTAGCTTGATTATAGTCAATAGTTTTACATGCATAAAAAAAAAATCCTGGCACTTGTCCTTAAGTCTTGTGTTATTCTTCCCCAAAAGGTAATCTCTGTATGTCCCTCCATATGTCCAGATTTGAAGTTGTTGGTAAAGCTTTACTGTATTGATAGGAAGTCTCCCATCTTGCAATATCCATTTCCCACTTTCTTCTATTTTCTCATTTTTCTCTTTTTCCATCATATATTTGAGCTGACCACGTTAATGGCAGTTTCCCTGCTTAATGCATACAATTCACAAGTTTGTGCAAACCAACTTAAAAGCAACTTTCCTGCTTCTTCCTTCTATTATCCATTTCTTCCCTTCCCTTCCACCACTTTGGCCTAACTTCTTTCTTTTCTTCTTCCACAAGGACATCTATCAACTGTACATGAGCCAACTCTTTCCTTTTAACTATTAATCAATCCTCTTACTGTTCTCTTCTCCAAAAGTATTCAAGACTCCATAAGCATACTTGGAGTCAGTGTATATATTCTCCTTCTCCCTTATTAACAACCTCAGAGCCTGCCGTAAGGCATAAAGTCATCTATGAACAAGTGTTTACCTCCTTTTGGCTTTCTGATTTAAAATTACCCACACTTGAGAAAAAAAATGCTAACCACCAAAACTTCCCCAAATGTCAATTTTAGACAAAAATGCCAATGCCTCTTTCCCCCCACTTCTGGGTCAACCCCCCTAAGCCGTTCCTTTGTCCATATTTACAAAACCTAGTGAAGAGCCAACAAAAAAGCACTCACCAAACTCAGCTTGCGTTTGTTAACATAAGCTCTTTTCCTAACAGTTTTGCATACAAATCTTTAGTCGAAACAACATACTGTAGCTATTTATAATCCCAAAAAAATTCTCAACTTCTCCTTCATTTCAACTTCACAAAAAATAAACAAGCTTAATAAGATATTCTGAGTTACTGAAATAAATCACTAGGTTATTGCAAAAGCTAAAGTCTTGTATCAAACCCTAGTATCAATTCTTTGCTATATTTAGTCAAATTCCAATTTAATCAGATTCCAGATGGAAACAAATTTCCATTCAGTAGGTAAAACATTTACAAATCTAAACAAAACAATTCAGAGTTATTTCTTTTAGTTGATGGAGCAACTAAAACTTCCTTTGTTCAACAACTACTGCCTCCTCTTTCCAGAAAAAAAAATTGCAAGCTGAAACTGCAAAAGTGGGCATTAAATTTCACATCCACCTCCTTTCCTCAAACCAGAATTCTAAGCAGAGAAAAAAAATAGTTAAAATGAGATCTTCCCCCCTTCCTTTCTGCCTCTCCAGTGAAAAAGGAAACAGGAAAAAGAAAAAGAAATTTTACAAAAATCTCACCACTAAAAAAATAATAGTTTTCTCTCATTCACATGCATTTTTCATGAATTCTCTCACAAAAACAACAAAATCTGTAATTTACTGTTTCTTCCACAGTGGGGGGAGGGGGAGGGTATTTGAGGGCTAACACACACATTTACATATCAGCAAATAAACTCATTCATTTCCATTCTAACTGCTTGCATAAACAATTTCACATAGAAATATTTCATTTCATACTTTCTCCAGGCATGGCTACTATTTTAGTGGTTGTCTGGATTCTTGCAGATTTTGTACGTCTATCTGAAGTGGTAAACTTAAGCATTTTTTTCATAAATTACTTAAAGATTATGCAACTATATTTTCTCATATTTATCTAATATTACTTTTGCATCCACTTTTTTTAATCCGTTTTCTTTCTGTCATTAATTCCCCTAGAATAAGAAATGTTAATTGTAAGCTCCTCATAGCACAGTTCTATATCATTGTTAAAATACACTGGGCAATTATGGACATATTCATTCATATTCATAAATAGATTGAATTGTAACACTTTTCCCCTCACATAAGCCTGTTCTCTTGTGTGTATAATTTGAACATAGCCAGGCCATTTTTTATCAGCAGTTGTAAGAAATAGAAACAAAATGTTTAACTTATGTATTAATAACAATTTCTTTGCAATTCATTATCTTGTCAGTAACATGACTCCATCAATTAAACACATATATGTTGAAGGCAGCATATGCACTTAGACATCTATTATCACCCACTGCTAGTCCTTCCAAAAGGAACTCAATATATGTCATACTATATATGCAAAGGTTGTCTCCTCTATTAAAGTGCAACACATCATTTTCCAAGTAGACAAAAAAATAATATTCCATCTTTACTATACCCACCTGCAGTATATAAACATGGGGGAGCTATCCCACAATTTTTCACCCCTATGGCAGCCTATTATGCTGTCTTCATGATAAATTTGATAAAACTGAATGTGGTGTTCTAAGTTCATCATGAACTAAGTCTGATGAAAATAATCTGGCAGGGATGAATTAATAGCATGCATTTTGGGTTATAGGAGCATCTCATTGATTTGAACCAATGTGATCATATCTTTAAAATGGTATGTACAAGCCATCAATAATGTGGTTGCTAATATAGGTAGGTCTGGCTTATGAGCTGTTTGTATTTGCTCACAACAAATTCTAGTTTATTTAATGAATGCCTGAAAGATGCATTACTAAATCTAAGCCAAAATCAGATGGAAAAACTAAAGGCAATTATGAATTAAACTTGGCTCAAATCTCAAAGATTTGCCGGATGAGAATTGGACAAAACTTTGGAATTTACTATGAACATTTGCCTTAAATACAATAAATTAAATTTATGTTAAGAATTGAATATATATTTTTAATTATATAAATAAAATTATATAAATAAAAGTTTAACAAGATGAGAATTCCGGCACTTTTTTTTTTTTTTAGAAAAAAAGCACTGGGAAGAACTAAAAGGAATATTGAACCTGGGGCCTTTTACAGGTGTGAACGGGAGGGGAAAACTAGCAGCCTCCTCTCCTCCCATCTGACAAAGGGGAATTGACTAGTCCAAAGAGCCAGATTAAAGGAAAAAGAGAAAAAAAAAACCCTGCTTTCAGTTCTTTAAATTTTTCTTTTCTTTTCTTCCGTGGCTTTAGTTATCAGATAAATTAGCCAACCACAGGTTTATAAAGTTTTTCAATGTTGCCTTCTTGAAGATTATTTTTACTGCCACACATCAATACAAAGCACAACCAGACGTTGTCTGACAGGGTTAACCTTAACAGCTACTTGAGGTTTCAAGACATCCCAATTGTTCAAAACACATTGCAGAGGAGTACATTTTGATTTATTTTTTTCTTTAAATTACTCTTGATGATTTCCCTTTTTTCATTTCAAGAATTTCTTGGCTTCCTCTCTTTTCAAGTAATGAATTTGGAATTTTTTTAATTTTTTGTTTGGAGGACTAGTTGGAGAGATCAACCTCCTATCTTATGCCAAAATTACCAAAACCTCTGCAAAAAATAATACATTCCAATTTAATTACTTTCTTTAAATCATTCAATCCTGTATTAGAAGACAGTTGCTTGGCTCCCTCTTTTCTTACCTTTATTCATTTATTTTTATTTCTTATCTATAGAGGGCTAGCTAGTTGGAGAGATCAACCTTCTGCCTTATTCCAGGATTACAAAAGCTTTTTTTATTCACCAAGGTGTCTGTTGCAATTTCTCCCGTCAGTGGAGAAGCATGAAACCTCATTGAATACGGGCACTCAGGTTCCTCGGATATGGATCCTACTGCTGATGATGAAGCACAAAAGTCAAAACACTAGTTGGGTGACCCCATTCTTCTTTGTGGCTGGTAGAGAGATGGAGGCAACAATCAGGAAAGATATCTTCCACCTTTTATAACTTTTCAGAAAAAAAAAGATCAGGTTGTTTCCCCCTCCCCTTACCAAGCTCTTGTCATGTAAGCAATCTCCTGTATATAGAGCATGAGACATTTGCTTTTATGTAAATAATTTCTCAATATAAGGCACCTACAAAGCTGCTTTCAAATAAACAAAGTTATATATAAAATGATTACAAAATATCACTACTAATATCAAGCTTAAGCATAATAAAATCCCTTCAGTATTTTTTGGGGTTTTTTTTGTTTTTTTTTAATCCCATTTATATCCCGCCCTTCTCCGAAGACTCAGGGTGGCTTACAATCTAAGAAGCACAAATCGATGTGCTTAGCAATAGCCTTCATTCTATGTATATGCCTGCTTATTAGGGCTTTCAGCCCCCCCCCAAGCGGCATTATTACAAAGTCAGCTTATTGCCCCCAACCATCTGGGTCCTCATTTTACCTACCTCGGAAGGATGGAAGGCTGAGTCAACCTTGAGCCTGGTGGGACTCGAACCTGCACTAATTTTTATTTATCCTGGGTGACTAATTATTTTTAGTAAGTCACAGTGAGTATAGGAAGACATTCTTACATCTGATTTTTTTTAATCATTACAGTTCTCAGCAGTATTTGCTGTTACAACAAATAAACTTGGCCTATTCCTAGATTACTCAAGTTTAAACTAAGCGGGGCTTATTCCCAGATAAGTGAATAGAAGATACCTGACAACCAACCAAGCAACCAACCTTCCGTAAGTCAGATTCAGTGTAAATGCTTTCTCTAATGTGTCAGTTTGCCAGTCAAGCAAATTCATGTTTGTTTCTGCACTTTTTAAAGCACTTTTGGCAGCTAAGGTTTTTAAGCAGTTTTCTCCATGCTACTTCTGTCTACATTTGTAGTGAAATGATTGTTTGATTCAGAAGAATGAAGAGGTTGGATCTGGTGTGCATTTTACAGTATAAAACAGAAAGATGAACCTGTGTCTTTTTATTGAAATCTGGTTCCAACAGTCCCATTATTAGCTATGTTGCTTTGAAGTAACAGGAAAAGGAGCTGTTTAAATGTTGCTGAACTACAAGTTCTCAATTTGTGATGTAAAGACTGTTAAAACGTTAAAATTGGCAAGTACTATAAAATGTGGGGTTTTTTTCTTGTTGACATTTTTAAAACAAAACTTTTTATTTTTATTGCTAATTGATCAGGAGAGTGTGGACAGGCAATCACAAATGTTTTCTGTGCTGCTGTAAATACAGGTAGCCCTTGACTTACAACAGTTCATTTAGTGACCTTTGAAAGTTACAACGGCCCTGAAAAATGTGACTTATGACCATTTTTCCCAGTTATGACCTTTCCAGCATCCCCATGGTCATGTGACAAAATTCAGATGCTTGGCAACTGGTTCATATTTATGACCATTGAGGTTCCCCAAGGTCATGTGATCGCCTTTTACAACCTTTTGACAAGCAAAGTCAATGGGGAAGCCAGGTTCACTTAATAACTGGGTTGCTAACTTATTAACTGCAGCGATTCACTTAACAACTATGGCAAGAAAGATCATAAAATAGAGCAAAACTCACTTAACAAATGTCTCACTTAACAACAGAAATTTTGGGCTCAATTGTGGATGTAATGCCAAGGACCATTTGTACTCAATTTTTGGTCTGATGGAAAGTAACACTTGAGACTATTTTAAAAAAATGGTACATAGAAAATAGCTTCTCTTCTATCCCTTGAATACACTATGCAATGCATTTGCATTTGTAACTGCATAAAATTTGCAGTACCTGAGGTTAATTGATAGCAAATAAATTAATTGCAACATGCTGGAAAAGTTCTCTCTTTGAAACATTTTGCATGAGTTAAATAAGAACATTAGAAACTTACCTCATAAGATAATTCTAGGGACAGAATATTTGTGGACTGTTAATGCAATCAAAATAGTAAGTGCTGCAATTACAGTAAACTTATTTAATAATAATGATGAACACATTGGTAATAGGTGTAAGTCTTCAGGCTAAGAGTATAAACAGAAGAAAAAGAATACTGATTCAACCCTATAGATTTGACAGATGCAAAAGGTGTCCTAGTCTGTGTTTTCCTCAACACCTGAATATATCTCAGAATAAGCAATAGGTTACTTTACAGTTAACAGCTGATTAAAGATTATTGCTAACCATCACAGTGTACAGAACAAGAGAATCCTTAAGGCATCTGTGTGATAGTTATTGTGGTTATGGATGCATTTAAGTTTTATATTCTTAAGAGATAAGCATGCCCAGTCTAATAAAAAACTAATAAATTAGGGAAAGTTACTGGGATCTGAATACGGTACTTCTTCATCTAGTTCTGGATCTGAAACATCCCTCTGTGGGCTGCTTTGCAAAGAGTTTGCGAAACTTAACATTAAGTTTTTGGGATATGGCATTCAGGTCTGCTCTTAAATGGATTATAAGTCAATACAAAAAATAGCATATTCTATTAACACATGCTAAATAGTAAAATGTCAATCAGAACTGAAATCTTCATCAACTGGGGACTCAACTCATCCTGACTTCAAGGCTCTGAGAAAAGTGTGAAGTTCAGGTTCTTTGGATCCTGAGTATTCATTCTAATAATTAGTATATCACATACAAAGAGCAAGTTTCTACATAACATGGTACCGGAAGTACATGAACCTAATCTTTAATTTTGATTCCTGATTTCATTTTAAATTCTTAATTGCTTATCCATTGCTTACTTCCTTTTTCAAAATGTATACATTTTCCAAGTTAAACTTTTTATAAGAATCTTATTCCCCTTCCTGTTCATAGTTACAATAGCTTAAAACCATTTCTAGTACTCGAAACAAGCACTTCTCCTGTCAAGAATGTTTATATTGATTTAATAATACTGTCATATTTGGAACATTTTGGACAAATATTTTACAGCAGTGTTTCTCAATCTTGGTAATCTTAAGATGGGTGGACTTTAACTCCCACAATTGAAGGGAATTCTGGGAATTGAAGTCCACCCATCTTAAACTTGTCAAGGTAGAGAAAAACTGCTTTACAGTAATCAATACTGGGAAATATTCTGGGCATGGACATACCCTCAGATACCCAGGTCATCTGTGTGGTGTTCTTTATTGTGAGCTATGGAGGAACCATGACAGTGGTGGGATTCAAATATGTGAACAACCAGTTCTCTGTGTGAATGCTGCTTCCAGAAGTCCATTCTGGGCCTGGGCAACAAAAAATTAGCTACCGGTTCTGCCGAAGTGGTGTGAACTGGCTGAATCCCACCACTGAACCATGGGACCTGCTACATTGGGCCTGGTGTCTGGAACTTTGCCATATTGTATTAGATAGGTCTGTGTGCATTACTGTTGATCTTTGAATGATCTGAGTATAAAAATGAAAGGACTTAATGTTTCTATTTCCCCAACCCCCCTGTGTTTAGTGTTGTCTTGGCATGTTTCTTTCTTTTTCAGAACTATATGTCTCCCCCCTCCTTTTTTAAAAAAAATCAGTTTCAAAATTATATTTCAACTTGTCTGTGTATGGAGAAAGAGAATGTGTGAAACAGCTTGAAGTTTGTGATTTTTTTATTGTCATATTCAGTTCCATAGATGGAAAAGAACCAATAAGAAATGGTAGTTGAGGAGTTGGACTGTTTCAGGTTCATCCTCATTGGGTAACTGCGCTAGCCACTTTCCAAGCCCCACTTATTTCACAGAGGAGTTGTGGATAAAAATGGAAAAGGGAATGCTACAGTATACTGTACACTGTCTTTGCTTATGGAAGAAAGTCTACAGCGGTTACAAAAAGTCTACACACCCTGGTTAAAATGCCAGGTTTTTGAAATGTAAAAAAAAAATCAGACCAAGATAAATCACTTCAGAATTCTTTACAACTTTTTTATAACGTATAATCTGTACAATTCAATTGAAAAACAAACTGAAATCTTTTAGGGGGAACCTAATACTGGGTGGAAAAGACATTTTATCCATGCTTTCTCTTAAGACTTTTGGAGGTGATTAGTGTTCCACAGATCTGTCCTATCAATGAAGAATTAAAAGAATGATCAAGACACCCTCATTCTTCTTTGTATGTGCTTTCCCAGCTGAAACTGCCTAAAGCAGATTTTGTAACATATTTGATTTGTATTAAAAGTGTAACCATAAAATTGGGAGGCATTACAAAAGCAATAAACTGAACAAACATTTAAAATCAATATCTAAAAAAGAAAGTCCAACCCAATAGGTTTTCCCCATCCAAATACTGCCAGGAGAAGGCTGCCCATAAACACTAATATTCATCATTAGCAGCTTCTCCGTCTAATAGCAGAAAGAACCTGCCAGCTCTTCTCTGCCTTCCTAACATACCTCATGTGCAGTAGTGGGATTCAGCCAGTTCACACCACTTCGGCAGAACCAGTAGCTAATTTTTTGTTGCCCAGGCCCAGAATGGACTTCCGGAAGTGGCATCCACACAGAGAACCGGTTGTTCACATATTTGAATCCCACCACTGCTCACGTGCCTCAGTATCCGAAGATGATTTATTTATTTTATTTTATTTTATTTTATTGGATTTGTATACCGCCCTATTCCCGTAGGACTCAGGGCAGTTTACAGGGCAGTTAAAACCATGAATACAAAAAATTAAAAACAATTAAAACAATTAAATTAAATTCAAGCCCCAAGAGTAAATCTAAAACCCAGTTAAATTAACAACCCCACAGTCTGGACCAAACAGATCGAAGAGCCAAGTTTTCAGGTCCCGGCGAAATGAGCGAAGGTCGGGGGCAGTCCTAAGTTCTGTGGGTAGTTGGTTCCATAGGGCAGGCGTACCTACAGAGAACGCCCTTCCCCTGGGAATAACCCACCGGCATTCATTAACCGGCAGTACCCTGAGAAGGCCCTCCCTGTGGGGGCGCACAGGACGATGGGAAGATGATGCCGGCAGCAGGTGTTCCCTTACATAGTCCGGACCCAAGCCATTTAGGGCTTTATAGGTCATTACCAGCACCTTGAACCTCACCCAGAGGGCAACCGGAAGCCAATGTAGCTCACGGAGAAGAGGTGTTACACGGGAGTATCGGGAAGCTCCCATGATGGTGAAAATTGCTACATGTTTTAAATTAAGTTAGCATTGCCATTTTACTTTGACTATTTTATGGCTTGTGATCTACTACAACATCATCTGGATAACAACAGAATAAATAATAATAAAACCCTTTAAGTCAATAGGTTTGAATGGGAAGCAATGGCTTTAATGTATCTGAGATAACTGTAGAGGATTTTAACGCTATAATTTTATCCCTAAACGCTTGAGAGTATGCTTTGCTGAGTTCATTGTGAATTTGAGTGTCAGTATATGCATTGTAAAAAGTACATTTTTATAATTTAGATAATGAAAGACAGAGAACATGGATACCTGCCAGGGGTGGGAGACACAAAGTTGCAGTTGACAAAATGTGTCAGTATTTAACAATGCAGATGGCTTACATCACAAGACAAAAATACATAAAGTCAAGATTTACTGTATATTACAGGGGTCGGCAACCTCGGCTCTTTTATGACTCGTGGACTTCAACTCCCAGAATTCCTGAGCCAGCATAGCTGGCTCAGGAATTCTGGGAGTTGAAGTCCACGAGTCATAAAAGAGCCGAGGTTGCCGACCCCTGGTATATTATGACTCACTGTGGCAGATTAGAATTGTAATAATTTTAAAATAAGTGAATGCAGAAATAGTCTTTGGGTTTTGGATTCCATTTTACTCACTACTGGAATAAAGAGTGTTTTATTAGTTACATTGAAGAAAAGTAAACATATTTCAGTTTACTTCAGAGAACAAAACATTAATTTCCAAAGGTTGTTTTGGTATGTTCATACTGTACCTTGATATGAGAGATAGTGTAAGAAATAATAAGGAATTGTGTTTTACATACACTTTGAGAGGTTTATGATAGTACAACCTGTTCATAAATCATTTATGCACATTATTTATTCATGTTATAGATTTTTGTTTCCAATAATACCAAAGGCACAGGAAGAAAATATAAATAAAAAGCATTTACTGTACTAATGACAAGTCATAGCTATTTTTTAACTTGATCACTAGATGCCACTATTGATCTACAAAATTTCCTGTTTGCTTTTGTGAAATATTTACAATATAAATTTATAGAAGCTATTAAAGTGATATAAACGTTTTTAGTGCTAAAATATGTGAGTTTTACTATTTGAAATAAGAACACTTTAAACAGATTAATATTTAGTTGTAAATAAGTTATCATAACAGTGAAGCAAAAAACCCCAGTCACTTGATTCGGTGAATTTTTTAGCCAAACACTGTCAGTTACTGCTGCCTCCTTGAGTCTTCCAGATGTGCTGGATTATGTACCAACATCCACAGAAAAGTATTGTATCAGCTGCTGATACTTCAGTTGGAAAGGTACATAGCCCTTGTAATAGGTATGATTTTTGTTAATAGTTTATAATGGACTCCTGTAAAAGTTACGTTTCACCACATTAACTCTCATACAACCTATATTTCAGTATTTTGGGGAGGGTGAGGTCTGCATTTTTCAAATGCAGAATGTTCAAAAATTGGGCAAAATGAAGACAAAAATATTTTTGATCTACTTTATGATTAGATATAAATTAATTAATGCATTTATATGTTCCGGGTATTTAAGCATTGTTCCCTGATACAGTCAAAGTTTTAGGGTTAGAAGTTATGTAATTCTGTACTACAAGTAATCCTCAATTTATAACAGTTCATTTAGTGACATTTTTAAGTTACAACAGCACTGAAAAAAGTGAGTTATGACCATTTTTCACACTAACAACTGGTGTAGCATCCCCTTAATCATGTGATCAAAATTCAGATGCTTGGCAATTGGTTCATATTTATGATAGTTGCAGTGTCCTGTGGTCATGTGATCCCCTTTTGCGACCTTCTGACAAAGTCAATGGGGAAGCCAGATTCACTTAACAACTGTGTCACTAACTTAACATCTGCAGTGATTCACTTAACAACTGTGGCAAGAAACGTCATAAAATGGGGCAAAACTCACAACTGTCTCTTAGCAACATGAAATTTGGGCTCAGTTGTGGTCAAATTGGCAAGTACTATAAAATGTGTGTGGTGGAGTTCTTGCTGACATTTTTAAAACAAAACTTTTTATTTTTATTGCTAATTGATCAGGAGAGTGTGGACAGGCAATCACAAATGTTTTCTGTGCTGCTGTAAATACAGGTAGTCCTTGACTTACAACAGTTCATTTAGTGACTTTTCAAAGTTACAACGGCCCTGAAAAATGTGACTTATGACCATTTTTCCCAGTTATGACCTTTCCAGCATCCCCATGGTCATGTGATCAAAATTCAGATGCTTGGCAATTGGTTCATATTTATGACCATTGCAGTTTCCCAAGGTCATGTGATCGCCTTTTACAACATTCTGACAAGCAAAGTCAATGGGGGAGCCAGGTTCACTTAACAACTGGGTTGCTACCTTATCAACTGCAGCGATTCACTTAACAACTATGGCAAGAAAGGTCATAAAATAGAGCAAACCTCACTTAACAAATGTCTCACTTAACAACAGAAATTTTGGGCTCAATTGTGCTCATAAGTTGAGGACCATGTCAGGGCCCACTTCAAAACCTCATCCCAAGAAAGCAGGACTCTTGAAACAGTTTCATTCCAAAAGGCACTTTTATTAGGAGAAGCTGATAGCAGGCATAGAAGGCAGGATGTGAGGGTTTCCCACTCAGATCAATAGGTTAAAAGAGTCCCAAGCAAACCCCACCCCAATAGTCCATCCGGTCTAGATTGGCTGCGACAACATCAACCATGGCAGCTGGATCTGGGTAGAAATTGGCATTTCAGTTCATATGGGAATGCTCTGGATCACCATAAAAAGTGGCCTTACTAGGCAGTGCCATTATGGGTTGTGGTCCACTTAATTGTTGTTTTCCCCCCAGCTGTGATTGCACACCCAACTGCTGCTGGCCCCCCCCAGCAGCTGCTGTGCACCTAGTGGTTGCTGTCTGTCCAGCAGATTGCACAGTTGCCCCAGCTGTTGGATCAAGTCGCATTGAACATCCACATTTGGGTTGGCTCTTTGCACTGGGCCTGGGCTCAGGTGATGACAGTGGTGATAATCAGGGCTGCATGACCAATGGTAGTAATGGTCAGGGCTCTCATGGTAGCAATCAGGGCTCTGACAGTATTGGTGACAGTCTGGGCTTCGGTAGCAAGGGCATCTCTTGGGGCTATCATAGTGATCCCGCCGTCTAGGGCTTTCGCGACGATGATGTCTGTCAGGAGACCGTGATGAACAATGCCAATCAGGGCTTCTCCGACGGCCAGGACTGTCACGAAGGCGTCTCTTGGAGCTGTCAGAAAGATCCTGCCATCTGGATCTTTCGCGACAGTGATGCTGGTCAGGAAACAGTAACAAATGACACCAATCAGGGCTTCTCCAGCGGCCAGGACTGTCACGTTGCGAGTGGCATTCTGGACTCCTTGATGATCGACAATAACCCAGACTGTCGTGCCATGGATGATGGTGAGGAGTCTTCCTCCCCACTGGGCTTGAGGTCAATGCTGACGGCTTCGAATGCGGAGTGGCCACCTGAGCTCCGCCAGTAGGGCTAGGGCTTCTTCTGGGAATAGATTGCCGCTGACTCTGCCAGTCGTCACACTCACTAGTAGCCAAGGAGCAGGTGACCTGCCCTCGCTTCCCATTTCTAGCCCTTCAAACTTCTCTACCAACTTCTCCACCGATTGGCTGTGGACTGCAGACAGGTACTTCCACTCACCTGAATCTTCTGCTGCTGCCAATCTTTTTGCTCCTCTACAATTGGGAGAGCATGATTCTCATGAGGTACCTGCTTGCAGCTCCAACTCAGCTATTCTTGAAGAATTTTTCTTCGGCTGGGTTGTCCCAGGATGCTTAGAGTCTCCACCAGACAGGGTCCACTCTGAAGACCACAATAGCTCCCGCATTTTGGGTCTTGCTGCCGCTGCCAGAACATCCGAACCCACTTTCTCCAATGACGCAAGCGCTTGCTCTCCCTCCACTGAGGCAGCTGTCATGGTCAGGGTGCTGGTTGTGGGTGCTTCTCCATACTGAGATCTTCCCTGAATCTTTGTCAACCTCCCTCCTGGTTTTGAGAAGGTGACTGGAGCTCAGGACCCCAATGATGTTAATGTAGATGGGAGTTTGGGGTTAATGTCATGGTTCCGATAGATGAAACCAGTCAAAAAAACTTCAAGGCAAGAAATTCATCCTTAAAGAACATTTCATTCAGAAACAAAATATCGGCACTTATATGGTTGAATCCCAAACTGAAAGTTCCCTCCCCTGGTACAAAGTTACAAATTGCAATTCCCACCCCAAACCAAGCTGTCACACATCACATTCCCCAATTACAAAAAAATTGTGGGCTTTTCTCCCCCACCCTTCTACCGCCAAAATTCTTCACTCACAGTGAAGAATTTGATTATGACTGCAGCTGCAATTGTTATGACTAACTAAGAATGCCCATACCTCACTCTCCCCACTTTGTCTACAAAGAAAAACCCTGCTATAGAGTGGAAAGTTACAAAGAAAAACAAAAGTAAAATGGCTACAATTTCTTCTGTTGTCACAACGCTGACATCCTGATTCTGTAATAAACCTCCCTTAAGTCCAGTTTCGAAAAGATTTTTCCTTTCAACAGGTGTGCTAGCATGTCTTTCATCAGAGGGAGGGGGGTAGAGGTTACTCTCACTTACTGTGTTCAGAGATCTATAGTCTATGCAGAGGCAAAGAGTCCTGCCTTTCTTTTCACAAAATAGCACGGGGGCTGTGGTCTTAGGCTTTGCGGGTTGGATAAACCCCCTTTCCAGATTTTTGTCTATGAATTTTTGCATTTCCTCTAGCTCCCATGGGCTCATGGAATACAATTATGGCTTAAGTAATTTTCCCCCTGGAAGTATCTCAATAGAGCAGTCCGTGGGTCAGTGGGGAGGGGCAGTTCATCAGACTTCTCCTCGCTGAACACTTCCGCTAGATCCCGGTATTCCTCTGGTATGTATGTCCTGTAACTCCTTTTCCCCCATCGCCAGTGTGCTTTCAGAGGGGCTTTCCCCATTCTGGGGTTGAGTTGGGACTCTTACTTTTGCCTCCCCATCTTGGAATCTCAGTTCTCCTGTCCTCCAGTCCACCTGTGGTTTCCACTTGGTCAGCCACGCCATGCCCAAGTTAAGGGGGCATTCCATGCCAGGGGTCACTACAAACATCAGAGTCTCTACATGATCCCCTATGGTGAGCTGAATGGGTAACATGGCAAGAGTAGCCGGTGCCCCCCCTGCAATGGACCCATCTAATTGACCGAATGAAATTGGTTTCTTCAGCCTCCTCACTGGAATCCCTAAATTCCCCACTAAGTTTGGGATTATGAGGCAGTGAGTGCAGCCGGAGTCTATTAGGGCATGGAGCACAACCCTCTCAGGCATTCTGGGGCTAAACAGTTCTATGGTTCTGGTGAGGGGCGTGATGAGTCCACTTACCAGGGGTTCATCCTCCGAGTTGTCGTCTGATGAATCAGGTGGCTCTCCTGGTGGTGTCAGAGTTCCCCTCACCTGCCTTGATGGAGTTGGGAACTCGACAACCTCCATGCTTTTCATAGTCATCTCCTTTGGTTTCATCAGAGTCTTTCCGGGCTTTTCCCCTGGGGCTTGGTCAGGCTTCTGGATGGGGATCTTTGAGCGGCACTCAGTGGTGCAGTGTCCCTCCTTCCCACACTTGAAATACCCTGTTGCTCTTGGGATAGCAGAGCTTGCTTCATTGGCTCTCAGGATGGCTCCACCGGCGACTTTCCCCAGGATCTCACCCCGCGTCATTGCCTTCTGGCACGATTGATCTCTGCTTCCTAAGCCAGGATGTACCAGTCTTGGAGCCGGTCCAGGTCTCCCCAAGGGATGCAGGCATAATACAGATCATCGTTTAGGCCATCCTTGAAATGCCTGACCAAGATATCTTCCAGCCAGTTCAGCTTGCTGGCCAGGGCTTGGAATTCTTGTGTGTATTCTGCTACAGGTCATCACCCCTGTCTGACAGTTTTGATGCACTCTCACACTTTCTGATCAGCCAAGGGGTTTTCAAATCGTCGTCTGAGAGCCGCCATGAACTGATTGAAGTTTTCCAGTTCTGGGACATTGACATCATGGATATCTACCACCCAGTCTGCTTTGTCACCCTCAAGGGCTGTTTGTACAATCCTTATTCGACCACAGTCATTAGGTATTTCATGAACATATTCTTCCATGGTGTTTAGCACTTGAGTCAGGAAAAAACCCAGTCAGCGTGGCTCTCCACAGTACCTTACTCCTAATGGCGGGAACTTTCAGATGGATCGATGTCCCCTCTGTCTCCTGTGTCAGTGGCCATCGGTATTGGCTGGTGTGGTTCACCCATGGGTGGCTGCAGATGTAGTGACAGCTGCTGCTTCCGTGGTGCTGGTGAAAGGGCCTGGGAATGCTGGTTCACTCCCCCTTCATCTGTCCTTTTGGCTGAGCCTGGGTTGGCTTTCTCCTCCTTCATGGAACTGAAGGCGACCCTCAGCATGTCAATGGCTTGCTCCAGGAACCAGTTGGAAAGGGGCGTCTGATCTTCCTTGTCTTCATTGAGGCAAAGCGACCTCTACATCTCAATTTTCCAAACCGGCTGGTGACTGCTGCATCTGAGTGTCACCTTCCTGGATTTCTTCTTCCAGTCCTCCTTCTTCCTGATGCCCATCAACCACCTTGGTTTGTGGTGGCGTTCAGCGACTACCACCTCATCCAATGAGCTTGAAGATTGAGAATTGTATCGGCTCTGCCTTATGGGAGAACTCCCCCTCCCTATGGCAGGTTTTTCCCTTTCCGTTCCGATATCAGACATCATTTGCTTAGTCCCCCGGCAAGGGTCTTCCTTCTGGATTGACTATTACTGCAGATCCTGCCTAATATCAGGGCCCACTTCAAAACCACATCCCAAGAAAGCAGGACTCTTGGAACAGTTTCATTCCAAAAGGAACTTTTATTAGGAGAAGCTGATAGCAGGCATAGAAGGCAGGATCTGAGGGTTTCCCACTTAGATCAATAGGTTAAAAGAGTCCCAAGCAAACCCCACCCCAATAGTCCATCCGTCAGTTTAAATGAGCCAATCCCCAGGTGTTATGTCCACTGTGGGAATGGAGCTGATAACGGGTCCGTTCCCATGCTTGTGAAGATGTTGTTAGGTCTTCGCACCTTCCCTTCCACAGCAAGAGATAAGCCAGATGGCCGGAGGCACATTACCCCAGGTTGACATCAAGGGAGAGATAGTTCAAAGAGTAAATATGTAGAAACAGTGGAAAGCAAAGCAGAAAACATACTACAGAGCCTTCTCCCCTCCCCCTCAGGAGAATGGCAGAACCCACAGAAAGAAATGGAAAGAACTGAAATAGATCCTCCCCCCACCAGGAAAGGAATGGGTTCTGACAGATCACCTGTGGCCCTAGACCAAAAGTTAAACTAGTAAATTGAATAGTAACCAAAAGCTATTTTACAAATAAAGGTTGGGAATCAATATGGTCTCTGAACTGCACACCTGTCTGTTGAGACTCATAGAAATGGATAAGAACAATTTCCATAATTAAAAAACCATGGATTTCTACTATTGCAAAATTGCAAAGTTGGAAAACCAAGAACCTAGCTGTCTGCAAATGGATATTTTAAGTGAAATTTTACATCAGTTTATTCCCACATGGAATTTATAAGAGTCATTGCTACCCTCGCCCATTATCCAGCATGTTTTTTAATATTCCTGAATCCCTTGAATAAAACATAGTATTTATCTAAAGCCCCAGCCAAATTACCCATCTTCTGCTAAACCAGAATGATTCAGTCCCCGATATTCCTAAACTAAATGCTAAGCTGACATTTTTGCAAAAAACACTCCAAGATGAGAGATGACTTTTTGCCTACTCCACCCAGTGCAAAAATGCTTGCCCATTCACTTACATTCTGAACAAGATGTATAAAAAGGCCTGCCTAAGTTATTGCTATCTATGATTCATGCTGAAAAGAATAATATGCTCTCTTTTATGGTGGTGGGCTGGAGGGAGTGGAAAGCAATAAGTGACTCATTTCTGTAACTACTGCTGCCTTCTACAGCATGATGATTGACAGATGTTGGGCTTCTTCTCCCATTATATGCAGCCAAAGTCATGTAGGCTGGAAATGATGAGTGTGGTAGATCTGGCAACAGTTACCCACGCCTTGATCATGTCTCAAATTAACCACTGTATGTACCCTACAGGAGAGCCACCCTTGAATGTCCAGAAGCTAGGCTGCTAACTTGTGCACAATAGGAACAGATGCCATCCATGTAAAAAGTTTTCCATAGGTTGCCAATTGATTCCCAGCACAATTGAAGGGATTAGTTGTAATCTTTAAACTTAAATGGCTCAATGCCTGACTATTTGATGCAATTACTCTTTTCCCCAATATTGAATAATGTCATTAGCCGCCATCCCCAGCCCAAAACATACTTGTTTATGCAAGTATCTCAGCAGCAGCAGCCCCATTTTGGATCCTCAACTTGCAAACCAGCAATTACAAACTGCTCTATTACTTCCAGGAAATGTCCAAAGTATCCTCCCGTGGAAAATTCCCCTGAGAAGTACTGATCATAGGATACCTATCTCAATACTAAGATGCTTAGATATTAAGGTCAGCAGGGAATGCCCTTTTATAAGTATTTTCTTTTTCTGAGGTCTGTTGGCCATAGAGCAGGGGTCTTCAAACTTGGCCCTTTTATGACTTGTGGACTTCAACTGGCTGAGGAATTCTGGGCATTGAAATCCACAAGTCATAAAAGGGCCAGGTTTGAAGACCCCTGCCATAGGGAGATGGCCTTTTGTATTACTTCTATGCAATGCATACCCTTGTGAGTTATGCTATCATATACACCAGGGGTCGGCAACCTGAATCGGTGAAAGAGCCACTTGGAACCGGTTCCCTCACCAAAATAAACCTGGGAGCCACAAAATGCATGTGCGCATGCGCACGTGCGCGCGCATGCGCAGAACAGGGTTTGATTAAAGTGGAGCTTACCTAAGGCGAGACATACACTGGCCCTGCCCCCTGTCCAGCTCTGCTATGGACGGCTCCGCCATGCTGGTTTCTCCTCCCCTCAGAAAAGACTGCTCTGAGGGAGCGGAGGAGGAGGCCGACGGGGAGAAAGAGCTGCTGCAGCAAATCTTCTGAGGCTGCTGCTCGGGCTCGCATATCTCAGCCTGCTGCAGGATTTGGGGGGTTTTGTGGGATTTTTGCATGCAGTTTATTTGAGGGCGGGAGGAGGAGGAGGAAGTGCGGAGCAGCCAGTCAGAGCCCTGATTGTTTGCTTATTGAGAGAGAGAGAGAGAGAAAGGAGGAGGGAAGGAAGGAAGACAAGAAAGGAAGAAGGAAGAAAGAATATAGGAAGGAAGGAAAAAATAAAGAGAAAGAAAGGAAACAGTTGCTGCTTGACACGCTGCGGCCGGGCGTGTTGCATGGCTGGCAGCTTTGGGGCAGGCAAGAGGGGCTTCTTCCTCTGGGGGTGGAGGAAGAAAGACGCATTCTCCAACCGGCTCTTCCTTCCCCTTCTCTGGGCTGGGCTACAATCTCGCCCGCTGCTCTCTGCCTCCTCCTTCCTCCTCCCCCCCTTGCAGAAAAAAAAGGAGAAGGCATGCGGTGGGGCAGGGGTTTCCCTTCCTTGCCCAATTCCAGTGTTTGCAAGAGAGACAGAAGTAATCGCCCTTTTGCAAGCAGGAAATCTTGCACGGGAATTGCAGCCAGGGATTCCCCCCCACCCCCCACACACTTCTCCTGGCTTGCCCATATCTGGGGTTTCCTTCCTCACGAGGAGACCTGCAAGATAGGCCTGGGATAGGCAGATGTGGATGTTTGATGGTATTACAGATATCATCGCAGGATGGAAGCAGTTCCTAGTAAGGCCGTCTTTTGCAATTGACTAATGGTGAATTTGTCAATGCCAATGGTGTTCAAGTAGTGCTCCAGTTGTTTTGGGATTGCACCCAAGGTGCCTATTACTATTGGTACTACCCTTGCTTGCCTTTGCCACAGTCTTTCTATTTCTATTTGTAGGTCTTTGTATTTTATTATCTTCTCCAGTTCTTTCTCATCTATTCTGCTGTCTCCAGGCACTGCCACGTCCACTATCCAGACTTTTTTGTCTTTCTTATTGATAATTGTTAAGTCCGGGGTGTTATGTTGCAGGTGCTTATCTGTTTGAATTCTGAAGTCCCAGAGCAATTTAACTTTATCATTTTCTATGACTTTCTCTATTTTATGATCCCACCAGTTCTTGCTTACAGGCAAATGACATTTCTTGCAGATCTTCCAATGCACCATTGTTGCTACTTTGTCATGCCGCTGCTTGTAGTCAGTCTGTGCGATCTTGCAGCAGCTTACCAGGTGGTTCCACTGTTTCTTTAGTTTTTTTGCATAGGTGGCACTTACTGTCTGTTGCTGTCTTCCCAACTTTGACTTTGTATGCATTTGTCCTTAAGGCTTGGTCTTGTGCAGCCAGAATTAGTTCCTCGGTCTCTTCCTTCAACTTTCCTGCTCTTAGCCATTGCCAGGTCTTGTTATTATCTGCTTTCCAAGCTATTTTTTTTAATGTACTGGCCATGTAGTGCTTTGTCTTCCCATGCCTCTATTCTGTTCTTCATTTGGTCTTTCTTGTAGGCCAGTTTGGTCTCTCCAGTAGTCAGTAAGCCTTCCTGATATGCTAATTTCAGTGCATCTTCATCATTGTCCTTCAGATATTCTTCCAAAGCCATTTTTTATTCTTCAACCATCTGATGTACTTGCAGCATTCCATGTCCATCTATTTGCCTTAGTAGATAGAGTCTGTCAATGTCACTGCGTGGATGAAGGGCATGATTCATTGTCATTATTTTTCTGGTCTTCCTATCCATTGCTTTTAGTTCTTCTTGAGTCCAGTCCACTATTCCAGCTGTGTATCTAATAACTGGAATTGCCCAGGTGTTGATTGACTTCACGGTATTTCCTCTATTGAGTTTGGACTTTAAGATCTTCTTCACTCTCTTGATGTATTCACCTCTAATCTTTTTCTTGACTTCAGTGTGCTTGATGTTATCAGCTTGAAGGATACCCAAGTATTTGTAGTAATCTTCCTCATCCAGACTCTTAATGTTATTTTCATGGGGCATCTTGATTCCTTCAGTTTTCACTATTTTTCCTTGTTTGAGAGTAAGTGTGGCACATTTGTCCAAGCCAAACTCCATTGCAATATCTTGGCTACATATACGGACAGCAGCGATTCTATTTCAGATGATGTTTTTCCATATAGCTTCAGATCATCCATGTTTCAGTTTCAGTTTCAGTTTTATTAAATTTTTATACCGCCCTTCTCCCGAGGGACTCAGGGCGGTGAACAGGGCATATGATAAAAATACAAAACTACAAAAGTTAAAATAGAATTAAATTAATGCCCAAGATAAAACAATAAAATATACAAATATTTCAAACCCAAATTAACTCCCCATCAGGCCAGGCCAGCTTGTTCAAACAGGTGGGTCTTTAACCCGCGCCGGAAGGAGCGGAGATCCGGTGCCATCCGGAGCTCCACCGGCAGTTGATTCCACAAAGCCGGGGCGCCCACAGAGAAGGCCCTCCCCCTGGGGGCCACCAGCCGGCATTCTCTGACTGGAGGCACCCTGAGGAGGCCCTCTCTGTGGGAACGCACAGGGCGGAGGGGAGTTGACGCCGGCAGCAGGTGGTCCCCGAGGTATTCCGGACCCATGCCATGTAGGGACTTAAAAACCATCACTAAGACCTTGAACCTCACCCGGAAGACAACTGGTAACCAATGTAGCTCGCGGAGCAAAGGTGTAACATGGGAGTACCGGGAAACTCCCAAGACAACTCTCGCGGCCGCATTCTGTAAAGGTGGTGGGATAGTCTGGCAGATGTTTTTGATGTTTGATAGCCATGTCCTGAGTTGTTCAGTATTGTTGACAAAAGAAACAGTGCAATATCAAATAGTAGTGGTGATAACAAATCTCCTTGAAATATTCCTCTCTTGATATTAACCTCTCCCAGTCTTTCACCATTGACCTGCAACTGTGTCTTCCACTGTGCCATCGATCTTTGCACAAATTTTCTGATAATTTCTACCGACTCCTGTTATTTCTAGGCACTTGATTATCCATTTTTATTGTTATTACTAGTTCTTTCATTTCAACTTGTGTTTTATTTGCATCCACCTCTTAACCAAGCCGCATCCTTGTTGTGTTTCTTTTGGGTTATCCCATATCTGCTTCCAGAACTGCACTGTTTCTTCCTTGTCAGGTACTGACTGATTCATTGCAGTTTCTCCATTGATGGATTGGTAGAAACGTTCCTGATTGGATTGAAATTGGAGGTTCTGCCTATAATCTGCAATTCTAGCTTCGTATCTACTGATTTTCCTGGCTATAGCTGTTATTTGCTGCTTTATTATTTCCAGTGCTTCCTTGATCTTCCTTGTTTCTAAGTGGTATTTCTTGATTGGATATTCTTTGGTCTTCTTGTTCTTCAACTTCTTTTCTTTCACCTGTTCTAGCTTGCTTGCATGTGATCATATCTTGCTGATCTTATTTTCTAGTCTAATCTTCCATTTTTGTGGTGCACTGTTTGTTTTTCTTCTTTGTTGATTTTGCATTCCAGGTATTCAGTTATAACTGCAGCTGTGCTGTACATTAGTTGCTTTGTTTCTTGCAGTGGATTGGTGCTTATGCTTGATATTGCAGTATTTGTATCTTTTAATGCTTGTGCTAGCTGTTTCTTTGGAACAAGCTTCAATGCAGGCAGCCTTATTCTGTTGTTTTTGTGCTGTTTTAGATGCTCAGTTATTCTTTGTTTCAATTCTTGTATTTCTTTAGTTAGAGGGCTTTGTTCTTCCTGAGGAAGAGGTGCCTGGTTTCCAAATGAGAACAGTTGTATATCTCTGCTGGATTTCTTCACTGCCAACTCCCGCTGGCTTGCCTCTACATTCTGAATTACTTCTGGCAAGGCTTTGATTTCTTTGCCCTAGGTAAACCTTTGCAGTTTGTCCAATTCTGTTTCTGTGAATACATTTATTTTGTATTATAAATCGGCGTTGATCTGCTAGCCTCTGTTCTGTTATTTCTGATTCTGGATGTTGTTCTTTCCAGAACTGGTCCATTTGTTTTAGATATCCTCTTCTTGTTGGACTTGATCTGTAATAACAGATCATTATTTCTTTGTTTTCAATCACTGTGTATTTGCGACGGGTAAACACCTTTTCTTCCAGTAGTTCTGCAGCTGCTGGCCCTTGTTGCTCAGCCAACAGTCCTGAGTCCTGTAACCCATTTTTCACCAGATATCCAGGAACTCCAACATCTAGCATGGACCTTGTTAACCAGGGCAACGTCCGAGCCGGTATGGAATTCTGAAATTTACGTCTCACCATATTTTTTATGAGAGAGACACTCTTTGTCTGCCTCTTCTGATGAGACCTGTCCAGTATGGTTGAACCTCTGGCACAGCTCTCATCTTCCTCAGAGTACACAAGCCCCACAACCACGTCAAGGTAGTGCCTCACTGTGTTGTTGTTGTTGTTATTGTTATAAAAGTTGGAGAAGTACATGGAGTAATCACATGATTTTAGTAACAGTAAGCATTAAGGAAAGCATGAGCTGCTTCCTCCCACCTAGTCACCCTCATCAAAAGAGATTCTGTTTCACATTATGGGAAAGAACCTGATATGCAATAACAGGCCCAATGGAGATTTCTTTTTTTTAGACAGCAAATATAAATTTCTAATATTTCACATTGTTTAAGTGCCACAGTTGAATATTGATGAAAGGCTGACAGGTATCATCACTTCCTGATCTCAGGGAATCCTGGTTGCAGCAACTGGGCTTAATGGCATTTCACAGATTGCAAGTATATAGAAGGGTGAGGTTTAAGGCTTGCTTTGATGGCTACTGAAATAAAATAATTCAGGCTCATCATGTTTTCAGCAGTAATTTAATGTGCAGTTTGTGTTGGAAGACATACAGGTCCATTTTTATTATTAGGAAATGGGAACAATTGGGTTCAAGGATGGATGTTAGAAAGTGGAAGTGCAATGTTAGATGACAACATTATGTAAACGATATAAATGCTTTTGAAACCACTTAAGTTAGCTTGGCTCTCTTTACTGAAAGGATAAGTGCCATAGTTTCTCCAGGATTAGATTATGACATACCTACAAAGCAAATTCTGAGTTTCTGATGTTATAGTGTAACCTCAAATAGTTATAGTCAAATAGTCAAATAGTCTTTCTAAGAGAATGAGAGATTTGTGTAGCATCATCTTTTCATAGACCTGAAGCAGGAAGGTATTATAGGTGACCCTGTTAAATGCCCTTTCTCTTGCTGCAAACAAGTACCTATCCTTTTCCTCCCCATTCATCTCTAAGCGAAATTTCCTTTATATTTACATACTTTCTTGGCTAAAAAAATGTAATTAGATGGTGATTAGACAATTGGAATGGCAGTGATTAAACTTTTATGTAGTCCAGAAATAACTCAAATTAGAATAATCAGCTCTGGGTCAACATTACAGTGGCTGAGTTTGTATTTATTTATTTATTTATTTATTTTATTTAGTTGCATTTATATACCGCCCTATTCCCTGAGGACTCAGGGCGGTTTACAGGGAATTAAAAATCCACCATACAAAAGTTAAAAAACCAATTAAAAAATATTAAATTACCCTGTATACATTAAAACCCGAATTAAAAATTTCTCCTCAGCCTGGGCCTGAGAGCTCAAAGAGCCAGGTCTTCAGGCCCCGGCGGAATGATCGGAGGTCGGGGGCAGTCCTCAGCTCCACCGGCAGCTGGTTCCAGAGGGCAGGCGCTCCCACAGAGAAGGCCCTATCCCTGGGTGTCACCCGCCGGCAATCTCTCACCGGCGGCACCCTGAGCAGACCCTCCCTGTGGGAGCGCACTGGGCGAAGGGCGTTTGATGCCGGCAGCAGGTGTTCCCTCAAATAGCCCGGACCCAGGCCATGTAGGGCTTTATAGGTAATGACCAGCACCTTGAATTTCACCCGGAGGGCAACCGGAAGCCAATGCAGCTCGCGGAGTAGAGGTGTTACATGGGAGTATCGGGAAACCCCCATTACAACTCGCGCGGCCGCATTCTGCACCAGTTGAAGCCTCCGAGTGGTCTTCAAGGGCAGCCCCATGTAGAGAGCGTTACAGTAGTCCAAACGGGAGGTCACAAGCGCATGAGTAACTGTGCGTAGGGCGTCTCGGTCCAGATAGGGACGCAACTGGCGCACCAGGCGAACCTGTGCAAAAGCCCCCCTGGTCACAGCTCCTATGTGGTCTTCAAAATTGAGCCGTGAATCCAGGAGGACGCCCAGGTTGCGAGCCCTATCAACGGGGGGTAACACCTCACCCCCCATCGTTAGAGGTGGAATAACTTGGTTAACCCGAGATGCCGATATGCACAGCCACTCAGTCTTGGCGGGATTGAGACGAAGCCTGTTTCTCCCCATCCAGACCTGAACCGCCTCCAGGCACCGGGACATCACGGAGAGGGCATCGCTGGGTTGGTTCGGGGTGGAAAGAAAAAGTTGGGTATCATCAGCGTACTGGTGATACCCCACCCCGAAACCACGAATGATCTCGCCCAGCGGCTTCATATAGATGTTGAACAGGAGAGGTGAGAGGACCGACCCCTGAGGAACTCCACAAATGAGAGACCTCGGGGTGGATCTCTGCCCTCCTGTCAACACCGACTGCGAGCGGCCCTGGAGGTAGGAGGAGAACCACCGTAAAACGGTGCCTCCCACTCCCAACCCCCTGAGACGCCGCAGCAGGATACCATGGTCGATGGTATCGAAAGCCGCTGAGAGATCTAATAGGACCAGGACAGAGGAGCAACCCCTGTCCCTAGCCCTCCAGAGATCATTCACCAGCGCGACCAATGCCGTCTCCGTGCTGTATCCGGGCCTGAAGCCCGATTGGTACGGGTCCAGATAATCAGTTTCCTCCAGGAACAGAGGGAGCTGATGCGCCACCACACTCTCAACAACCTTCGCCAGAAAGCGAAGGTTGGAGACTGGACGATAGTTGTTTAAAACAGCCGGGTCCAAAGCAGGCTTCTTGAGAAGGGGCCTCACCACCGCCTCCTTCAAGGCGGCAGGGAAGACACCCTCCTTCAAAGAAGCAGTTATTACTGCATGGAACCAGCCTCGTGTTCCCTCCCGAGCCGCATAAGCTAGCCAGGAGGGGCACGGATCCAACAAACAGGTGGTGGTGCTCAGTCTCCCCATGATCCTGTCCACATCATCAGGGGAAACAGGGTCGAACTCAGTCCAGATAACGTGCTCAAGACCGCCTGATTCCTCCACGTCAGACTCTGCCCAGTCAGAGTCCAAGCCGGTCCGGATCAGAGCGATTTTGTCCGCCAGATGATGACTAAACTCCTCGGCTCGTCCCTGCAAGGGATCCTCTCTCACCTCCTGGTTAAGGAGGGAGCGAGTCACCCTAAACAGGGCGGCCGGGCGATTATCTGCGGACGCGATAAGGGAGGCAAAGTAGTTAGACTTTGCCGTCCTTATCGCCGCAAGATAAGACCTTATAAAGGTTCTTAACTGCAATCGGTCGGACTCGGATCGGCTGGATCTCCAACCGCTCTCTAGACCTCGTCTCCGACGCTTCATCTCCCGGAGCTCCACAGAGAACCATGGGGCCCAACGGGATCTGCGCCGAGTCAGAGGTCGCGTGGGTACAACGCAGTCGAGTGCCCTGGTGGCAGCCGTTTCCCAGGCCTCCACCAGAGCATCGACTGGGCTGTGGGTAAGGGTGATAGGTATAGGCCCAAGCGCCCTCTGGAACCGGTCCGGGTCCATTAGGCGCCTGGGGCGGAACCACCTGGTCGGTTCTGCCGCCCAGCGGCGGGGGATGGCATGACGGAAAACCAGCCTCAGGAGGTGATGATCTGACCATGACAGAGGGGTGATGGATGGGGAACCCCCTCCCAGATCATCCAACCACTGTCCAGACAGGAACACCAGGTCGAGAGTATGATCCCCCTCGTGAGTAGGGCCCTCAATAACCTGGGTCAGGCCCATGGCTGTCATGGAAGCCATGAACTCCCGAGCTAACTCCGACGACCCCCCCAGTGATGGCAGGTTGAAGTCACCCAGGACTATAAGCCTGGGGAACTCCACCGCCAACCCTGAGAGGGTGTCGAGCAGCTCAGGCAGGGCTGTTGCCACACAGCTGGGCGCCAGGTATGTGAGCAACAAGCCCAACTGAACCCGAGGACCACATCTCAAGAGGAGGGATTCACTCCCGGCCATCTGGACAATGGTGGCCTCCCGGGGACACAAAGTCTCCCGAATAACCACTGCCACCCCACCACCCCTGCCCTGAGCCCGCGGCTGGTGCAGCACCCGGAAACCCGGCGGGCATATCTCGGTGAGAGGCACCCCTCCCTCCGAGCCCAGCCAAGTTTCCGTGATGCACGCTAGATCCGCACGTTCCTCCTCGATCAGATCACGGATGAGGGGAGCTTTGTTAACTACGGATCTAGCGTTAAAATAGACCAACCTGAGCTCAGGGGCCTGATCACCCTCATCCCCGGGTAAGAGGGCGCTAACCGGAGGGTCGGAGCGCGCCACCGCTCGGAGATAGCGGGGGCGCGATCCCAGATGTTGATATGGCCCTCCGCGCAGACACCTGCTGCCGTTCCCTATCGCCGTGGGGATTTGAAGCCCCACCCCCACATTCTCAGAACCAGCAGCCACCTCCCCCAACCCCGTCCTGTCAGGACCTCTAACAGGACCAGACTGAGTGCCGGTTAAAAATTCCCTCCCTTCCCTCCCCCTCACTAACTTCTTAAAATAACCGGCTAGAAATTTTATCAGGGGCCTCTTAGCATATCTTGACTCGAGGCCCCTATCTAAGCCCAATTTTCTAGGCAAAGACTTGGTTGATTTATCAGTCTCTGTTTTTTCCTTATGGAATTTATTTATTAAGTTCATAGGCCACCTGACTCCATCATGTCTTTGGGAAATGTACATTATAAAACAATTTAAGAGGATACAATATAAAAAGGAAATAATTCAGGGGAAAAAATCTGACACACCAACCATTCCACAAAGGGTTTGCCCTTCACTACCTAAAGTTCTGAGGAGCTTTCAGAGCTTGTTTAAACAAAGTCAGGGTGTAAATCATACAGACGTCTGGGATGTGTTGTTCCAGAGGGCAGATGCTATGATAGAGAAGGCCCACTTATTGAGTTCCAGAGGGAACTCAAGTGTTCCTGGTAACACTTTTTAATCTATGGGACCCAGAGCATGCTGGTATCAGAGCTGTTGTACCTTTCCCAGTCTTTATAATTTTCCTTTGCTGTTATGTATCCAGGTGAAGAGAACACATACACACTTACATAGCAGTCACCACCAGGGGGTGTTGAACTGTAACTGTTTTGGTGGGAACCCAGTTTCGGCGGGAAACAGTGGTTCAAACCGATTGGCCAGCTGCTCACCTAGCCAGGTATAAAAGGAGGGCAGGTAACCCCTATTCCCCAGTACAGTCACTTCCACCTAATAAAGATCTGTCATGCCGTATCATCGTCTCGGCGTCCTTCCTGCTCTCCAGAAACCACTACACAATAGTGGTGATGAGGATGGGATCCTGCTTCGCCTTAAGAGCTGAAAGTCACTAGGGGATGGCATCACTTGCTGGAGGAAAGAGGCATCTTTCCTCCCCCCCCCCCGATGACTGGCTAGTCATTATGCTAGCAGCCACATCGGTGGAGCAGGATTCACGGAAGCCGGATGCAGAGATGGCACGGATCGGCCAACCCCGAGAATTCGACATCCGTCACCCCGAACGGTGGGACTCACACCTGGGACAGGTAAAAAATTACCTCCGGGCGAACCAGAACGCCGAAGATGGCCTGAAAGTGGTGGCCCTGCTTTGCATAAGTGGGCCCACCATTTACGATTTGGCCATAAGTCTGTGCTTGCCGAAATCAATTGAGACTGTCTCATACCGAGACCTCACCGAGAAGCTGAACGGGCATTTCAAGCCACGAATGTCTGAGCTGGCCTGGCAGTTCCAGTTCGTCCAGAGGGTCCAACTGCTGGGTGAATCGGCGTCAGAGTTGATCGCGGCCTTGTGGCAGGCCGCCTGCCTCTGTAAGTTCTCTAATCTGGACAAGAGGTTGCATGACCGGCTCATGTTCGGCCTACGCAACAAGCGCCTGCAACAGAGATTGTTCGCAAGGCCCAACTTAACCCTCCAAGATGCTCAGCACGAGATCTTTGCCAATGAGGTGGCCAGTGGCGTGGGGCAAGCGGTCCAGACCCCCCGACCCAGCAGCCCAGGAGGATCCATTCACCTCGAAGACACTGCATACGGCGGGAGCGGAGAAGCAGAGGAGACCGGCATCGATCAGGTTTGGAGGAGGCCAGAGCAATGGGAGTGACAACGAGGAAGCCGGGAGAACCAGCAGAAGACAGTTTCCTTCCTGAAATGTGCAGGCTGTGGCGAAGACCACGCACGGACAAACTGCAAGTTCCGGTCGGCCACAGGTTGAGCCTGCAGAAAATCAGGCCACATTGCAGCGGTCTGCCATAGCCGATTCCGAGAGGGCCTCCACAAGCTACAACTGGAGGACGTGTCGCGGAAAGGTACTGGGGCCCAGAAACCGACCAGCATAGGGTTTTTCGAAAGCCGGAGGGCCATCTGCCGAACCGGGGCCCGCTGGCCACTTAAACCCAAATTTAAATTGGACGTCCATTTACAGGGCATTCCCTGTAAAATGAAGCTTGATTCCGGCTCTGCAGTCTCAGTCATCTCATATGAGACTTTTAAACTTATTTGCGGCCGGAGCAAGCAGTGGGTCAAATTGAGGCCCTCAAACATTATCCTCACCGATTTCCAAAACGCCCCAGTAAAAATCAAGGTGGAGGCCACCCTTTCACTGCAGTTTAAGAAGTTCCAAGGGCACTTCAAAAAAGGGGAAAAAAATAGATCCAGGAAACTACAGGCCTATCAGTCTGACCTCAATACCTGGGAAAATTCTGGAAAAGATAATCAAACAACAAATCAGTGAACACCTTGATGCAAACAAAGTCATCACTAAAAGTCAACAGGGGTTTGTCAAAAACAGATCATGCCAGACAAATCTTATTACATTCTTGGACCAAGTGACAAAATTAGTGGACCAGAGGAATGCTGTAGATATAATTTACTTGGACTTCAGTAAGGCATTTGATAAAGTAGATCACAACTTACTACTTGATAAGATAGAAAATGTGGGTTAGATAGCATCACCACCAGATGGATTCGTAGCTGGCTGACAGGCCGTGCTCAGCGTGTGGTCCTCAATGGAACTGCATCTACATGGAAGGAAGTGTGTAGTGGGGTGCCCCAGGGCTCTGTTCTGGACCCAGTGCTCTTCAATATCTTCATTAACGATTTGGATGAGGGGATAGATGGGGAACTTTGCAGACGACACCAAGCTGGCAGGAACAGCCAACACTCCAGAAGACAGGCTTAAGATAAAGAAGGATCTGGACAGACTTGAACACTGGGCACTATCTAACAAAATGAAATTCAATGGTGAAAAAAGTAAGGTTCTACATTTAGGCAGGAAAAATCAAATGCACAGGTATAGTATAGGTAGTACCTTGCTCGAAAGTAGTAACTGTGAGAGGGATCTCGGAGTCCTAGTAGACAATCACTTCAATATGAGCCAGCAGTGTGCTGCAGCTGCCAAAAAAGCCAACACAGTGCTAGGCTGCATTAACAGAGGGATAGAATCAAGATCAAGTGAAGTACTAATACCACTTTACAATGCCTTGTTAAGGCCACACCTGGAATACTGCATCCAGTTTTGGTAACCATGATGTAAAAAAGATGTCGAGACTCTAGAAAGGGTACAGAGAAGAGCAACAAAGATGATTAGGGGGCTGGAGACTAAAACATATAGGGAATGGTTGCTGGAATTGGGTATGTGTAGTTTAACAAAGAGAAGAGTGAGGGGTGACATGATAGCAGTGTTCCAATATCTCAGGGGCTACCACAAAGAAGAGGGAGTCAAGCTATTCTCCAAAGCACCTGAAAGCAGGACAAGAAGCAACGGATGGAAACTAGTCAAGGAGAGAAGCAACCTAGAACTAAGGAGAAACTTCCTGACAGTTAGAACAATTAACCAGTGGAACAACCTGCCTCCAGAGGTGGTGAATGCTCCAACACTGGAGGTTTTTAAGAAGAGACTGGACAGCCATTTGCCTGAAATGGTATAAGGTTTCCTGCCTGAGCAGGGGGTTGGACTAGATGACCTCCAAGGTCCCCTCCAACTTATTATTATTATTATTACTTGGATATTATCATAGTTGAGGGCTGGAGAACTAGTCTAGTCGGGCTAGACTGGTTTGAGGCACTAGGCATAGTGATCTCAGGCATCTATAGGACCCAGGGAAGCAGCATCGTATCTGTCTGCAAAGAATTTGCAGACGTATTCAATAACAAGCTAGGCAGGTACACCGGGCCCCCCATCTCTTTTAAACTAAACCCCAGCATCCTCCCCATTAGGATTAAACCCCGGAGAGTCCCCTTCATGCTTAAACACAAGATAGAAGGGGAGTTAGACAAACTAGTCGAACAGGGAGTCCTACAGCCAGTAGAAGGGGGAGAGTGGGAGACCCCCATAGTCACCCCTCTCAAAGCTAATGGGGAGGTCAGGCTCTGCGCTGACTATAAATGTACGTTAAATCGGGCCCTTAACCAGCACGCTTACCCAGTCCCAACAGTCAGCCACGTTCTCGCTTCCCTCCAAGGCGGTGCCATCTTTGCTAAGCTAGCTCTCGCGCAGGTGTCGGTTACCAGGGAGACAGCAGAAGCACAAACAATAGTAACACACAAGGGAGCCTTCAAGGTTAACCGCCTGCAATTTGGTGTCAGTGTAGCACCAGGCATCTTCCAGCAGGTAATGGAGCGGACTCTTAAGGGCATTCAAGGGGTATGCCCTTATTTTGATGATGTCCTCATTGCAGGGGACACAGAAGAAGTACTGGCTGAAAGGCTGAGGGCAGTTTTAAGCAGGTTACGTGCTGCAGGTCTCAAATTAAAAAGGGACAAATGCAGCATTGGGGTTGCATCCACTGAGTTTTGGGGGTTTAAAATAGATGCCAGTGGGATCCACCCTACAGAATCCAAAGTGAGGGCAATTAAGATGGCCCCCACTCCCAAGAACAAGGTGGAACTGCAAGCCTTCCTTGGGCTGCTCAATTTTTACCATTCATTCTTACCCCACAAGGCAGCAAAAGGTGAGCCCTTGCACTGGCTCCTAGATAAGAAAGCTGCATAGAGCTCGACCAATGTCCACGAAAAAAGCTTCCAATCCTTAAAGGCCCTACTTTCAAGCAGGTCTACAGTCACCCACTTCATAGAAACAAAGCCCATCTGCATTGCTTGCGATGCTTCACCCTATGGAGTGGGCGCAGTACTGAGCCACCTAGAGGAAAACGAGGAACAGGTGCCCATAGCATACTACTCCAGAACCTTGTCAGGGGCAGAGAGGAACTACGCCCAGATAGACAAGGAGGCCCTGGCAATAGTGGCTGGGGTCAAAAAATTCCACGACTACCTCTATGGTAGCGAATTCACTATATTCACAGATCATAAGCCTCTATTAGGTTTATTCACCACGGACAAACAAACCCCCAAAATGCTCAGGTGGTCCATATTCTTATCAGCGTACAACTTTAAGCTGGTTCACAAACCAGGGAAAGAAATAGGCCATGTGGATGGGTTAAGTAGGCTACCCCTGACTAACACAGAACCTGATCCAGCACCTGCTGCACAGATACTGGCAATCCAAGAGCTACCGGAATGCCCTCTCCATGCAAGGGACATAGCAACTGAGACTACATCAGATAAAATCCTGAGCAGAGTCCAGTCTTGGGTATTCACAGGTTGGCAAGATAAGAGTCCAGGCCCGGAATTCCAGGCTTACTTCACAAGAAGACATGGATTGTCTGCCCATAAGGGATGCCTGTTGTGGGGTAGTAGGGTCATCATACCAGACACACTGAGGGATAGAGTCCTGAAATCCTTACACGAGGGGCACCCTGGTATAGTGCGAATGAAGGCGTTAGCTAGGAGTTATCTTGGGTGGCCAGGGCTAGATAAGGCAATAGAAGAGCAGGTACATGGGTGTTACATTTGTCAAAGGTCCAGACCTGAGATGCCCCAAGCACCTGTCCACAAATGGGAGGCTACACACACACCCTGGGCCAGGGTCCACATAGACTACGTGGGCCCATTCCAGGGACAACTCTTCCTATTAGTGATAGATAGCCATTCCAAATGGTTGGAGGTAGTGCCAGTCCCCAATATGACCTCAGCCAGAACAATCCAAGTGCTCAGGAGACTTTTTGCCACACACGGCCTGCCTGATGTCTTGGTATTGGATAATGGGGCTCAATTTACTGCTGCTGAATTTCAGGCCTTCATGAAAGAGAATTTGATTAGACACATCACATCCGCGCCTTTTCACCCATCGACTAACAGACAAGCAGAGCGCATGGTGAGAATGACCAAGGACGCACTCAGGCGCATCATCATCAGTGACTGGCATCACAGGTTGGCAGACTTCCTATTATCCCAACACACCACACCATGAACAGCAACAGGGAAGAGCCTGGTGGAACTCTATTGGGGCAGACGCCTCATCACCAAATTGGACAGATTTCACCCCGACAGAGTGGCTTTGGAGACTGAGCAACCCCAAACCCCTAGGGAGTTACACCCTGGTGACTTGGTCTGGGCCAGGAACTATGGGTCAGGACATTTGTGGATTCCGGGGGTGGTGGTTGACAAAACCGGGCCTTTATCCTATGTAGTAGGGGTGGAGCGGGGTCGTCAGGTCAGACGGCACATAGACCAGGTCAGGAAACAGGTTCCTGAATGGTCACAGAGCGACCACCCAGAAGACTACCCATCATTAAGCTCAAATCATCACTACCAACCCCACCGACAAACAATAGAACCTGAGCCCAAGGAGGACCTCACTGACCCAGTACTGTTGCCAGTAAGCCCTGTTCGACCGGGACAACAACATGCCCAGGACCGCAGCGACAACCCTGCCACAAGGGCAGACTCTGGGGTGGGTCAACAGGAAACGGTCAACCAGGACTCAAACACTGACTCTGCCATCCAAGACATGGGGGAAGTTCCCCTAAGACGTTCATTCCAGGTTCATCGGCCACCTGCGTACCTGTCAGACTATGTGCGTCAATAGGGACCATTTGTTTGAGGGGATTGTTTTGTCTTTTAAGGGGGAAGGGGTGTTATGTATCCAGGTGAAGAGAACACATACACACTTACATAGCAGTCACCACCAGGGGGCGTTGAACTGTAACTGTTTTGGCAGGAACCCAGTGTCAGTGGGAAACAGTGGTTCAAATCGATTGGCCGGCTGCTCACCTGGCCAGGTATAAAAGGAGGGCAGGTAATCCCTATTCCCCCGTACAGTCACTTTCACCTAATAAAGATCTGCCATGCTGTACTCATCGTATCGGCGTCCTTCCTGCTCTCCAGAACCCACTACACAATATTTGCTTTCCCAGAAGCTTGAACAAATGGACTCCTTTCCCACCCTAACCATACCATCCTAGTTCTGATGCTATAATAATAAAGATAAAAGAGAATAGTTAGTTTTTTCTTCTCTATGACTGTGAAAATGTCCTAGCAAGGAAGAGTTCATCATCATAGAAACAATTCCTATTTTACAACTAAATGGTTTAAAAAAGGATGGGATATTTTGCAATACATAGTGTGCTGTGGACAGGGAGTAGGGAAGCAGAGGGTGCATGTTTCACTCACAAAATAAAGCTGTCTGCTAAGAGATGTAACAATTGAATGGAGCTTGAATTTTTGAGGTTAAAATAGATATTAATTGAAATTGTTGGGCACTCCAGGTCTATCTTAAAGATAGAGTTGATACTTCTGTTTCTTTGGTGAAAATTACACTCAGAGTGCCAGTTATAGCAAACACCAATATTTGCAAAGATAGAGTTGATACTTCTGTTTCTTTGGTGAAAATTACACTCAGAGTGCCAATTATAAAAAACACCAATATTTGCAATAACATAAAAATAGCTAAAAATTGACAAAGTCTAGTTAAGAGGAAGTGGTTAACATAAATGTGAAATCCAAAATGTTTTGATAGTTTGATTAGGATCAAAGGAACATCAGTGAAATGTACAGCTCTTTAATTATTTAAATATTCCATTTTATCCTACAAATATTTTGTATTATTTGTATGCTTTTGTTTAGGAGTAGATTTGTTTCTGTTTTATATTTAGATTTTATTTAACTTTTTTGGCTCTAGGGACCCCTCAAACATATTTCTGTTAGGTTTCTAGGATATGTTATTTTATTATTTCAAATATATAGGCTTCTATTCAAATCTTACAATACAATGACAAATACAATACACACAAATAAGACATAAGACATTAAAAGCAACTACCATAGTCCAGTCTGGTTAGAGATCAATAAGGACAATAGAGATAGGCGCTCCTGGCGCGTAAATGAGAATTTGTTTAGAAATCAGAGAAATGTGGAAGAATGCAAAAAGCAGATGAAGGATTTTTTTTGAAATTAATATGAACAAGGATACTTCTATGGACATGGTTTGGGATGCTAGCAAAGCCTATATGAGAGGGGTGTTAATATATATGAATAATAAATACAGACGTAATCTGGTAGTTAGGAGGAAAGAACTGGAGAATGAAATTAGGGAAAAAGAAAAGGCCCTAATTTTGAATCCATCGGATGCGAAGATTAAGGAGGTTATTAACTTGCTAAGAGGACAATTTGATAAGTTGATGGCTGATCAGGTGGCAACTAACTTACGGTTTGCTAGGCATAATACTTTTTGCAATGCCAATAAACCAGGTAGGTGGTTAGCCTACAGGTTAAGGAAAAAACAAAGGGCTTCTAACATAGATAAAATTGAACACAAAGGAAAGGTTGTGTTTCAACAGGATCTTATTAAGGAAGCCTTTGTGGATTTTTATTCCAAATTATATGTTAAGGAGAAGATTAATGAAACAGATATTGATGTATATTTGAAGAATGCTAGCATCCCGGTTCTCACACAAGAACAAAAGGAAGAGATTAATCAATTGATAACAGAAGAAGAAATTTTTTTAGCTATTAAGCAATTGAAGGTGGACAAAGCGCCAGGCACGGACGGACTGACTGCGGTCTATTACAAAAATTTACAATTGGAGCTGATAAAGCCATTAAGGGAATTGTTTCAGACAATTCAGAGGGGAGGAAGGGTGCCTCCGTCTTGGAGAACTGCTTTTATTTCTTTGATTCCAAAGGAAGATCAGGATGTCACCCAAGTAAGAAACTACAGACCAATATCACTTTTAAATACAGACTACAAGATATTTGATAAGGTGTTAGCTAATAGATTGATGAGGGTTTTGCAACAGATGATTCATGGGGATCAAACTGGGTTTATTAGTGGTAGACAAATGAAAAATAATGTGAGGCATATAGTTGATGTGGTGGAGTTTTTGGAAAGGAACAACCAGATCCCTGCGGCGCTAATCTTTCTAGATGCTGAAAAAGCTTTTGATCAATTGGATTGGCAATTTCTGATGAAAGTTTTAGATAAAATGAATTTTGGGGATAAATTTTTACAACCAATTAGGGCATTATATCAAAAACAAACTGCCCGAATAATAGTAAATAATAGCCTGACTGAAGTATGCAATATTGAGAAGGGCACAAGACAAGGGTGTCCGTTATCACCTCTATTATTTGTTTTAACATTGGAGATATTATTGATAAAAATACGGAATTCAGAAAAAATTAAGGGTATTCAAATTAGAGATCAGGATTATAGATTGAGGGCGTTTGCAGACGATCTGGTTGTTACGGTGACCCAGCCAGAAAACTCTGTTGTGGACCTGATGGAGATAATAATGCAATATGGGAAGGTTTCTGGATTTAAGGTTAATGTACAAAAAACAAAAATTTTAGCCAAAAACATGACAGCATCGCAAAAGGCCCTTTTAGAAAGATTAACTGGATTTGAGATTGTTAAAAGGGTTAAATATTTGGGGGTGTATTTGTCACCCTCAAATGCAAAGTTATATAAAAATAATTATGAAAAGTTATGGGGAAAAATTCAAAAAGAATTGGAGAGCTGGGAAAAATTGCAATTGTCTTTACTGGGAAGAATTGCAGCAGTGAAAATGAATGTCCTGCCTAAATTTTTATTTTTATTCTAAATGATACCGGTTCTTAAAAAAGACTCTAATTTGGAAGAATGGCAACGGGGTATCAATAAATTTGTGCGGGCAGGGAAAAGGCCACGAGTTAAACTTAAGATTATGCAGGATACTCGTGAAAGAGGTGGTCTTAAAATGCCTAATCTTAAATTATATTATGAAGCTGCTGCGTTGTCAGGAATAAGTGACTGGATTAATTTGACACAAGGGAGATTATTAAATCTTGA
This sequence comes from Vipera berus, assembly GCF_964194415.1. NCBI lineage: Eukaryota > Metazoa > Chordata > Lepidosauria > Squamata > Viperidae > Vipera > Vipera berus. The sequence continues at coordinate 42,527,654 of NC_138208.1, forward strand.
GGGCCACGACTTGTTATTTGGCTGGCATGCATATTTGTTGTATGACAAGAAGGTAGATAATGTGTTTAAAGTGCATATTTTAAGACAGGCATTGTTGAGAGTCTGGAAGAAGTATAGACATAAGTTAGACTACAAGATGCCGTTGTGGGCAATCCCGAAACATGCAATAGAAAACATAAATGTTGGCTTCAAGCATGATGTGACTACGTATAAGGAGATCTTAAGCTTGGAAAGGAACGTCTGGTGTTTGAAGCCGTACAATCTCTTGCGAGATGAGAAGATCGTTCAAACTTGGTTTCAATATACTCAATTACGTGCCAGGTGGAAAGAAGATCAGAAAATTGGTTTCTCAATGACTGATGAAAATTTGATAAAGCAAATTAGAAACCAGGGTCCAGCACATATCAAACGGATTTATCTTGCATTGATAGATATTGACTCAGAAACAGAACTTGTTAAAGACTGTATGATAAAATGGGCCCAGAATATTCAAGAAGTTATTACAATGGACACGTGGGAAAAGATCTGGGTGAGGAACGTAAAATTTACGCAAGCCCAAAATCTAAGAGAGAACTTTTATAAAATGTTTTATAGATGGCATTTAGATCCTAAAAAGCTTGCAAGTATGTATCCAAACTATCAACCTAAATGTTGGAGATGTGGTGGCGAAGATGCAACGTATTTTCATATATGGTGGACCTGCAAAAAGGTTAAGGCTTTTTGGATAAAAATTTGGTGGAATATGCAGAAGATCTTCAAGCAAAGGATAAAGTTTTGTCCGCAATTGTTTTTATTGGGTATAATTACAGATGCTACTGTTGTGGACATTAAGTTGATGTTGAATTTAATCACAGCAGCAAGACTCTTAATAGGTCAATATTGGAAGAAGGAGGAACTGCCGACTATAGAAGAAGGGACTCTTAAAGTTTCTGACCTGGCGGAAATGGCAAAGATTTCGGCTCATTTGAAGGATCATTCGCAAGAACGTTATATTATGGAGTGGAAAAAGTGGATTGATTATATCCAGAACAAATATGGGACTAAAAGGTTTCATTTAGCATTTGAATAAGTTTTCTTTTCTTTTTTCTTCTTCTCTTTTTTATGTAATATCAGTATTGCTTGTAGTCATTTTATATGAGCTAGAGTGGGATAGACTTAATAGTTTATTGTTGTTAGCATATGGATGTTTATGATTGTTCTTTGTTTTTATACCTTGTACTTAGCTCTGGGAAGTCGGGGGGGGAGGGGGGAATGGGGGGGAGGGATAGGGAGGGTTAGGTAGGGGTGGGTGGAGGGAGGGGGGGATTGTTAAAGATAAAATGTACCGTAAAACTTTTCAATAAAAAAAAGACATTAAAAGCAACTTACTCCAGAGTGACAAAAATGCTCCTCAGTTTGGAGGGGAAATGAATAGAAAAGCAGTATAAATTGTTAGGTCCCTATAGCAAGATCATTAGAGAGTACAGGACTATCACTGAGAAGACTTTATTTCCAATGCGAGAAAATGCAATATCTGGTAGCAGTGATACTTATTAATTAGAAGAACCTTCTACCACAAATGAGTGGAAATATAGTTAGAAACTATGAAGTTAGAGCCTGAAAGGACAGGACCAAAGCACTGGATTTAACTCAGAAACAAATTTGTGCCCTATAATTAGTTATCATTCTGTTGCTCTATAATTATATATAATTGTAATTATTTCCCTATAATTTAATATCATGAAAATAACCATCTTCTTGGAAAAAAATAATATGCTCAAGATGAAGCTGTGTGATTCATACTGTACACCCAAGATAAGAATGTGGAGCTTAAAAAAGATCACTAAAGCAATAATAACTGATTCTTCGAAATCTTTGCATATATATATATATATAATTTTTACACGTGTGTGTGTGTGTATGTGCGTGTATGTGTGTGTGTGAACAAAAATATATTTGGAAATATTTTTATCTATCATCTCCAAAAGGGTAGCATTTTCATATCAGATGTATGCTTGCTTCAGTGTTAGCTGAGAAACCTAGGTCAAATTAAAAAAATATGTGCTTTCCTTTCTCTGTTCAGAGTGTAACAGAAGTGTACAGGAAGGAGAGTAGAAGCTCCCTCCCACCTCACATCTTGTCTGCTGAGATGAGTGGCTATAGAAATAAAATATATAAAAATAAAATAAAACAAAATAAAATCATCCTACAAGATTGCAGAAAGCTATAGTACACTAATAGGAATATGTGCATGTGTATCTGTGTCTGTGTTTGTGAGTGCATGGATGAATGGGCAGATAAATAAATGATAGATGACAGATAGATAGAGAGATAGATATTGCAATTAAGAAGAGAAGGTTTACATTTATTCTTTTTTTAGGCTGAAATTTCAGTCTGGATCTAAACTTCCCATGCTCACTTTTGAGCAAAGAAAAAGTAGAGTAGGGCATATACCATGTATTAGGGGAAGGTATACTCTGAGCCTTACAACAGCAGGAAAGCAAAGGAAAAATAACTTAAATAGCATTTCTAGTAGTGGAAGTATCTTAAAAGTTCAGTCCTTTGGAATCTTTTAGCACATGAATGCAATTAAAATAAAGAGTAAACTGCTATATGAAAGTACCCCTTCATTTCAGCAAATGAAAACTTTTTGCTGAAGACTTACACTTGTGGTATGAACTTTTTACTCTTTCTCTACAATTTCTTGGTCTCTCCCTCAAACTTAATTCACAATATATTAGAAATCTCTTTTCCTATCATGACTATTATAGTCAATTTTCTGAAATACCAACATTACTTTAAATATAAGTAAACTACATGATAAAATTTAGTGGTATTTATTATTCTCCACCAAGCTGAAAGAGTGACATATAGAACTGTTAATTTCAGCTTTACCTAACTGCACACTTTGATTATCTTCCCCTTGTTTGTCTTTCTTTGACTGGACACTTTGTAAGTCATGTTTATTTAGGGTGCTATCTGCCAAATACCATTGATTTAAATGAAAATTATATAAGGAATTTTTAATGTGCCCACCGAAATCAGTAGGACAAGCAAAAATGGGGATATTTTATTCATTAAGATATGCCCATTGATTAAAAAGTGTAGTGCTGTTCTGTTTTTATTTTTGTATTTTTTATATTGTGTTTTTATGTGAGTAAAGGACAGGGTCTTGATTGTGGTGGCATAGAAATATTTTTATGAGATAAATAAGAAATGCATGTGCTTTCTATTTTTGCTGCTGTTACTGATAGATTTATACACCACCTACCCAAACACACTGCTATATCCTCTTTTGAGAAAAACCAGGGGAGATCTGCCAAGAAGCTCTATAAAATGATAATCAGTCTGAGATATACTTGGATTTCTGAAGTTCTTGGGCCAATCTCTACTTTTGATAGGGTGGGGCATGAGAGGAAATGGTCTTTGACTGGTTTGAAAAAAATACACAGACCAAGTTCCCTTTTCACAGTGCCTTTCAAGTGAAATTGAGAATTTCTGAAACTGCAGTTTGCCTTCCAAAAAACTATTTTGCCAGTTGAATCACCTCTGCATCTTGTAACAATTGTAGAAATCATGAGTTTTTTAAAATTCATTTTAATTGTTAATATAGTTTTAAATTGGTGTTTTTCAAACCTGGCAACTTTAAGATGTGGCTGGGGAATTCTGGGAATTGAAGTCCATGCATCTTAGAGTTGCCAAATTTGAAAGACACGGTTTTAAATGTTTCATGGGAAGCTTAGTAGATATCTTTTCTTCTACTTGTCTCTGATATCCCTCTTCTCCTACCCTCATCCCCATAAAACAATCCATGGTTACTTCTGTGACATGGGAAAAACAGCATTTGTGAATGTGGCTTCTTTCTTACTGTCTCAAGTGTAGCAGATTACCATGATCCTGTATTCATAACATCTGGGAATCATTGTGAACAACACTGGAAATTACAAGGGTCCTCCAATAGCCCTCAAACTTGATCCTTTGGTAACGCCAATACAGATCAATCCTCGTAGAGTGCCTTTTGCTCTAAAACCTAAAATAGACGCTGAGCTGGACAAGCTGGTCAGACAAGGGGTATTACAGGCCATAGACAGTGGGGTGTGGGAGACCCCCATAGTAATGCCACTTAAGGCCAACAGAGAAGTACGCATATGTGCTGACTATAAGTGCACCATTAACAGGGCACTTCAACAACACGCATACCCAGTGCCAGTTGTCAGCCATATTTTGGCGTCATTGCAAGGTGGCCGCGTGTTTGCCAAATTAGATTTGGTGCAGGCCTACTGACAGCTGCCCGTGGACGAGGCGACGGCAGTAGCCCAAACCATTGTCACCCATAGGGGGGCTTTTAAGGTCAAGCGCCTACATTTCAGGGTGAGTGTAGCCCCAGGGCTTTTCCAGTGAGTGATGGAGAGCATGCTCAAGGGCATCCCAGGAATCTGTTCCTATCTCGATAATGTACTCATTGCCAGGGAATCAGCAGAGATTCTGGCTGAACGGTTTAGAGCCGTCCTTCAGTGGTTCTGTGATGCGGGACTTAAATTAAAAAAAGAAAAGTGTAAGATTGGGGTGGAGTCAACTGAGTTTCTTGGGTTCCGCATTGATGCCAATGGCATTCATCCAGTGGACTCCAAGCTAAAAGCAATCCAGCAGGCCCCAAGTCTGAAGTCCAAGGGAGAGCTTCAGGCCTTCCTGGGCCTTCTGAATTTTTACCATGCATTCCTCTGACACAAGGCTGCAGTGGCAGAGCCGCTACACCAGCTGTTAGATAAAAAGGCTCAGTGGCAGTGGACCAGCGTCCACGAGAGGCAGTCAAGGCACTGCTGTCCTCAAACTCATTCCTCACACATTTTAACGAGAAGCTGCCTGTTTGCATTGCATGTGATGCATCTCCCTATGAGGTTGGGGCTGTGTTGAGCCATTTGACAGCTGATGGGAAACAGACTCCCATCGCCTATTATTCCAAGACCCTGTCGTCAGCGCAATTACTCGCAAATTGATAAGGAGGCTTTGGCAATTGTGGTGGGAATTTAAAAGTTCCATGACTGCTTGTATGGCTGCCAGTTCATGGTCTTTACAGACCACAAGCCTCTTCTAGGGTTGTTCACGAACAGACACCTCAGATTCTGTCTTCTCAAAAGCTGAGGTGGTCTATCTTTCTTTCAGCCTACAGCTACAGGCTGATTCACAAACCAGGCAAAGAAATGGGCCATGCAGATGGCCTTAGCAAGTTGCCCCTGCCACATGTGGAGCCAGATCCAGCTCCGGCTGCATGCATCCTAGCTATCCAGGATTTGCCAGAGTCTCCCCTTCACGCTGGGGACATAGCTGCTGAAACAGCAGCTGACAAAACACTGAGTCACGTGCTCAACTGGGTACATACACACAAGATGGCTGGACAAATGTCCAGGGCCAGAATTTCAGAGTTTCTTCATGAGAAAAGATGAGTTTTTCGCTCATAAGGGTTGCATCCTTTGGGGAAGTAGGGTCATAGTCCTGAGCATTTTAAGGCCCAGTGTTCTTGAGTCTCTGCACGAGGGCCATCCAGGAATAGTCTGGATGAAGGCACTTGTGAGGAGCTACCTTTGGTGGCTAGAGCTAGATAAAGCTATAGAGGCCCAAGTACATGGTTGCTACACATGCCAGCAATCCAGACCGGAGATGCCGCAAGCCCATCCACCCTGTCTACTGATGGGAGCACACTCACACACTGTGGTCAAGAATCCACATCAATTTTGCTGAGCCCTTTCAGGGACAGCTGTTTTTAATAGTGGTCAATAGCTACTCTAAATGGTTAGAGGTTGCACCAGTTCCCACTATGACTACTGCCAGGACCATCATGGAACTGCGCAGAATCTTTGCAACACATGCGCTACCAGATGTGTTATTCTCAGGCAATGGGGCTCAGTTTACTGCCAAGGAATTCCAGTCCTTCCTCAGGGCTAATCTAATTAGGCACGCCACTTCGGTTCCCTTTCACCCAGCCTCAAACAGCCAAGTGGAACGCATGGTCCGGCAACCAAGTAATCCCTGAAACAGATCATCACAGGAGTTTGGCACCACAGAATGACAGATTTCCTACTCTGCCAATGCACAACTCCCTGCACCGCCATGGGCAGAAGCCCAGCTGAACTCCAATGGGGCTGACATTTGTTCACTAAGCTTGACAGGCTACACCTCGACCGAGTTGCCTCGGACACTGCACAGCCAAAAGCACCAAGAAGCTTGCAAGTTGGTGACCAGGTTTGGATCTGAAATTATGGGCAAGGGGCTTTATGGGTGGCAGCAGTGGTTGTTAAGGTGTCAGGACCACTCTCCTACGAGGTGGTCCTGGAAGATGGGCAAGTCATTCACCAGCACATTGACCAGCTGCGTCGGAGGCTAGCGAATCAGTCGCTGGCTCAGGACTCTCAAGAGGGCCATACACAGGGCCCGCATGACAGCAGTCCAACAGAGGAGCTTGCACAGTCCAACAGAACTCTCAGTTAAGGAGAATGGGGGAATTGCCATAGGAGAGTTCCCCTGGGACACACAAACTGTATCTGCTGAGCAGAACCGGCAAACTGCACTGAGTGCCAGCCCAGCATATTTTGATGCACAATTGGACTTTGGTTTCGGCCTACCGGGACAGGCCAGCCAAAGAGACTTGAGTCAGCCCGACTCCACCGCACCTCAGAGTCCTGGTCTACCCAGCCTGGCAGGTGAGCGGGTAGACCAGGAGAGCCCTGCAATCCCTAGACGTTCAGAACAGTCAAGAAGGCTGCCTAAATATTTGCAGGACTATGTCAAACAATTGAGGGTTTGAGCCATCTAGGGGGAAGGGGTATAATGTACTGGCCATAACTGTTTTAATCACTTGCTTAATGTCTGACCTAGATTGCTGTATTGCTTAACGGTTGCTGTTACTGAAAGCCAGACTGTCTGTCTCCAAGCTGATAATTAGGCTTGGGGCAGGAAACTGTTACTTTAAACCTATTGGTTGCCGCCTAGAGGCTAACAGTATAAATAGCTGTGCAGCAGCCATTAGGGCTGCTTCTGTTCTGAGTTAATAAACTTGTTTGCTGTTTCAACACTTCGTCTCTCTTAATGCCTAAAAGAACCGAAGATACAACAACAATAACAGCAACAACAATAATAAAAAGTTGAAGGTCATCTAGCCCAACCCTCTACGTAAGCAGGAAACCCTATACCATTTCAGACAAATGGCTGTCCAGTCTCTTCTTAAAAACTTCCAGTGTTGGAGCATTCACATTCACTTCTGGAGGCAAATTGTTCCACTGATTAATTGTTCTAACTGTCAGGAAATTTCTCCTTAGTTCTAGGTTGTTTCTCTCTTTGGTTAATTTCCATCTGTTGCTTCTTGTCCTGCCTTCAGGTGCTTGACTCCCTCTTCTTTGTGGCAACCTCTGAGATATTGGAACACTACTATCATGTCCCCCCTTGTCCTTCTTTTCATTAAACTAGTCATACCCAATTCCAGCAGCCGTTCCTTATATGTTTTAGCCTTTAGTCCCATAATCATCTTTGTTGCTCTTCTCTGTACTCTTTCTAGAGTCTCAACATTTTTTTTTACATCATGGTGACCAAAATTGGATGCAGTATTCCAAGTGTGGCCTTACCAAGGCATTGTAAAGTGGTATTAATACTTCACATGATTTTGATTCTATCCCTCTGTTAATGCAGCCTAGCACTGTGTTGGCTTTTTTGGCAGCTGCAACACATTGCTGGTTCATATTTAAGTGATTGTCCACTAGGACTCCAAGATCCCTCTCACAGTTGCTACTATTGAGCAAGGTACCACATTTTTAATTTTAATGTCTTTTTTCTTCCTTCCTTTCTCCTTCCCTGTTAAAGGCTGTCAAGACCAGGCTAAATAAAAAAAGATGGAGATTAATAATTTGAATAGAACTTGTAGGCAAGTAGTAGCAAAATAACAAGGGCTTTTTTTCCAAAAAGATTTTACAAAAATCAGACTTTAAAACTTTATTATTTATTTATAAATCAATCAATCAAATTTATTTGCTGCCCATCTTGCAGTACAGATGATTCTAAGCAGCCTACACCAAGATAAAACAACATATAGCAACAATTCTAAATATAAAATGGATTTGAAGGGGAGAGATGAGGTGCTTCTCTGTTAGTGCACCAGCCCCCACCAGCCAATAGCTCTACCTTCAGGACAAACCATGCCAGGTTTTAAGGATTTTCCTTAAGGCTAAAGGAGAAGGGCAGATCTTACCTTCTGTGGTAAATTGTTCCAAAGGCTGGGAACCACAGCAGAAAAGGTTCTACTCCTGGATCCCACCAGACAAAATTTCTTGGGATCCCCAGTAGGCCCATTCTGCCAGCATGAGTGAGGCAGACCATTCCCATTGGCATGACTGTTTTTACAGATATTGTAGACTCAGGGCTTTTTTTCTCATAGAACGCTCAGAACGGTGTTCCGGCACCTTTTTTTTTTGCAAAAAAAAAAAAAAAAGCTTTTGCACAAGCTGCGCTGCTATTGGCTTAAGTCTATTGCAGGCTTTGCTCTTTTATGACTCATGGACTTCAGCTACCAGAATTCCTGAGTCAGCTATTCTATTGGCTTTTGGAAGCCAATAGGAATTGCTGCTCAGCTTGCCAAAAGACCCGGCAGGCAAATGTTGTACAGGCAAGTTGCAGCAAAGGCAGACAGAAAATAGATGGCTGCTCCCCAATTACACCATCTCAACTAGGTAAGTAAGATATTATTTGCAAATAGGATATCCAAGTATGACTCAAGGAAATTTTCCCTGCATGGAGGGAGTAGTGGTTTGTTTCACTTTGTTTTACTTTTCAAATTGCTGTAGGGAAGAAATGATGATTAGAAAAAGGCAGGAAGTTATTTTTATTAGGAAGAATTCATTTATCCCATGCTAGATCTTTGGGAGCTTAGTACCACCAGCACAGAACATTTGCTTTTCTGAAACTTCATTCAAATTCAATTCCTGATAGGGGCATTTGAAAAAAAAAGTTATTTATTAAATTTATATGCTGACTATCTCACCAGGATTACTCTGAAGTCAAGGAGAGGGCTTGCAACTTCTGTTTGTGGTTATCCACGTTTCTGCACACTGAGATAATTGGCCATTGTACAAATACAGAGCCTATCATGCTTTTATATTTATATGGAACAGATACATTACCTGAAAATTTTGGAATGTGTAAAAAATTTGAACCAGCCCAGAAACTCATTTCCCATTGTTTGTGTATATAGAAAGTAAACCATGAAATAGATTTGGAAAGAGCAAAGACTTTGATTAAATGGAAATGTTGCTAAGCATAGAACTGTTGAGTTAATTTGCAGCTGTTTCTGCTGTTTTCTTTTTATGTGCTTATGATTTTACATCACATTTTAAAATCAGCCAAATTGAATAGGAATAAGATTGTGACTGAAAGAATACTAATTCTGAAATATAGTAAATATCTTTAACAAGTAACGTTAAATTTAGCTTTAGTGTAATTTGCTTGTTTACTGTAGCTAAAGCTGGAAATTATATTTCTAAAGCATTAGTTTGGATCATTGGAAAGAAAAAAAGATTTAATATTTATGATTCAAAAATATAAATATGTGAGAAACATGTTTTTAAAGACCTTTGCAGCTTGTTCTCATATATACCCTGCCACAAAGGAATAACTAAAATTATGATATTTAGAATCTAACAAGCTTCCTTCCCATGGACAGAAGACAATCCATGGGAAATGTGAATCCATAATCCATAGCTTTAGCAGCAATAATAAATCTAATTATGCTATGCATATTTAAGTTAGCCAAACTCTGGAGCAATGGTAGCAATCTTCTATCACAATGGCAAGCCCTTTAAGATTATATAGTGTTAATCATATAAGTGAAGAAATGAGGAAAACTGTGGTTAAAGAAATTGTTTGATCCAATAATAAAATTTCATTGATAATTGATGAATCAACCACAATAAGCAAAAAACTACCCTCATAGTATTTGTTCAATGCTGTAGTGAAGGTATGGGAATGAATTCACCAGTAAATTTGTTTTTGGACTTGGTAGAACTTGAAAAAGTAACAGCAGAAGGAATATTTGATTCCTTACTCCAATGTCTTTACTCTTATGGGATGACAGAAGATTATTTGAAAAAATATTTGATTTCTCTGGCATGCGATGGTGCGGCTGTGATGATGGGATGTAAAAGTGGAGTGAAAAAATTGCTGTCAGAATGTTTTCCTTTTATTATAGTTTGGCATTGTGCTAATCACAGACTAGAATTATCAGTAGGTGATGCTGCCAAGGAAACTTCAGGAATAAATAGATTCCAATCATTTATTGATAAACTGTATGTCATATATCATGCTTCACCAAAGAATACCAGAGAGTTGCATTCATGTGCAGAATTACTGGGGACTGAGCTGCTGAAAATTGGAAGAATTTTAAGTACCTGATGGGTGTCATCTAGTTTGCATACAGTTTTGGCTGTATGGAATAATTTTGAATCCCTTGTGTATCATTTTGAACAAACAATGCATGATAGAGATAAAAATGATAAATGCACTTATGATGGCTTGAAAAGAAAAATAACATCTACAGAATTTTTATTGGACCTAGGATTGATGTGTCACACTCTCCAAGAATTGTCAGATTTAAGTTTGGATCTACAGGACCGCAACATCGACTTGTATAAGGCAAATAAAAAAATAAAAATACTGGTACAAGTTTTTGAAGAAAGAAGACAGAACTTTGGACCCTATTATAAATGTGCTGTTGCTGCTGTAAGTGATCTTCACTTTCGTGGAGTTTTACTTCACAAAAGAGATTCAAAAAAGGATCCTCCCATTGACCCAAGCATATTTTATACAAAATTGAAAGAGTCAATTGAAAAAAGATTACTTGATAGCAAAGACGATGAGTTGGCGTATTGGTCTCACGTACTTGATCAAAAACATTGGCCTGAAGATGTTAATACTCAACTGACATTTGGAGAAGTGGAAATTAGAAACTTATCAATCAGACTACAACTAAATGAAAGAGAAATGATTCGTGGATTCTGTGAATATATTCTCAAAAAGACATATCCAGAAAAACTGTTGCATTTGATACGGACTCTGAATACCATTCCTATTTCTTCAAGTGAATGTGAACATGGGTTTTCACAGATGAATCTAAGTGCCACCCCAACAAGAGCTTCGTTAAAGACTAAGACAATTTCAGCACTTTTGTTCATCAAACTTGTTGGACCACCTCTGAGACTTTTCTTTTTTTCTTTCTTTTTTTAATTGAAAAGTTTTAAAATACATTTTTTGAAAACATAAACTCCCTCCCCCCCAACCTTGCCCTCCCTAGCCCTCCCCTCCCCGACTTCCCAGAGCTGAATGCAGGGTATTAACTAATACAAACGTAAACTAAAATATGCTACTTAACTAAAAAAAGACATGTTAAATTCTATCCCACTTTAACTCCCCTTAAACATAACTAAATTACTATCCAATAATAAATAATACTTATTCAAATACTAAATGAGACTTTTTAGTCCCATATTTGTTCTGAATATATTCAATCCATCTTGTCCATTCCACAATATATCTCTGTTGCGATTGTTCTTTCAAATACGCTGAAATCTTTGCCATTTCCGCCAAATTTGAAACTTTCAACGTCCACTCTTCTATAGTAGGCAGTTCCTCCTCCTTCCAATATTGCGCTACTAAACGTCTTGCTGCCGTAATTAAATTCAACATCAATTTAGTATCAAAAAGTTTTAACATACAATTTTTCCCTTAAAAAAATCCCCCCTCCCCCCCTTCTCCCTCCCCCCTTCCTTAAAACTTAAAACTTTTTAATAAAAAACAAACAAACATCAATTTAGTATCTATAACAGTACAATCCGTAATAATACCCAACAGAAATAACTGTGGAGAAAACCTTATCTGTTTCTTAAATATCTTTTGCATATTCCACCAAACTTTAATCCAAAAAGCTTTAACTTTTTTACAAGTCCACCATATATGATAATACGTTGCATCCTCACAACCACACCTCCAACATTTGGGCTGGCAGTTCGTATACATACTTACTAATTTTTTAGGATCTAAATGCCATCTATAAAACATTTTATAAAAATTCTCTCTTAAATTTTGAGCCTGTGTAAATTTTACATTTCTGACCCATATCTTTTCCCAAGTATCCATTGTTATAACCTCCTGAAAGTTCTGGGCCCACTTTATCATACAGTCCTTAACAAGTTCCGTTTCTGAATCAATTTCTATCAGTGCATTATATATCCTTCTTATATGTGCTTGACCTTGATCTCTAATTTGTTTTACCAAATTTCCATCAGTTGTCGAAATACCAGCTTTCTGATCTTCTTTCCATCTTGTTTGTAACTGCCCATACTGAAACCAAGTTTGTACTATCTTTCCTTCTTTTAAAATATTATATGGCTTTAATTGCCATACATTACTTTCTGTCCAAAGAATCTCTTTGTATGTAATCACATTATGTTTAAATCCCACATTTATATTTTCTATTGCATGTTTAGGTATTGCCCAAATTGGTATTTTATAATTTAACTTATGTCAATATTTTTTCCAAACTCGCAACAGAGCATACCTTAATATATGTGTCTTAAAAACATTATCCACCTTCTTATCATACAATAAATATGCATGCCAACCAAATAACAAATCATGACCCTCAATATTCAATAATCTCCCTTGTGTTAAATTAAAACCAATCACTAATTGATGATAAAGCAGCAGCCTCATAATATAATTTAAAATTGGGCATTTTAAGACCACCTCTTTCACGTACATCTTGCATTATCTTAAATTTGACTCTTGGTCTTTTCCCTGCCCAAACAAATTTATTAATACCTTTCTGCCATTCCTCCAAATTTGAATCTTTTTTAAGTATAGGTATCATTTGAAACAAAAATAAAATTTTTGGCAAAACATTCATTTTTACCTCTGCAATTCTTCCCAATAAGGATAATTGTAATTTTTTCCAACTATCTAACTCTTTTTGTATTTTTAACCATAACAATTCATAATTATTTTTATATAATTTAACATTTGAAGCTGAAAGATATACCCTCAAATATTTAATCTTTTTAACTATTTCAAATCCTATTACCTCTTCTAAAACAACCTTATGTTCTGTAGTCATATTTTTAGACAATATTTTAGTTTTTTGCGTATTTATCTTAAATCCAGAAACTTTCCATATAACATTATTATCTCCAGTGCTTTTTTTGTAAAAGAAAAAGGTGCCGGAACTCACACATGTCATACTACCTGCCTTGCCTACCCTACAAGGTTCCATCCAAAAAAGGTGCCGGAACTCCGTTCTGAGCGTTCTATGAGAAAAAAAGCCCTGATTATCTCCATCAGTTCCACAACTGAGTAGGTTGGTTGACTTAATGTAATAACCAAGTCATCCGCAAACGCTCTCAATCTACAATCTTGATCTCTTATTTTAATTCCCTTAATTTTGTTTGAGTCTCGTATCTTAATCAATAATATTTCCAATGTTAAAACAAACAACAATGGTGACAACAGATACTCCTGTCTTGTACCCTTTTCAATATTACATTTTCTGTCAAACTACCATTGACTATTATTTGAGCTGTTTGCTTCTGATATATTGCCCTAATAGGTTGTAAAAAATTATCCCCAAACTCCATTTTCTCCAGTACCTTAAATAAAAATTGCCAGTCCAATTGATCAAAAGCTTTTTCAGCATCCAAAAAGATCAGCACTGCAGAGACCTGGTTATTTCTTTCAAAAAATTCCAGCAAATCTACAATATGTCTCACATTATTCTTCATTTGTCTACCACTTATAAATCCTGTTTGGTCACTATGAATCATTTGCTGCATTACCTTCATTAATCTATTTGCTAAAATTTTTGTAAATATCTTATAATCAGTATTTAAAAGCGATATTGGCCTATAATTTTTGGTTTGGGTAATATCTTGATCTTCCTTCGGAATCAGCGATATAAAGGCTGTTTTCCACGATGGAGGCACTTCTCCTCCCAATTGAATTGTTCTAAATAATTCTCTTAAAGGTTCCACCATTTCTAACTGTAAATTGTTATAGTAGACGGCAGTCAAACCATCTGTTCCTGGTGCTTTCCCCACCTTTAATTGTTTAATTAAATTGGTTGGGTAGGGACAGGAACCCCTTGTATAAATTTAAGAAGTGGCTCCTGATTTGTTTCTTATCTAAATATTTTATAGGGTTAGGGAGAGGGGAGGGTTTGCGTTCTTGGTTGGATTTTGGGGGGTGTCCACCATTCGCTGTTCAGGCCATGCCTGGAATAGATCACGGTCGGACGGGGCTTGGGCGGGTTGCCTCCTGGGCCCCAGAGCGGGGTGTGGGAGTACCTATTCCCACGACATTAGGGAATGGCAGCAGATGCTCGAACAGAGGGCCGTATCAATACTCGGGAGTGCGTCCCCACTGTCTTCAAGCGGTGATGCGCTCCGACCCTCTGGTTTCGTCCCGTGGTCCCAGGAACAGGGATGAGCAGCCACCTGAGCTCAGGCTTGTGTATTTCAATGCCAGGTCCGTAGTTAATAAGGCCCTGCTCATCCATGATTTGGTTGAGGAGGAACGTGCGGACCTGGCTTGCATCACGGAGACCTGGTTGGGCCCAGAAGGAGGTGTCCCCCTGGTTGATATTTGCCCACCGGGTTTCCGGGTGCTGCACCGGCCTTGGGCTCAGGGTAGGGGCGGGGGTGTAGCGGTAGTTGTGAGGGAGACCTTATGTCTGCGGGAGGCCACCGTTGTCCAAATAGCCGGGTGTGAGTCTCTCCTCATGAGATGTGGCCCTAGGGCTCAGTTGGGCTTGCTGCTTGTGTACCTTTCGCCTAGTCGCATAGCAGCAGCCCTGCCTGAGCTTTTCGATATCTTCTCGGGGTTGGTGATTGAGTTCCCCAGATTTATAATTTTGGGTGACTTCAATCTGCCATCCCTGGGGGGATCATCTGAGTTAGCTTGGGAGTTCATGGCTTCCATGACGGCCATGGACCTGATGCAAGTAATTCAGGGCCCGACTCATGGGGGGGTCACACGCTCAATTTGATTTTTCTATCTGGCCGGTGGTTGGATGATCTGGGTGGGGGCTCTCCAATTGTTACGCCCCTGTCATGGACCGATCATCATCTCCTGCAGCTGGTCTTCCATTTTGCCAATCCTCGTCGTGGGGCTGTTGAACCAACTAGATGGTTCCGCCCCAGGCGCCTAATGGATCCTGAGCGGTTCCAGGCGGCCCTTGGGTCCCCACCTGCCGCCTTAGTTCACAGCTCAGCCGAGGCCCTAGTGGAAGCCTGGGAAAAGGCAGCCACTGAGGCACTTGACCAAGTTGTACCCATGCGGCCCCTGACCCGGCGCAGATCCCAGTGGGCTCCGTGGTTTTCCGCGGAGCTCCGGGAGATGAAGCATCGGAGACGGGGCCTAGAGAGCTGTTGGAGGTCCAGCCGGTCTGAATCCGACTGATTGCGACTAAGGTCCTCTATGAGGTCTTATCTCGCGGTGATGAGGACAGCGAGGTCAAACTACTTTGCTGCCCTCATCACGTCCGCAGATAATCGCCCGGCTGCCCTGTTTAGGGTGACTCGCTCCCTCCTGATTCAGGAGGTGAGGGAGGAGCCCTTGCAGGGTCATGCCGAGGAGTTTAGCCAGCATCTGTCAGACAAAATCGCTCGGATCCAGACCGGTTTGGCCTCCGACTGGGCAGAGTCTGACGGTGAGAACATGGGTGGTCTTGTCGATGTCATCTGGGAGGAGTTCGACCCTGTGACTCCGGAAGAGGTGGACAGAATTATGGGGAGGCTGAGCTCCACCACGTGTTTATTGGACCCGTGCCCCTCCTGGCTGGTTTATTCGGCTCGGGAGGGGACACGAGGCTGGCTCCAGGCAGTGATAACTGCTTCTCTGAATGAGGGTAGTTTTCCCGCCGCCTTGAAGGAGGCAGTGGTGAGACCCCTCCTCAAGAAGCCTGCCCTGGACCCAGCTGTTTTAAACAACTTTCGTCCAGTCTCCAACCTTCGCTTTCTTGCGAAGGTTGTTGAGAGTGTGGTGGCGCAGCAGCTCCCTCTGTTCCTGGAGGAAGCTGATTATCTAGACCCGTACCAATCGGGCTTCAGGCCCGGGTACAGCACGGAGACAGCATTGGTTGCGCTGGTGAATGATCTCTGGCGGGCTCGGGACAGAGGTTGCTCCTCTGTCCTAGTCCTATTAGACCTCTCAGCGGCTTTTGATACCATCGATCATGGTCTTCGGGAATTGGGAGTGGGAGGCACCGTTTGACGGTGGTTCTCCTCCTACCTCCTGGGACGTTCGCAGTTGGTGTTGGCAGGAGGGCAGAGGTCGGCCTTGAGGCCTCTTGTTTGTGGAGTTCCTCAGGGGTCGGTCCTCTCGCCTCTCCTGTTCAACATCTATATGAAGCTGCTGGGTGAGATCATTCGTGGTTTTGGGGTTGGGTATCATCAATATGCTGATGATACCCAGCTTTTTATTTCTACCCCAAACCACCCCAGTGATGCCCTCTCCGTGATGTCCCATTGCCTGGAGGCGGTCCGGGTCTGGATGGGGAGGAACAGGCTTCAGCTCAACCCTGACAAGACTGAGTGGCTGTGTGTGCTGGCGTCTTGGGAAATTCAGAATATTCCATTGTTAATTATGGGGGGTGAGATATTACCCCCCGTAGATAGGGCTCGCAACTTGGGTGTCCTCCTAGATTCACAGCTCTCCTTGGACGATCATATAGGAGCTGTGACTAAGGGGGCCTTCGCCCAGGTTCGCCTGGTGCATCAGTTGCGGCCCTATCTAGACTGGGATGCCTTGCGCACAGTCACTCATGCACTCGTGACCTCCCGTTTGGACTACTGCAATGCTCTCTACATGGGGCTGCCCTTGAGGACTACTTGGAGGCTCCAGCTGGTGCAGAATGCAGCCGCACGAGTGGTGGTGGGGGCTTCCCGATACTCCCATGTAACACCTCTACTCCGTGAGCTGCATTGGCTTCTGGTTGCCCTCCGGGTAAGATTCAAGGTGTTGGTTACGACCTATAAAGCCCTAAATGGCATGGGTCCAGGTTACTTACGGGAGCACCTGCTGCCGGCATCAACTTCCCTTCGTCCAGTGCGCTCCCACAGAGAGGGCCTCCTTAGGCTGCCGTCGGTCAAAGAGTGTCAACTGGTGGCCCCCAGGGGGAGGGCGTTCTCTGTGGGCGCGCCAGACCTTTGGAACCATTTACCGGTGGAGCTCCGGATGGCTCCTGACCTTCACTCCTTCCGACGTGACCTAAAAACATATTTATTTAAACAAGCCGGCCTGGTCTGATGGGTTTAGGGGTATTTTAACGCTATTGTATTAATTTATAGAATTGGGCTATTGTATTTAATATTTTTTAATTTTTATATATTGTATTTTATTGTATTGCCCTGTACACCGCCCTGAGTCCTTCGGGAGAAGGGCGGTATAAAAATTAAATTAAATAACATAAATAAATAAATAAATAATTGCTAAAATAATTTCTTCATCATTTATCAATTGATTCATCCCTTCCCTTTGCTCTTGTTTAAGAACAGGGATATTAACTTCTCGTAAATATCTATCTATATCTACATCTTGAATCTTATCCCTAACGTATAACTTAGAATAAAATTCAACAAAGGCCTTTTTAATAAGATTCTGCTGAAACACCTCTTTTCCCTTGTAGTCTATTCTATCTATATTATGTGACCTTTGTTTCTTCCTTAACAAATAAGCTAACCACCTATCCGGCTTATTAGCATTACAAAAAGTATTATGTTTAACATACCGTAAGTTAGTTGCCACTTGATCTGCCATTAACATATTAAACTGACCTCTTAGTAAAGTAATTACCTCTTTAATCTTCTTATCAGATGGATTCAAAATTAGAGCCTTCTCTTTCCTCTTAACTTCCTCCTCTAATTCTTTTCGCTTATATTCCAGCTTACGTCTATGTTTATTATTCAAATATATTAACACTCCTCTCATATAAGCTTTACTTGCATCCCAAACCATTTCAATAGAAGTACCCTTATACATATTTGTATTAAAAAATTCTTTCATCTGTTTTTTACACTCTTCCACATTTTTATTTTATTTATTTTTATTTTAATCCCATTTATATCCCGCCCTTCTCTGAAGACTCAGGGCAGCTTACAATTTAAGCACAAACCAATGTGCTTAGCAATAGCCTTCATTCTATGTATATGCCTGCTTATTAGGGCTTTCCCACCCCAAGCGGCATCATTACAAAGTCAGCTTAATTGCCCCCAACAATCTGGCTCCTCATTTTACCTACCTCGGAAGGATGGAAGGCTGAGTCAACCTTGAGCCTGGTGGGATGCGAACCTGCACTAATTGCAGGCAGCTGGTGTTACTTAAGGAGGCATTAGCCCACTGCTCCACCAAGCCTCCTTATTTTCTTGATATCTAAACAAATTTTCATTCAGTCTCCAGGACCGCCTGTCTCTACTCTCTTTTTCCAGTTCCAACCATACTGGACTATGATCTGATAAAGTTCTTGGACATATCTTAATCTTCTTAATCCTAGAAAAAAATCATTAGTAGTTAATACAAAATCAATCCTAGAAAAGGATTGGTGTCTATCAGAAAAAAAGGTAAAATCTTTTTCTTGCAAGTTTCTTTCTCTCCAAACATCTCTCAATTCCAGGTCATCTTTCATCTCAAAAAAAGATTTAGGCAATCTAGCATGATTTGGTATACTTCTAAAAAGACCTTTTTTATCCTTTTGTGCATCCAGGACACCATTCCAATCTCCCATCAAAATACACGATTTATAATTCCATTGAGTTATCTTGCTATGTAATAGTTTATAAAATTCTCCTTGCTGTTGATTAGGAGCGTATAATCCAACCAAAAGTATTTTCTTGCCTTCTATTAATAGTTCAATTATAACATATCTTCCTTGTTTATCTGTTTCAATTAAATTAGCTGTTAAATTCTTCTTAATGTAAATAACTACTCCATTTTTCTTATCTGGAGCAGACGCACTAAACTGTGTACCCAATCTAGAGTTTATCAAATATTTTTGATCAGCTGCTCGAATATGCGTTTCCTGCAAACAAATAACGTCATTTCTAAATTGTTTCAAATACTGAAATACTTTCTTTCTCTTATGCAGGGAATTTAATCCATTAAAATTCCAAGTTAGAAACTTTGTCGCCATCTTTTACAACCTGAAGCTTTCGGAGCACCTCTTGCAAAACCACCTGCACTCTCTTCGGTTTCGCTCCTCCCACTGCTTCACTGTAAGTAGGTTTTTGAGATATGGTTGTAGCTTTCTGTTGTTCTTGTTCTTGTCTCATTTGTCTAATTGTAGCCTGTGTCATTATTTGTTCTCTAACCTCTTCTACTGGCACCTGGGACTGCTCCACTTCTGAGATTTGCTGAGATTCTTTATCCTTCTGCAAAGTAACTCCTTCAGCTCCTTGTATACTCTCCACTCAAAACTGACGCTCTCCTTCGTCATTCCTTCCTTTAAATTCTGAAGATGGCGGAGAACCTGCCTTCAATATATTAGAATAAAAATCTCGTGCCTGCAAAACTGTATTAACTGTATTAAGACAATATCTTGTGCCTGCATACATCACCGCCTGCTGGGATCTCCCATCTAAACTGAAGTTGCCGTTTCTTTAGTTCATCTGCCAAAAAAGCAAATTCTTTTCTTCTCCTTAAAATTCTTGAAGGAATCTCTTTCAAAATTAAAACTTCTTGCTCAGCAACTTTAAATCTATTGTTGTAAAAGGCTTGGATAATCATATTTCTAATTGATCTCTTTGTAAAGTAGACCACCACATCTCTGGGTAACTTTCTTTGTCTAGCAATCCAGGAATTAACACGAAATATTTTATCTATATCCCCCATAATATCTTCTGCTTGACACTCCAGAACCGGTTCAAGAGCTTGTGCCAATAATTCTTTCAAATTCTCCTTAGGGTCTTCTTTCATTCCTCTAATCCTCACAGCAAACTCCATATCTCTATATTGTAGCATAACTACATCATCATCAATCTTCTCCATCACATTTTCAGCATCCAACATTTTAGCATCTAATCTCATTGTTTTGACTGAGCTCTTCCACGCGATCATCCAGACGCTCAATACAGACTGCAAGCCCTTGAAATGCTGCCAAAATGTCTGCTCTTATTTCAGTGTTCTTCTCCTCAATAAGTTCAGCTATTTGCTGAGACTGTATCTTTAAAGCATCTTGTAAGTCTTTTATTGTTAATGTGGGTGCAGAAGCAGGTGCCACAGGAGGAGGCATCAAAGCCTGTAATGAAGAATGCTGAACTGGTGAGGCACCAGTACTTCTAGGAGCTTTAGTTTGTTTAGAAGCCATTTTAATGCCCAGTTAATTTCTGCTGCACACTTTCACTTTCCACACCGCTTGCAACTTTTTCTCTCACAGTAAACAGAGTTAAAGTTCAGATACTTGCTATTTCAATGTTCTCCTGCACAGCTCTGCCTGCATCCAAGTATTCCAAAATTATTTGCTGATTGCAGGGATGGTTGCAGCGTCCTGCTCTGCTCCAAAGCCTTGGAGCAGAGGAGTCCTGGAGTCCGGAGCTTTTTCAGGCTTCGGGGGGGGCTCTCACCCTTCAACCACCGGAATTTAAACTCTGGTTGTCTAGGGGAGCTCTACCCCTGCCTAAACACTCACCCCCCCTTCTCCCAAGGAGAGGGTTTCCGAGCCGCCAAACAGCTGATCATCGCTGTTTTAGCAGCTCCGACGGAAAACAACAGGGCTGACGGCCGGAACGGCCGCCATCGACGAAGCCTTGCCACCCGGAAGTCCAGAGACTTTTCGATCCTTCAAAGTATGTTGATCTATGGTTACTCAGAGGATGACATTCAGCCATAGATACTAAGAGCAAGGAAAGAAGTCAAGAAGATTTGCCAGACGATAATTGGACAAAAGTTTGGAATTTTCTATGAACATTTGCCTTAAATACAATAAATTAAATGTATGTTAAGAATTGAATATATAATTGTTTAATTATATAAATAAATATATAAATAAAATTGTATATATAAAAGATTAACAAGATGAGAGTTCCGGCACCTTTTTTTTTTTAGAAAAAAAGCCCTGCTTAGACTCATACCATAAATGCAATAATCAACATCTTGAATTGTACTTGGAAGCAGATCAGCAGCCAGTGCAGCTCGGGTAACATTGTTATTGCATGTGCCACTCTAGGGCCCTCCAAAATTGTCTGCACCTCTGTATTCTGGACCAATTGTAGCTTCTGAATGTTTTTCAAGGGTAGCCCCATGTAGAGTGCATCGCAATAATCCAAGCAGCAGATGACCAGATGACTAAGTGCAGGACCTCACGAGCCAGAAAAGGCTGCAATTGGCACACTTCATATGTGTGTGTGGGGGGGTATGTTTGCGTATGTGTATAGATGGGGAAAAATCAAGTTATAGTGAATGTTTTGATAAACCAATTGTCTTAAAGATAAATTGTCTAAAATAAAAAAAATGGTCAGAGGTAAGACATAGTAGGAAATATAGTTCATCGATATCTATAAATTCCATGCTTGTTTCGATTTTTTAAAATTGTGAGGAGAAATTTCAGTTTGTCTGCAAATTACATGATTCTCTTGAACATCTACAGATGCATGCTCACTTTAATTTTGTGTATGTGTCTGTGCATGCCTTCAAAATTAGTCATAACTCCTAGTGACTGCCTGAACTAGTCCCTGCAATTTTTTCAATAACATTTTTGGAAATGATGAGCTCTTGCCTTCTTTCTAAAGCTAAGAGCGAGTGATTGGCTCAAAGTCACCCAGCTCGCTTGATGCCTAAGGCAGGACTAAAACAGTCATCCTGTTTGTAACCTGTGATGCTGACTAATAATAAGTGTTATCAAGCCTAATGCTTTCAACCACCATTCCAAACTGATTCTCTCATTTTAATTTAGTTTCTTGATAATTTCTGAGGTTTATTTGCAGTTGCCAGTTTGGTGTAATAGAACAGTTAGATTGTTTTGACTGGGATGGTTTATGCTAATAAAGATAGGCAATTTGGTGTCTGCTGTTAATGAATAATGTAAACTTTTTTAAATCATAAAACAAACAGCGATACTTAAAACCATTGAGCATCTTTGTTAATTAGCAAACAACCTTTTTAAACATCTGTGCTGCTAATTCTTATGTCTGGGATAATTCAAGCAGCTCAGAACTAAATTGTTTTTCTGTGAGATTCTCCACCATAATATTCTTAGTGGGTAGCTCTCAAAGGGGGCTGGAGAAACATTATTCTATTCTCCTCCTCCTTACATATTCTCTACCCTCCTCTCCCCCTTCCCCATTACATTCCTATCCAGACAGAATAAATCCTTCAGCAGCATTCTTTATCCATGGCTGTTTGATGTAGTTCCAGCAACTTCAAACACAAGAACGATCCAAACTTGTTAAAGTCGAAATGGCTGAAATTCCTCTGTCAAGGGAACAGGCAATAGCCACAATGCAGTCTGATTGTCATGAGTATGGCTGGATATGAAATGCCCTGGGACAAACTGGCTGTACGGCCTTTCCAGCCCTTCTGTTTTGATGCATCTTTTGTAAATCTGTTACCAATTAAACAAGAGACAGAACCTCCAAGTAGATTTACTGCTGTGCTAAAAACAATGTTATGGGAATAAAAGCTCAATGTGAGACACACAAGAAACTTCAAGGAGGGTCTGAATTAGTATGCTTGTATTGAAAGGGGTTGGCTGTTCTTAAGAATTTCACAGCCCTTCTTTTCAAGTCTTGGAACTGCCTTGCCCCTTTCATATGCCGGCAGAGTGAGCTAATTCCTAAAACACACTACTTCCTAGAATGCAGTGCCTTCCAGATGGTTTTTACCATCTCTCATTATTGCCAGACAGCATGGTTGAGGGTGTGGAGAGATATATTCCACATATCTCTGAAGGATCCCATAGTGAGGAAGATTGTGCTGAAAACATACCACTCAGGCAATTAGGCAGCAAGTCCTCTTTTTCAAGTGGTATAAAAAAAGGAGTGCTCCCTTCTTTGCCTACCTCCCTATACCCCACAGACATCATAAGAAACCCCAGAACACCATCTCAAGTCACACTGTGTTTTCTTTGGTATTTACAATGAAAATTTTAAAATAAAATTATCCTGCTTCTTTCACATAGTATTATACAGAAAAGGTCAAAGTTCATCACTTTCTATTTGTAATCCTTCTGTATACAGTACTACATAGTGATGAAGAACATAAGCAAAATATTAGTTGTGTGTGGTACCATTCATTATTTGTGCCCACATTGTGATGAATTGTTAAAATCAAAGATTATGATATCTTTATCAATGAAAAATACAAATAGTGCTTCAGAATTCCATGTCCTTCCTTTTATTATTACTTGTCTAAATGGTAAAGATAAATAACTTCAGGTCCTCTAGATTTGGTTGAATTCCAATTTCAGTCATACCTAATCAGCATGACTAGTGATCAAGGATGATGTGGGTTGTAATTCAACAACAATTGGATCTTGTTAGTAATATGCTTACAATATATGAATAACCTTGTTTTGCCAACATGAGTCTGAGTCTGAAAATATATGTTAATCCTTGGTATTTCCAGGTATGTAGTTATTTACACATACCTTTTATACTGTTGAGTAAATAATATTTAATAAGATTCTTAGTAGACCTGAATAGAGATAATATTTATGAGATCCTGCCAGTAGAGCTTAATAGGATGAGATCCTTCACTTTGGTGCAGAAATTATTGACATCTCTATATTGTCATTGTAACAAACAGCGTGGTCTCAGATTCAGCAGCATCCACAGGAGTCCAAATTCTGCCCAAATAGACAGAAGGTCACAATGCAAGTCTCACACACCAATCATCATCATCATCATCATCATCATCATCATCATCATCATCATCATCATCATTGATTATCACACAGTCAGCCAGATATTCAGACTGGATTTGGCATTTTTGTCTACCTATCGAGTCCTTACCAAGGACCTGGGATAGGCAGATGTAGATGTTTTATGGCAGACATGTCAAACACAAGGCCCGGGGGCCAGATCCGGCCCGCGAAGTGGTGTCATGTGGCCTGCGAAGCCATCCTGGAAACAGTGAGGGAACGGCCCCCACTGCCTTGGCCCTGGCCCAGAGACCCTCCTTCTGCCAGAGACCCTCAGATCTGTCCCACTCCTGCCCAGGCCCCCATAGGCACCCTTGATGCGAATGATGTAGAGCTGGCCACGCCCACCCAGTAGGCCACACCCACCCTGGCCATACCCACCCGGCCCCCTGAGGGCAACCACAATGCTGATGCGGCCATCAATGAAATTGAGTTTGACACCCCTGTTTTATGGCATGCGGGGTATTGTCACAGGCTGCCTTTTGCAATTGACTAATGGCAAATTTGTCAATTCCAATGGTGTTCAAATGGTGCTCCAGTTGTTTTGGGATTGTACCTAAGGTGCCTATTACTATTGGTACTACCCTTGCTTGCCTTTGCCACAGTCTTTCTATTTCTATTTGTTGGTCTTTGTATTTTGTTATCTTCTCCACTTCTTTCTCATCTATTCTGCTGTCTCCAGGCACTGCCACATTCACTATCCAGACTTTTTTTGTCTTTCTTATCAACAATTGAAGTCCCAGAGCAGTTTAACTTTATCATCTTCTATGACTTTCTCTATTTTATGATCCCACCAGTTCTTGCTTACAGGCAAATGATATTTCTTGCAGATCTTCCAGTGTACCATTGTTGCTACTTTGTCATGCCGCTGCTTGTACTCAGTCTGTGTGATCTTCTTGCAGCAGCTTACCAGGTGGTCCACTGTTTCTTCAGTTTCTTTGCATAGGTGGCACTTACTGTCTGTTGCTGTCTTCCTAACTTTGACTTTGTATGCATTTGTCCTTAAGGCTTGGTCTTGTGCAGCCAGAATTAGTCCCTCAGTCTCTTCCTTCAACTTTCCTGCTCTTAGCCATTGCCAGGTCCTGTTATTATCTGCTTTCCAAGCTATTTTTTTTAATGTACTGGCCATGTAGTGCTTTGTCTTCCCATGCCTCTATTCTGTTCTTTATTTGGTCTTTCTTGTAGGCCAGTTTGGTCTCTCCAGTAGTCAGTAAGCCTTCCTGATATACTAATTTCAGTGCATCTTCATCATTGTCCTTCAGATATTCTTCCAAAGCCATTTTTTATTCTTCAACCATCTGATGTATTTGCAGCATTCCACATTTGCCTTGGTAGATAGAGTTTGTCAATGTCACTGCATGGATGAAGGGCATGATTCATTGTCATTATTTTTCTGGTCTTCCTATCCATTGCTTTTAGTTCTTCTTGAGTCCAGTCCACTGTTCCAGCTGTGTATTTAATGACTGGAATTGCCCAGGTGTTGATTGCCTTCACGGTATTTCCTCCATTGAGTTTGGACTTTAAGATCTTCTTCACTCTCTTGATGTATTCACCTCTAATCTTTTTCTTGACTTCAGTGTGCTTGATGTTATCAGCTTGAAGGATACCCAAGTATTTGTAGTAATGTTCCTCATCCAGACTCTTAATGTTATTTTCATGGGGCATCTTGATTCCTTCGGTTTTCACTATTTTTCCTTGTTTGAGAGTAAGTGTGGCACATTTGTCCAAGCCAAACTCCATTGCAAAATCTTGGCTATATATACGGACAGTGTTCAGCAGCAATTCTATTTCAGATGATGTTTTTCCATATAGCTTCAGATCATCCATGTAAAGGAGGTGGGATAGTCTGGCAGATGTTTTTGATGTTTGATAACCATGTCCTGAGTTATTTAGTATTGTTGACCGAGGAAACAACAAATACAGTAGTAGTGGTGATAACGAATCTCCTTGAAATATTCCTCTCTTGATATTAACCTCTCCCAGTTTTTCACCATTGACCTGCAACTGTATCTTCCACTGTGCCATTGATCTTTGCACAAATTTTCTGATGTTTCTACTGACTCCTGTTATTTCTAGGCACTTGATTATCCAGTCACGTGGCAGAGAGTCAAATGCTTTTTTGTACTCAATCCATGCCACATTCAGGTTGGTCTTCCTTTTCTTGCAGTTTTCCAAGATCATTTTTTTCTATTAGGAGTTGATCTTTTGTTCCTCTGCTATTGGGGCGCTTTCCTTTCTGTTTGGGTGGAAAGAGTTTGTTTTCAACTAGATGCTGTTGTACTGCATCAGCTACCACACCAGTTAGCAATTTGAAAGTTGTTGGTAAGCAGGTAATTGGCCTGTAGTTGCCTGGTGTTGCCCCCTTTGCTGGATTTTTCACTATTAGGTAGGTTTTCCCAGTTGTTAGCCACTTTTCAATTTTTCCTCCTTGTAGTATATTGTTGAACTTCTTGGCAATGAGTGGGTATATAACAGTTAGATGTTTCAACCAAAACCCATACAGTTCATCTTCACCTGGTGCTGACCAATTTTTGATCTTCCTTGCTCTTTTTTCTACCATTTTTGTTGTTATTACTAGTTCTTTCATTTCAACTTCTGTTTTATTTGCATCCACCTCTTAACCAAGCCGCATCCTTGTTGTGTTTCTTTGGGTTATCCCATATATGCTTCCAGAACTGCACTGTTTCTTCCTTGTCAGGTACTGACTGATTCATTGCAGTTTCTCCATTGATGGATTGGTAGAAACATTCCTGATTGGATTGAATTTGGAGGTTCTGCTTATAATTTGCAATTCGAGCTTCATATCTACTGATTTTCCTGGCTATAGCTGCACTGTTTGTTTGTTTTTCTTCTTTCTGGATTTTGCATCCAGGTATTCAGTTCTAACTGCAGCTGTACTGTACATTAGTTGTTTTGTTTCTTGCAGTGAATTGGTGCTTATGCTTGATATTGCAGTATTTGTATCTTTTAATGCTTGTGCTAGCTGTTTCTTTGGAACAAGCTTCAATGCAGGCAGCCTTATTCTGTTGTTTTTGTGCTGTTTTAGATGCTCAGTTATTCTTTGTTTCAATTCTTTTATTTCTTTAGTTAGAGGGCTTTGTTCTTCCTGAGGAAGAGGTGCCTGGTTTCCAAATGAGAACAGTTGTATATCTCTGCTGGATTCCTTCACTGCCAACTCCCCCTGGCTTGCCTCTACATTCTGAATTACTTCTGGCAAGGCTTTGATTTCTTTGCCCTGGGTAAACCTTTGCAGTTTATCCAATTCTGTTTCTGTGAATACATTTATTTTGTATTATAAATCGGCGTTGATCTGCTAGTCTCTGTTCTGTTTTTTCTGATTCTGGATGTTATTCTTTCCAGAACTGGTGCATTTGTTTTAGATATCCTCTTCTTGTTGGACTTGATCTGTAATAACAGATCATTATTTCTTTGTTTTCAATCACTATGTATCTGCGACGGGTAAACACCTTTTCTTCCAGTAGTTCTGCAGCTGCTGGCCCTGGTTGCTCAGCCAACAGTCCTGAGTCCTGTAACCCATTTTTCACCAGATATCCAGGAACTCCAACATCTAGCATGGACCTTGTTAACCCGGGTGACATCCGAGCTGGTATGGAATTGTGAAATTTACGTCTCACCATATTTTTTTATGGGAGAGACACTCTTTGTCTGACTCCTCTGATGAGACCTGTCCAGTATGGTTGAATCTCTGGCATAGCTCTCATCTTCCTCAGAGTACACAAGACCCACAACCACATCAAGGTAGTGCCTCACTGTGTTGTTGTTGTTGTTGTTATTTCACAACCATGTGAAGTCATGGCTGCCAGTTCTTTAACATGTGTTGACCTTCCTACACATCATATTCTTCCCAAGAACTAGGGTGTCATAATGTATCAATGTAATTTATGTGTGGATACAAGCATTGTAGATCCAAGCAATGTTGGCAATGCAGATATTTTCTAAATGCTGTTCAAGTTTTTACTATTATGATGATTCATTGCACAGTCAGCCAGATGTTCAGACAGGATTTGGCATTTTTATCCACCTATCAACTCCTTCCTAAGGACCTGGAATAGGCAGATGTGGATGTTTTCTGGCATTGGGGGTATTGTCACAGGATGTAAGCTGTTCTAGGTAAAGCTGCCTTTTGCAATTGACTAATGGTATGCCAAATCTTACCAATCTCTACATATGCCACTATTCAAGCTTGCCAGATCTCATAGTAGATCATGATTTAGCCAATTGGGTGCAGTGGCCTGAGAGAGGTAGGAAAGAGACCCTAACTCTCCCATCCTTTTGTGCCATACAAGTTATGAGTTTCTAGGAAGTATAGTCCTAAGGAGTGGTGATGCTGAAGCATCCACAACTTTCTCAAATTTCATTCCCACAGGAGTTATGAACCCCAGCATTTTGTAAGTTAGCCCATTTGAGTAATCATGCTTCAATAATTGTCCTATACTTTCCAATTTCACCCAATTGAAAATTACAAACAAATGAATAGACGTGAGAGTTTTAGAAGGTTATAGATGCTGAATACTTTTCTTATTAATCAGTTATATTTTCCAACTCATTTGCTATTTTTGTGGGTATGTACTTGTAATCTTCTATTTCCAATTAGTATTCTAGTCCTCTTATATTCAGTATGATTCATTTTTGAAAAAAGGAAAAAAGTACAAGATAACAAATCACAAACTTCTCAGAACCACATACAACAATGACAACAGCAGATTAAAATGTTGAAAATTATAGGCCATTACCTATCACGTTATTATCTATTTCATTTTAATGCTAAAATTATTCAAAATGTATATGTTATATTATTTTTCTCTATGGTCTAGCCATCATACTCTAGTTCTAGTTAAGTGATGTACTGTGGAACTTAATGTCTTTCAGCTTTCAGTTAGATAAAAGAGATCTCAGAACAAGCTGCCAAAAAACAAACAACCCCCCATTTTTTCCAGCACAGATGTCAAGCCCCATGGGCTTGACACTGATGAGGGGGGAGGGGGACAAGGACAGCACCTGGGAGGAGGCCAGCGACAAACCCAATGGCGACAACCCTTCCCTCCCCCATTACCTGGACTGGCAGAGCATGGTGGCGTGCTCGTCGGCTCCACAGTCGCCCCACTGAACAGTTGAGCAGCTCCAAGGCCGACTGCCGAACAGCTGTTCAGTGCAGGGAGGCACCAGGAAGCCAGAAGCCTACCGTGTGTCCCGATGAGAGTACACTTCCTGGCAGCGTACGCTGATCTCGCTGAGGTATTCAGTGAGTGTGAGTGTGACGTGTTACCTCCCCACTGGCCGACCGACTGTGTAATCGACATCTCACCGGGTGCCAAACTCCTGAAGCCCAGGATGTATACGATGACGCCCAAAGAAATGGAAGAGCTGCATCAATACATCAATTAGAACTTGGCACGGGGATTCATCCAGCCTGCATGGTCACGGTTTGTGGCTCCGGTGCTCTTTAAGGAGAAAAAGGATGGAACCCTGCGCTTGTGCGTGGACCTCCACGGCATCAATGGGGTATGCATTGAGAACATGTACCCCTACCGCTGATGAAGGATCTGTTGGCCTATTTGGCAAAGGGTAGTGTGTTTACTAAACTCAATCTCCATGAGGCGTATTACAGGGTCCAAGTAAAACAAGGGGACGAGTGGAAGACAGTGTTTAACTGCCCACTAGGAAGTTACCAGTTCTGTGTGATGCCGTTTGGATTGCAGGGAGCCCCTGTGGTATTTATGCAGCTCATCAATGAGGTGTTGCATGAACATTTATACTGTGGGGTTCTTGTGTATCTGGACAACATCCTGATCTACAGCACCAACATGATGGAACAAGTCTGCCTAGTAAGACAGATGCTTGACACCTGTATGTCAAGCTGTCCAAAAGTGAGTTCCATCAAACCTGGTTGGTCTATCTAGGGTACTGGATATCGGGGGAAGGTGTGGAGATGGACCCTGCCAAAGTCAGGCCCATGCTAGAGTGGCAGGCACCATGGACCCGCCGTCAGCTGCAGAGCTTGCTAGGGTTTGCAAACTTCTATCGGCAGTTCATCCCCTCGTTTGCTAAGGTGGTCCTACCCCTAATGGATCTGCTCTGCACAAGACATACAGTGGGCAAACCACACCCTGATCAACCACTAACGTGGACTCTGGCCTGTCAGAGGGCCTTTAAGGACCTGAAGGTCCACTTTGCAAGGGAGCCAGTCTTACTACATCCCAATCCTGACCTGCCCTTCATCATACAGGCTGATGCCAGTGACGTTGCAGTTGGAGCGGTTCTGCTCCAGAAAAACGGACAAGAAACACTACAGCCCTGTGCATACACCTCCTGTAAACTGACGGACACAGAAAAGGCATCAGCAATATGCGAGAAGGAGGCATTTGCCATACGGTGGGCACTGTCGACTTGCCAGCACTTCCTGGAGGGAGCCAAAGAGCCATTCAAGGTCTGGATGGACCATAAAAACCTTGAGGACTTGCAGACACCATGGTGCTTGTCTCCAAAACATGTGCGATGGGCGCAATACTTCCAACAGTTTCACTTTCAGTTGAAATATGTGCCAGGGGGTAGGAACTTCTTAGAGGACACACTGTCATGTATGCCCCAGTATATTAGCAACTGGGGGGAGGTGGTACAGGCCATTATGCCTCCTTTCAGGCAGTCAGCCACTCAGGTGGTCACACGCAAACCAGTGGACGACCTGGTCCAGGAACTGCACAGAGCAAACCAAGATGACCCCTGGCTGCTGGGACATCAGGCCCTGCTGACTAAGAGGGAGGGGTTGGCTTGGAAGGGTGACAGGCTCTACGTCTCACAGGCAATAAGGCCTAAGGTGCTACAGAAGTGCCATGATGTGAAACAGGCTGGTCACTTTGGGTTCCTCAAAACCCTGCACCTGGTGAGATGCCAATTCTGGTGGCCGCAGATGAAGGCAGACATAGAGGCATACGTACGGGATCACCCCATGTGTGGCACCACAAAGTCCAGTATGGAGAGGCCACCTGGGTTGTTGCAACAAGTGGCGGACCCAACCTGGCCATGGGAGGATATAGCCATGGACTTCACCATGGAGCTACCAGAGAGCCATGGATGTACAGTTATATGGACAGTAATCAACCTCTTTTCTAAGCAGACCCATTTCATTCCATGCAAGGGGTTGCCATCTGCTCGGAAGCTGACCAGACTGTTCATCACACAGGTGTACTGCCTGCAATGGTGTCCTTGTAAGCCGGGGAGGGGGGCTTAGCTGCATCATCCGCCATGGCCCATAATTAATCACGTGTTTCTCCTTGCCTTCCAGGTGGAGCTCTGGTAGAGGGGGCCACCTGTCAAGCCCTCTGGGCTCAAAACTGATGGGAGGGGGGAGGGGGACAAGTACAGCACCTGGGAGGAGGCCAGTGACAAACCCAACAGCAACAGCCCTTCCCTCCCCTATTACTGGACTGACAGAGCATGGTGGCATAATCGTCGGCTCCACAGTCGCTCCGCCGAACAGCTGAGTGGCTCCATGGCTGGCCGCCGAACAGCTGTTTGGCACAGGGAGGCACCAGGAAGCCAGAAACCTGCCTTGTCTCTTGACAAGCAGCTGACCAGAGCAGGGACATACCAGGAAGCCAGAAGCCTGCAGTGTGTCCTGACAAACAGCTGATCAGAGCAGGGAAGTTACACGGAGCTGGAAGCCTGCAGGGTGTCCTGCCTCACTGCTCATATCACTTCGCACACTGGATGCTGGTTAGGTGGGTGGGGGTGGGTGGGTCCAGTTGGGAAATGCATATGTAAGGTGCTGGGAGGTGATTGCTCCCAGTTCTTTGTTTGCTGTTTCTGTGACTAAACGCATGCCAAAACATTCCATAATTAAAGCCACCTGTGAACTCAACGGCTTGTTTCTTGTTGGAGCCAAGGGTGTGGTAAGGACTTCTGACAACAGATTTTGGCAAATAGTGGAGAGCCCAGCTTATCAGAGAGTTGAGGAAGGATTATATAACTTTCTTTGATACACCAATGGTATCCAACAGGAAAAAGCTGGTATGTTTGTGATCATTGTGTCCTGGTCTTCAACAGAACATTTTGGAAACTGAACATCCTGAGGATTTTTTTATTGTGTTTTGGATATACTCATTCAGTGCTAGCAAAAAGTACACATTTTGAATGGTTTTCACCAGTTGTTTATGGCACCTATCGTGATAGCTTATTTTCCTTCAAGAATCCTGAAAGATATTCCTTGAAGCCCTTATATTCCTTTATAGCCAGTTGCTTTTCCAAGGAGATTCAAGACAACAAAATTCTCCAACACACTCATTTCCTGCTATTTAACCTCAAGGAGAGGTATATTGTGTTTGATAATGGATTTATCTAATTAGAAATAGAAGGCATATATTTAACAATTCTATTTGTGCTGTGACCTGTGATTTCCAGAACTGGGTTGCTAGAAGTACTATTACACTGTTTCATTATTAATGTTAAAATATGTCATTGATTTCTATGCAATGGATGGAAAGGGCATCATCATATCCTTGAACTCAAAATGTTTTGGACCAACGCTATTATTAAAAGTGACTTATTGCAATAAATATCTAGAAAACTATTAGATTAAAATAGTAGAATCTAGTTAATAATATGAATAAGCAGAGAGTCAGTTTGGTGTAATGGTTAAGCAGTCAGACTGGAAACCATGAAATCATAGGCTCTAGTCCTGCCTTGGGCAAAAGTTGGTTGGGTGATCTTGGGTAAGTCACTCTCACTCAGCCATAAAAAGGAGACAATGGCAAACCACTTTTGAAATCTTGCCAAGAGAACTGCAAAGACTTGTCATCAGAGGTCAACATTGATTTTTGTTGTTAGCTGTGAAGTTGTGTCCAACCCATCGCGACCCCATGGACAACGTTCCTCTAGGTCTTCCTGTCCTCTACCATCTTCCGGAGTCCATTTAAGCTCATGCCCACTGCTTTAGTGACTCCATCCAGCCACCTCATTCTCTGTCGTCCCCTTCTTCTCTTGCCCTCAATCTTTCCCAGCATTAGGCTCTTCTCCAGTGAGTCCTTCCTTCTCATTAGGTGGACAAAGTATTTGAGTTTCAGCTTCAGGATCTGGCCTTCTAAAGAGCAGTCAGGGTTGATCTCCTCTAGGACTGACCGGTTTGATGGCCTTGCAGTCCAAGGGACTCGTAGGAGTCTTCTCCAGCACCATAGCAACATTGATTGGGAGGCACCAATAAATAAATAAAGAGGTTGATGTCCCCATTCATTTCCATGTTACATTTTGCTATTCCCTAGAGTTCACTAGCAAGATTCTCTCTTGTCTTTTTTGCTTTCAGTCATCTCTTTGACTCACCATTTGCCATTCCTAATTAAAATAAAAATAAAAGTGGAATATCACATAAGGAATTAATATTTTTATTTCTAGAACAAGGGCAATCAAAAACAAATGGCATGATGGCTCCAATTAATGTTTCTATTAGGATAATGAGCTTTCATTTATCTTTCATAATTTCAAATATATATGTAAAAGAAGGTTTGAACAAGTAGACAAATTACAAGCTTAAATTTCAGTCTTTTCCTTTTGTTAAATAGAATATTTCAGGTGATTAACAAGTGAACAAATGTGTAACTACTTAATAAATCATCATCTGCCTAGTTCTTTGGATATTCTGAGCTTAGTGAGTGACTTTCTTTGATTTAATTGTTTGTTTTTTTATTGTTGCCAGAGGAATTGATTGATCCCTTTTGGGTAGAACAGAGCCATCTGAATGATCAAAAGGAGCTTCAGTCTAAATGCTAAATCTGTTTTCTCATTGTTCCTAAAATCCTCAAGATATTGTGCAGATCTAATACAGTACTCCTTTTATCTGTGGGTGGTCTCAAGATATTCCAACAGGTTTTCATGGGGAAAAAACACAGGGGGGCAATATAAAGCAAATAAATGTATTTGTTATTCCAATATTTATTTTAGTTTGTTTACAGAAATGTGCTATATCCTTTTTCTCCCCTAAGATCAGCTTTAATATTAAGGTATTTTTTTTTATAAAATTCAATCAAACCAAAATTTGCAAATAACAAATTTAGAAATTATAAAGCACACATTTCAAATACACAAGTTTATGTTACAACTTTGCTATTATAGATATAGATTTCTAGAAAAAATATTGACTTGCTCTCAGGTCTTTAATCCCTATTATCAACTAAGATTTCAGCAATAATTTATTAGAGTTTTAAGTTCAGATTGTTAGATGATGTGCACAATAAAGGAAAGAAATGAAAAAAACTTTTTTGATAAAAGAAGTTGATTTTGAACAAACTTGTTGGTTTTGCGAAAGCAAACATCTTGAAAATCCATAAGATAAAAGTTTGGAATTTGCCGGGGCAATTTACCAATCAGTACAATCTACCAATCAATTATTTTTGTGATGTCCTATAGGTAAGTGCAAGTTATTTAATAGTTTTAAATCTAGTTTGGTCTAGTGGTTAAGGCATCAGGCTAGAAAACAAGAAACTGCGAGTTCCAATTCTGCCTTGGGCATGAAAATCAGCTGGATCACTTGGAGCTAGTCACTCTCCCTCAGCCCAACTCACCTCACAGGGTTGTTTTTGTGGAAAATAGAAGGAAGAAGCATTAGGTATATTAGCTGCCTTGGGTTATTTATAAAATATAAATAAATGCAGGACAAAACAATCTAAAAAAACCTGAACCTCTGATCATTCATTGTATAAAAGTAATCATTTCATTAGAAATAACCATTAATTGTAATTTAATGAACTCTTTAGAAATAAGTTTCAGTGCTGCTAACATTGGATGTTCTTGCTTGACAACATAGGGAGATGTACCCTTCCTTTAACTCATATATTACTTTTAGAGCTAGAATTAGTGGACGCTGGGGAGAGTAGGGAGAATGTATCTCAAGACTGTTTGTAATAAGAGAAGAATTTGGCAGGTTGTTAAACAGGAGGGAAAGTTTGCATTCTAAACTAATTGGAGAATGTGATTGATGACATTTAATTAAAGGAGGGAATTGTGTTTGATATGATGTGTTCAGGGGAGGAGAATTCAGATTTTGGCTTCAGAATGTACGTGCCGAAGCTGTGCAAGTATAATGAAAGATTTTTTTAAGGTAAACAATGCCTTGAAGTTCTTTGAAGTACTGCATTTTTCAGAACCATGACAATAAGCCTCACTGAACTTGGCGGAAACTGGTTTGTTTCATTCCTATTTTTCATCAGACGTTTATTCCACTGAGCTTATTCCCATAAGTAGAGTATATTTCATTGTATCATTACTCTGGATTAAGTAATTAAAATAACCAACTGCAATATAGAAGCAGGATGTGTTAATGCCTTTAATCGTGTTATCATTAATAAAGAAATAACTGCTTTTTTAAAAGCCAAGTTGGCAGTGTATCAGTTACAAAAAGGAACAAAACATAAAATAAATGTCAGTGACAACCCTGATTCACAGCATAATAAAGCACAAAACACAAAGAACTCACATAGTACCGTAACTAAGATTTTTCTCTAAGATGTGTCAGCCAATTCTATGGGAATAGAGCAATATTCATATTTGGTTTCATTAGTGTTAAATATTAAACTATTAATAACACCTACTATGTTAGATGATATATTAAGGTAAAAGGTAAAGGTTCCCCCGCACATGCGTGCTAGTCGTTTCCGACTCTAGGGGCCGGTGCTCATCTCCGTTTCATAGCCGAAGAGCCAGCGTTTGTCCGAGGACGTCTCCGTGGTCATGTGGCCGGCATGACTAGACGCCAAAGGCGCACGGAACGCTGTTACCTTCCCACCGTAGTGGTCCCTATTTTTCTACTTGCATTTTTACGTGCTTTCGAACTGCTAGGTGGGCAGAAGCTGGGACGAGTAACAGGCGCTCACTCTGTTACGCGGCACTCGGGATTCGACCCGCCAAACTGCCGACCTTCTGATCGACAAGCTCAGCGTCCTAACCCACTGAGCCACCGCGTCCCTTATATATTAAATATATAAATGCATACAATTAATTTTGGCAAAATTATAATATACCACTGAAACTCACTTCAAATATGCATAATCAGAGCATGAAGCAATACTATTTAGTAGAGTGACCAGATCTGGGTTGTTAAAATATAGATAACCACTAGATAGGAGCAAAGAGTTACAACTTTCTATACCTCCTGTCTAATGGGCATCTGAATTCTTGCAACCAGATCTAATAGTTCTATATCTAATTACTTTCTCCTGCATAAAAAGTCATAAGCATCTTGGCTGATATTAAACTATTTTTAAAATTTCCGACAATACTCCTGTCAGAACATTGTTTCAGTGAATCATGGGAACTTCAATTAGTGTCTCTTAGGCAAAAAAGTATTCAAAGAGGAGACATTTGTTATAATCCTTCCCGATGCACTGGGCCCCAAAATAGCTGTGTATTGAATCTATTTTTTTCTGGCATGCCTGTTACAATGAGAATGCTTTTCATTTGTTTCTAATTTAAATA
This sequence comes from Vipera berus, assembly GCF_964194415.1. Lineage (NCBI taxonomy): Eukaryota > Metazoa > Chordata > Lepidosauria > Squamata > Viperidae > Vipera > Vipera berus. The sequence goes on from NC_138208.1 coordinate 42,564,045, forward strand.
CAAAGTTGTTTGTCTATACAAAGTGCATACAATAGTACTTCTAAAACAAATGAACTGTAATTTAATTCTGTAGTCAATCTTTTTATTTCTAACATATTTTTTGAGCATATAGTAGACCTCATTAACAAAAACACATGTGCAGGAAGATGACAATAAATTAATAGCTTTTAAATTAAAAATGGGCTAGGATAGAAATTGATATCCTTACTGTTACTCTAACATTTCAATATTACAGTAAGTGCTTTATCACTTTACTTGGATAGATTCAAAGCAAGTTAGTTACGTAGTTACCTAATTCATATTTTGTGCTCTCATTTAGCTGTGATTTATTGAATAAACTTTACATAGTTAAAAAAAAAGACAGTATACAGACTATGGTGGCAGGGCACTCAATATGTTAACCAAAAACAGGTGAACTACATTATTTCACAAATTCAATTGTGAAAAAGTAAGGTTCTGCATTTAGGCAGGAAAAATCAAATGCACAGGTATAGTATAGGTGGTACCTTGCTCAATAGTAGTAATTGTGAGAGGGATCTCGGAGTCCTAGTGGACAATCACTTAAATATGAGCCAGCAGTGTGCTGCAGCTGCCAAAAAAGCCAACACAGTGCTAGGCTGCATTAACAGAGGGATAGAATCAAGATCACGTGAAGTACTAATACCACTTTACAATGCCTTGGTTAAGGCCACACCTAGAATACTGCATCCAGTTTTGGTCACCACGATGTAAAAAAGATGTCGAGACTCTAGAAAGAGTACAGAGAAGAGCAACAAAGATGATTGGGGGACTGGAGGCTAAAACATATAGGGAATGGTTGCTGGAATGGGGTATGTGTAATTTAATGAAGAGAAGGGCGAGGGGTGACATGATAGCAGTGTTCCAATATCTCAGGGGCTGCCACAAAGAAGAGGGAGCCAGGCCGTTCTCCAGAGCACCTGAGAGCAGGACAAGGAGCAATGAATGGAAACTAGTCAAGGAGAGAAGCAACCTAGAACTAAGGAGAAATTTCCTGACAGTTAGAACAATTAATCAGTGGAACAACCTGCCTCCAGAAGTGGTGAATGCTCCAACACTGGAAGTTTTTAAGAAGAGACTGGACAGCCATTTGTCTGAAATGGTATAGGGTTTCCTGCCTTAGCAGGGGGTTGGACTAGATGACCTCCAAGGTCCCTTCCAACATTATTATTATTATTATTATTATTATTATTATTATTATTATTATTATTATTATTATTATTATTATTATTATTATTATTATTATTATTATTATTATTATTATTATTATTGTGATCCAATGGAAAAAGTAAACCTTAGATCCCCTTGAAAGCTTTGAGTATTAGCTCAAATTCTAAACAGCAAACATTTAAATACTTGTAATGCACTCCAAGAAGGACAGCCTGTGGAGACAATCTGAAACTGCAGTTGTCTAGAAAGCAGGCTGTTCAAAGGTCAACTGTGCCACTGTGGAGCAATATTACTGAGTTCAATAACCCTCACTACTAAATAAGTACACAGAGGAAATTATGGAAATAATTTCTCTCTCAAGGACAGCCCTCCACCTTTTCCCAAAGAAAGTAGATAAATTTAAAACATGTACTTGCTGTTTAGAGAGTCAGGCCTTTATGTAGGCCTTTACATTCTTGCAGACTATCTCAATAAAGTTTCTATTGATGTTTTTGGTTCCCAAACAGATGATAGGAAGAAAGGATAACAATAATGTTGTGACAGTATAAAAGGGGCCATTGGATCATTGCCTTGAAGTTGTCTCAGTCATAGCACAGTTAAGTAAAGCTTTAGGACAGGGCATTTCAACCTTTTCACCCATTGGACCACTTTTATGATATGGCAACATCCAAGTACCACCAGTCGCCTAGCAAGGTGTCAAAAACTTGATGACAAAAAAAAGGAAAAAAGTGATGAAGTACAGGTAGTCCTCGACTTACAACAGTTTGCTTAGTGACTGTCTGAAGTTACAATGGCACTGAAAAAAGTGCCCCCCAAGCCACAGCCAAGCAAGACACCTGCCTGCCTGCCAAACGGTGCTCTTCCTCCTGTCCGAGGTTTTCATTGTTGTCAGCATTTCTGTTGAGGATTGGCAGCGGGGATGGAGGTGTTTGGTTTTTATTCCCCCCATCTGCTGGGTGGTTGCAGCAAGTTTTGGTCACTCCACATGACTCTGGGACACTGTGACCATCATAAATATGAATCAGTTTCCAAGCATCTGAATGTAAATCACAAGACCCTGGAGATGCTGCAACATTCCAGGTGACCTGCACTTCTTCTGGTTTGGATTGGATTTGGATTTATTAAATTTATATGCCGTCCTTCTCCCTAAGACAGACATGTCAAACACAAGGCCCAGGGGCCGGATCAAGCTTGCGAAGTGGTTTCATGCGGCCCGCGAAGCCATCCTGGAAACAGTGAGGGAACGGCCCCTGCTGCCTTGGCCCTGGCCCAGAGACCCTCCTTCTGCCAGAGACCCTCAGATTTGTCCCACTCCTGCCCAGGCCCCCATAAGCACCCTTGATGCGAACGATGTAGAGTTGGCCATGCCCACCCAGTAGGCCATACGCACTCTAGCCATGCCCACCCAGTAGGCCACGCCCACCCTGGCCATACCCACCCAGCCCCCTGAGGGCAACTGCAATGCTGATGCAGCCCTCAATGAAATTGAGTTTGACACCCCTGCCCTAAGGACTCAGGGCGGCTCACAACAATAAAAATTAAGAGACATAAAATACAAAAATTAAATATAAGGAATGGAATATGTGATAATTTATACAATAAAAAACAAATTAAAAAACCATGGTCAGTCCAGGCCCACTTGATGGAACAACCATGTCTTCAGGTCACGGCGGAAGGATCGAAGGTCAGGAGCTGTCCGCAGCTCCGGAGGCAGTTCATTCCAGAGGGTCGGCGCACCCACAGAGAAGGCTCAAAAGAGATGGAACATGTTGGACAATGTGAGATGCCAGTATCCACAGCCACTCGGTCTTGGAGGGGTTCAGCCTGAGCCTGTTCCTTCCCATCCAGACCTGCATCGCCTTCAGGCACCGGGACATCATGTCAAGGGCATCACTGGGTTGGCTCGGGTGGAGATAAACAACTGGGTATCATCCGCATATTGGAGATACCTCACCCCAAAGCCATGGATGATCTCACCCAGTGGCTTCATATAGATGTTAAACAGGAGGGGGGAGAGAATTGACCCCTGAGGTACCCCACAGGAAAGGGGCCTCGGGGTAGATCTCTGCTCCCCTGCCACTACAAACTGCGAACGGACCGAGAGGTAGGAGGAGAACCACCGTAAAACAGTGCCTCCCACTCCCAACCCCTCGAGCAGTCGCAGCAGGATACCATGGTCGATGGTATCAAAAGCCGCTGAGAGGTCAAGTAGGACCAGGACAGAGGAACAACCCCTGTCCCGGGCCCGCCAGAGATCATCTACCAGTGTGACCAATGCCGTTTTTGTGCTGTAACCGGATCTGAAACCGGACTGGTATGGGTCCAGATAGTCCACTTCATTCAGGAAAGGTGGAAGCTGATGCGCCACAACACTCTCAACAACCTTCGCTACAAAGCGAAGGTTGGAGACAGGATGATAGTTATTTAACGAGGCTGGGTCCAGAGCAGGCTTCTTGAGGAGGGGCCTCACCACTGCCTCTTTTAAGGTGGAGGGGAAGACACCCTCTGTCAATGAAGCATTGACAACTGCCTGGAGCCAGCCCCCTGTCACCTCCCCAGCAGCTGAAGCTAGCCAGGAGGGACATGGGTCCAATAAACAGGTTGTAGCGCTCAGTCTACACATAATTGTGTCCACATCATCCAAAGACACAGGGTCAAACTCACCCCAAATGGTAAAACCAAGACCTGCCCTCTCCACTCTGCCAGATTCTGCCCAGTCGGAGTCCAAACCAGTCTGGATCTGAGCGATTTTGTCCTGCAGATACTGTACAAATTCCTCAGCCCTACCTTGCAAGGGGTCATCCCTCGGTTGCTGATTAAGCAGTGAGCGGGTCACTCTAAACAAGGTGGCTGGGCGGTTATCTGCGGACACAATGAGAGCGGAAAAGTAAACGCGCTTTGCCACTTCCATCGCGTCTAGGTAAGACTTAAGATAAGTTCTTAGCTGTGTTCGATCATATTCGGATCTGCTGGACCTCCAACAGGTCTCTAGCTGTCTTTTCCGGTGCTTCATCTCTCGGAGTCCCTCGGTAAACCAGGGGTACACCCGGGATCTGCGACGGGTCAGAGGCCGCAAAGGCACAACTCAATCCAAGGCCCCAGCAGCCGCCCTCTCCCAGGCCACCACCAGGGCCTCGGCAGAGTTGTGGGCAAGGGAAGCAGGAAATGTCCCAAGCTCCGTCTGGAACCTCTCAGGGTCCATCAGGCGCCTGGGGCGGAACCACCTAGTCAGTTCTGCCTCCCAGTGGCGGGGGGTGGCATACTGAAAGTCTAGCTGGAGAAGGAAATGATCGGACCATGACAGGGGTTGGCTGGTTAAATCTCCCCTACCCAGACCAGAGATAGTGGCCACTCGTGGACAAAGACTCTCCCTAATAATAACCGCCACCACCATGCCCCTGCCCTGGGCCCATGGCTGGTGAAGCACCCGGAAGCCTGGTGGGCATAATTCCAAGAGGGGGACACCCCCCTCTTGGCCCAACCAGGTCTTCGTGATGCAGGCCAGGTCAGCGTTCTCCTCCTCAATGAGATCGTGTATGAGGGGAGCTTTGTTCACCACGGACCTGGCGTTGAAATAAACCAGCCTAAGCCCAGGGTCCTGCAATCCTATGCCCCTGGGGGAGCGAGAAGAGCAATGAGGGCGGGAACAGGCAACTGCTTGAAGACAGCGGTGGTCCGTTCCCCAATTACGATAGAGCCCTCTGCTCCCACACTCTGTGCCCCTCCCAATCACCGTCAAAATAGGAAGACCCTCCTCACTCGGAGCTGAGTCCACCCCCAAATCCCTACTCCCCCCTGCGACCATCCAATGGTCTGGACTGCTGTCTGGGTCAAACTCCCCCAAGTTCATTCCGGATCCCTTGGGCCTCCCCCCTCCTGGATCCCTTTAAAATTTTATTTAAAAATCTCAATAAAAAACCCCTCAAACTCCTCTTTGCAGCATGCCATCTCTCAGGGTCCCACAACCTGTCATCTAGAAAAATCTTCTGCAAAACAGATGGACGCTCCTGCGAGAGGGGGGAATCTCACAGCGAGTAAAGTTCTTCTAAGGTATACGCTGGCATATAAGGGAGATGGTAACGGTAACATCAGGCAATGGAGGGTGCCAGTAGATGGAATCGATGAAAAGTTGAAAAGTTGAAAAGTTCAGAAAAGTTCAGTTGGCCGGTGGCAGGTCTCAAAGCCACAATGATGATGATAATGGAATAATCAACAGCGGCGACAGCAAAAGCCATAATGAGGTAGAGATGACAAGTCCAGAAGAGGGGGGAGGAGGCAGCCCGATGACAATGCCGACGGACTCAAAACAACGGGTTCAGGCACAACGACAGGGACAGCTGCGACCTCCGCGGCAGCAAGACGAAGGAACAGCAGCAGCAGCAGACCCCACCGCTGCAACCACAGCACCCCCAGGTGCAATTGGTCACGGAGCCAATTCGCCGAGCGGCAGAGGGGGGGGGAAACATGATATCTAAGCCCGCTTTCCCCCTGCCATAACCCAGATCTCACAATAAAGTAAACAAGCAAACAAGCACGAGCAGAGCCCAAATTCTGACTCAAGTTCACTCGGGGTCCAGCTCTGCTCGGCACAACAAAGGCTTGGCACAACAAAGAAACAGTCAGGTCGGCCCCGCCCAGCTGAAGTGTTAGATGGTCGGCTTTTCCTCCTCCATCCTCCGTCATTATGAACTGCATACAGACGGGGGAAGGCGCTAACGCTCCACCGGAAATTCAACCGACCGAACAGGGGCCAAATGATAGCAAAAAAGCCCCATGGCCACCCAGCAAAGCCGAAAACCATTCCATGCTAAAAGCTCAAGACCAGCGGACAGCCATCTTGGACATGCGCAGAGGGAGCTCAGCAGAAGCGCCAGGATCAGCGCCGAGCTCCACTGAGCCCTGACAGCCCCAAAGAAGCACTGATCCTGGCACTTTCATTGAGCCCTGCAGCTCCAGCCATCTCTCGCTCAGGCTTGTGCAGTGCTGCCACCAGTCCAGCTCATTCCCCTCCCACACTACCACTTTTCTAGGATGGTTGCATACCACCTGCCAGGTACCAATGTACCACAGGTGATACCCGTACCACTGGTTGAAAAGCCCTGCTTTAGGAAAACAGAGGGGGTCTTGAATTCCAGGGTGGGCAATTTATAGACCATTGAGAATATTCTTGCATCACTCCACCAAGATTTATTTATTTTATTTTTTTATTTTAATCCCATTTATATCCCACCCTTCTCCAAAGACTCAGGGCGGCTTACAATTTAAGCACAAACCAATGTGCTTAGCAATAGCCTTCATTCTATGTATATGCCTGCTTATTAGGGCTTTGCCCCCCCCCCAAGCGGCATTATTACAAAGTCAGCTTATTGCCCCCAACAATCTGGGTCCTCATTTTACCTACCTCGGAAGGATGGAAGGCTGAGTCAACCTTGAGCCTGGTGGGACTCGAACCTGCACTAATTGCAGGCAGCTGGTGTTACTTAAGGAGGCATTAGCCCACTGCTCCACCAAGGCTCTTTTTTTAATGATTTAATTATTGTTCAGGATGTCTTATGAAGTTGTAACAGTTAAGGTGTGGGTTCTGATTATACATAATGTCTCTCTAGTAGGATGGGTAAATTGTTTTCTTATTTTTATGTGACTTAAAAAATATTTGTTATAAAGTTCTGCTCCTTTTCAAAATATACTGTAGGAAATGTCTGCCCAGCCTGAGTTTTATGAATTGTTGCAGCTCAACACAGACAAAATAAAGCATCATTTTTATTTAATATATAACCATAAGTACAAACATGTTTATTACTTAAGACCTGTTTTGTTTATGATATGTATTATATAGTTTCAATACCACAGCCCTGTTGCATTTCATACAGAGCACACTGTGGAAACAGAAATTGATTTTAAGTTAAAAATATTAAACAAAGTAAAGAAGCCCTTCAATCTGAAATAGAAACCAAACTTACATTTCTATTTGTTCTACTTGCTTAAGCTAGGTTGATTAAAGAAAAACTACATTCCAGACTGCCATTTTAAAACCCACCCTTATGATTTCTGAGGAATTTCTGACCATGTGCATGTGCACGCACACACACACATACCCCCATTATTTCAATAAAGTACTGAAATATAATACAAAAAGAAACCAGTCAAAGCACTGAAAACAAGCCTATATAAATGTGTTAGAGAAACAAAAGTTTCAAAGCATAGTAAGTATTAGCTCTGGGATTTATAATGAAGCTAATAAAATTCAGACCAATAATCTTAAAACATAACAAACAGCATTTTTAATATTGAACACATGAGAGGTTAATGAAGGCCAGAACGTTGTGTAATGTAAAGCATTTCAGACGTTGCAGTTTACCAGACGTAATTGGATTCAGGGTCTCCTTGGCTCTCTTCAGCCTGTTTAGGTGAAGGTGTCTGCTGCCTGTGCTTGATGCCTGTTGGCCTCATGGCGTTAAGACGATTGGCCCCATACCCTGAAAAAACAACCCAGTTCAAAATTGAAGAACTACCAAAGGAGACCTATGGTTGTCACTCTTAGTATTTTACATGCAAAAGTATTCTACATTTGAAAAGTTCGCAGGTGCAACAATGTCTTTATCACTTCTATTTCACTGTGAATAATATTACTTTTTTATGAGCTTAATGGATCTATCATGTTACATCTTTTTCCTCTGCAGTTCAGAAAACCAAACAAACCGGTTATTTGTGTGTGTGTATTTGTGGAGACACACACACACACACACACACACACAGAGAGAGAGAGAGACAGAGACAGAGACAGAGAGCTGAAAATGAGGTATGACTGTTGGCCCAGGCTGATTCACAACTGAAGAAATGTATTAGTTCAATAGCTTGCATTTGGAGAGCAAATTTAGGTAGCTGTGTGGTAATGGATAAGGCAGGAACTCAGGAGCATGTGAGTTCTAGTCCCGCCTTGTGCAAGAAGCCAGTTGGGTGACCTTAGTCAGGACACTTTTTCTCAGCCTTAAGAAGAAGGGAATTGAAAGCTATTCTGGGGGGAAAAATCATGCCACAAAAACTAAAGGGACTTGTCCAGACAGTCTCCAAGAATCAGATACAATGGAATGGAAGAAAAAAAAAAAGAACTTATGCTGTCAAAGCAACAGCCATTATTTTAAAATGTGGCTCTGTGACATTACTAAAAACTGTTGCTTGGAACCCAGTTGTTTAGAAAACAGTAACTGATAACTTTTTGTTATCAGTTATTCTAGCCTCACATATTTAATGGTCAATTGTTGTATGATAGGATTTCAGCTGAACATTACAACCTTCAGATAAGATTACATTGTCACTATATCACCCAAAATAATTATAACATGCTTACATACAGACATATGTAAAACTTAGATTTCTCAGGACTTACTTTTATTGCAGTTCCTTCCATGCCATCCATCTTGACACTGACATACAGTTGGCTCAATACAGATTCCATATAATCCACAGCTAGGTTCACAGACAGCTATAATGGTTTATATGAATATCAGACTCAATGTCTTTCTACAGAAGAACCTTATATTTTACAATTCTTATTAGTATGATGTGAAGACAATGACCCTCTGAATCTGCCACCCTCTCCCTTTTTTTCCAGCTATCAAGATATCTAAACCATGTAACAGTTCCCAAATTCTGCAGTTATGAGAATGATGAAAAAGTACCTTTATGACCAAGCTTTTCATTTATCACCTTTGCAGGTCAGTAAAGCAAAGAAAACCAAAGTAAGATCATAAGTACCGTCATGGTTTCACTTCATGACTTCTTCACATAATGACCAAGTTGCTGATTCCAATTGTAGTTGCTAAACAAAGACTACCTGTATTCCATTCAAAGGCTTTGCCTTTGTGTTGAAGGAGTTAATGAAATACTAATCTATGTTTTAGTATATTGCCCTGGTTATAAATATGCCCTATTGCAGGTATTGTCTCCCCAGTTGGTCACATTTTCAGATCACCTGGATTATAGAGCCTTGGTGGAGCAGTGGGCTAATGCCTCCTTAAGTAACACCAGCTGCTTGCAATTAGTGGCGGTTCGAGTCCCACCAGGCTCAAGGTTGACTCAGCCTTCCATCCTTCCGAGGTAGGTAAAATGAGGACCCAGATTGTTGGGGGCAATAAGCTGACTTTGTAATAATGCTGCTTGGGGTGTGTGTGAAAGCCCTAATAAGCAGACATATACATAGAATGAAGGCTACTGCTAAGCTTGTAAGCCGCCCTGAGTCTTCGGAGAAGGGCGGGATATAAATGGAATTAAAATAAAAAAAAATTCATTATAGTTATGATTGTCCAATCAATATAATTTGTTTTCTATGAATGTAACTACTTTTTGTTTTACTGTTTACTGTAAGATATATTGTACTTGGATCACATTAATTTTATAATTATTTAGTTTTATTATGATTTCTATTTGCTGACTCAGAATTTGTTGTCTTGTGTTTTTATTTGATCAATAATTATAATAAAGCTTATTGATTGACTGATTAACTAAATCTTTTATTAATCTTAAAAAGTTATCCTACTTACGTTTTGAACAAAGGTCTCCCTGGTAACCTTTGGAGCACTTGCATTTATTTTTACCAGTACATTTACCTCCATTTCGACATGGTTGGTGGCATTTGCCTAGGAATACAAAATGTGACACTAGTGCCTAGTTTTATTGAAATCAAAGCTAATCTAACACCACCAGTTGTCATGTCTTTGGTCAATCGAGACTTTCACATAACACTTTTTCTAATGTAATCTAGGTCGGGGCTTTTCAACTTTTTCACCCATTGTACCACTATTAGGATATGGCAACATCCAAGTACCACCAGTCACCTAGCAAGGTGTCAAAAACTTGATGACAAAAAAAGGAAAAAAGTGATGAAGTACAGGTAGTCCTCGACTTACAGCAGTTCGCTTAGTGACTGTTTGAAGTTACAATGGCACTGAAAAAAGTGCCCCGCAAGCCACAGCCGAGCAAGACACCTGTCTGCCTGCCCAGCGGTGCTCTTCCTCCTGTCTGAGGTTTTCATTGTTGTGAGTATTTCTGTTGAGGATTGGCAGCGGGGATGGGGGTGTTTGGTTTTTATTCCTCCCATCTGCTGGGTGGCTGCAGCAGGTTTTGGTCACTACACATGACCCTGGGACACTGTGACCGTCATAAATATGAATCAGTTGCCAAGCATCTGAATGTAAATCACAAGACCCTGGAGATGCTGCAACATTCCAGGTGGTCTGCACTTCTGGGCTCAGCAGAAGCACCAGGATCAGCGCCGAGCTCCAGTTGGAGCCTGGCACTGATCCTTTCATCGAGCCCTGACAGCCCTGTAGCTCCAGCCATCTTTTGCTCAGGCTTGTGTGGTGCTGCCACCGATTCAGCTCATTTCCCTCCCCCGCTACCACTTTTCTAGGATGGTGGCATACCACCTGCCAGGTGCCAATGTATCACAGGTGGTACCCGTACCACTGGTTGAAAAGCCCTGATCTAGGTTGCTGTGGATGCATATGAAAATAGGAATTCAGAGATTGCTCCTACAGGTAGTCCTTGACTTATGATCACAATTGGAACTGGAATCTCAGTGGTAGAATGAAGCAGTGATTAAGCAAGATGCCCACGTGATCAGTTCACTCAATGACCGCAATCCTGTTGTGGTCATTAAGCAATCTCCCAGGTCGTTAAGCAGATGGAGTGAAAAGTCTACCTGCTGGGAGGGAATCGTAGCTTTCTGTGAGGCTGAGATTCCATTCTGGCAAGTGGCCATTTTGCTCCCCTTTCACCTGAGTTTGATGGCCTCTCCAGATGCCAGCTCAAACAATAAGGAAGAGCAGCTCTGGAGACTTCAGTGTGTGTGTGTGTGTGTGGAGGAATGCTGGGAAGTTTCTGAGGGCCCTGAGAGGCCAGGCACATTGGAAAGATCACTGGAGGAGTGCACAGCTGCAGCCAACCAGTGGGGATGGGGAGGAATTGTCCCCTTCACTTAATCTGAGGATGTGCAGGGCAGAATGGAGGCAGGGTCAATGGAAGTTGGTGAGGTTACTCATGAGGAGGCAGCCTCACCCCTCCTAACGAGCTATACCAATGAGCACCTATTTAGTCGGATAAGTGGAGCAAGAGATTGTTGGAAACAACCACCCATTCACCTGCCATGTGCATGCTTCACATTCAGTTTTCTTGACTCTGGATTGTGATGCTCTTGACTGTATGTTTGGACCTTGGACTTGTTTGCGGATTTTGGACTCCTGCCTTGGACTTCAGAGTTGACTTGGACTGTGGACTTGGTGGATGTTTGCTTTTGGATTTGGTAACCTTGTACTCTGACTGAGCAGTATTGGACTCAATAGGACTTTGCATTGCATGCAACTGAGGACCTGGGGATTAATATTAAAGGCTTGGACTATCAATAACGTGGGCTTGCCCCTTCAGGGAAGGGAAAGGGAGACAGCCAAGGGAGCCTGCGATTGGACAGCAAGCTGCTGATGTCATTGCCTCACGACCAGGGAATCCCCCTTTGGCCGGGAATCCCTCCGCCTGACCGCTGTTCTGGCTGCATGCTGGACTGCTGGAGGGGGGAGGTGGAGGCCAGCAATGCTGGTTTTAGGGATGGGTGCCAGATGCTGGCTGGTTGGATGGGGGGTGGAGCTAAGGGGATTGCCTGTATATAAGACGCTGGGAGCAAGTCACTCCCAGTGCTGACTTTATTTGCTGTTATTTGCCGTCAATAAACACTGGTCAGAACGTTTCTGCCTAGCCAGCTACCTTGTTGACCATCATTTATCATTTGTGGAACCAGGGCTGGTAAGGACTCTGACACTGTGCATTTTGTGCATGTAGACTGAAACAGGACACTGAGATTCCTTCCTTGCCGGCAGCACTTTCACTCCCCTTTCAGGTCTGAGATTCCTTTCAGCAGAAAAGCTCTTTCAGCCAGCCTCTAGAGATGAGATGGAGTTCTTCTGGCAGATGGCAACAAGCTTCCCTGTTAGTTTCCCCATTGACTTTTGGGGAAGCTGGCAGAGAAAACTGAAAATGGAGATCACATAATCATTGGGGCAACTGGCCATAAGTGTGAACAGGTTGCTAAACACCCAGATTATGATCATGTTACTTTAAGGGTGACATTGCAATAGATGCTGCTGCTCCACTTTGTTCAGCTGTGATCATGTGTTCATGATTTCTGATGCTTCCTGCTAGCTTCCAAAAGCCAAGTTAATGGAGAAGCTAGGAGAAAGTCACAACTTGCTTCTTGTCCCACAGTTTTTATGCCCATCTGTTGAAATTCTGTTTATCAGTTTAGGTACGGAAATTTCTGTGAATGACCCAAGAGGTCACGGGGTTGTCTGGTTAATCTCTGAATGTCATCATATCTATTCACATAGGCTTAAGTGGAGACTTATACAGAATTGTACAAAATGCTATACCACTTGAATTTTTCTTTAAGCTAATGACTGCATTTTTTCTAGTAGATATTAGTGTTTTAATAATCTACAGGTGGTCCTTGACTTACAACTACAACTGAGCCCAAAATTTCTGTTGCTAAGTGAGACAGTTGAGTTTTTTCCTATTTTATGACCTTTCTTGCCATAGTTGTTAAGTGAATCAGTGCAGTTGTTAAGTTAGTAACATGGTTGTTAAGTGAATCTGGCTTCCCTGTTGACTGTTTGTCAGAAAATTACAGAAGATGATCACCTGACCCTGGGACACCACAACCATCATAAATATGAGTCAGTTGCCATGCATCTGAATTTGTTCACATGACAGTGGGGATGCTGCATTGGTCATGTGAAAAACGATCATAAGTTACTTTTTTCAGTGCCGTTGTAACTTTGAACAGTTCAATGAACTGTTTAAGTTGAGGACTACCCATATATCCATTGTAGGCTGGCTGGGGAATTCTGGGAATTGAAGTCCAAATCTTAAAGTTGCCAAGTTTGGAGACCTAGAATGTTAATAACTTATTACCGGTATAACCATTCCTTATTATAATCAGGAATGCTTATGTATCTGGGATTTCTCATATTGAGTAATAACATAAATATAGTATCTAATTGTCATCTATTGTATTCTTAGTATATAAAGGACAAAAAAAAACCTGCCCCACAGAAGGACTCCACTACAATAGATAAATTACATTTGGACTCTTTTGTATGTACCATCATCTGATATTTTGGAAATTTCAAGCAAAATATTTCAAATTTAATTAAAAGAAATAAAAACAAGACTCACTAATTTCACACTGATTCCCCTCCAATCCTGCAGGACAAATACATTTTCCTGGATAAAAGCATATTCCTCCATTGAAACAGATGTTTGTACAGTTTGCTGTGGGATATAGTATTAGACTATTACATATAGTATAGCAGATAATTTACATAAATTTAGTGAAGTTCAATTAAATTTTCAATCTTTTTAAAAGCCAAAGAGCTCAACAAAATTTAACATCCTGATCTATTGTACCGTGTTTATACAGTATATGCAGATAACCAGCATACTTTCCCTGAAGAAGGCATCTTAGTGTCCTCTAAATGTTGTGGACTACAACTTCTGTAAGGATTTAACATTGACCATGATGGCTGATTCTGATTGAAACTGAAATTAAAAACATCTGAAGTAATGCAGTTTGTGTTCATCAGACCTGCAACATTTAGAAAGTATGATGCTTGGGACCGATTTATCTATTTGCATAGTGAATGATATTAAGCTTCTATCATCCTAAAAAATTCTAATTCAGTGAAAATGAAATTGTTCAAGAATCTTCCAGCTCATTCCACACTTAATTTTCTGAGAGTCAGCTAGGTCATGCTTTTTTCATTTGATGTTTGTGATCAAAAGGAAAGTGCATCCAAGAATAAACACAGAGAATGCAGGAATATAATCTTGTGCAAACTTTAAGCCAACTACATGCTAATAGGTGGCAATATATGTTTCTTTCAAGGTATCTATTTCTGTTTCTTTCCACCATACCTTTGTTACAGTTGATGCCATAGAAACCAGGTGGGCAGATACATAATCCCGGCATGATGCAGAGTCCACCATTCATGCAATGTGGTGTACACAGAGCTGATTTAAAGAGTGAAGAAACAGTATTATACTGAACAATTATCATTAACATATTGAGAGGATAGACCTTAAAATATAAAGCACTTTTTTATCCCACAACAGAAATAACTTTCTCTCCTGCAAGGAAAAGTGTTGATTCACTGGTAGATATTCTAATGATACAAGTAAGACTTGAGCTTGATTTTCAAGTAAGGTTTTTCTATAACTAGCTTGTATGAATACCAAACTGCAGCTAGTGAAAATAAATTGAAATTTTACTTAACAACATTTTTGATGGGCTGTACATATATATATTTCTTGCGTGCATGAAATACAAATAGATTATGCTTATTGGACCTGCCATAGGCCACAGTCAATGCCAGTCTGTGTTCCTGATCCCAGGGAGCCAGGAAAGAATGATTTCATCTTTCAGTTCCTATAATTAACTGCCATCCAAATGAAGGGCAGGAAAATGATGCAGCTGAAGTCAATGTATCTAGAAGAAACCAGTTCCAAAAGATTGTGCCAGTGTGCACAAGTTAGGAACATTTTAGAAAGAGATTCCATAATACATCCTTCTCTCTTCTAAGGTAAAGAGGAACTTGTTAGTCCTGACAAATAGGGCCCAACTAAAAGTATTATTGGCGGTCTTAGTCTGTCCTTTTGGACATTCTCTTGAGAAATGATAGAATAAAACAACTATGGTACTTCATAGTTTCAAATTAATGTTCATTCTACTTAATGTTTTGCCAAAGTACTCATTAAATTGTTGGCCTGTTCTTTTTTGCCTTTCAGATCTTTTAGTGGAAACTTCTTTATCTTTTCTATAAACAAACAATGCTTTCTTAAGAGCTGCAGTTCATTAAATACTTTTCTTATGTGTTTAGATTAAATTTTAGGAAGCCGCCTAGCCATATCCTAAACAATATTTTGCAAAGAAGTGACTGTTTAGCTTCTTTTTTGTGTAAACAAAGTACAGAATAGAACTGAAGAACTCTTTTTGATTACCTTTTTCACAGTGAGGACCATAAAATCCATCTGGACATTCACAGATGTGCCTTTCATTACAAAATCCCCCATTTCTGCATGCTCCAGGACATTCAGCTTCAAAGAAGATGATGTAGACATAGATTAAATTAATTTACTTATTTGTTGCTTAAGTACACCAGCTTCTATTGATGATATGACAGGGATTCCAAAAAGAATACCTCTATGTCAGAATCTCTGATATTTTTGTAGCACACAAAGACCAAGATGTGTAAGAAAACTATAATCAAAGGTGTTATGTATTGGGCTCAATTGTAACACCACGTGGTAAGCTGGAGCAGCTAACGGCTCTCCAGCAACCCAGACTCCAGGTCTCCAGTGCTGCTATTGGCTGCCCCTAGGCGGCAATGGGTTGCTTTAAACCTATTGGCTGCCGCTGCAGCCCAATTCTCAGTTCAGATCCTGCAAGCAATAAACCATGAGCTTTGTTGAACTCACTTGCCTTGTCTCCTTTCCTGCGCAAAGAACTCACTACACAACAAAAAGCATGCATGTCAAAACATAATTTAAAGGAATATTAAGAGAAAGATGTAATGAAGGGAAATTTACAGCTTTATTGTCCCACTTGCAAGTCAAAGAAAGTTCTATAAATATGTTTTGGAAGGAATAGCCCAATTTAAAACTGTAGGATTTAATTGTGAAATCTCAATTTAATGGTGGACAAACTGGCAACTGGCTCTTCTCTCACTGGTAAACCTTTGATCTTCCTTTATCTTTTACCTCCAACAGACCCATCTACATTTAGTAAACAGTTCCCATGGTACTGTATTTCTTCCTCTTCACATTTTTTTTGGATTTCTTTAGCAATATTCTCCAGATTTGCCCTGAGCTACCAAGCCTTCAGCAGTGTAAATATGGTCCTGTCCAATTGAGATTTGCCTGACTGTACAGATCTTCAATCACCAGAGCTATCTAGGTCCATTTTAATTGCCAGCTATTACCTCCATTTCAATTCTTTGGTCATTTAAGACAGTTTCTACTGCTTCATAGTTCCCTTTGTCCTCTTATGCAAAATGTTTTATGAAAAACAAAACTATGCTATAATCCCAGCTTCTCCTTATTAGCAAAAGTGCCAAGTGTTGTTTGGGATTTGCATGGGTATGCAAATACAGGTAGTCCTCAAGTTACAAATGTAATAGAGCCTACCCATTCCATTTGTAACTTGAGGATTCGTAGGAGTGAATCTCGTACCTTGAATGTGATTCACTCCCAGCTTTAGCCCATGCATTCGCTAATTTAATGCGTGGGTGAATGCGCTGCTTGTTAAGTGAACATGAGGTATCTCAGGGTTGGGAAGGTCATGGGGGGCCTAGTGATGGAACAGACCACCCAAGCCCCCTGCCACTGAGAAACCTCATGCTCCCTCCGCTGGGGTCCCCACAATTACTCCCCTGCCCAATCATGCTGTGCTGGGTCACTTACTTTGTGAAGATCTGTCTCCTATCCAGCCTGTTTCTTTCTCTGCTACTGGCAAAGAGCAGAGGAAGGCCTCCAAGGCCCAGAATGGACCTCTGGAAGCATGTGGCTGCTGCCCATGGCCTCCATTCTGGGCCTCGGAGGTGTGGAAGAGGTCTCTGAGGCCCAGAACGGATCTCCAGAGGTCTGCGGAAGTCTCCCCCAGCCTACTTTCTGGGTGGCAGCAGCCTGGAAAAGGCCTCTGACGCCCGGATCGGGCCTCCGAAGGCACATGGAAGCCTCACCCAGCTTCAGTTCTGTTCTCTGTTGCAGAGAACAGAGGCCTAAAGTCCCATGCGATCATGTGAGATAAATAGTGTGAAATTTCACGCCACTGATCTCACATGATCTTGTGTTACTTTAGGCCTCCATTCTCTGTGAATGCACCAAAGGCCTGGAGCAGCCATGAAAGTGAAGGATTTCAATCTTCACAAAGTGGGTATCCAAGGCCTAGTGCCTAGGGAGACCCGGGGAGGGGGGAAGGAGGGAGGTAATAGCCAGGGTGAAGGTTGCAGTGTCACTGCGGTCCTTCGTAAGGGTGAACGACTGCCGTGGTGCGGCAACATTTGTAATTTTGAGACTTTTTCGTAAACACTAGGGTGCGCTTATCACATAACTTTGAATGTTCGCTAAGAGAATGCTCATAACTTAGGGATTACCTATAGCCAGCAGGAGGATGTAGCTTAATGTAGACTATCATAAGCCACCTATTTTCATTATTTATCTTATGTTAATTATCTGCTTTTTCTGAAATCTGCCTGCCTCCCTGCTTTTTCTGAAATCAGTCTTCCTTCCTTCCTTCCTTCCTTCCTTCCTTCCTTCCTTCCTTCCTTCCTTCCTTCCTTCCTTCCTTCCTTCTTTCTTTCTTTCTTTCTTTCTTTCTTTCTTTCTTTCTTTCTTTCTTTCTTTCTTTCTCTCTCTCTCTCTCTCTCTCTCTCTCTCTCTCTCTCTCTCTCTCTCTCTCTCTCTCTCTCTCTCTCTCTCTCTCTCTCTTTCTTTCCTCTCTCTCTCTCTCTCTTTATTTGTACCCTGCCTTTCTTTTTACAAATAACTCAGGGTGGCAAACATACCCAACACAGCTTCCTGCTCCTATTTTTCCCATAACAACAATCCTGTGAGGTGGGTTGGGCTGAAAGAGTGACTTGCCCAAAGTCACCTAGTTAGCTTTCATGTCTAAGGTGGGACTCATAGTCTCCTGATTTCTAGCCTGGTGCCTTAACCTCTAGACCAGGAATGGGTCAGGAATTCTGTGTACTACACTACTAATAAGGTTTGGTTTATTAGGCTCTCTTATTACTACACCAGATATTTCCCACTCTCTTGCTTCAGGATTAAGAAATAGGATCAAATGTTGATATTCCCAAAATAATGAAAACTTTGAAAACAGACAAATCTTTATTCAGCTCACTTCCAGTTACCTTGCTGACATGTTTTAAAGAAGATGGCATTCTGTGGTGTTTGTAGTATGATAGTGCCTTCTGAATTCATTACAATTAGTGTAACTTCAAATGCTGCCACTCCATCTTGTTTTCCAAGACAAGGAAATCCAACTTGAACAACTAAAAACAAAAGGAAAAAAGGTACACATTTCTAGTGGCATGTTAATTTCATTAAGAACAATATTTTATTATATGAGAAAGCTGGATTTGAAAAATAGACACAATATATGGTGTTCTTCCTAATGGCATTTAGAAAAGAAGTGAAACAGAACTATTTCACAGATCTTATATGTTATTCGGATAGTGGATGATGGAGGAAAGCTGACAAATATTTTTATGTGCTTGTATTATTGATTTTATATTGAGATATATAACTCCATATATATCTCTGGTGGTGGTGCAGTGGTTAGAATGCAGTAGTACAGGCTAATTCTGCTGACTACCCACTGCCAGCAGTTCGGCAGTTCGGTTCTCACCAGCTCAAGATTGACTCAACCTTCCATCCTTCCGAGGTTGGTAAAATGAGGACACAGATTGTTGGGGACAATATGCTGACTCTGTAAACCGCCTAGAGAGGGCTGTAAAGCACTGTGAAGCAGTATAAAAGTTTAAGTGCTAGTGCTATATACTGTGAGCCACTGGGGTATTTGCAAATTCAGCAATATATTAAATATTGTAATAAATGTTAAAATATGTAGTTGATTAGTGTATATATTGGGAATTAAATATTAGATTAAAATATACAGTACAAATAAGTTATAGGAGAAATGCTACATTCATTCTTGTAGAAAAAGACATATCTAATTAAAAAACAATTATAAGATTATCCTCTTGAACGTGTGCTCCCCAGATGTGTTGGGACTCAGCTTTCCTAATTCTCAGCCAATACCCATGATAGGTCAATATTTTTGGAGATGTAGCTCTTCTCATAATTCTGGGAGGCATCAGGGTGGAAAAGGTTCCTTTAGGTTGGTATGAATAACCTCTATCATCCCAAATCCAAGGAAATGCCTCTGCAGCAGAAAATGGAGCTCCAGATTGATGTGCGCAGAGTCACACAGCCTGTATTTTGCTGTCAGATGTCTTTAGGAAAGGCCTCTGCAGCTGAGAACTGAGCTCCGGATTGATGCACGTGGCAACCCCTGGAGGCTGGGGGGCGGCGGCGACCTGCGCATCAATCCGGAGCTCCATTCTCAGCTACAGAGGTATTTCTTGAAGGCCTCTGGTAGTGAATGGAGGCCGGAGGCGAGATGTGCAAGTGGTGGCGAGTAGCTGCAAAAGAAATGGGCTGGCTGGCTGGGGCTGACAGGGCCACCCCTGTGATGTGAGACAGGGGATAAGACATCTCCTGAAAATAAGACCTGCTGCCTCTTTTGGAGGCAAAAATAATAATAATAAGCTGGGTCTTATTTTTGGGAAAGCATGGCATATAGCTTCAGGTGGACTTTCCTCAAGAGAGGCACCATATAGAACATATGTAGTTTTCATAGTAGAAACTTTTGTTAGCCATTCTACATTAGTTTTCTATGGCTAAAAAGTTATGGAGTAAAACATTCTTAGCAAATTCTTTATAACAGAGGTGCCCAACCTTTTGGGCACCAGGGACCAGTTCTGTGGAGAGAGGTTTTTCTGTGCCCCGGGGGTGTGTGTGTGTGCGTGGTTTTGTGTACTGCCTGCATCCTGTGGATAGAGCTTTGCTTGTTTGTGCAGACTGGTTGCTGGCATTCTGTAGCCCGGTAGTGGTTCACAGACCGGGGGTTGGGGACCCCTGCTTTATATTATTTTTATTCCTTTTTCATCCTTGGCTACTTTTACATTTTCATTCACAACAAAATAAAATCTTACTTATTTAGCTACTTAGTTCTACTGAGTTAAAGTTTATATGTTCATTTTGATGTACAGAGATGGTTTTCCAACTACCATGCTGAATGTAGTTGCTTTGTATATGATTTTGAAAAAGATATAAGATATTTCTACTCCAGAAGCCATCTGGACTGCTAGCTGTACATTACTGCAACATTGACAAGGCAAGAGTCAGTATTCTCCTTTTCATCTGAGGACAGCAGGCTAGGTTGAAAGTGAAGACGCCATTTTGCCTTTTAGCATCAAAAGGCCACTTATAGACCCTCAGCATCTATAGACTGAGGCCACAGTTGCCTCTGCCAAATGAAAGGGCTGATTTTGTTGGTATCAGAACTGGATGTTTCTGTATCTTGCTTGATTAATATGGGCACATTTTCATTGTGCAAGAATTTTAGTGATGCACAGCCAATATTTGGCATTCCTCCTCTTAGTCTTTTCAGATGTGGAACATAAGATGCATAGATAATAAAACTTTCAAAGACTTTCATTGTTACCAAATTATTAGATAATTTGATTCAAAGAAGTTATTGCAGACACATGTAATAACATTTGCAAACAGATTCTATTCTATTCTATTCTATTCTATTCTATTCTATTCTATTCTATTCTATTCTATTCTATTCTATTCTATTCTATTCTATTCTATTCTATTCTATTCTATTCTATTCTATTCATTATTGTATTACTCTACTTTTTATCCTACTTTATTTTATATAAGCAAAGGAATAAACTGTAGGAGATGATCAGGCTGAGCCTGAGGGAGGGGTCAAACACATCATCAGTCATGAGTCCCTTAGCACCCACAAGAGATCTAAGTCCAGCACACATTGAATTCCTGTGACTCTTTTTTACTGCCAGCTTGCTTGGCCGATACCCAGTTCAGATTTTTGTAGAAAGCTTAAGCTTGCAATAAATCTTTATACCCATTTGAACTGCCTGGATCTCCTGATTTCCGTGGCGCTTGATATAAATCTACTTATTACTCCTGCCTGCTATATTCCCCACAATACCACCTGGTGAGATGGTTTGGGTTGCAAGAGAATGATTAGCTCAAAATCATCAACAAATCAGTATTTTTTAAAATCCTCACAATTAACAGCATTTTTGATCTTTAATGGCACACACACACACACACACACACACACACACACACCAACAACATGTGGGTTCAATACTTTGTTTCATTCTTCCTTTACTTGAACAACATTAGATGCATAAATAAAGATGGATGCTACAGACCTGAGACTTGGTGAGGTATCATTCCAAGTAGAGGGATGTTTACCGTTGGGTCAGCCATTATGCCTTTATCCAGAGAGTGCAAAGACAGGAACTCATAAAAAAATTCAGCCTGCATGAAAATACAATGTATAAAAATATATAATAAATATATTCATTTTAATAATGTATTTCTATTTTTTACTTCAGAGTCTTATTTTGATGAGAAAAATGCAACTAGAAGTTCAACTCTGTGTACTCAACATTGTGTCATTTACTTCTGGATAAACAGAGAGAAGGTAGAAAAGTCATGTCCACTTTCTCCATATTTTACATGATTTTATATACTTTGATAATGTGTTCCTTCAGTTGCCTTTCTTCTAGACAATTTGTAGAGGGAAATTAAAAATAATGGCAAGCCCCAAAGAAATGGTTGGTATCCCAATCAGCTGTTTGGTGGTTAGTGGTGAGACTGCAGTGATGGACTGGCAGTGTCAATGGAGCCTGGAGGCATTGGAGATACTCCATTGGAGATTGGCAGGGTATCTTTTAGGATGGCAACATGGCAGATCCTTCCTCATGGTGGAAGCATTTGATGGCAGTGGATTTATTTTTTGAGTTGAGCAAGCCCATATGTTGTACAGACATATTCTAGACTAAAGAATTCAAAACATTTGAGCTGTTTCTTGAGAAGGAAATGTTTAAGGCCCCTAATCATTTCATTTCCTTTCTTCCACATTTCTTCTATTATATACTTTTTAAAATGTGGCTAACAAGTTGTATCTATATCCCACAAACTGACCTACCAGAGATTTGCATAAGACTATTACAGTGTTGATGGTTTCATTATCAATCCTTTTCTGAATATACCCTAACATGTAATTTCTCTCATTTTTTACCCTATGTGTCTTTATACATCACTACATAATTTATTTTATTGTGCAATAACAAATAGATGAGGATTGCACCAATGTATATATGTGAAGCAGGGGATTGTTATCCCAATGGGTAACATTGATACTTGCTTAAAACTGAATCTCATGTATTATTTGGTTGATTATCCAAATAATTTGGTTTTTATCATTCTGAATAGTTTATGGTCAGCTGCAAATTTGACCACCTCAGTATTTAACACCTAGATCAGAGGTCCCCAACCCCTGGTCCGTGGACCAGTACCAGGCTGTGGCATGCCAGCAACCGGTCCACACAAACAAGCAAAGCCTCATCTGCGGGATGCAGACAGCACACAAAATCATGTACCCTCCGGTCCACGGAAAAACCTCTCTCCACGGAACCGGTCCCTGGTACCCAAAAAGTTGGGGACCTCTGCCTTAAATTAAGATAATTTATAAAAAAGCATTGGTTCCAACATGGTAATTATTATTTTTTTAAAGAACATTATTGATTCCTTTTCTTTATTTTTTAACAAGTTGTAGTCTGTAAAATAATAACTTATCTCATAAATACTAAGTTTATTCATGAGTCCTCAATGAGTAATTTCATCAAAGGCTTTTTGAAAATCCAAATATACAATGTAAACAGGGTGACCCTCATTCACATGCCTGTTAGCTGTCTCAAAAAACGCCCCCGAATTGTGAAAATTATCAATTGTTACTTTTTATGATGTCTCACTTCAAGAAAGAAAGAAAACATGACATTATTTTTCGTCCTGTAGTATAATTAACGAGAATGCTGGATGTTGGAGAAAGAAAAAAAACTTTTGAACACATTTGTAACACATTTTTTCAAATACCATCACTATTAATTAAGGATTACTGGTACACTCAAACATTTTACTGTGTCAATAATAAGGCTTTCCTGATGTGATGAGAGAAGAGTTCACAACCTATGGTTAAAATAATTGACCTCTTTGAATTTTAGAAAACATCTATAGAATCTACAAGTTGTTTTTGGCTACACTTGAAAAGTAGTGAGACGTTCTCCCTATAGCTTAGAAAATGGCTTTGAAGTTTGGGACATAATTCCTCTAACACATCATTACCATGAACTATCTTTTGATTATGATCTTATGAAAGTATAAATAATATTTTTTCTAAGTTTACACTGTGATGAGAAATAAAGATTTTGGTTTTAGACCACTAACTTTTTTTTCACTTTCTTTACTTGCTGGCTTCAGTTTGCACAGAATATGTAACATTCAATTCAATTCAACCTTTATTACACTCAACGGCCAGCACAAATATATAATATAGCATTTTCCAAAAAGTAAGCTCTCTGTAAAAGAAATATGAAATTTCAGAAACTACTGTAAATAGCAAATACATTTAGCCATAAAGGGTTTTTTTCTATCTAGGGAGTCCTTGAGTTATGATGGCACTTGAAACCAGAATTTCCACTGCTAAGTGATACAGTCATAAAACATGACATCATGTGATCTCATTGCTTAGCAATGGCAATTCCTACAGCCTGATTGCCAACGTTAAGTGAGGATTGTGGGTCTTTAAGCAAGCACCTCTTTGCAACTTCCTGCTGGTTTCCAATAAGCAAAATCAGGGAGGAAGTGAACAGAAAATTGTCCCAGATGGCTTGCAAGAAAACTGGCAGGCAGAAGAATGGCTGCTTCTGGGTGGGGGAGGCAGTGAGGGGCTGTGCAAATGGCCAGAGTAATGTGGTGCAAGCCCAGCAGGGCTTGGGATAGTGACTGCCGAGTGGAAGAGGGTGTGTGAGGCAGCACAAATGGCAGAAAGGCATGGTGGGAGCATGATGGGGCTTGGGATGGCTACTGCCAGGTGAGAGAAGCAAATACGGGAGGGCTTAGGGTGATTGCTTTTGCTGAGGAAAGGTGCCCAAAGGTCTGTGAGTGGCCAGAGACGGTGGGTGAATGGCCAGGGATGTGTAGTGTGAGTGGCAGCATGGTTCTCAGAGGGTGTGTGAGTGGGGAAGACATACTGGCACAACTTGTGACCTTCCCTGCCAGCAGGGAAGGCAGCAAATCACAATCATGTGACTACAGGATGCTGCAAATTGGTTACCAAGTGGCCAGATCATGATCATGAGAGAGAGAACTACCTGTACTTTTTAACAATGAAATGCAGTGCTTTTTTTGTAAAAGAAAAAGGTGCCGGAACTCACACATGTCATACAACCCGCCTTGCCTACCCTACAAGGTTCTATCCAAAAAAGATGCCGGAACTCCGTTCTGAGCGTTCTATGAGAAAAAAAAGCCCTGATGAAATGTATACACTGAATTTTAATTTGTTGTTAGAATTGTCATTTTGACAACTGATTAAAATCCTTAGAAAAGGAACAATGAGAGAAACACAACGAGGATCTATCTGTGTGATATTACATTCGGTGAATTTTATGTTGCTATCTGACATTTGGAATATTGGGAAACATAACTGCACATACTTAAAAAGACAAATAGCAAAATATTTTTAATAAATGATCAAGCTATATTGCCTGAAGATAAATACGTTTTTGCTCCATTGGATACAATTTCTATCTATCTGTTCAGTTTATCTCACATTTCTCCCACTTAATCAAATTACTGAGAATTACTGAGAAAAGAGATATTGTTTGCTTGCAATAAATTCGTGCACTATAATTTGGTTCCTTCTAGGATTTTTTCTCTAACATTTAAGTGTCTTATTAGTACAGTATAAAAACTAGAAGATATGATGAACTCCAACCAAAAATATATTATTGCTAATACTATGTTTTCCCCAAAAGTAAGACCTACCCAAAAATGAGCCCTAGCTTGGTTTTTGGAGGTGGGCCTAATATAAGCCCTACCCCAAAAGTAAGCCCTAGTTTTGGAGCAAGGCACACACCTAAAAATCAAGCTAGGGTGGGGGTGGGGAGGTGGAGATGCCCAAGTTCCCCACACCTGCTTACTTTGCAGCCAGGCCTCTCCTCGCCATTCCACTTTTTCTGTGGCATCCCCAGGCCTGCATTTTGGCCATTGCAGCTGAGAACTGAGCTATGGATTCAATCCATAGTTTTGTTCTTGGCTGGAGTGGCCTTCCAGAAAACCCTCTGACTACGAAATGCAGGCCAGAGCTCCATTCTCAGCTGCAGAATGAGGCGCTCCTTCAGCTGCAAAAATGGGCTGGCCAGGTGGGGCTGTCAGTGCCGAAGGTAAGTGGAAAAGACACTCTCCCCTGAAAATAATACCTGATGCCTCTTTTGGAAGCAAAAATAAAAAATAAGACCAGGTCTTATTTTCGGGTAAACACGGTATATTCAAAAAGAATATATAAAATAGTAATTAAATGAGTGACAGTTGAAGAATCTTAAAATATATCCATAAAATATTATTAAATTAATTAACCAGCTTTTTAGGATATTATACAGTATCTATTGTACCATCTTCTCAGTTTTAATGCAGAGACACTGTATGATTGGTGGTTTCTCAATATGTTAATAAATACATATGTTATTTCAGGTCAATGATGTTTATATAATATCCTTACACTCTTAATAATTTATTTAGATGCCTTGAAGCAATGAATATAGATAAAAAGAAAAAAATAAATATTCTACAAATATGGTTCCTTATAATATATTATACTACCTACATGGAAATATATATCCCATAGAAACTTTGGACTGTCCCTCATTAAGTCAAATTTTGGCATGCCATGCAATCTCTATGCATACCTCTTGGTCCATTTATGTCAAGCTTACTTTATCAATAAGTACTGCCTTTAAAATTTCAAAGTAAGGCCCTGGCTGGTTCCCTTTGATATGATTTGCTTTCTCTGCCAAGTGTTTAAAAATAAAAGAAGTGTACTAAGTAATTCAATAGGGTAAAAAGGAAAGTAAGCTCAATGTAACAAGATACTAAAATCACTGTAGCCCAGAAAGTTTTGTTTCCCTGTGGCTCAGATGTGTGGGGAAGACTTCTGAGTTACAGTCCAACAGGATCTTACTTTAGAGCCATCAGCTGAAAATAAACATTGACTCAACACCAGATTCAGGAATCTCTCCATGTGCAAAGAAAAAACTGCTTTCTTTCTTTAAAGTACTGCTGGTTTATGGGCAAAATTGCATCAGCAGCAGACTATAACTTATGTTTAATTTACTCCTACAATCATGCCTTATCTTCTACAACCCATTAGGTCTTCACATATGTAGCGGCATCCCCTAAAGCAGGGGTGTCAAACTGCCGGCCCGCGGGCTGGATGCATCATCAGGAAACCATGCCCACCCCATTGCCGGCAATGGAGAAAAAGCTCCAATATGTCGCACGACATCACGTGATGTCACAAGTTTGACATGTCCGCCCTAAAGGGCCACAAAACTCCAGATCCCTCTGTCCCTTTCTCCCAGATAACTTGGGGGTCTTTTGGATCACAAACACAGATCTCAGGATTTCTCGTTCTGATCGTTCACCCAATCACCTCTACTCACCCAGCTAAGTTCACCTGCACAGTCCTCCTGGTGTGTCTGGTGCCCCCTCTACTCTTTGGCTCACTCTCACACCATTCTCTCTTTGGGTTAGCTTTGCTCTCTCCCTCTCTGTGAGTCAGCATTGCTCCCTTTCTCTCTCTTTGGATCGGCTTTGCTCTTGTTCCTTCTTTCTCCCTCTTTCTGTCAGGCCCCTACTGTCTCCCATGCAGCCCTGCTCAGCAGGAACTCAATGGTGGGGTGCCGACAGGGTAAGCTGACAAATGCTTACCCCTCTCTTCCTTCTCTCCTCACCTCCTCCTCCTCCATTTTCTTTTCCCCATCTCCGCTATTTCCCCTCATGCTACTTCTCTCTCTTCTTTGCTCTTTCTCCATCTCTCCTTCTTCCCTTCTTTGTTCTCCCCCTCCTTCCAAGCATCTCCTTCCCTTTTTATCCCCCCTTTCTCCTGGGCCACCTTTTCCCCCTTAATTTCTGGTGGGCCTCTGTGGGATGCTATGAGACGATTAGGAGCCCCAGGTTACCTGCCTGCACCATTCAGCAGGAGCTGTGGGACCCCTTCTGCTGCCCAGTTGATCATAACTGTTGGCACGACCGTACAACCAATGCCAGTCAGCCAGAGCTCCAAGGCCTCCACCACCTAGCTGATCACACGGACCAGTGTTGGGGCTTCCTGTGATGCCCAGCTGATCACGCTACTCTCCCTTGCTACACAGTCCCACCCAAATTTCTTTGGTCCTCCAAAGAGTGAGAGACAGTATACTAACAGCCTGTACGTACATTAGATGCCTCTTGCTGGTGAGATGATGCTAATCCTATAGCAATTCGTATCAACAGGGTCTATGGGTGTATTGGGGGATGGGTTTAGCATGCCCTTCTCTATGGTTTCATTGGGCTGCAATTGTGTTTCTGAGGTCCTCCTGGCAATGAACTCTTCCATACTGTTGTCCAAAGAGCCATATGCCAGCCACTGCAGGGGATGAATTGCCCTTTTTGGTCTTGATTCTCTAGGGCAGACATGTCAATCTCGTGATGTCACATGACGTATCAGAGCTTTTTCCCCATTGCCGGCAATGGGGTGGGTGTGGTTTCATCATGACGGGCTGGCATTTTGACACCCTTGCTCTAAGTTCTGCTGGGACTCTCTCTGGGGGTGTGGCAGGCTTAGGTATCTCTGGGGGTGGTTTCTTGTTCTGTGGTTTTGGCTGTTGTGTGGAATGCTCACTAGCCTGGTTTACTGGTTCCCTGAGGATGTTTTCCTGTTCCTTCACATGGGGCACAAATTCAGGTACTTCTGCCCTGGTGCTCCTGGTCCAGTACTTGTGTCTGATGTGGGTGGGTCCACTTCAAAGGGCTTGTGTGGCAATACCAGTTCATACAGCTCTCCTCCTGATCACTGTCCCCTTCTTTCTCCAGTACAGAAGAAAGCAGCTGTTTATGGGTCATTGGACCCCTCCTCTCTGGGCAGGGTTCTGCAGGTGGTAATGTATGCTGCTGGGGGGCTTGTACTGCCTCATTCAGAGATAGGAGATGATTTCAGTGCCACATCTTCAGTTGTCCCATGGTCCCTTCTGGGAGGATCCAGTACACTGGTAGCCCAGCCAGTTTCTCACAGACAATGTAGGGTTGGGAGCTCCACCAATCAGCTAGTTTATACTTCCCTGGGATACCCAGATTTCTTTTTTAAAATAATATTTTATTGATTTTCTCATTTTACAATTGGATATTTAAAAAGCAATGTGATGACTGGGTTAATCAATAGTTCAATAGTGTACATAAATCTTTAGTATAAATCTCATATTACAACATCAGATATTTCCTCTCTTTTTCCATTAATATCTGTTCTCATATTAGGCTAGTACAATTCTTATTGTTATCAACTAAATAAAAACATCTTTGTTACAGTTATCAATACTTTTTAGCTTATACATATCTTAATTGCGTTTACACTTAATCCTTGTATACAATCAATGTCCTGTTATTGCTTTTTTCTCAGGCTTTAATTTCCCATCAATATTCAAAGTAACACTATTATTTATGATTTCCAAGTATTTTTCCCTTTTCATACCAAAGTCTGATATTCTGGTTACATATCTTATCTATTTGATTATAATATTGCTCTGTTTTCTAAAAATTATCTATTTTCCACCATGTTCAATCATCTAATTGATAATGCAGTATCCACTAATAAATCAAAACCATTATAGATGTTGTCTGGATTAACCAATAATTCAGTAATATACATAAATTCTTAGTTTAAGTCTAATATTAGAACATCAAATACTTCCTCTCTCTTTCCAATAATATCTGTTATATCATATTGGGCAAACACAATTCTTATTTTCAGCTAAGTAGAAACATCTTTGTTAGATTTATCAATAATTTTTAGCCTATACATATCTTGATTGCGTTTGCATTTAATGTCCTTGTATAAACAATACCCTGTTATTGCTCCCCCCCCAAACTTTAATTTCCCATCAATATTCAAGAAAACATTATTATTTATGATTTCCAGGTACTTTATATGTAGGTGACCAAAAGCTTCCCTTATCTCAACTTCTCCCTTTTTCCCTTTTCATACCAAAGTCTATATTCTAGTTACACATCTTATCTATTTAATTATAATGTTACTCTATTTTCTAAAAGTTATCTATTTTCCACCATATTCAACCATCTAATTGGTAATATAATATCCCCTCTAATAAGTCAACACCCTTATTTTCTTCAGCCTTACTCTGGCTTTCTTCCTTTGCCAGCTAACCTTCCATGCCAGTGCCTTTGAATCATCAAATAGTTCTCCCTCTATTTTAAATATATATATTATTTGGAAAAAGAAGTCTGGGCTTCAAGCAAAGTTTCTTTTAAGTAATAACAAATTGTAATACCATAATTTGCTACAAAATGTCACCAATGCCGTTTTATAGCTTTTTAAGTCCAAAACATATATGGTGGTTTTTCAAGTCTTTTTTTAAAGAAAAAACAACAGTCTCCAATAAGAAAAAAGAACACTTTTAGTCCCCAAGTTTCAAAAGAATATATATCCAATTAGGTTAAAATTAATCTTATGGTTGCTCTGTTTCCCCTGAGTAGTTAGTCGCCGCTTTTCTTAGAGGGTGGGGTAAAAATTTCCTTCCCTCTTTCCTCACAGGGGGAAAAAACCTTTGGGCAGCTTTTTCAGGAAATAAAACTTAGAATCTTAAAGAGAGGATCAGATCTCACCCAGTTTCATCTGCATTGCTTGAAAGTTGCTTGGTGGTGCTTTTGACTTTGGCTGTCAGCAGCTTTGTAACTGGTTTGGAGGGCTTCCCCAATTCAAAAAGAAGGGCTGCCACCCTCCCATGACCAAAAAAAGGTCCCCTCCTTGCTTGTCGCTTCTACAGGGCGACTTTCGACCCTTTCCAGGGTTTCCCCAGTGGAGTGAATTCAAGCATGAAAGACGGAGTCCCGTCTTCCTGCGTCAGTGGCGCTGCGATGTCATGCTGGAAATTGGATGCCCAGATTTTTCAGTAGTACTTTATTGCCTGGCTGCAAGTCCTGGATTCTTACCTTCAGGTCATAGTTCCTTTTGTTCCTGCACTCTCGGGTCTCTGAGATAAACTGGGCCCTCTCGTA
This sequence comes from Vipera berus, assembly GCF_964194415.1. Classification (NCBI taxonomy): domain Eukaryota; kingdom Metazoa; phylum Chordata; class Lepidosauria; order Squamata; family Viperidae; genus Vipera; species Vipera berus. The sequence continues at coordinate 42,594,270 of NC_138208.1, forward strand.
TGCAGTTTTCAGATTCCTTCTTGTCCACATAATTTCAGTGCAGGGTCAATGAAGTCTATTCTAATGATACTCCAAATGCTAAGTCTACTGGCAGTCAGGCTTCCCTCCCAAACATCAGCCAGTAGGGAAAGTATCCAGTAGCATCATTTTCTATACTGTTTATGCATGCACCATGGCAGAAATGTATTGAGTACAGTGCTGCTTTTGCTCTGCAGTCAGTGTTCCTAACATATCAAGGAGAGTGCGGTTAAATCTCTCAGGCTGCAGATCCCCTTGGGCAGGGCTTTTCAACCTTTTCACCCATTGTACCACTTTTAGGATATGGCAACATCCAAGTACCACCAGTTGCCTAGCAAGGTGTCAAAAACTTGATGACCAAAAAAAAAGAAAAGAAAAAAAGTGATGAAGTACAGATAGTCCTCAACTTACAACAGTTCACTTAGTGACTGTTTGAAGTTACAATGACACTGAAAACAGTGCCCCCCATGCCACAGCCGAGCAAGACACCTGCCTGCCCGCCCAGCAGCGCTCTTCTTCCTGTCTGAGGTTTTCATTGTTGTGAGCATTTCTGTTGAGGATTGGCAGTGGGGGTGGGGTGGGGTGGATGTTTGGTTTTTATTCCCCCCCCCCTCTGCTGGGTGGTTGCAGCAGGTTTTGGTCACTTCACATGACCCTGGGACACTGTGACCATCATAAATATGAATCAGTTGCCAAGCATCTGAATGTAAATCACAAGACCCTGGAGATGCTGCAACATTCCAGGTGATCTGCACTTCTTCTGGGCTCAGCAGAAGCGCCAGGATCATCGCCGAGCTCCAGCTGGAGCCTGGTGCTGATCCTGGCGCTTCCGCTGAGCCCTGACAACCTCAAAGAAGCGCTGATCCTGGCGTGTCCGCTGAGTCCTGACAGCCCTGCAGCTCCAGCCATCTCTCGCTCAGGCTTGTGTGGTGCTGCCACCAGTTCAGCTCATTCTCCTCTCCCGCTACCACTTTTCTAGAATGGTCGCATACCACCTGCCCAGGTGCCAATGTACCACAGGTGGTACCCGTACCACTGGTTGAAAAGCCCTGATCTAGGTTGCTGTGGATGCATATGAAAATAGGAATTCAGAGATTGCTCCTACAGGTAGTCCTTGACTTATGATCACAATTGGAACTGGAATCTCAGTGGTAGAATGAAGCAGTGATTAGCCCTGCCCTTGGGGATGTTAGGGAATGATGTGTGACTTCTGGATGCCCAGCAAGTTGAGCAATTGTTTGATGAGTCGACCCTCAAAATCTCTGCCTTGATCAGAGTGTATTTGCTGTGGCAGCCCATAATGAACAAAGAATTTCTCCACCAGAATGTTGGCTACCATGACCACCCATTGGTCTTTCATTGGGAATGCTTGTGTGTAACGGGAGAAGTGGTCTGTCACCACTAATACATTCCCCTGCCCACTTGTATTGGGTTCTAGGCACAAAATGTCAATGCAGACTAGCTCCATGGGTCCTTGACTGTGTAGATGACCCATTGCAGCAGCCCTCGAAGGTAGGGTTTTTTGCTGAATGCAGCATATGCAGAACCTTCAGTAGTCCTCGACTTCCATTCTCATTCATGGCCAATAGAACTGATCCCTCAATAGTTTGAAGGTCCTCTCTGGCCCCAAATGTCAATGGTCGTTGTGTAATGCTGTTAATACTGCTCTATGTTTCTCTGGGAAAAACAGCTGCCACTTTTCCTTGAGGCCATCGGAGGTGCCCCTCCAATAAACTACCCCACTCTGAAGCTGGAGCCAGTCCCATTCTTTAAACAGCATCCAGGTTGTCTTCGGGGAGTTGGTCAGCAAGACCTCTCAATGACCGCTCTGCAGGGCCCTTAAGGTCAGCCCGCAGAGTGGATCTTCCACCTGATCACTTCTCAAATCCTTCTTGATTAATATTGGCAGTCCCCCTCCTCTCATCTGGGTGGGATAGCAGTATAACTTGGAGACACTTGCAGTCGTGACCCCAGTGGCCTCCGCTCCCACTGCTTTGCTAACCCGGTGTTTGATCCCTTGATGTAAGAATATCATCTGGGATAGCCTAGTCCACTCTTCGCCAGTAGCCTTAGTGCCATGAAGCCTTCTTTATAAGGCACCTGCATCTCAGTTCCCTACTCTGGGCTGGTAGTTTAGGCTGAAATAAATCTGGACAAAGTGGCTAACCATCGATGTCAGTGGGTTGTTGTCGGTCTTGACCTCAAACTCTACAAGTAATCTTTCATACAAGTAATCTTTCAGCTTATCCGCCACTGCCCATTTCAATGCCAGGAACACTAGTTTATGGGTAGGATAGTTCTTCTCAGGTGGGGTGAGGTCTCTGCTGACATAGGCAACCAGCCTCCACTATCCTTACCCCTCCAAAGCTGTCCCAGCTAGCATCAACATGTAATTCATAGAGTCGATTTGGGTCTGCGTAGGCCAAGGTGGGGTGTTGGTCAGGCTCCTCTTCAGTTGGTCAAAGGCCTGTTCACACTGCTCTGTCCATTATGCTTGAATTGACTCTTGGGACTTCCTGGGTCCCTTATCCTTGTGAAGCTCGCCCAAACTGTTAGACACATCCACTGCTTCCTCATTTCTCAACAGATCACTGAGGGGGTGGGTTATTTTTGCAAACCCTTTGACAAACCTTCAACAGTATGAACAGAACTCTAGAAATGATCTTAGGTCAGCCACATTTTGAGGTCTGGGCCAGGAGACAATGGCCTCAAGCTTCGAGGAGTCGGTGACAATGTGATCAAGGTATGTGACAGATACTTGGTAGAATTGGCTTTTCTCTAAGAGCAGGTTCAACCCTTCTTCATGGAATCTGGTCAAAACCTTCTCCAGTCACTCATTTTGTTCAAGGGTTTCACCAAAGACAATGGTATTGTGTAGATATACTAGCACTTCTACCAGACTCATGTCTCCCACCATCCCTCCATAAGTCGCTGGGGCCTTTCATAACCTTTGAGGCATCTAATTAAATTCATAGAAGCCCAGGGGGCAGATGAAAGCAGTTTTCTCTCTATTATCTGGACAGATGGGGATCTGGTGGTAGCCACTTCTCGGATGTAGCACACTCATCCACTTTGCCCCCAATAAGTAATGTAGGGCGTCTTCAATCTGAGGGGTAGTGTACTGATCTGGAATGGTCCTCTCAGGGACCTGTTCTTCTTCCGGACTACCACTATGAGGGAAGCATAGGGCTCTGAGATCCTTTGATGATTCTGACACTCTTTAGTTCTGCTAGATGCTCTCTGAAGTCATCTATGTCACTTAAAGGAATCCGCCAAGATCTCTCTCAGAATGGCTTATCTTCCTGTAGATGAATTCAATGTTGAGCATTCCTAGAGTCAAATTCATCCTTCGATAACAGGTGTTGCCACCTCCAAGTTGGTCTCTAGCTCTCTCTAGCCATTCTGGGGCAAGCTGTGTGTTCTTTGGGTAGAATTGATCTGTTGAAATCTCACCTTCAACCCCTTCCATTATCTCCGGCAGTACAACAGTGGTGACCAAACTCATTTGTCCCAACAACATCCAGTCTTTCAATGCCACAGGGAAGTTAGTAACATTCCAGACTCCAACCAAGATCCGCCTTCTAGACTGACACAAAACCTTTGTGGAGACCACCTCTGGAATTACCTCCACTCCGACATTCTGCTTTTTGGGGTCAGATTCGAGGATGAGGTATGGCCCAGGCTCCTCACAGTCTGTCATGCCCCTATTGGAGCCTGAATCTGCTGAGGAAAATGAGCTGGAACTGGAGCCAATGGAAGTTGAGGGAGGGGTGTCTGTGGCTTCAAAGGAATGTGGGGAAGATCAGGCTGAGGCAGGCCAGGGCCTTTCAGGATTGGGACAGGATGAACACAAGAGACAGAGCTCAGGTGATGAGCAAGGGCCACTCCTTCCTGATCCTAGAGCACAGAGAGTGGAACAACGCAGGCAGGCTCAACTACCTGGGAGGAGAGTGCCCCACCCCTCTCCACAAGACACACCTGGAGACTGAGACTTAAGGAGATGCTGTGGGGAGGGGCATTTGTTGGGAACAAATGCTGAATGCTTGGAGTTTTGTGTGCCGTTGCTGATCTTGAAAACAACTCTCTGATCTCTTGTTCTGTGTTGTGATTTCTGCTTGGAAACCCTGAAACTCTGACCCTTTGACTGGCTGACAAACTTGATTTGGTGTTCAAAGACCTTGGATTGAATTTTGGCTTCTCTTCTGAAACTGCTCAGGCAAGCTTGTATTTCCACAGACTCATTAGATTTTGGATGTATGATTCTTTCCCTGTTATCTATGTGGCCTTGAGTAAATTACTCTTCTAATCTAACTGTGTGTGAGTCAAAACCTGAAGGAGGACAGTTTGTTCCCTACACACACTTTCCCTGCCTAAAGAGTTAAAAAACTTGTGAAACTACTTGCAGCCAGAGGCTTACTTTGTTCTGTGGCTTGCCAGAAACGTGAGAGCATTTGGGGAAAAAGTGGAGCAAATAAAGGGCGGTTTGAATTGCCAGTTGACTGTTTTGCCTCTGTGCCATGCCCTGGGTCATCACTCTGTGCCATGCCCTGGGTCATCACACAGTCCAATCTGACAGATGCCCGCAGACATGCCACCTGTCATGGTTGTAGTACTCTCCCTGGATGGTCCATTTTCCGCAGTCATCCCACACCTTCTGGGGGAGCCTTTTGCTCTCACACCAAGTGTCGGTATACTATTTGAGTGCAGGATGAACGTTCCCCCACCACTGAGTCTTTGTTCCCAACTCCTGGTCCATGGACCAGTACCAGGCTGCGGCATGCCAACACCCTGGCCACACAAACAAGCGCCATCTGTGGGATGCAGTCAGCACACAAAACTGGTCTGTGAAAAACCACTCTCTCCACAGAACCGGTCCCTGGTGCCCCAAAGGTTGGGGACCTCTGTGCTAGGACAATTAGAGCAAGCAACCATCTGACCAAGTTAGTCTTTGTCAGAGTCCTTACCAGCCCTGGTTCCACCAATGATAAATGATGGTCAACAAGGTAGCTGGCTAGGCAGGAATGTTCTGACCAGTGTTTATTGATGGCAATTAACAGCAAATAACAGCAATTAATAGCAAATAAAGTCAGCACTGGGAGTGACTTGCTCCCAGTGCCTTATATATAGGCAATCCCCTTAGCTCCACCCCCCATCCAACCAGCCAGCATCCAGCGTCCATCCCTAAAACCAGCATAGCTGGCCTCCGCCTCCCCCCTCCAGCATTGTCTCCAGCAGTCCAGCATGCAGCCAGGAGCCTCAGCTGTTGGGTGGCCAGAGAGAGAGCAGTCAGCATGCAGCCAGGAGCCTCAGCTGCTCAGAGGTCAGACAGGGATTCCTCAGGCAAAGGGGAATTCCCCTTCCTTTCCCTTCCCTGAAATGGCAAGCCCACAGGGCTTGACAGGCTAGCTCCTGGGGGGGCACAGACATTGGCCAGGGTATCAAAGGTTTCAGTTTCCAATGGGGGGGAATGTTAGCTGGATACATAACCATCATATGGGAATCTCAGTTCCAATGCCCCAAATTTCCAAATTGCCCAACCTTTGTATGGGCAGGTGCTTCAGGTGCCTATCATAGAAATCCCAGTACAATGTCATTTGTGGATCTGAGTCCAAGAGGGGCCTCATGTAAGTGCCCTCCACTTATACTGGTACCAATGGGGAAGGGCTCACCAGTTGTTCAGGGATCTCAGCAGTGAGAGACATAGGATCTGGCCTGACAGTCCATTCTTGAGTGCTCCTGTGAGACTCCAAAGGCTGTTGCCAGACCCTTGACACTTTATCCTCAGCTGGCTCTTTTGTATATGAGTCCCTTGCTAAAGGAGGTGCTCTCATCCCTCCTGTCACTGAGAGGGAAGTTGATGAAACTCCACTTGTGAGAGGCAATGCCCCAGGCTGTACTTGACCACTCTTTTGGCTTGAGCTAGCTAGCATCAGCGGCCACCCAGTTGGCTCCCTAACTGGGGCCCTCTTTAGTTTCCCGACTGGACCTTGTTTCATGGTTTGGGTGGCTTTACTGAAGCATGCCTGTAATGCCTTGCACTCCCACAGTTGTAGCAGATCACCTGTCTCACCAAATTCTTAGCTGGGGTAGAAGAGTCCATCACTTCATTGGACAGTTCAGCTAAGCCTCCCTTCATAGGCGAACACCCCTTGTCATCCACAAGGCCATCGTCTCTGTTAAATGGGATATTTGTACTTCAATAGCGGTGAGTCGGGCATCATTGCCCACAGTTCTCCTCATTCCCACACTTTGGGCTCATTCTTGAGGCGATAATTTTTTAAGTTATCAGGCTTATTACAATTTCTATAACTATTTGATTCCTGAGAATTCTGGAGTTGAAGTCCACAGGTCATAGCCTGAGAGGGGACCACCAAAAAAGGCCTTCTGTAACATGCCCAGAAAAAAGAGAGAAAATGGTGGCTCATCAGGGTGGCAGTGGAACCTCATAAGGGAAGATTATAAGGACCTGCCTCCCTTTTCCTAACAAGAAAGCAGAACTCTTGAAACAGGCATCATTTGAACAGGAACTTTTATTGGTAGGTACAGACAGCAGGAAAGCTAGGCAGGATCTGAAAGTTTCCCACCCATATCAATAGGTTAAAGGAGCAATCGAAACCCCACCCCAACTGTCCATCTGGTTGGTTCAAACAGGCCAATCCATAGGTGTCACTTCACTGTGGGAACGAACCAATAAGTCGCCTCTTCTCAAGGTTGTCAGATTTCAACAGCTTCCTCCCTCCACCTGGAGATAAGGCAGATGGCCTGGAGGCACATTCCATTCACACCCCAAAACAGATACATCAAAGCGTATAGAGCAAAGCAGAGGAAGTATCTCCCCCAGTACTGCAAGGGTCCCTGTGACTGCCCCCCCCCGGACAATGGCAGAACCCAAAAAGGACAGTATATGATATATAGGGTTCTGACATGCCCTAGAAAAAGGAGAGATCCACCTGAAAAAGAGAAAACAACAACAAGAAAAAAGTGAAATGCCAGGATTAGTCAGGTTTATCAGAGAAACTGGCCTGAAACTATTTTTAACAGTCTAGAGGCTCTAACATGCTTCTTATGTACCCATTCATTTTGGGAGGCTGGGAGATCTTTCCAGGCTACCAGGTATTGGGTGGAGCCATGATACTTCCTGGAATCTAGAATTTCCTTAATTTCTAAATGTTGTTGGCCCTCTACCATAATGGGTTGAGGAGGTGAGCTTTGGCTGGTCTTAAGGATGGATATGACTCCTGTTTTGGTAAACTACAATGAAATACTGGGTGAACCTGTCTTAGTGTTTTAGGGAGTTCCAATTCCACTGTTACCAGGCTAATGATGCATCTTATGGGAAACGGTCCCACAAAATTGGGGTCTAGTTTCTTTGATGGTTGTGTGGACCTTAGGAACTTGGTGGAGAAGTACACCTTTCCCCTCACTTGAAATGGTTTTGGTTCCATTCCTTTTTTGTCTGCTTGTGCTTTGTAAGCCTCCCTAGCCTCATCTAGAGCTTTTCTAACCACTGGCCAAGTGTTCTGTAGTTGTTTGATCCAGGGAAGGGATCATGGATTTGTTGACTGGTAGCTCAGGCATTGGGTTGAAACTCTGTCCTGTCATGACTTGGAATGGAGTATAGCCAGTGCTGGAATGTGCCGTGTTGTTGTAAGCCACCTCTGCGAAAGGCAGTAGTTCAGTCCATTTGTCCTGTTGATAATTTATAAAACACTTCAGGTATTGTTCTAGAACTGAGTCCGACCATTCTGTCCCCCCATTCGCTTGCAGATGATGACTAGATGACCTAGATTGGTACCTAATAGATCAAAATATGCTCTCCAAAACTCTGAAGTGAACTGGACCCCCCCAATCCAAAATTATGCGCTGTGGGGCACCATGCAGCTGGTAGATGTGTTGCATGAATAACTTAGCCAAGGCCTTGGCTGTTGGGATTTTTTGGCAGGGAATATAATGGACTTGTTTGGAGAATAAGTCTGTCACGACCCAAATGACAGTGTTCCCCGCATTCTCCGGCAGCTCCACTATAAAATCCATAGAAATCTCTCTCCAGGGTGCTGAAGGACTCACAACTGCCTGTAACAGACCTGGTGTTTTCCCCTGCCTGCGCTTTTCTGCTGTGCAGACAGGGCAGCTATCTACATAGCTTTCAATGTCCTCTTTAATGGAGGGCCACTAGAACTCGTTTGATTAGGTGGAGGGTCTTTACAAATCCAAAGTGCCCAACCACCTTTGAGTTATGGCAAAGCTGCATGAATTTTACTCTTTGGGTTTTCGGCACATACAGTTTCATCCCACCCAGGGTAGTCCATCTTTCATTGAGCAAAGGTTCTTGTGATTCAGGAACCAGTCGTCTTTTTCTAATGCTTCTCTGAACTCTGCTCCCACTGTACTGTCTAAGGTGGTTGGCTTCTTTGCCTGTGCCCTCATGGTGACTGGGACCGCTAGCTGTTTGGGGATCATGAAGGGCTTATCCACTTTGGTGCTGTTATACTGTGGCATCCTCGCTAAAGCATCGGCTAGAAAGTTTTTTCTCCCAGGGATATATTTGATAGTAAAATCAAATTAGTGGAAATGTTGGGACCACTGGGCTTGCTTGGGAGATAGTTTCCTTGGGGTCTTAGGGCTTCAAGGTTTTTGTGGTCACACCATACTTGAAAGGGGATTTTGCTGCCTTCTAAAAAATGTCTCCAAGTTAAGAGAGCCCAGTGCACAGCATATGCTTCCTTTTCCCAAACTGCTCCTCTCTGCTCAGTCTTGGTAAACTTCCTGAAAGTGTAAGCACAGGGTTACAACTGGCCCTCTTGATTCTCTTGGAGCAGTACTGCTCCCACTGCTATGTTGCTGGCATCAGCCTGTATAAAAGTTTTTCTGGGTCCGGGTGCTTAAGCACAGGTTCAGCTGAAAAAAGCCTTTTTAGTTTTTCAAAAGCTGCCTGATACTCCATAGTCCATTTCAAAAGTTGGCTGCGCTTTGGTTTACTCTCCCCCCTCATTTTCAGTAAGTTAGTAATGGGGAGAGTGATCTATGCGAAAGAGGGAATGAACTGCCAGTAAAAATTTGCAAACCCCAGGAAGCTTTGCAATTGCCTTCTTGTGCGTGGTGGTGCTCACTCTAACACAACCTGCACTTTCTCTGGATCCATTTCTATCCCCTGGTGGCAGATACGATATCCTAAATAGTCAATCTTTTCCTTGTGAAGTTCGCACTTCAAGAGTTTAGCATAGAGGCGGGACGAGTGGAGCTTGTTCAGGACAGCTTGGACTAGCCAGGCATGCTTCTCCTTTGTCTCAGTGAATATTACAATGTCAGCCAAATACACCAAAAACCCCTTATACAGGTGCTCATGGAGGACCTCATTGATCAGCTGCATGAGTATGGCTGGCGCCCCTTGCAGTCCAAAGGGAAGTACTCGGACCTGGAAACACCCTAGGGGGCAGTTAAATGCTATTTTCCACTCATCTCCTTCTTTAATCCTAACCCTGTAATAAGTTTCTCTCAAGTCCAACTTGCAGAAAATTTTCTCCTTAGAAAGGTGGGCCAACATGTCCTTCATCAGTGGCAAGGGATAAACATTGTTTTTGCACACTGTGTTCAAAGACCTATAATCCACACACAGGCAAAGTGACCTAACTTTCTTTTTGTGAAACAGCACAGGGGCAGCCATTTTTGGCCTCTCAGGTTGGATAAAACCCTGTGCCAAATTCTTTTCAATGAACTTCTGCAACTCCTTGAGTTCCCTGGGAGTCATTGAATAGAGTTTGGGCATAAGCAATTTAGGTCCCGGGAAAATCTCAATGGTGCAGTCAGTCAGTCAATGGGGGGGGCAATTCATCGGACCACTCTTCGCTGAAAACCTCAGCCAGGTCGATATTCTTTAGGTATGCCTTCCAGTCTCTGTTCACTGGCAGCTGCCATTACCTATGATTTTTTTCTCCTTTTGGCTTTAGGCTCTCTGCCCTGCATGGTTGCCTTCCCTTTTGGAAACCTTAGTTCTCCCATCCCCCAATTCACTCTCGGGTTCCAGAACTTTAGCCATGCCATTCCCAAAATCAGGGGCCACTCCATGCCAGGGGCTATAATAAAAGTCAAAGTCTCTGTATGATCCCCCATCATAAGTTCAACTGGTTTTGTGGTAAGAGTGGCTGGAACTCCCCCTGCAATGGACTCATCTAGCTGGTCAAAGGAGATTGGTTTCTTCAGCCTCCTCACTGGAATTCCCAAATTCCCCATCAGGGTTGGGCTGATTAAGCACCGGGTACAGCCTGAGCCTTCAGGGTTACTTTCTCCTCCATCCCTGGGCTGAACAGTTCTATGAGGGGTGAGGGGCATGATGGGTCCACTTAACAGGGGCTCGTCATCGGAATCACTGCCGGCAGTCTCCGGCGGCTTCCCTGGTGGGGCCAGAGTTCTCCCTGATTTTCGGAGGGTTGGACCTTGACGCCTTTCATGGCAGTTTCCCAGGGATGCTGCAGGGTCTTTCTGGCCTTCCCTCCCCCAGACCGGTCCGGTTTGTGCACTGGAGTCATCGAGTGACATTCAGCAGCCCGATGGCCCTCTTTAACACACTTGAAACATGCAGTTGAGTACGGAACTGAGGTTGGGGTCTTAATTGCTTCTCTCTTCCCCTTTGGTGGAGGCAGCACCTTCAGGTTCAACCACCCCATTGTTTACTATGGGCCAGGTCGATCTCTGTTTCTTCAGTCATGACACACCAGGCATGGAGGCGGGCTGGATTTCCCCAAGCAATGCATGCTTGGTAGAGTCATTATCCAGGCCGTCCTTGAAATAGCCCCTCAGGATTTCCTCTGGCCAGTTGAGGCAGCTGGCCAGGTCTTGGAACTCCTCAGTATATATCCACCACTGGTCATCGACCGTGCCTCATGGTTTTAATGTGTTCTCTCGCTTTCCGGTCTGCTAAGGGGTCCTCAAATTTCATCTCAGGGCTGCCATAAACTGAGGTGCATTGGCGTTATGCAGGGTCACCATCCACCAGGCACTGCGCCTTCCAGGGTCATGGTCACCAATCTGACCAGTCCGCTGTTGCTAGGGATGTCTCACCCATACTTGTGCATGTAGCTCAGGACTTGGGCCAAGAAGAACCCCAACTGCTGTGGCGACCCATGCTATTTCACTCCCAGAGCTGGGATTTTCTGATTGGACCTTCAAGCCCTCCTCCTCCTGGCCTGATGTCCATCTCCCCCAGCTGGGGTGGCTCGGGCTGCTTTGACCATCGCCCCCGCAGCTTCCGAAGCACTGGTGGAAGGGCCAGGGTTGACGAGTTCACACTCCCAGACTTCTTCTGCCTCGTCCAGTCTCATTGGTACTGAACCTTGAGGTTTTTGAAAGCTTCCACTATCAAGTTGATGTCCTGCTTAAGAAAGTGATCAGATCGGGTTGCCCTTTCACCCTCTTCCTCGCTGAGGTTGAATGATCTCTCCACCTCACACTTCCACCCGGGTTGGTGGCTGCCTCAGTGGAGGGTCACCTTCATGGCTTTCACTTCCCAATCATCTTTCTTTCCCACTTGATCAACCATCTTGATTTCTCTCGGGTCTCTGCCTCGTCGGATGAGCCGGCAGAGTCTGAGCTGCTGTTGCTTAGGCAAGCTTTTGTGGGGGCCTCCACCCAGCTCTCGCTTTCTCCTTTCTGACTGCCGTATTTAGACATTATCTTGCACGGTCCTTGCAGTAGGAAGTTCTCCGTGTTGACCACTTTGCAAATCCTGCCAATGTAAGGACCTGCCTCCCTTCTCCTACCAAGAAAGCAGAACTCTTGAAACAGGCATCTTTCAATGGGAACTTTTATTGGCAGGTACAGACAGCAGAAAAGCTAGGCAGGATCGCCTGCCCGAATCACTAGGTTAAAGGAGCAATCGAAACCTCACCCAATTGTCCATCTGGTCTGTTCAAACAGGTCAATCCATAGATGTCACTTTGCTGTGGAATTAATCAATAAGGCGCCACTTCTCAAGGTTGTCAGGTCTTCACAGCTTCCTCTCTCCGCTTGGAGATAAGGCAGGTGGCCTGGAGGTAAATTCCAATCACACTCTGAAACAGATACATCAAAGCGGATACAGCAAAGCAGAGGAAGTATCTTTCCTCCAGTACTGCAAGGGTCCATGTGACTCCCCCTCCCTCCCAGGAGAATGGCAGAACCTGAAAAGGACAGTATATGATATCTAGGGTTCTGACAAATATGTTGTTTTAGGTTTTCCCTTTCGTAGCCATAGAAAGAAATAATTCTTGATTATTGTAAATTGTCAAGAAGTTAGAAGAGTATTTTTCCCTGGGGACTGTGCAAAGAGAAACACAGAAGCCTATAAAAATATTAAGGAGATGTACATCTTTCTTTCAAAGCCATCTATGATTCTATGGTGGTAGTAACTAATGAGAACCAACCAAGCTGAAGTCTCTGGTTTTATTTAAAATTTACTTAATAATCTACTTTTTTAATTGGATTGCTGTATACCATCCAGAGTCATCTTTCATGAGATGGACAGCCATATAAATTTGGTAAATAAATAAATAATATCTATTTGAATTCTTGAAACTCCACTTCTTTTATTTAGTAATTTACAAGTTTACATTTTTATGATTAGGGAAGACAGCCTTTTTTTTCTGCCCAAGATGGCGACGGCCGCAACTTAAGCTTCAGGCGCTCTTTGAGGGCCCCAAAGGAATTTGCTCTGGGAAGCCCTAGGTATGTTGAGGCGATTCTGGGGGTGGGGGATCTAAAAACAGCTGCTACACGCTGTTTTTGGTGGCGCTGAGCCCCCCCCCTTCGAATTAGCGGCGTTTTAACATCTGCCATCTGCCGACCTGCCGGCCTCATGATGGCGCCGAGCGCAGCTATACCGTGAATCCTGGACGTCTGCCTTGCTTCTTTTCACCTGCTTCTGGCTGAGCTGATTTCATGCTGTTGCTGGCCGAGGCGACTTTGGGATTGGGGTTTTTTTTTCAAAACAGCTGCTGGGCGCTGCTTTTCGTGGCGCTGAGCCCCCCCCTCCGGAATAGCGGCTTGTTGATTCAATCGAACGGCGCTGAGAACTGAGAACTGCCTGCCGAACTGCTAAGCTCTATTATGGCGCCGAGCGCTGCTTCGCTGTGAAGCTCGGGACGTCTGCCTGTTTTTATCTGCTTGCGGGCTGAGGCGACTTTAGGGATTGGGGGATCTTTGAAACGGCTCCTGGACGCTACTTTTCGTGACGCTGAGCCTTCCCCCCCCCGAGCTAGCGGCCTGTTGATCTGAATGAGCAGTGCTGACAATCCCTGCCGACCTGCTGAGCTCTGTTATGGCGTCAATCACCGCTACAGCGCCGTGAAGCCCAGGACGCCTCACCTGCCTTCTTTCCTCTGCCTGTTCGCCGTGGATACCCTCTGCTTGTCGGAGGGGCAGCGGCGACGACCCCACCGGATGGAGATCCTTTTACGACCATCTGCTGGCTGACACCGTTCTTTGGTGGCGAGGAGCCTCCTTTTTCTCCCGGATGGTGGTTGCAGATTGTGGGCCTGGTTATCGGCCTCGGCGGACATGTTAGTGAATTCCAGGACTCAACATAACTGCTGGGATCACTTCTCTCCGCCGTTGAAGGATGGCTTGGACTGGTGGATGGACATTGGGGAGAGAATGTTTTGTTCTCCCCCCCCCAGACTGGCGGTGCGGGCTGGCGTTGTGAGGATTGACAGAGGCCTGGCCTGCCTGTTCCTTACTTCTTTTGTTGACAGGCAGGCATTACGGCTAGCTCCATACCTGGGAATTAAGATCTCCCTATGGATAATCCAGTGTGGACGGGACCGAACTGTGGTGGGAGGACGGTTTTGGACTGGTCAGCGACCACCTCACTGGTGTGGGAGACCAGTTGGGGTGGGCCTGGCTTAGGACTCCCCTTTTCTCTCTCTGCTCCAGTTAGACTCCTCAGCCGGAGTGAGAGGACGGCTGAGGTTGTCCCTTGGAATTCCATCTCAGGTGAGAGCTGAGATGGCTTTGCAGATTGAGAGATATGCCCACTGGACCTGTTCTTTTTCCATCTTTGTACCATCAACGAACAATCCTTGGCCATATTTACAACATCGGCCCCAAGAGACTACTTGAGTGCTATATGATCCATCGTTATTCCGAAGCGGACTTGTATGCCCTTAGGGCGGTTCCTGCCTCATGGGCGCGACCTGTCGCCTGTTTTCATACTCCCCTTAATGACGGGCCCAAGCTTTGGGACTCCGAGAGGTGGTTGGGCTTGGATAGGGGCCTCGAGTTAAGACGCGCTAAGAGGCCCCTGATCAGATTTTTAGCCGGTTATTTTAAGAGGTTAGGGAGGGGGAGGGGGGGGTGGGGAGGGAATCTGTAACCGGCACTCAGTCTGGTCCTGTTAGAGGTCCTGGTGGGACGGGGTTGGGGGAGGTGGCTGCTGGCGCTGGGAATGTGGGGGTGGGGCATCGAATCCCCACGGCGATAGGGTATGGCAGCAGGTGTTTGCGCGGAGGGTCATATCAACATCTGGGATCGCGCCCCCGCTATCTTCGAGCGGTGGCGCGCTCCGACCCCCCGGTTAGCACCCTCTTACCCGGGGATGAGGGTGATCAGGCCCCTGAGCTCAGGCTGGTCTATTTTAACGCTAGATCCGTAGTTAATAAAGCTCCCCTCATCCGTGATCGGATCGAGGAGGAATGTGCGGATCTAGCGTGCATCACGGAAACTTGGCTGGGCTCGGAGGGAGGGGTGCCTCTCACCGAGTTATGCCCGCCGGGTTTCCGGGTGCTGCACCAGCCACGGGCTCAGGGCAGGGGTGGTGGGGTGGCAGTGGTTATTCGGGAGACATTGTGTCCCCGGGAGGCCACCATTGTCCAGATGGCCGGGAGTGAAACCCTCCTCTTGAGGTGTGGTCCTCGGGTTCAGTTGGGCTTGTTGCTTACATACCTGGCGCCCAGCTGTGTGGCAACAGCCCTGCCCGAGCTGCTCGACACCCTCGCAGGGTTGGCGGTGGAGTTCCCCAGGCTTGTAGTCCTGGGTGACTTCAACCTGCCATCACTGGGAGGGTCGTCGGAGTTAGCTCGGGAGTTCATGGCTTCCATGACAGCCATGGGCCTGACCCAGGTTATTGAGGGCCCGACTCATGAGGGGGGTCACACTCTCGACCTGGTGTTCCTGTCTGGACAGTGGTTGGATGATCTGGGAGGGGGTTCTCCGTCCATCACCCCTCTGTCATGGTCAGATCATTACCTCCTGAGGCTGGTTTTCTGTCATGCCATCCCCCGCCGCTGGGCGGCGGAGCCGACCAGGTGGTTCCGCCCCAGGCGCCTAATGGACCCAGATCGGTTCCAGAGGGCGCTTGGGCCTATACCTATCACCCTTACCCACAGCCCAGTCGATGCCCTGGTGGAGGCCTGGGAAACGGCAGCCACCAGGGCACTCGACTGCGTTGTACCCATGCGACCTCTGACCCGACGCAGATCCCGTTGGGCCCCATGGTTCTCTGTGGAGCTCCGGGAGATGAAGCGGAGGAGACGAGGTCTAGAGAGCGGTTGGAGATCCAGCCGATCCGAATCCGACCGATTGCAGTTAAGAACCTTTATAAGGTCTTATCTTGCGGCGATAAGGACGGCGAAGTCTAACTACTTTGCCGCTCTTATCGCGTCCGCAGATAATCGCCCGGCCGCCCTGTTTAGGGTGACTCGCTCCCTCCTTAATCAGGAGGTGAGAGAGGATCCCTTGCAGGGACGAGCCGAGGAGTTTAGTCATCATCTGGCGGACAAAATCGCTCGGATCCGGACCAGCTTGGACTCTGACTGGGCAGAGTCTAATGTGGAGGAATCAGGCGGTCTTGAGCACGTTATCTGGAATGAGTTCGACCCTGTTTCCCCTGATGATGTGGACAGGATCATGGGGAGACTGAGCACCACCACCTGTTTGTTGGATCCGTGCCCCTCCTGGCTAGCTTATGCGGCTCGGGAAGGTACACGAGGCTGGTTCCATGCAGTAATAACTGCTTCCTTGAAGGAGGGCGTCTTTCCTGCCGCCTTGAAGGAGGCGGTGGTGAGACCCCTTCTCAAGAAGCCTGCTTTGGACCCGGCTGTTTTAAACAACTACTGTCCAGTCTCCAACCTTCGCTTTCTGGCGAAGGTTGTTGAGAGCGTGGTGGCGCATCAGCTCCCTCTGTTCCTGGAGGAAACTGATTATCTGGACCCGTACCAATCAGGCTTCAGGCCCGGACACAGCACGGAGACGGCATTGGTCGCGCTGGTGAATGATCTCTGGAGGGCTAGGGACAGGGGTTGCTCCTCTGTCCTGGTCCTATTAGATCTCTCAGCGGCGTTCGATACCATCGACCATGGTATCCTACTGCGGCGTCTCAGGGGGCTGGGAGTGGGAGGCACCGTTCTGCGGTGGTTCTCCTCCTACCTCCAGGGCCGCTCGCAGTCGGTGTTGACAGGAGGGCAGAGATCCGCCCCGAGGTCTCTCATTTGTGGAGTTCCTCAGGGGTCGGTTCTCTCGCCTCTCCTGTTCAACATCTATATGAAGCCGCTGGGCTAGATCATTCGTGGTTTTGGGGTGGGGTATCATCAGTACGCTGATGATACCCAACTTTTTCTTTCCACCCCGAACCAACCCAGTGATGCCCTCTCCGTGATGTCCCGGTTGCCTGGAGGCGGTTCAGGTCTGGATGGGGAGAAACAGGCTCCGTCTCAATCCCGCCAAGACTGAGTGGCTGTGCATATCGGCATGTCGGGTTAACCAAGTTATTCCATCCTTAATGATGGGGGGTGAGGTGTTACCCCCCGTCGATAGGGCTCGCACCTTGGGCGTCCTCCTGGATTCACGGCTCAATTTTGAAGACCATATTGGAGCCGTGACCAGGGGGGCTTTTGCTCAGGTTTGCCTGGTGCGCCAGTTGCGTCCCTATCTGGACCGAGACGCCCTACGCACAGTTACTCACGCGCTTGTGACCTCCCGTTTGGACTACTGTAACGCTCTCTACATGGGGCTGCCCTTGAAGACCACTCGGAGGCTTCAACTGGTGCAGAATGCGGCTGCGCGAGTTGTAATGGGGGTTGCCCGATACTCCCATGTAACACCTCTACTCCGTGACCTGCATTGGCTTCCGGTTGCCCTCCGGGTGAAATTCAAGGTGCTGGTTATCACCTATAAAGCCCTACATGGCCTGGGTCCGGGATATCTAAGGGAACACCTGCTGCCGGCATCAAACGCCCTTCGCCCAGTGCGCTCCCACAGGGAGGGTCTGCTCAGGGTCCCGCCGGTAAGAGATTGCCGGCGGGTGACACCCAGGGATAGGGCCTTCTCGGTGGGAGCGCCTGCCCTCTGGAACCAGCTGCCGGTGGAGCTGAGAACTGCCCCCGACCTCCGATCATTCTGCCGGGGCCTGAAGACCTGGCTCTTCGAGCTCTCGGGCCCAGACTGAGGAGAAATTTTTAATTTGGGGTTCTTTTTAACTGACTACAGGGTCAATTTAATATTTTTAATTTGGTTCTTAATTTTTGTATTTTGGATTTTTAATTCCCTGTAAACCGCCCTGAGTCCTCAGGGAATAGGGCGGTATATAAATATAACTAAATAAATAAATAAATAAAAATAAATTAACTTCTCAACTAACTCTATTTTTCCTTTTGATTGCTTAATAGCATTTTTTTCAAATTTAGAAAGACAAGCAGACTTATTTATTTATTAAACCTATTAATATAAGTGCCTATCTCAAAATCAGCAACTCTGGAAGGCATACAACAGAGATACAACAGTTAATAAATACATTAAAAATATAAAAAACTAAAGAATATATTCCTTTTAAGAGGAATATGGGCAATTATAAATTATATTTGGTTAATACAGCAAGAATTTCTGAGTAAAGACAGCACTTTGATTTTATTTTACTATTACTATTTTTTTGAAATGACCACACTTAATAAAACTACCAATAATAATTTTATCAATCTGCAAACAATTGATTTTGATCTGTATACTTCCTACCAGGTTCCATTCTAAGTGTTTGTATTTTTAGACTTTTCTAATTTTTATGGAATTTATATTTTCTGTAACCACATGAGGGGGCTCCAACATAAGGAATGTCTAATCAAGCTTTTCAAATTTAAAACAAATATTAAGACATTTAGACTGAAGAATTATTTGGAATTGTAGTATAAAGAATGATAGAATATTATGAGTTTAATATATATTATTAAGATGTAGCTTTAATATCTGTTTTTCTTTTAAAGGGCTTCTATATGTTTTTTAAATCTTATATTGTATTATCTGGACATTTTATATTATGATATCTAGTTACCATTGGCTTTCTTCTCACCTAATATCTTTTAGTTATATGCTTTTTTCTGGTCCTGTTCAATAAGAGGAAATTTTGAGTGTAAATTCATTTTTAATCTATCAAAAATAAATGGAAAATGACAAACATTTTAATTATACGGAGAAACAAGACAAATCTGAAGAGACCTTCCCTAAAATAACCTAAAATAACAGAAGAAGCAGTTGATAGTGATAAATTGGAGGGAAGTTACTGCAATCAACTGATTATTTATCACAAGTTAAAGACCTTATCACAGGTGAACTGTATTCAATGGAAAATAATATCAACAAATTAATTGGACAGAAACTTTAAGGTTTGGAAGTTAGGTCTGGTTCTTTAAAGCTAAATTTAATGACAAATATGACAGATTAAGTTGCATTAGAACATCAGGAAAAAGAAATTAAAGATTTGTAGACAAGATACTAGTAATTGTTCAATTCAAAGAATCCAAAAGATATACAGTAGCTAAAGAAGTTGGAAGCTAACTTAAAAATAGCTGAAACAGAACTTCATATAAATAAGTTGAAATTCAGGGATATGCCTGAACATTTTGGGGAAAAAATATTCAGAAACAGAAATGGAAAAGTTACTTAAAACAATTTTTCATTTGGATATAGACGAGACTTTGGAAATTCAAGAAATCTATACAACAAATTCATAGAAAACACAAAGAAGAAAATTGCTTTGAAATAATAGAAAATACTTGTAGCTTGGGTTTTAGATTTTGGCTGTGGCTTGTTTTCCAAGTTTGTTTTAATATAATTTCTGAATGTTTTGTTACCAAACTAGATAACATCAGCAGCAGGATTTTCTTGTCCTATTCTTCTTAGCTGATAAATGTCTTGTGTGCCAGTCTGGTCAGTTGGTCCTGTGGTTGTTCGTTTGGAGCTATATTTTAATTCTGAGCAGCTGATTGTTTCTCTTGTTCATTGGCACTTTGAATGGTCTGGTTTCTTGCACATTGATATGTTGAATCTAGATCAATATGCCTGTTTATTGCTCCTTTGGTGGAACAGCAGGCCTCAATAAACTTATGTGCGTGGCGGATGCTGACATGCCCAATAACCTTTGTTCCTTCCCAAAAGAATTGGTGTTGTTTACGATCAATGTGGTTTGAGATCAGGGATTTTTGGTCATGCTGTTTAACTGCTAGTTGATGTTCACGAATCTTTGTTTTCAATTGCCTTCCTGTTCGTACCACATAGAATTGGTTACAATTGTTGCAATTGATCTTGTATACTATGTTGCTGTTGTCTTCCTTCTTTATTTTGTCTTTGACTTTAGATAGCTCTTTTCTGAATGTAAATGTGGGTTTGTGAGCTATTGTTCATTATTCCTAGGGGTTGCAGTGTTCTAGCAGTCATTTTGGGTGTTCCTCTCGCCTCTCCTGTTCAACATCTATATGAAACCGCTGGGTGAGATCATTCGTGGTTTTGGAGTTGGGTATCATCAGTATGCTGATGATACCCAGCTTTTCCTTTCGACCCCAAACCACCCCAGTGATGCCCTCACCGTGATGTCCCGTTGCCTGGAGGCGGTTCGGGTCTGGATGGGGAGGAACAGACTTCAACTCAACCCCGACAAGACCGAGTGGCTTTGCATACCTTCATCCAGGGTTTATTCGGACATTCCACCTCTCGCTATGGGGGGCGAATTATTACCCCCCGTAGATAGGGCTCGCAACTTGGGAGTCCTCCTAGATTCACGGCTCACCCTGGAAGACCACATAGGAGCTGTGACTAGGGGGGCTTTCGCCCAGGTTCGCCTGGTGCACCAGTTGCGGCCCTATCTAAGCCGGGATGATCTATGCACGGTCACTCATGCGCTCGTGACCTCTCAACTAGACTACTGCAATGCTCTCTACATGGGGCTGCCCTTGAGGACCACCCGGAAGCTCCTACTGGTACAGAATGCAGCCGCGAGAGTTGTGTTGGGAGTCTCCCGATACTCCCACGTTACACCTCTGCTCCGCGAGCTGCATTGGTTACCGGTTGCCTTCCGGGTGAGATTCAAGATACTAGTAATGGTATTCAAAGCCCTACATGGCAGGGGCCCGGAGTACCTGAGGGAACACCTGCTGCCGGCATCGACTTCCCTCCGCCCTGTGCGTTCCCACAGAGAGGGCCTCCTCAGGGTGCCACCAGTCAGAGAATGTCGACTGGTGGCCCCCAGGGGGAGGGCCTTCTCTGTGGGCGCCCCGGAGCTATGGAATCAGCTACCGGTTGAGCTCCGGACGGCGCCCGACCTTCGCTCCTTTCGCCGCGAGCTAAAAACATACTTTTTTGAACAAGCTGGCCTGGCCTGATGAAGGGATTGGGGGGGGGGTTGTTATGGTTATTTTATTGAGTTTTAAAGATGTATTTTAGTATGTGGGCATTTATTTAATCTTGTTTTAACTTTTGTAATCTGTATTTTTATTCTTGCCCTGTTCACCGCCCTGAGTCCTTCGGGAGAAGGGCGGTATAGAAATAGTATTAAATAAATAAATAAATAAATATGGCAGGACTTGTGGTTGGCTGTGTATTTTGTCGGGGTTTGGATGATAAGCATCATATTATGAAATTTTTGGGATAGCCTTTGCAGAGGAAAACATCAAAAAGGTGTTTCTCTTCTGCTTTTCTTAATAATTCGATGCTGCAGTGTGTTTTAGCTCTTTTGAAAAAGATCTGGATGCAGCTCCTCTTGTATGCAGCGGGGTGGTTGCTTGCGAAATTTAGAATTTGGTCTCTGTGTGTGGATTTTCGGTATACACAGGTTGTTAATTCGCCATTGTCTTGTCTCCTTATGTCAATATCTAGGAAGGGGAATCATTGCTCTTTTTCTTCCTCATGTATAAAACTGATCCCAGTGAATACGGTGTTTGAGTAGATGGTGTGTCTCTTCTAGTCTGGTACATCTGATGATGGTAAAAGTGTTGTTGTCCACGTAACATACCCAAAATGTTGGCTGGATGGTTGGCAGGACTGTGCGTTAAAGTTTCTGCATTACTGCTTCTGCTATTAGACCAGATATAGCTGATCCCATAGGTGTAGATAGATTTTGCCATTGAATTTAAAGTGTGTTATGAGGCATAGCTCCAGAGGTTTCATGGTAGCATCAGTGGAGATGGAGTGTTCTTTAGGAGTCTTTTCATTATGGCTTTGATTTTCTGTGAGTAGATCATAGATGATTTGTTTGGCCAGGTCAATGTTGATAGATGTGAATAATGCGGTGACATCAAATGAGTCCATTATTTCTTCTTTATTTTGACGTTTTTAATTGATTGGAGGAATTGTTCAGGTGAGTTTATAGAATAAGCCGAATTGTTGACGAGATGGTGAAGTCTTTTTCTTAGAGTTTTCACCAATTTGTAGGTTGGTGGTCTGGGTAACGCCACTATGGAGCTGAGAAGAATTTTATTTTTGTATATTTTGGGAAATCCATAAAAGAAGACACAGCCAAGAATCTGTGCCTAAATATCCTAACTCTAGAGAAAGAAGTCACATTTCCTTAAAATGGAGCATTACTCCTTTCTGTTTAGAATGAGGTGCAAAATTAATTTTCCCAAGGAGCACATGAGAAACTGGGGCTGTTATGGACAGCCGAACCAATAGGCTTCCTGTTGCCCTTTGCAGAGATATTGTTGGCCCTGTCATGGTTGGCATTGAGCTCCTTTTGGTGACTTTGGCCACCAGTACCAACATGTTGAGGGAGGAGGGAGTGTTGAGCTTCACCTCACCTCACTTCAGACCAGCCTGGCCTACCCACCATTATACTCCCACTCACTCACTATCTTTGGGATGCGCTCCACCCACTTGTGCTTTGACTGTGGAGGTAGTGGGTGGCCATGCCCACATCCCCTCATGCTATGACTGCTGCCACCTCCTCAGGCTCCTCCAGATGAGGGGTGAGCACCATGCAGGTGCAGAAAAGCTCTTTTTCTCCTTGTCCTCTCATGGCTGCCAGCCAACTGAAGGAGCTCATAGTGACTACACAGAGCTTTTTCTCCTGCCCCTTTTGGTGCACTTATTTGCATTTGATTTCTAATTTCCAACTGACCTCATGAGGGCTACAGAAGAATAGCCAAAGGGCCAGATGAGGCCCAGGAGGGTATAAAATGCCAAGGTCTAGTCTAGAATGGCAAAGCTTTTGTATATTTTATTGATAATGCCAACAGAATGTTTAAGTCATTGGCTCTGAGAGAGTAAGGAATAAAGTCCAACATTTGAACCAAGCAACTGCTATTTCTTCATAAATTAATATGATATCTGAGATCATGGATCAAATTAAAATATTCTCAACCAATATTAATGTCTTGAAGAGCCCATTTAAAAGAGAAAAAAATTGAAACTGAAAAAGGAAAATGCACATATTATATATCTCCAGGAGACACAATTAACAAAGCTAGCATAAGCCTGTTAGAATGTTAAAAGCTCAACTAAAATTTTGCAGCTGTGAAAAATGTAATATATATGACAAATGAACTATGGAATTTAGAAAAACAAATCAAAAAGGAAGAGGGGATATCTATAAGACTACTTTTTTCAGACTGGATTTGGGAAAATAACCATTGGTTAAATTTATGCTACAAATGACAACAAAATAAAGTTCTATAAAAGATTTTTCAATCACTTCTTGAAATTGCAGAGTAAGATATTCTGATTCTTGTAAATATGGTTTCTCCATTAAATATGGACAAATTTCCTTTATCTAAAAGGAATAATCAGCTTCCAGAATTTAAGTATCTTAGACTATATATCCAGACCATCTATTTTCATAGTGTGGAGAGAAAATAATCTGCAGAGAAAGGAGATGTGTGTGTATGTGCATGCGCACACACACATGCACACACAGAAACACACACACACACATACATATACGTACAGTATATTATTCTTCAGTTGATAAAACTTACTTGAAAGTAGATATGTGCTGTTAACTGTTTAGAGACATAGAAATTGCAGCTTCTACATATGCAGAACATAACAACATAATTCTAAGATTAATGAAAAGAACCTTTAGATTGAAGATATGGAGACTGAATGAGCTTTTACTATTACAAAGGGACATAAAATTGAACTGCCAGAGGAATTAATAAGTTTTCTTAAGTTAATTTAATACATTTTTCTTTATTTTCAGTATGGAATGCTATCAAAGCATTTATGAGATGATTTTATCTAGAAAGCTATGCAAAAGCAATAAGATATACTGATTTTAGTACTGGGGTGGGGTTGCAAATCCCCACGACGATTGGGAATGGCAGCAGGTGTCTGCACGAAGGGCCATATCAACATCCGGGACCGCGCCCCCGCTGTATTCAAGTGGTGGCGTGCTCCGACCCTCCAGTTGGCACCCTTTTGTCCGGGGATGAGGGGGATCAGGCTCCTGAGCTCAGGCTAGTGTATTTTAATGCCAGATCCATTGTTAACAAAGCTCTCCTCGTCCGGGACTTGATCGAGGAGGAACACGCGGATCTGGCATGCATTACGGAAACCTGGCTGGGCTCAGAGGGAGGGGTCCCTCTGACTGAGTTATGCCCTCCAGGTTTCTGTGTGCTACACCGGCCATGGGCTCAGGGTAGGGGCGGTGGGGTGGCGGTGGTTATACGGGAGACCCTATGTCCACGGGAGACCACCGTTGTGCAGATAGGGAGGAGTTAGTCCCTCCTCCTGAGGTGTGGCCCTCGGGCTCAGTTGGGCCTCTTGCTAACATACCTGGTGCCCAGCTGTGTGGCAACAGCCCTGCCCGGGCTGCTTGACACCCTCTCAGGATTGTCGGTGGAGTTTCCCAGACTCATAGTTCTGGGTGACTTCAATCTGCCTTCCCTGGGAGGGTCGTCAGAGTTAGCTTGGGAGTTCATGGCTTCCATGACAGCCATGGACCTGACCCAAGTAATTCAGGGCCCAACTCATGGGGGGTCACACTCTCGACCTGGTTTTCTTATCTGGACAATGGCTGGATGATCTGGGAGGGGGTTTGCCAACTATTGTCCCCCTGTCATGGTCCGATCACTATCTCCTGCGGCTGGTCTTCCGCTATGCCACCCCCCGCCACTGGGCTGTGGAGCTGACCAGGTGGTTCCACCCCAGGCACCTAATGGACCCGGAATGGTTCCAGATGGTGCTTGGGTCTTTACCTATCTCCCTCACTCACAGCCCGGCTGATGCCTTGGTGGATGCCTGGAAAAGGGCAGCCACTGAGGCACTCGACCGTGTTGTACCCTTGCGACACCTGACCCGGCGCAGATCCCGTTGGGCCCCATGGTTTTCTGTGGAGCTCCAGGAGATGAAGCGTCAGAGACGAGGTCTAGAGAGCGGTTGGAGGTCCACCCGGTCCGAATCTGACCGATTGCGACTAAGAACCTTTACAAGGTCTTACCTCACGGCGATGAGGACAGCAAAGTCTAACTACTTCGCTGCCCTCATCGCATCCGCAGATAATCGTCTGGCCGCCCTGTTTAGGATGACTCGCTCTCTCCTTAAATAGGAGATGAGGGAGGAGCCCTTACAGGGGCAGGCCGAGTTTAGTCATCTGGCAGACAAAATCGCTCAGACCCGGGCCGGTTTGGACTCTGACTGGGCAGAGTCTGACGTGGAGGAATCGAGCGGTCTTGAGCATGTTATCTGGACTGAGTTCGATCCTGTTTCCCCCGATGACGTGGACAGGATCATGAGGAGACTGAGCTCCACCACTTGTTTATTAAACCCGTGCCCCTCCTGGCTGGTTTATGCGGCCCGGGAGGAGACACGAGGCTGGTTCCAGGCAGTAATAACTGCTTCTTTGAGGGAGGGTGTATTCCCCGCCGCCTTGAAGGAGGCGGTGGTAAGGCCCCTTGTCCAGAAGACTGTCCTGGACCCGGCGATTTTGAATAACTATCGTCCGGTCTCCAACCTTCGCTTTTTAGCGAAGGTTGTTGAGAGTGTGGTGGCACATCAGCTTCCTCTGTTCCTGGAGGAAACTGATTATCTTAACCCGTACCAATCGGGTTTCAGGCCCAGGCACAGCATGGAGACGGCATTGGTCGCGCTGGTGAATGATCTCTGGCAGGCTCGGGACAGAGGATGTTCCTCTGTCCTAGTCCTATTAGACCTCTCAGCGGCTTTTGATACCATCAACCATGGTATCCTATTGTGACATCTCAGGGGGCTGGGAGTGGGAGGCACTGTTTTACAGTGGTTCTCCTCCTATCTCCTGGGCCGTTCACAGTCGGTGTTGACAGGAGGGCAGAGGTCGGCCTCAAGGTCTCTCGTTTGTGGAGTCCCTCAGGGGTTGGTCCTCTCTCCCCTCCTGTTCAACATCTATATGAAGCCACTGGGCGAGCTCATTCATGGTTTCGGGGTGGGGTATCATCAGTACGCTGATGATACCCAACTTTTTTTCTCCACCCCGAACCACCCCAGTGATGCCCTCGACGTGATGTCCCGTTGCCTGGAGGCGGTCCGGGTCTGGATGGGGAGAAACAGGCTTTGTCTCAATCCTGCCAAGACTGAGTGGCGGTGCATACCGGCATCTCGGGTTAACCAGACTATTCCATTTTTAATGAAGGGGGGAGAGGTGTTACCTCCCGTTGATAGGGCTCGCAACTTGAGTGTCCTCCTGGATTCATGGCTCAGTTTTGAAGATCATATAGGAGCTGTGGCCAGGGGGGCTTTTGCCCAGGTTCGCCTGGTGCGCCAGTTGCGACCCTATCTGGACCGAGATGCCCTATGCACAGTCACCCATGCACTCGTGACCTCCCACCTAGACTACTGCAACGCTCTCTACATGGGTCTGCCCTTGAGGACCACTCTGAGGCTTCAGCTGGTACAGAATGCAGCTGTGCGAGTTGTGATGGGAGTCCCCTGATACTCCCGTGTAACACCTCTTCTCCGCGAGCTGCATTGGCTTCCAGTTGCCCTCCGGGTGAGATTCAAGGTGCTGGTGATGACCTATAAAGCCCTAAATGGCTTGGGTCTGGATTATCTGAGGGAACACCTGCTGCCGGCATCAACTCCCCATCGTCCTGTGCGCTCCCACAGGGAGGGCCTTCTTAGGGTACCGCCGGTGAAGGATTGCCGGCGGGTGACTCCCAGAGGGAGGGCCTTCTCTGTGGGTGTGCCTGTCCATTGGAACCAACTTCCTATGGAACTCAGGACTGCCTCCGACCTCTGCTCATTTCGCCGGGACCTAAAAACTTGGCTCTTTGAGCTGTCTGGCCTAGACTGAGGGGTTTTTAACTGGGTTTTAAAGTTTTAATTTTTAACTTTTGGGCTTTAAATTTAATTAATTGTTTTAAATTTATTTTAACTTTTGTATTGTATGGTTTTAATTGCCCTGTAAACCGCCCTGAGTCCTATGGGAATAGGGCGGTATATAAGTCAAATAAAATAAAAATAAATAAATAAATAAATGAACTGAAGCAGTTAGAACTAACTGCTTAAGCTTGTGAACTTAGAACAAGTGATTTATAATCAGCTAGATGCAAGGGATCTAGGTGAGACTTGTAAAAATTGAATTTTGTCAAACAGAAACATTTTGAAAAAGGCAACAGGGTTTAGTTAAATTACAAGTTTTCCAAGTGCAGAAAGAACAAGACAAAGAATGTATTATTTCTATTTGGGATGAAACTAGACGTGTCTACAATGAAGGACATCAAGGAGCAATTGTTAAATAGTATTCAAGGTTATATAGTAGACAGATATCTGAATTGGAAGAAATTGAAGAATATTTGAATATAATACTACTTACAAAATGTACAGATCCCAATAACAGGAAGTTTTTAATAAACTCATACAAGAAGAGGAAACTAAAGTTATCAAAAAATGAAACTGAGCAAAGTTCCAAAAACTAATGGCATCTCTGAAATACACTCCAAGACTGTTCAAGAAATTTTGGTGAAACCACTAACTTAGGTAATGAATGAGAGTCAATAACATCAAGAATTTTGTTTTATATATAAAAAAATTCTTCCAATGCTCTAATCTGGGGTTCCCAACCTATGGGCCCACTACTAGGCTGCGGCCTCTTGACCAGTAGACCACGGAAATGGCTGGCCGGTGTGCGCACATGTGTGTGTGCATACTCCCTCACTTGCGCTAGTGGCTGCAGCTCCATTTGTGCATGCACAAATGGGGCCGCTAGCACTGGGCGGGTGTGCATGGCCTGTTTGTGCATGCGTGAACAGGCTTCTAGCACCCAGTGGGTATGCGCAACCCATTTGTGCATGCACGAATGGGGCCGCTAGCGCCGGGTGGGTATGTGTGGCCCATTTGAGCATGCATGAACAGGGCTGCTAGTGCCATGCTGGCACGTGTGATGCTGTTTGCATTTGCGTGTGCACATGCACCAGTTTGGAAGCTGCTCTCCTTCCCTCCAGGCCATGAGCCCGGAAAGGTTGGAGACCACTGCTCTAATTTACAAGGAAATAAACAACCCAACCTATCCAGAATCCTAGTGACCAATTTCTTCATTGAACGTAACTACAAACTTATAAGATGATAATTACAAACAGAATAAATATTGTTTAAGTATATTAATACATCTGACCCAAACATACATAAGGGACAACATCAGAAATTTCTTGAATGTTGTTTAACAAGTAGGTGAATATGGTCTTTTTTGGTGTAGAGAAAGCTTTTGATAGTTTGGATTGGACTTTCATATGTATGACTTGAACAGTGTTAAGGGGCTTTAACTTTTTCACATGGCTATTGAGTAGTCTGAGCCCAAAAGTGGGATAAAACATGTCATCACTTTGGAGTTACTGTATTCCCACAAGAAACCCAAGTCTAGCTTCATGAATTCCATTAACCCTCATCTAGTACCAATTTGGCTTGACTGTTAGTAGATCAGATTTTTGTCTATAGGTTGCATGTAATAAACATTTAGTACTTTGTGTTCAACTCCTGTTACTGGTTACTTATGCCTGACAGATACAGAGCATTTATAACAGTGGTACCCAACCTTTGCAGCTTGGTGGGGAGGGAGGGGAAATGGGCAGTGAAAGAGAGTATGTTGAGCTGAGAATGTGGCCCGGTTGCAAATAGGCCACAGCCTGGGGATTGAGGACCCCTGATTTATAAAATTCAACCTTGAGGTAATATATTCTCTTCCGTTTATAAAAAACATGAAACAAATGTAACTAGCACATGTCACAGAAACATACCATAATGAAGGGGACAAGAAAAGTATAGTTTGTTCCCTTTGTTCTTCCTTATTCTTATTAGCACAAGAGTCAGTAGTAAAGAAAATATGTCAATAGCAATAACACTTAGACTTATATACCGCTTCACAGTGCTTTACAGTCCTCTCTAAGTAGTTTACAGAGTCAGCATATTGTCCCCAACAATCTGGATCCTCATTTTACCAACCTCGGAAGGATGGAAGGCTGAGTCAATCTTGAACTGATAAGAATTGAACTGCCAAACTGCAGGCAGCCAGCAGTCAAAAGAAGTAGCCTGCAGTTTGGCAGTTCAATTCTCATCAGTTCAAGGTTGACTGTGCCACCATAGCTCAAGATAACAAAATATTGGGAATTAAATTAACAAATTACTCAGATACATGACTCCTTAGAATTGATGAGGGACTACATACAGTAGCATGGTCCAGGGTCAGAATATCAGATCAACAAGGATAAAATTCAGATACTGACAAACTAAACTAAAGATGAAAAGCAATCTTTCTTCTAAATAACAGGATTTATTACCACTACCAAAAAAATTAATACCTGGGAATTTACTATAAAGACAATAAAGACTAAAGATTAAATATACCGTATATACTTGAGTATAAGCCGAATTTTTCAGCCCACTTTTTGGGCTGAAAAAATCCACTTCGGCTTATACTCCAGTGAACAAAAAAAAAAGAACTTCCACCCCCCAGTTTGGAGAGCTGCTGCTTTCATCAAACATGGACGAAGGCAGCAGCTCTCCAAACGGGCTGCGGCGGTTTGGAGAGCTGCGCGTGCAGCTCCGCCGCCACCTCTGCAAGCCTCCGCTGAGAGAATGGGGCGGTGGAAGCTTGCCACCCATTTTCTCGGCGAAGACTTCTTTCGGGGGATGCAGCCTCTGTCACCCCCTTCTCTCAGCTGGGCAGCTGAGAGAAGGGGGCGACAGAGGCTGGATCCCCCGAAAGAAGTCTTCGCCGCTGAGAGAATGGGCGGCAAGCTTCCCCGCCCCATACTTCGCGGAGCGCTCCAACGCCTCGTTCTCTCGTCTCAGCGGAGACTTGTTTTGGGGGATCCAGCCTCTGTCACCCCCTTCTCTCAGCTGGGCAGCTGAGAGAAGGGGGCAACAGAGGCTGGATCCCCCGAAAGAAGTCTTCGCCGCTGAGAGAATGGGCAGCAAGCTTCCCCGCCCCATACTTCGTTGAGCGCTCCAACGCCTCGTTCTCTCGTCTCAGCGGAGACTTGTTTCGGGGGATCCAGCCTCTGTCACCCCCTTCTCTCAGCTGGGCAGCTGAGAGAAGGGGGCGACAGAGGCTGGATCCCCCGAAAGAAGTCTTCGCCGCTGAGAGAATGGGCGGCAAGCTTCCCCACCCCATACTTCGCGGAGCGCTCCAACGCCTCGTTCTCTCGTCTCAGCGGAGACTTGTTTCGGGGGATCC
The DNA here is from genome assembly GCF_964194415.1 of Vipera berus. Classification (NCBI taxonomy): domain Eukaryota; kingdom Metazoa; phylum Chordata; class Lepidosauria; order Squamata; family Viperidae; genus Vipera; species Vipera berus. The sequence goes on from NC_138208.1 coordinate 42,624,157, forward strand.
AGCCTCTGTCACCCCCTTCTCTCAGCTGGGCAGCTGAGAGAAAGGGGCGGCAGAAGCTGCATCCCCCGAAAGAAGTCTTCGCCGAGAAAATGGGCGCTGAGATTTTCTCGGCGAAGACTCACCTTCTCCCGTTCACCTTCAGCAGCTCCGCCAGGCCCGTCCAGTGCCCTGCTAGCAGAGCTTGACAAATGCAAAAGCTGCTTTGGTTAAACACTGGAAGGTTTAGTGATTAACCCACCCCACCCCACCCGGTCTTCTTGCTGTTTCTCCCCATCCTCACTCCTACCCACAGGGGCTCTCTGCCTCTTCTACTACTTCTTTTTCTTTCTTTCTTTTTTGCTGAGGTGTGCGTGTCTCTCTCTCTCTCTCTCTCTCTCTCTCTCTCTCTCTCTCTCTCTCTCTCTCAAATGGGGATCTTGCAGATCTTGCCCTGCCTTTCCCCCCACGGTTACCTTCTGTTCTTGATGAGCTCACGAGTGCTCAAGGACAAAATAGGGCAGGGCAGAGCCGGCAGTTAAAAATAGGATGCAGATAAAAGGAAAGGTAAGGAGGGGTTCAGGTTGAGAGGAGAGGCTGCGTAGCCTTAGTGTAACTCCTGTTTGGGCTGACTGGGTTGCCTCCGATGGGCTCTGACAGTGGAACAGAATGGAATAGAAAATATGGAATGGAATGGAACAGAACGTAGAACAGAACAGAACAGAACAGAACAGAATAGAATAGAAATATAGAAAGTGAATAGAATAGAATAGAATAGAATAGAATAGAATAGAATAGAATAGAATAGAATAGAATTATAGAAAGTGAATGGAATAGAATAGAATAGAATAGAATAGAATAGAATAGAATAGAATAGAATAGAATAGAATAGAATAGAATAGAATAGAATAGAATAGAAATATAGAAAGTGAATAGAATAGAATAGAATAGAATAGAATAGAATAGAATAGAATAGAATAGAATAGAATAGAATAGAATAGAGCTGGAAGGGACCTTGGAGGTCTTCTAGTCCAGCCCCTTGCTCAAGCAGGAGGACCTATACCAGTGGTGGTGAACCTATGGCACGCCTGCCAGAGGTGGCACTCAGAGCCCTCTCTGTTGGCACGTGCGCCACCACCGCTGCCAGCAGCAGGTCCTTGTCGGTTGGTGGACTGGAAGAAAAGGGAGGGGGAAGCATTTTACATGCGTGCATGCGCGCACGGGGCCACGAGCAGGCACATGCTGCAAAGGGGGCGGGGCTAGTGCCTGCGTGATACTCACTAGCCCAGCCCCGTTCTCACGTGGTGCGGTGCCCTGTATCTGCACCCTGCGGCGCGGCGGTTGGCGTTTTTGTGCCTTGCGGTACGGTGGCCCATTTTTTGCTCCCCCTTTTTTTTCGTGCCAGAGGCGGCACTCAGAGGCGCCTCCCTGTCCCCTCCCCCGAGGGCACCAGAATGCCGATGCTGCCTTGGCACTTTGTGATAAACAAGTGGGTTTTGGCTTGCGGTTTGGGCACTCGGTCTCTAAAAGTTTCGCCACCACTGACCGATACCATCTCAGACAGGTGAATGTCCAGTCTCTTCTTAAAAACCTCCAGTGATGGAGCACTCTTGATTTCTGGTGGCAAGCTGTTCCACTGGGCAGCTGAGAGAAAGGGGCGGCAGAAGCTGCATCCCCCGAAAGAAGTCTTCGCCGAGAAAATGGGCGCTGAGATTTTCTCGGCGAAGACTTCTTTCGGGGGATGCAGCTTCTGCCGCCCCTTTCTCTCAGCTGCCCTGGCAGCTGAGAGAAAGGGGCAGCAGAGGCTGCATCCCCCGAAAGAAGTCTTCGCCGAGAAAATGGGAGCTGAGACGCCTCATTCTCTCGCTCAGCGGAGACTTCTTTCGCGAGATCCAGCCTCTGCCGTGCTGCACCGAGAGAACAGCAAGCCGCCCCATTCTCTCGGCGGAGCACTCCACCGCCCCATTCTCTCGGCGGCTTGCCACCCCGTTCTCTCATCTCAGCAGAGACGTCTTTCGGGGGATCCAGCCTCCAGCTGCTGCATTTCCCAGCCTCGGCTTATACTCGAGTCAATAACTTTTTTCAGTTTTGGGGGGTAAAATTGGGGGTCTCGGCTTATACTCGAGTCGGCTTATACTCGAGTATATACGGTAAATATAAAGAAAAATTAAAAATCTTAAATTTTTAAAGATTAAAAATAATCATAGATTTGGAAAAATACAATGACAGATATTTCAAAATGGAGAAAGATAAAATAGTTTTGGCTAAGAAGATTGTAACTGTTAAAGTAACAATTGCCAAGGTTGAAATTTCTCTTCCAAATTATTCCAGTGAAAATTGAAAACAAGGCAGAGATAAGTAACAAATTTTATATGGTCTAAAAGACTGAGGGTTAAATGTAAGATATTATAGGATTCAAATATGTTTGGAAGCCTTGAGTGTTCCATTGTATTATTGATAGCTATCTAACCTGGATTTTATTTGACCTATGGGTCACCTTCAAAGAGGAAGCAACATGGTCTTCACAAATATATTTGGGCAGATATTTATTTGTTTGTTTGTTTGTTAAATTGTATGCCACTCAATTCCCCTACATCTGGGCAGCTAACAAATTATCAAAATAGGTGAAGAATAATAAAAAAATTAAAAGATCAAAAACAACCAACATAAAAATATTATTAAAAACTGTGCTGAAACCACAGCTACAAGAGCCAAGAGATGGATGGGAGAGGGATGAGATTTTCTACCCTGTCAGCCACCTCCAGCAGTGAATGCCCCACCTCAGGACCCCAAGCCAATGGACAAAAACAGATTTTGATACCCTTCCAGAAGGGAAGGGAGATGTGAGTTCTCACCTCTGGTGGAAGAAGGTTCCACAGGGATGGGGGTCATAGCAGAAAAGGCTCTTCTCCTTGATCACTGCTTCAATATTTTAGCAGACAGATCTGTAGCAGGCCTCTTCCATTGACACGAATGGGGCAGGCATTTCCCATCGAGGAGAGATGGTTCCTCTGATACCATGGAACCATGCCATGTAGGGCTTTAAAGGTAATGAATTGGAGCTGGAAGCAAACTGGCAACCAATGCAGCTCACGTAGTAATTATATGTGCAGCCCTGGGAGATCCCAGGACTGTGCATGCTGCAGTACTCTGCATCAGCTGCAGCTTCTGAATTCTTTTCAAGGGTAGCCCAATGTAGAGCATGTTGTAGTAATCCAGCCAAAAGATGACTAGGGCATGAGTGACCATGTGCATAAACACAAATGGCTTATACAGTAGAACATTAAGGTACGGAACTATAAACACTTATGATCAGGAAAAAAAGAAATTGAAAAAGTGCTCTTGAAAATGAACAAATGGCTTCCGGTTCGTGCACGCAGTGCTTCCAGACACACAGGAACAGTCTGCTTCCTGCCGTCCATTTCTTTCTTTTTTGGAGGACCCTGAAAAGGGTCAAAAATCGCCCTGGAGGGGCAATTACTGAGAGGAGGACTTCCCTGCAATCGCAGAAGGGTGGAAGCCCTCCGCTGGAATCTGGGATCATCTCCTTTGTCCCGAAGAAGAAGAGACCGGCCATAAAGAGCCTTGGTGGAGCAGTGGGCTAATGCCTCCTTAAGTAACACCAGCTGCCTGCAATTAGTGTAGGTTCGCATCCCACCAGGCTCAAGTTTGACTCAGCCTTCCATCCTTCCGAGGTAGGTAAAATGAGGACCCAGACTGTTGGGGGCAATAAGCTGACTTTGTAATAATGCCGCTTGGGGGGGAAAGCCCTAATAAGCAGGCATATACATAGAATGAAGGCTTGTGCTTAAATTGTAAGCCGCCCTGAGTCTTTGGAGAAGGGCGGGATATAAATGGGATTAAAAAAAATAATAATAAAGATGGCTGATCACTAAGCCGCTCCCTGCTGAAAGCCAAAAGCATTACCTAGCACTAAGAAGCAATCTGGAGGACCTGGGTGAGCTTTTACCTTTCCTATTCCCTTAACCATCTTCCTGTGGGACTTTCCTGAAAATCTCCTTCCCCATTTTTTGAGAAAACGGTGAATATCTACTCTGGGAACAAATCTTAAAGCATCAAAGCTTCAAAAGAAACTCAATTAATTCAGCAAAGAAATTAAGCAATTTCATCTGTATTTACTAAAAAGCTTCTATTTGTTGCTGGGGATCCACTATTCTATTTTCTTTCTAAGCTGTGAATTAAGTAAAAAATTTAGATTAATCCTACAAAAGTTCTATATTAATTTGGAAAAAAAAGAAAGAAAATTCTTACATTGCATGTTATATGTTATTAATGACATCTTGTGGCAAAACGTGGTACAGCAAGTAAATTTCCTTTTTCTATTGTGAGAGCTGACTGAATAACAGAGCTGCCCTTGACACTATGCTTAAAGATAAGTGTGGGAACACCTGGCACTGAATACAACTCTTCAGGAGGTGGAAAATCTTTGACAATTATTAAAACAGCCTCCATGGAAGATTTAGCTGCAAACAACAATGAAATGGATGAATACATCCCACCACTTGATTATAAACTGATACTGGACACGATTTTGGCAATGACAGAGCAAATTAAAGCCAAACTGCAAGAAAAATCTGACAACTTAAAGCCACCATATCAAATTTTGACTTTAAATGAGGAAAAGATAATCCAAAACCAAATAGAAGAAGTGGAAACTAACACTAAAATAGGAGATTTCAAAGAACAACAAGAGCAACCCACAGAAAACCTTAAAGCCCAAACTTTAATGGCAACTACAAAACTTACAGCTCAAAAAGCAACAGTACCTGAAGAAAGCAACACCAAGAGTGAAGACACTAAAGGCCTCCAAATACACTATATTGAGAATTCAACTAATCAAATGACAACCATAATACCAGCTACTACTTTCTACCTAACCCAGTTAGAATTTGAAGAACAAAAAGATTTGACTGATTTAATGACAACTATATTATATCAATCATCAAAAACTGAATTATCAAAGCAAAAATACAATGGTTACAAAGGGGACATCTTCCTTGCAAAACTGACATTTGGATACACTCCCTGGATTCAAATAAGGGGTATAGGAAGAAAGGAAGATACATTTGAGAATTTAAAGATGCCAAGAGGGAAGCCTGATTGGCACAAAAGGAAGGCAAGAGTTAGATTTTAAAAACTGAACTTGTCTCTTTTTTGGGATTCCTAAAAATAAACTATAAAAATATCTTTCAATGGGACTTCCAGTTTGCCTACAGCTGTAAATGGATGCCTGGAGGACGGCTCCCATCTTCCACATCCAGATTCGCATCGCTGGGGGGGTCCTAAAAGGACCGAAGAGTTGCCTTGGAGGGGTGTCCAGACAGAAGGGGCTTTTGCAGAAATGCAGGGGGGGCAGCAACCCCCTCGTTAGTGCCTGCATTCCCTTTGTACCGGCGGACGAAAGACTGATCATAGGAATATGGCCAGCTCCTAGGCTGCAGACAGCCTAAGTCAAAGCTCCCATCAGGCAACATTAAGCAGCGTGGAAGAGACGAGGGTAAGATTCCTCTCTTGTACCTTAATCAGGAGGTGAGTGAGGAACCCTTGCAGGGGCGTGCCGAGGAGTTTAGTCAACATCTGTCGGACAAAATTGCTCGGATTCGGACCGGTTTGGACTCCGACTGGGCAGAGTCGGACGATCAGGACACGGGTGGTCTTGTCAATGTTATCTGGGAGGAGTTCGATCCTGTAACTCCGGAGGAAGTGGACAGGATTATGAGGAGGCTGAGCTCCACCACATGTTTATTGGACCCGTGCCCTTCCTGGCTGGTTTATGCAGCCCGGGAGGGGACACGAGGCTGGTTCCAGGTGGTTATATCTGCCTCTTTGAGTGAGGGTAGTTTCCCCGCCACCTTGAAAAAGGCGGTGGTAAGACCTCTCCTCAAGAAGCCTGCCTTGGACCCAGCTGTGTTAAATAACTTTCGTCCGGTCTCCAACCTTCGCTTTCTTGCGAAGGTTGTTGAGAGTGTGGTGGCGCATCAGCTCCCTCTGGTTCTGGATGAAGTGGATTATCTAGACCCGTACCAATCAGGCTTCAGGCCCGGGTACAGCACGGAGACGGCATTGGTCGCTCTGGTGAATGATCTCTGGAGGGCTCGGGACAGGGGATATTCCTCTGTCCTAGTCCTATTAGACCTCTCAGCGGCTTTCGATACCATCGACCATGGTATCCTGCTGCGGCATCTCAGGGGATTGGGAGTGGGAGGCACGGTCCTTCAGTGGTTCTCCTCCTATCTCCTGGGACGGTCGCAGTCGGTGTTGGCAGGGGGGCAGAGGTCGACCGCGAGGCCTCTCGCTTGTGGAGTCCCTCAGGGGTCGGTCCTCTCGCCTCTCCTGTTCAACATCTACATGATGTGATGTCCCGCTGCCTGGAGGCGGTTCAGGTCTGGATGGGGAGGAACAGGCTTCGACTCAACCCTGACAAGACTGAGTGGCTGTGCGTACCGGCATCTCGGGATATTCAGGATATCCCATCTCTCTCTATAGGGGGTGAGTTATTACCCCCCGTAGATAAGGCTCGCAACTTGGGAGTCCTCCTAGATTCACAGCTTTCTTTAGAAGACCATATAGTAGCTGTGACTAGGGGGGCCTTCACCCAGGTCCGCCTGGTGTGCCAGTTGCGGCCCTATTTAGACCTGGATGCCTTACGTATGGTCACTCATGCGCTCGTGACCTCTCGTCTGGACTACTGCAACGCTCTCTACATGGGGCTACCCTTGAAGACCACTCGGAGGCTCCAACTGGTACAGAATGCAGCCGCGAGAGTTGTGTTGGGAGTTTCCCGACACTCCCATGTTACACCTCTGCTCCGCGAGCTGCATTGGCTTCCAGTTGTCTTCCGGGTGAGATTCAAGGTGTTGGTAATGACCTACAAAGCCCTACATGGCATGGGTCTGGAATACCTTGGGGAGCACCTGCGGCCGGCGTCAACTTCCCTCCGCCCAGTACTCTCTCACAGAGAGGGCCTCCTCAGGGTGCCACCGGTCAAAGAATGCCGACTGGTGACCCCCAGGGGGAGGGCGTTCTCTGTGGGCGCGCCGGATTTATGGAACCATCTTCCGGTCGAGCTCCGGATGGCGCCTGACCTCCGCTCCTTCTGGCGCGATCTAAAAACTTACCTTTTCGAACAAGCTGGCCTGGCCTGATGGGATGGGGTTGGGTTTTATTAATGTGTTTTAACCTGCTTTTAATGTGTTTTAACTTATTTGTGGGTACCTTGTTTAATCTTTTTTAATTTTTGTATTTTATCTTTTAATATGTATTGCCCTGTTCACCGCCCTGAGTCCTTCGGGAGAAGGGCGGTATACAAATTAATTAAATAAATAAATAAATAAATAAATAAATAAATAAATAAATAAATCAATAAATTATCATCTTTTCACCTAATTAAGCTGCTAAGTACTTTCCCCCCTGTGAAGAGGGAGGGGGAATTTAACCCTCCTTTCGGAAGGCGGCGAACAAACTCAGGGGTGTTTTTCTTTTGAAACATAGAATGTTTAAGAAAGAAATAACAAAAGAAAACAACTCTTAAACTACTTGGGGGACACCCAGTGGCTAAATTTGAAATTGCAATTCTGACTTTCTCGTTAAAAAAAACCAAGAAAATATTTAAGAAAATAAGATAAAGAGTAACCTTGAACATCAGATGTGAAAACTTACAATGGAAGAGTTTCAAAAAAAAATTCATGCTCTGTGGGAAGTATCTTGCCAAACTTATCAGCTCCTTTCTACAGCTGGCGATGAAATAAGAGCTTTTGGGAAAGAATTAGAAAGAATCTCGAAACAAACTCAAATTCAAACTGTGACTACAACTAATATTTTACTGGGACAGAACTTAACAGAAGAAATTGAACAATCAAATACACTGACAGAAGAATTAAATAGTCAACAAATACAGGTTTTTGAAGATGGTTATGGAGAAAAAATGGAAGGAAATTTATTTGAACCAGGACAATTGTACCAAGAGGTGAAAATAATAAGATTTGGTGCTGTTGGCAGATTTTTTAATTCTTCAATGGTGGAGTCTGGAGGTCCACTTCAATATGAAATAGTAATACAAGAATGCTTTGATGACCCTGAGGCAAAGAAGCGTAAAATGTCATGGCAAAGGAAGAAAGCAAGAATACGATTGAAAAAATATGAACATTTTTAGGAGGCCAAATAGATAATATTAAAAAAGACAGGATGGTACTGAGACTATGAGAATGTTTTGATGAGTAGATAAAATATTGATTAACTAATAAAAAATAATAATAAAAATAAATAAAATACAAATGTATGAATATTAATATTGAACTATTGAGTTTTTTTAAATGATATGGGTTAAGAATGATAGAGTATAACTAATATATTTGGATGCAGAGACATGAAGGATGTTTTGAATGTTAAAATGGAACAAATTTTGGTTAATTTTTAATATTTGGAAACTATAAATGAGAAATAAGAATATCTTATTGCCCTCCTCTTTTCTTTTTCCTTTTTCTTTCTTTTCTTTCTGTTTTTTTCTTTTCTCTCTTTTTTTCTTCTCCTCCTTGTGATATGTATTTTAATGATTACTATTTTTAATATTCTATAATTGTTATAGATATGGAAATGAGATAAATGAGAACTGGATTACACTACCAGATATTGAAGAGAATTGTATAAAGGAAAAAGAGATTTTTTAGTGATATGAAATTGAGAAATCTTAGACGTTTTAATTTTAATACCAATGTAAATTAAGCTAGAAAAAATAGATAAGGTGTTTGATGTTTTTAAGATGGAATGTTAAAATATGAAATATAATAAAAGATTGATGGATATATATTTTAAAAATAAAATAAAATAAACTATTAAATGTTTGATGAATAGCAATAAGAAATATGTTAATCTAGATAAGAGATAGTATATATCTAAGAAAAAAGAGAGAGGAAGTATTGGTTATAATAATGTGGAGATCTGTAATAATATTATTTGTTTGAAATGGAAATACTGTAACTCGGATACCACGTTGCTTCTTAAAGATATTATTGTAAATGTTGGAAAACTAATAAAATATTATAAAAAAATATCTTTCAATAGATTAAGGGAAATTTCTAAAAAATATAACTGATTTTACATTTAGCTTTTAGATCTGTAAAGGAAAACAAAAGTATGCTTTTAGAATATAACTCCAAACTATATTATAGAACTTGGAATGACATATCAAAAGATAGTATTTTAATAATTGATGTATGGTCAAGATGACATAGAATATATTAGTGGTTACTTTTGAACTATAGTATAGAATCTAGAATTTTATATATAAAAGATAATATTTTAATTGTTGAACGGTTAAGATTAAAATATATATTTCTAATAACTGGTGATTTGTTAAGATGAAAACTAGACTTTAATGGTAAAACATAAGAATGTTTTGTAATGAACAATGTAAGTTTTGTAAACAAGAGAATTATTCTTTATTGAAATAGGGAATTGTGGGTTACCCAAAAATTAAGCTTTCTTCTATATACTATAGGCTATTGTAGAATATCCTATTACAATTACTGTAGATAAAATTTAAAAACAGGATATTGATATGTATAAGTGAAAATATATTTTAAATTTTGTTAATTGACTAGGTTACAACTAGAAGTGTACTAACTTGCCTATTTTGACTATTAATAACTAAGGGAATCAGAGAGGGAATCTCTGTTGATGCAACCTAAACTATTTACAACTGGTTATTTCTTATTTTAACTACCCAACCACTATATTGTTTCACAAATACATGTATATGTAAATCTTAAAAAATCAATAAAACTTGTATATAAAAAAGAAAATGAACAAATGTTTTTAGCAAACAAATTCCAAGGAATCAATAGCAATTTGTTTCAAAAGTAATACGGATGTAAAAATTTCACATCAAATAACATTGTTACAGCAATAATTGTCTATGTTAACAGTTTAAGAAATAGAAACAAAAATGACATATGTGAAACAAAGACATTTTGAATTTGCAAATAAACCAGGGAGATGGTTGGCATATAAATTAAGGAAGGGAAGGGAAAAACTAATGATTGAGAACATTAGTGAAGGGGACAAGGTAATGACTGATAATGAACATTAAAGACTTTTCATAATTTTTATTCTAACTTGTATAAAAAAACAGGTGTTAGACAGGTCTAAAATAAATGAATATCTTTTAAGACAAAGGTTACCTAAGTTATCACAATCCCAGAGGCAACTTATCCCAGTCGCCGACAATACCCAATGGCGTACTAACGAACATCCTATTCCCAGGATGGTGGGGAACGGCAGAAGGTGCACAAACAGAGGGCCGTATCGTCACCGGGAGTGTCATCTCCGCTCTGTACAAGCGGTGAGACGCTCCGACCCTCTGTACTTCCCCGGAGGACCCGGGAGCGAAGGTGTGCAACCTCCTATGCTAAGGCTGGTCTACCTGAATGCCAGGTCCGTAGCTAACAAGGCTCACCTTGTTCGTGACCTAGTGGAGAGCGAGCACGCGGACCTGGCTTGCATCACGGAAACCTGGCTGGGCCCAGAGGGTGGTGTCCCTCTGGTTGACCTCTGCCCGCCAGGTTTCCAGGTGCTGCACCAGCCTCGGACCCATGGGAGGGGCGGGGGAGTGGCAGTTATCATCAGGGAATCCCTTAGCCCGCGAGAGACCACCGTCCCTCAGATGGTCGGGTGTGAGTCTCTCCTACTGAGATACGGCCCGGGGGCGCAGTTGGGCCTGCTGCTGGCATACCTACCACCTAATCGTGCAGCGGCAGCCCTGTCCGAGCTACTCGATGTCCTCTCAGGGTTGCTGGTTGAATTCCCAAAACTCATGGTCTTGGGCGACTTTAACCTACCGTCCCTGGGAGGATCGTCCGATCTGGCTCGGGAGTTCATGGCTTCCATGGCCCTGTCGCAAATAATTTCTGGACCGACTCATGAGAGAGGCCACACCCCAGACTTGGTGTTCTTGTCTGGACGGTGGCGCGATGATATCGGTGGGGGTGCCACGACTGTTACGCCCCTGTCATGGACCGATCATCACCTCCTGCGGCTAGAATTCCCCTTTGCCACCCCCCGCCGTGGGTGCGCGGTGCCAACCAGATGGTACCGTCCTAGGCGCCTAATGGACCCTGATAGGTTCCAGGCAGCGCTTGGGGACGCACATGCACTCCCTGCTCACAGCTCGGCGGATGCCTTAGTGGAAGCCTGGGAAAAGGCAGCCACGGAGGCTCTGGACCGAGTTGTACCCTTGCGGCCTCTGACCCGGCGCAGATCCCAGCGAGCCCCATGGTTCACCGCGGAGCTCCGGGAGATGAAGCGTCGGAGACGGGGCCTAGAGAGCCGTTGGAGATCCAGTTGATCCGAATCCGACCGATTGCGATTAAGAATCCTCACCAGGTCTTATCTCGCTGCGATAAGTTTGGCAAAATCCAACTACTTTTCCACCCTCATCGCGTCCGCAGATAATCGCCCGGCTGCCTTGTTCAGGGTGACTCGCTCCCTACTGAACCAAGAGGTGAGGGAGGAACCCTTGCAGGGTCGAGCCGAGGAATTCGGTCAATATCTGCTGGATAAAATTGCTCGGATTCGAACCGGCCTGGACTCCAACTGGGCTGAGCTGGAAGAACAAGACATGGACAGTCTTGTCGACGTCATCTGGGAGGAATTTGATCCTGTGACTCCTAAGGAAGTGGACAGGATTATGAGGAGGCTGAGCTCCTCCACATGCTTACTGGACCCGTGCCCTTCCTGGCTGGCTTATGCAGCTCGAGAGGGGACACGAGGCTGGTTCCTGGCGGTCATCTCTGCTTCTCTGAGTGAGGGTCACTTCCCCACCGCCTTGAAGGAGGCGGTGGTGAGACCTCTCCTCAAGAAGCCCACCTTGGACCCATCCTCATTGAATAACTTTCGTCCAGTCTCCAATCTTCGCTTCCTTGCGAAGGTTGTTGAGAGCGTGGTGGCGCACCAACTTCCTCAGATCCTGGATGAAGCGGTTTATCTAGACCCGTACCAATCGGGCTTCAGGCCGGGCTACAGCACGGAGACGGCATTGGTCGCTCTGATAAATGATCTCTGGAGAGCCCGGGACAGGGGCCATTCCTCTGTCCTAGTCTTATTAGACCTCTCGGCGGCTTTCGATACCATCGACCATGGTATCTTGCTGCGACGCCTCAGGGGACTGGGAGTGGGAGGCACGGTTCTGCGTTGGTTCTCCTCCTTTCTCCAGGGTCGCTCGCAGTCGGTGCTGGCAGGGGGACAGAGGTCGACCCCGAGGCCTCTCGCTTGCGGAGTCCCTCAGGGGTCGGTCCTCTCGCCTCTCCTGTTCAACATCTACATGAAACCGCTGGGCGAGATCATTCGCAGCTTTGGAGTAGGGTACCATCAGTATGCTGATGACACCCAGCTTTTCATCTCAACTCCAAACAACATCAGTGATGCCCTCGACGTAATGTCCCGCTGCCTGAAAGCGGTCCGGGAATGGATGGGGAGGAACAGGCTTCAACTGAACCCGGACAAGACTGAATGGCTGTACGTACCGGCAAGCCAGGATACTCAGAACATCCCATCCCTTAACATCGGGGACAAGTTACTACCCCCTGTTGATAGGGCCCGCAACCTGGGTGTCCTCCTAGACTCGCAGCTCTCCCTGGAAGATCACATAGGAGCTGTGACCAAGGGGGCCTTCTCCCGGGTTCGACTAGTTCGCCAATTACGGCCTTATCTGGACCTGGATGCCATACGTACAGTCACCCATGCCCTTGTGACCTCTCGCCTAGACTACTGTAACGCTCTCTACATGGGGCTGCCCTTGAGATCCACTCGGAAGCTTCAGCTGGTGCAAAGTGCAGCGGCACGGACACTCTTGGGAGCCTCCCGATACTCCCATATCACACCTCTCCTCCGTGCGCTGCACTGGCTTCCAGTTGCCTTCCGTGTGAAGTTCAAGGTGCTAACAATGACATACAAAGCCCTACATGGCATGGGTCCGGACTACCTACGGGAGCACCTTCTGCCAATGTCAGCACCCCACCGTCCTGTGCGCTCCCACAGAGAGGGCCTCCTCAGGGTGCCACCGCTCAAGGAATGTCGGCTGGTGGCCCCCAGGGGGAGGGCATTCTCAGTGGGTGCGCCAGCCCTCTGGAACAGCTTGCCAACCGAAATCCGGATAGCCCCCGACCTCCGCACCTTCCAGCGCGACTTAAAAACTTACCTGTTCCAGCAGTCCGGCCTGGCCTGATAGCTCTAATTGGGGTCCCAGTTTGTTTTTACTATTGTTTTTTCACTATTGTTCAATCTGTATACCTACCTTATTCTGTACACCGCCCCGAGTCCCTCAGGAGAAGGGCGGTTTATAAAAACAAATAAATAAATAAATAAATAAATAAACTTATGAATGACCCAATAACAGTCTTCAAAATATCACAAGCTATTAAAAAAAATGAAATCAGGTAAAGCTCCAGGACCAGATGGCCTTACAAGTCAATACTATAAGTGCTTTGAGGAGGAACTTCTACAGCCACTAAAGTACATAATGAATGACATTAGTTCAGGAGGGAATGATACCCCAAACATGGAAGGAAGGCAATATTCTGTTATTACCGAAGGAGGGTCAACATCCTACAAAGACAAAGAATTATAGACCAATTTCACTACTGAATAATGAGTATAAACTCTTTGCTGCAATTCTGGCAGAAAGACAGTTAAGGGATAATGTGAGGACTGTTCTGAATATCATTGAATAATTACAATACCACAATGAGAAACAGGCAGCTTTAATATTCCTAGAGGCAGAGAAGATCTTTGACAATCTAAATTGGACTTTTATGTTTAAAGTCCTGGAAGAAATGGACTTTGGAGAGAGCTTTATTCAAGGAGTTAAAGCTATTTATGTTGAGAAAATTAAATGAGTTTGGGGTTCTAGCAGGTTTTAAAATAAATAAACAGAAAACAACAATGTTGATCGAGATTATGTCCTCCCAGGATGGTGATATATTGAGTAAAAGGTCTGATTTCAAGGTGGAGAAAAAGGTGAGATATTTGGGAGTTATGTTGACAAACACAAAACTGTTTCAAAATAATTATGTACCTCTTTGGAATGATATAAAAAAGGATCTACAAAGATGGAACAAACTACATTTATCATTACTGGGCAGGATTTCAGTAATTAAAATGAATGTTTTACCAAAGATGCTCTTTCTGTTCCAGACAATAACAATACTTGCATCGGTTATTCCATTTAAACAGTGGCAGAGGGATATCTCTAAATTTATATGACAAGGAAAGAAACCAAGAATCAAATACACATTATTGCAAGATGCCAAGGAAAGAGCGGGTCTGGTTAAAAGAGTGGGTAAACCTCCAGAATTAGAGGCTGCTTCATTTGGAAGACCATGAATTAAGGTTTGGACGACATGGCTATTTATGGTACGATAAAATAAATGTTGATTTTAATAATCATTTTATTAGACATGCCATATTAAGAGTTTGGAATAAATATAAAACAAGTTTTTTTTTTACAAAATTGCCCCTATGGGTGTCCCCCCAAGAAGCTTTTTTTTAGAAAAGAGATGGTGATGAAGCCAGACTGGTGGACATATGGTAAAACAGTATCTTTCAATTCTGGAGACCCCATTCTCAAGTCTATGGAAGAATTAGAATTAGAAGGTCATGCTTGTCACTGGTTTACATATCAACAAATGAAGGAAAGATTTAAACTAGACAAAAAAGTCCATGGTTTTGAATTTGTTAAAAATGAACTGTAAATCCTACTGTGTGGTAGTGATGATCATATAATTGCCAAGGTCTATAAAACATTATTAAAATTGAATTTGGAAAATGAACATGTAAAACACTGTATGATCCAGTGGGCAAGGAATTTTGGGTATAATGTGATGTTTGAACAATGGGAGAATATGTGGATAAAAGGCTTAAATTTCAGATTAAATTATAACCTAAAAGAAAAATTTTACAAAATGAGGTATTGCTGGTATTTAACACCAGATAGGTTACCTAGAATGTATAAAGGTATTTCAAATGAATGTTGGAAATGTAAATGTAAAGAAGGGACTTTTTATCATTTATGGTGGACATGTGATAAGGCAAAGAAATATTGGAGTAGGATTCATATATTAATGCAGAAAATTCTTAAAGTGAACATAAAGATTAAACCAGAAAATTTCCTTCTGTGCCTAATGGAAAGAGAACTGGGAAAAAAGTTTGGAACTCTTATTTTATATATGGTAACAGCAGCAAGATTGCTCTATGCACAAAAGTGGAAGGATGCCTCGATTCCTGCCATGGACGAAATGGTTACAAAAGCTGATGGAATTAGCAGACATGGCCAAATTGACTGTGCTGATAAAAGAAAAGACTACTTCTGTTTCTACTTGGAAACCACTTCTGGACTTTGTGCTTGAGGTGGAAAAAAATGGTATTATGATTTTGGGTTTTACTGATTAGACTGATTTGGAGATACAGAAATGGATAGTGCATACTGTATTTTCCGGCGTATAAGACGACCTGGCGTATAAGACAACCCCCTACTTTTAAGAAGTTTTTCAAGGTTTTTTGTCTTATATGCCAGAAAATACTTACATGCCCTGCCCTCCCTGTCCGTCGCAGAGGAGGCGAAGGCCCGACTGGCCCCGCCGGCCCTCCCGCTGCTCCCGCGCTTCTGCTGGCCCCCGAGGCGCAGTGTTTCCCGGGCGGCAGGCAGCGCCGGAGGGCAGCTGCCACCCCGCCACGGCCAGCGCCCCTCCTGCTTCCCCCCCAGGCCTTGAACTTCTCCCATTCGGTGCAGGGCGGGGCAGCTCCGCCCGCAGCCTCTTTTTCATGTGCCGCTTCCCTCTCACCGTCGGCCGAGGCGCGCTCGGCCAGGGCTCCCGGTCCCTCTTCCCGGCCGGCTTCCCGCCCTGCCCCTCATGGAGCTGGACTGGGCGTGCAGCCTCTCGGTGTGGCTGCTTTTCCTGGTCAGCCTGGCGGTGCGGCTCCTGCGCTCGGACCTGTTGTTGAGCCGGCGGCTGCTGCTGCGTGTGGGGCTGCTGGCCGTCCTGCAGGCGCTGGGCCGTCCTGCCGCTGCCTCTCAGCGCCGCGCTCACGGCGGCTGCCTGCTGGCTCGTCTCGGCCAGCACCGCCCGGCGGAAGCACAGCGTCGGACGAGAGCAGGACTTCCCTGCCGGCTCCTGTCCGACGCTCTTCCCTCTTGAAGCAGCTGCTGCCTCAAGAGGGAAGAGCGTCGGACGGGAGCCAGCAGGGAAGTCCTGCGTGCGCGCGCATGTGCAGGACTTCCCTGCCAGCTCCCGTCCGACGCTCTTCCCTCTTGAGGCAGTTGCTGCCTCAAGAGGGAAAAGCGTCGGACGGGAGCCGGCTCTTCCCTCTTGAGGCAGCAGCTGCCTCAAGAGGGAAGAGCGTCGGACGGAAGCCGGCAGGGAAGTCCTGCGTGCGCGCGATGCTGCCTCAAGAGGGAAGAGCGTCGGGTGGCAGCCGGCAGGGCAGTCCTGCACACGCGCGCACTCCCCAGCTGCTAAGGAGCAGCCGGGGAGTGCGTGCATGCGCAGGACTGCCCTGCCGGCTCCCACCAGATGCCACCCACTGATTTTCCGGCGTATAAGACGACTGGGCGTATAAGACGACCCCCCAACTTTTGAGGTGATTTTCATGGGTTAAAAAGTCGTCTTATACGTCGGAAAATACGGTACTACTATAGAAATGTAAAAAGCTGAGATTTGATTTTAATGTCTGATTTTACTGCAACTGAGAGATTCGGAAGTCAATGCCTTTTGTTTCTTTCCCCTCCCTTTCTTCACACCTTTTTTGTTTTCTTTTTCTACTGTTGTCCCCTACTATTTGCTTTTGTATTTCCACATTTTATGTTATAAATGAATAAAACTAATAAAAAAGTAATGTAGTAATGGTAACTAGTGTAATAAGTGTATGTAAGACCACAACTGAGCCCCAAATTTTCCTTTTTACGCAAGGCGGTTGTTAAGTGAGTTTTGCCCCTTTTTACGACATTTTTGCCACAGTTAAGTGAATTGTGCAGTCATTAAATGAATATGGCTTCCCCCATTGACTTTGTTTGTTGGAAGCCAGCTGGGAAGTTTACAAATGATGTTCATATGACCCCTGGAAAGTGCAACTGTTATAAATACATGCAAAGCAAAGCAGCTGAATTTTGATCATATGACTATGGGGATGCTGCAATGGTTTAATCTTTATGTTCACTTTAAGAATTTTCTGCATTAATATATGAATCCTACTCCAATATTTCTTTGCCTTATCACATGTCCACCATAAATGATAAAAAGTCCCTTCTTTACATTTACATTTCCAACATTCATTTGAAATACCTTTATACATTCTAGGTAACCTATCTGGTGTTAAATACCAGCAATACCTCATTTTGTAAAATTTTTCTTTTAGGTTATAATTTAATCTGAAATTTAAGCCTTTTATCCACATATTCTCCCATTGTTCAAACATCACATTATACCCAAAATTCTTAACAATAATTATTCACTTTTTTCAGTGCAATTGTAACTTTGAAAGGTCATTAAATGAATAGTTGTATGTCTATTACTACTTGTAATTATTCAGTACATGTATTGTATATTAAAATGAGAAAAAGATGTGCCTGACTCTACTCCAACATCCTGAACAAATCTATGTTACAGTGAAAATTTTAGGTATTGGCACTTCAGGATAGCCCAGGTCAAGAAACAATTATGGCTACAGTAATCATATTTTCTTAGAAAATATAAAGGACAAAGCTGAAAAAGAGGCATGTTTTCTAAGGATAAAAAAATTAATTGTGTACATTTATAATTTTGTTTCACAAAAGAAAATTCAAGAGCAAAACAAGAAAATAATTAAATTTAAAAAATCTAAAGGACAGCTTTCTGAAATAACATAAAGGACTGTCCTTTATAAATAAAGGACATGTGGTCACTATAAGCATGACAAGGATTCCAGCAACGTTCTTTATAGTGGTAAAGTAGAATAGCAGAATCTTGAAAACATGTCCAAGTTTCCCTCTGTGCCATCTTACACTAAAGAAAACCAAGGCAGAATTATCTGAATTTCTGACTTATATATTTTCCCCTATTTTGTGGACTGTGTAATGTTCTAAGTTTGCTCCTTCCTTCCCCAAGATCAATTCTACAATTCTTCAGAAGACCTATATGGTGTTTTCCACAGCCACATTCATATAGAGTGAAAGAGGTAATACATGCCTATTTAGAGGTGCTGCTGCATTCAGTCTGGCTTTATTCCAAGGGAAGATATATAGAGAATTTCAATTGTGTATACATTCTTGGCCTCTACGCTATATCAGCCCATGGATTTTAATTATTAGTCCTTTTCAGCACGTGGTTCCAAACCCCCTTCACAACTAAAATCAACCTTTTCAATATTTATTAGAATAGAAATGTTTGTCACTACCATAGCAGTAAAATGGAATAACAAATACCGTATTGTAGTGGAAAATGGAATGCTGCCATTTATTGATCCATGAAGTTCTATTTAATTGCATTTATAAAATGTCTGGTATGAAGCCCTTTATTCAATAAAGGTACCTTATGTGGTGAACCTGCATCAAAGCTGCAAGGCATTAAGAGAATGTCTAAAATAAATAAGTTCTTTTCATTTTCAAATTTTCTTTAAAAGAGGTTTTTTAAAACTTACAGGCAGCAGTATTAATGATATTAATAGCACATTGAATACAGAGTAATTTAATCTTAATTTAATGATCACAAGGATACATATTTCAGCTTTCTATCTCTGTAAAATTTAAGATCCTTTGATTTTAATGGAACATATTCCCAGATAAGTAGGTAGATAATCTTTTACCTGAGAGCCAGTCCAGAGTAGTGATTTAAGGGTTAGGGTTCCAGAAAACCAAGAAATCATTAGTTCTGCCTTAAGCACATCAGGGAACGTATGTGTTTGTCGTTCAGAGATGGTTGCATAGCTGCTGTATTTATACATCTGCAAATGTTCATTCTGGCTAGGGGGTGCTCAAACAGCAAAGCACAGAACAGGAAGTCACATCAACTAATCACCATGCAAGACTCACACCTCCGCACAACGCTCAGTTGGGATTTGGGCGATGTGCCCATTGGCCTCTCTGCAGCCATCAACTCTTCACAGCCTAGGTATACAGCAATGGCAACACGCAGTTGGGGGTAACTCTAAATCAAACTTTAGGCACTAAGCCAGCTGGCTGAATTTAAGCCAGTCATTCTGTCTTAGCTCCAGAAAGAAAGAAATGGTAAATCACTTTCAAACTCTTGCCAAGAAAATTGTAGAGGTCTGTCCAGGCAGTTGCCAGGAATCATGACTGACTCAAAGGCATGCGTATGCGTGCGCACACACAAACATAAAACCTAAGAAGTATTAGATGAAACACATGTCATACCACGAGCATTAAAAATAAGCCATCATGCTGTTTTCATTTTTTAATTTTGCTTTGTTTTCCTCCTATTTTCTCTGAAATGTTTTTAGGGGCTCATTCATTTTATGGAAATTGTTGCATCATAGTTTGAATACCATTTGTAGGTCTGTTTTATGTCCTTGTATGCTCTCTCTTTGTCTATCACAATCTTTGTTAAACTTGGTCTTCAGCTGTGGTATATTACTATCACTCCCAGGAGTCATGTTGCCTGGATATGGTAGTTGTAGTCCTACACACTTAGCCTCACCAAATTGGAGAAAGTCACTTTATTCATTCTGGAAAGCCATTTTAGAATGATCTGTCATCACTTATCCAAGCCTTGGTTATAGCCGTATCAGATTTTTGCAGAAATCTCTGCTCTTTGGAAAACATAAATAATCCCAGTTAAGAGTAAAATGAAATAATTTGCTATGTTCCAACAGGAATACAGTCTCATGATCAAATCATCCTACTTTAAGGAATGCCCTACTTGTCTGCTGTTTTCCAGGTTGTTTAAGATTTTAATTTTTAAATCCCCTCAAATGGCTTAGGGTCTGGTTATCTGATAAAATTTGTAAGAAGACTTTTAATGTTTTTATCCACAGCTCAGAAAAGCTTTTCTCCTAGAATCTAAACAGATTGCTTTGGGAATTACAAATGGTAACTCTTTTTCTCTGATTTAGGGCATCAAGATAGAACTTTTTAATTGAACAGTTGATTTGTTTTAATACTTATAATTATTTTTGAATTATTGGATGTTTTGCTACTGGGATTTTTTAATCTTCATTTTTCAGAAATGTTGTTTAAAAATCACAATATACAAGTAATATATGAGTTGATTAAGGAAGTCCTCCATTTTGTTGTGGCTTTACACAAATTTTATTTTCTTTTTACAAGATATGAAAGTATCTTGTGTCTCCAGAAATATAATGTTATGGATAGAATAAAAAAAATAACCAAGTGACAAAGTGTAACAATAGACAGATTATGGATATACTAAAAAATTATATTCTTGAAAGGTTTGGATTGACAGAACCCTGTATAACCTTTTTAGGGTATTGAAGGCTGCAGTTGGTAGGATAATGATGCAAAGTGGATAGGATTTCCTGGATTTTTTTTCTTGGATCCTGGAAGAAATTTATAGATTTTATTTCCTTTTTAAATGATATTAGGTCCATTGCAGGGCTCATCTACTTCTTTTTAGAACATAAAAATATAAACATCCAATGGCAGATGTTTGTATCATCCATTTTTAGCTTTAGTAATCAGATGTGGTGTGGGGATAAGAAGGAATTCAGGGGCTACTTAGAGTACTGAGACTTATGTTGTACACTATACAGTAGTCTAGGCTCCCCGTTTCTTCATTTAAATGTGATAGCATTTAAACAAAAGTATGGCAGTGCATTTTGGTTAAAACCACATTACAGAAAAACTAATGAATGTACATCAAATATCATTGTAGAACAAAAGCTTATATGGAGGGATCTGGTTTTCATCTTTTTCTCCTAATATTTAAAGCAATTCAGAGTTCAGTCATTCTTCCTATTTATGTCTCAGGTTTATATCCCACATTTTGGACAACAGCTGCTAAAGGTGGCTTAATACAGTCATCAATGTATAGCAAATGCAAATGCATATAACCTGGCACCACAGACAACATATTCATTGTGCTTCCCTGTCATCAGATATATATTTTGAGCTCCATGCTTCAGATGAAAACATGGAATGGAAAAAAAACTTATGGATAATATTAAAAAGAAAATAAAACCAAGGATCCATATATCAAAAGCAAAGCTCTGAACCTTTAATATTTAGCTTCTGCCTTTCTGTGGTATTTTGCATCTTAGTGTTATGGATGTGCCACCAGAGATCAAAGTATCATGTTGAGACCCCACTTCATTTAGCAAGGGAGTCATGTGCCAGCCATCTGTTGTAGCTGCTGACAGAAAACAGCAGCACATTTCTCAAACTTTTGCCAGAAAAAAGGTTTTATTGCTCAGCAAAAATGAATTACAAGGTAGCTTGTAAACTATATCTGTACTCCACAGTCACTTACATGGTATATACTACACTACAAAATTGTGTCTTACCCCATTCTTTCTTCTCAGATGCATAACATATGGTAAATAGAGTTTTCAGCAGAATTTATTATTTTCTATAAATGATTTTCAAAAACAAAACCCTTTTGCACACTGAAACAGTGAATTGCTACTTTGTTTTTGGCAAAATCTAAACTTCAGAGCTTGCAGCTATCTACTGGGTATGGGAGGAATAGCACAACTGAGTCACAGTAGCTGCACTTGTAAGTTGGGATACTACCTTGGAAGTCTGTGTCTCGTAAAAGTTTGTCCACCATTGATCAATCATCTCCTTCAAATACTTACTATTAAGTAGGAGAACCAGTTTGGCTGAGGAATTCTGGGAGTTGAAGTCCACAAGTCATAAAAGGGCCAAGTTTGAAGACCCTGGTTTAAGGCACCAAGCTATAAACCAGGAGACTGAGTTTTAATCCTGCTTTAGGCATGAAAACCAGGTGGATGACTTTGGGCTAATCTCTCTCAGCCCAACTCACCTCACAAGATTGATGTTGGGAAAATAGGATAAGGAAGTAGTGTTAAGTAGGTTCGCCATCAATAAAGGTGGGGTATTAATTAATTAATAACATCAACAGCACAATTGTATTAGCATTAGCAGTTCTCAAATCCACTCAAAAGTGACTTCAGTCAATTTACCTATATTTAAATATGGATACAAAATGTCAGGCTGCTGGCCATATATGGTCTGTAAAAACTTTGGGTGCTAAATGAAGTGATAATGTTTAGTAGAACAGAACAGATATATTGTTAAATATTAAAGCAGTCATATTAACTATATTTAATTTGAATTAAATATACCGTACATGTCAATGATATGAAATCTTATTTAGCTTTTCTTTTGGTTCCACTCCCTATGGCAGGGGTGTCAAACTCGCAACGTCATGTGACGTGACGTATTGCAACTTTTTTCCAATTGCCGGTAATGGGGTGGGCGCAGTTTCAGCATGACGCTTCCAGCCTGCGTCCTAGCAGTTTGACACCCCCTATGGAATATGTGGTCTCCAACATGCCATCAAAAGATCAAGCATTGTTCTTAGTTCTGAATAGTACTCCCAGAGTACTCTTGGTACTCCCAGAATAGAGGCTAAGAAAGAGCTGTATGCAGCCTATTTGGGCTGCCCTCAAAACGTCCCAAGACTGTGCCACAAAAATTAAACAGCAAGATGGTGACCTTAGGTTGGACATTATTTTGTCTTTCAAAATACTTATTTAAGGCTTTAAAAAGATGTATTGAAGTATTAGCTTTAAAAAAAATCAACATAAAAAGAACCAAAACATTTTGACCTTGCTTACACCATTGATTTCAGTGCTCATCAGCCACATTCCCTGGAGTCCTTGGATAACAAAATACCTGCCCCCAAAGAAGATTAAAACTGCCATGACACAAAATACTCATTTTGAGGGACTGCCTTGTACTGTTTCTATCTGGAACTGAGTTTCATTAGAGAGACACATACA
Organism: Vipera berus; assembly: GCF_964194415.1. NCBI lineage: Eukaryota > Metazoa > Chordata > Lepidosauria > Squamata > Viperidae > Vipera > Vipera berus. The sequence goes on from NC_138208.1 coordinate 42,647,119, forward strand.
GAGAAAGTACACTGTATACCTTTGCCTATCAAAGACTTGATTGATTCATAGTTCATCTGGCAGATAATTCAACATCTAATTTTGTATTGCCTTTTTGGTGTAATTCTAGAATACTTTCTACTATAAAAATCGATCCACTTCAAAATATTTCTGTCCTCTCCCTGCCACCCCCACCCCAACAGTGCCAAGTTATACCAATCTATACCTTTCCTGTTGCTTGCCAGGTGAAATTTATAGACTGAATGTTGACAGGGATAGCTGGCATTCTTTGTTGAGCTTTTCTGAAATCGTGAGTGAATGGGGCCATCTTTCCTTCTGAAACAATCAGAATATCCTCTTCAAAGCCTGTAAAATAAAACCAATTAAGTTGAAACAGGCAGAAAATTAAATACTAACATGGGATGAAAAGCAAGCATTCAGTTTGAAGGGTTTTCATAGGAAAACGTGCAGGCTTTCTCAGAGAATTACTCTAGCAGAACTATGACAGAGATACATATTCTGAGAGACATGCCTATTCAGTCACTTATGGGGGTAAAGAATGTATAATGTATAAAAAAGGATCACCATCATGCATTACTCAAGTATATGTTTTTGGGGTTTAACTCCATAATGTCTGGAAATAGTTGTTTCACATCATTTCTCCAGATTGCTCATAGAGTAGTAATTTAAACATTAAAAAATTGTATAAGAAATAACTTGATTGAATGTTTATGTTATCAAGTTGTTTTTGACTCTTAGCAACCAGGTTGATAAGAAGTCAGTACCGTTCCACAAAACCTTGCAGGAAAGAACTACTAATCCATTCAGGTTTACAGTTGCCATTCTTTCATGCCAATATGAAAGTAAATGTTCAGTGCTAGAATTACAATCTCTTTCAATCTTTGCAATGGTCTCCTTAACTATTTTTTCAGGAATTTTGTTTGGGGGAAGCCAAATACCTCAAGGGACTTTTCATTTTCTTTCCATAATTCCATTATTTAATCCATCATTTGGTAGCTTTGCACCCTTCCATTATTTTTTTCCTCATAGCTATCCAGGGGCTTACTCCAAAGATACTTCAAGCAATGCATTGCCATTCTCAATGACCAATAGCCATCGGTAGCCTTATCCTTTATGAAACTCTTCCCTAGCTGTCCAAGTTGGCAGCCATAAGTACATCTGGTGGCAATGGATTCCAAAGTTCTATTCCAACGCTGTATCCTCTATTTCTTAAGAGTTAAACTTACCTTTGTGGAGAATCCACGCGCTAAAGATGAGTCGGTGGGGATGGGGAAAGATAAAACCCGGTGCCCTTCCCGCGTTTGAGGACAAATCTCATATTCCCCACCAACAGACTAGATGACTAGGAACGGAGCTGCGATATATATCCGGACAGAGCTCCATATTAGAGAAGTCTAAGCGAGAGCGCGCGCAGACGGCGGAGCAAAGAGAGGAAAGAGATCCTCGCCAGCCCCAGCTTCACCTACCGATCAGCACGCGGGCTTGGTGAGCGTCAATCCACATGTAGAGGGTGTCTTCCTGGCGCTGTGCGCAGCGCAAAAGCGGCAGCCTGGCGAGGCACAGAGTGCCGCAAAGCCAGAGCGCCGCTGAACAGAAGGCGCTGATTCCACGGGCCATGCCGCGCTTGATTTATCTGTTCCACGGGGCGGGGGGGGGGGCAGGGGAGAAGCAAGAAAGGACGTCCTTCCTCGAGGGAGCGCCTTCACGCCTGCCGCTGCTTCCCGCTCGCTCTTCTTCTCCGTCCCGGGTGGCGTCTCACTTCTGCACCGAGGAGGCGGGCTGGAGGCGTCTGTTGTCTTGCTCTGTGGCGGCTGGAGGTGGGTTTGCCTTTTGGCAGCCGCAGCGGTTGTGAGAGCGGGGCTAGGAATAGGAACGTGTGCTTCGTAGAAGTAGGGAGCGAGCGCGGCGAGCCAGCCCCGCTAGGCGGCAGCAGCGATGATCTGCCAAGAAGCGGCCCTTGGAGAAGTTTGTGGAGGACGCAGCCTATCAGCACCGAGATGGAGGAATCGCGGGGAGGGTGGGGGGTGGGGGGGGGAAGAAAGAGAATTTGTAGACCTCGGGTTGGGTAACTGGTTTCTATTTGCAATAGTTTTATCCTACCGTGCTTCCCCTCTACCATCTTCTTATTGCGGTTGTCCTAATTCTTATTTCGCCATTTATAGCATGCAGCTTGTTTCTTGTTTCTCATTGTGGAAACGGAAGGCAAGAACCGATATTTTTAAAATAAAAATGATGCCACAAACAGTGGGATGTAGAAGAAAATAAATAGAACACCAGTGTATTGTATTTAAATACTTTTTATATCCTTCACTGATGCCTTAACACCCCTCGTTGAAGTCTAGACAAAGGAAAAAAATGCTTTCATAGTCAAACTCACTAGTCATATAGGACCTGAAAGTATTGATGAAAACATCCCTGAAAACAGGCAAAAAGTTCTTTCTGGAAACAGCCTAGAATGCCGCTTACTTACCAAGGGAGAAAAAGGTGCTGATGAGCTGACAGGATAATCAGCTTACCTATGTTTTGTTTTATTTTATTTTATTTACTTGTCTAGCAGTTAAAAAAATAACGAGGGTCTTGATGCAGAAAAACCAGAGCATTTTACAAAACTGCCTTCCCAGGTTGCCTAGTTCTTTTGCAATTCAGAAGGATTGAGTGTTCTATGTCATACACACACACACACACACACACACACACAATACATACATACATATATATACACACACATATATACATATATACACACACATATGTAAAATGTACATATTTTACATGCTATATTTATATGTAAGATGAAGCAGAAAAGCAAGAAAATGAAACATACAATAAATTATCCAAGCATTCTTCTTTTGAATATTGTTGGGCTTTTGCTTAAATTAGTTGTGTGACTCAAGTGTCTTCCAAGCCAGCAGTCCTGCTTTCATGACTTGTATTGCACAATCACCTTGTATTATTCACAAGATGTTACAATGGCATTAGATTACATACATAATGTGAAACCTTTCTGGATTTTCCCATATTCCTCCCATCCCTAGGGGCTATTCCTCAGGGGATGGCTTTATTATATGATAATTTGACAATATGTTCATTGAACATGAAAGTAAGTCAAGTTTGCCTACAATATTATAAGCAGTCATGTCTTCAATTTACTGCCTTTTGACTTTGATTTAAACAAATTTTTACACACAAACTTGCTATTAAAGCAGTGAGGCCCTCTGCTGGCTGACCTTCCTAACAGTAAATTGTTAAGAAATTTTTACAGTTTTACAAATAACTTGATTCGCATACCTCAATAAAACTAACCAATGCCATAATTAGATTATGTAAATGGATACATTTCACCATAGGTTTATCCTCATCCCTTTAAATTGTTTCTGATAACTTTTAGAAGTGCATTTTTGGTTTTGATCTTAATTCTACTTTAGATAGAAATCCCTTTAGATGAAAATTCTTTTGCCATAGAATAGTATATGCATGGACTCTAGAGCAAAATGTTATTTTGGTCATGGTAATAATTCAGAAACTATCGTTTTCCAAGTTTCATTACCTCAATAAATATTAGGAACAATGCAGGTACAAAACATATTTTGATGTTTTAGCAACTTCTTTCTATTAACCAAAACCGATTACTCTTAACATATATCATAGGATTTTTTAAAGCTTTAAAACAGAAGATGCTATCTGTAAGAAAAAAAGCATGTGAAAAAATATTGTAGAAAAAAATGTATCTGCAGAATATCTACAATTAAGTGCTAAAAATAGCACCTTATATAATACTTTCAACAGATTTTATGAAATGAGCTGCATTTTTCTTTAACCAAAAAAAATATTCACCATTTAGTAAAAGAAACAGTAATTTTGAATAAGTGTACAAAACCTATTCTCAATTTTAACCAAGATATTATAAAGGTAAAGGATATGTTGACAATTTTACAAATTAAAATTTGTTTTTTATTATTTCATTTTCATATACTTACACAAAGCACAATTAAACACGTAAAATTTATATTGTGATACAGTATGTCTGTAAAGAAATGTATAGGAGCCACCCAGAATTGTATTCTGTACAAGATGGACGGCCATAACTTTTAAATAAATGAAGAAATAATTAAATAAAGCCAGAGGCTATCTTGAAGTGAGTCTTCCTGACACCAGTGCTGGGGTAAACATGTATAGAAAATTGCATGAGGGAATTTATAGTATTTTTAAACTCATAATTAATTAATTTTAATATTATAAAAATTGATTAAACTTGTATGCCACTGGACTCTCAATGATTCTGGATGACTCACAACAATGAAAAAAATTACAATCACATCAATACAACACAAATATATAGATGATAAAAGATGATAAGTGCAAGTGGCAGATGGAATGCAGCGAGGGAGACAGATATTATGGGAGACAGGTAGTTCCTCAAGTAACTGGGCCTTATGCCATGTAGGGCTTTATAATGTAGAAAGAGACCCCTCCCCAGAATAAAATATTGCACAAAATAAGAAAAAGAAGCAGAATAGAATATTTCCCCTAAAGGAGAAAAATCTCATTAACAAAGGCAGAAAGCAACCCCCCCCCTCCGGTCTTTCCTCCACTAAAACAGCCTGCAGGCAAAGCTTAAAGAAATTTTAGTTTCATTCATAAAATAACATATACATTGTAAAACCAGACTTGGCTAAAGAGATCTCCAAATAGACAGCAAAATAGACCAGGAACTGAAACTGATTAGGCCAACAGGATTAAATCAAAACAACAAAACATCTTAAGATTTGCATCTTCCCTCACCTCTTCGGCCAGTCACAATCCCACACATCACAAAGGAAATTTCAAAATAGCAAGTAAAACACAAACAAATCCAGAAAGAACACATTTTCATATAGATGATGACATATAAATTACAAAAGGTCCAAACCATATAAAAACCAACACACAACCCCAATGTGCCATCAGGAACGCATGTTGTCACTGTTGTTACTGGGCCAATAAACACAAAACTCCTTTCCAAATGCAGCCTGCCTCTAACTTATTTTTCCTTTTGTTGTATATTATCAGGACCACATGGAAGTAACAGACAGGATTCACAGCAACAGTCTTTATTGCGGGTAGGCAGGAACAAAAGGACAATGGAGCCTCCAGAGCCCCCTTAAAATACCTAGCCAGGTACATTCCCAAAACCAATCCCCACATCTGGAATTCCCGCCGAATGCTGGCCAGCCAATCCGAGCCTTGACTGGCGCCACCTGTTGGTCCTAGTGGCTTGCTGTTATTGACAGTCCCCAGCATACACAACACCCCTTCCCCCATAATAAGAACAATATACACTCTACAACACCAACAATGGTAATTCCAGCTTCTATACTGCGTTGACATTCAGGGCTTCACATAATCCTCAAGATATATTGGTGACTTATGGGTCCTCACAGAACGTCTCACTGGTTGATCATCTGCCTGGGCGACCGACTCCTGGGATGACAGTTGGCCATGAAACTCCTCTCCCGCACGGTCATCGTTGGCCTGGCTAAACTGCTGGTTGGTCCGGTCCATAGTCCCTGGTTGTTGTTCTGTGCTGGCATCTGAGAGTACTACCTGTCTCTCTTGACCAACCGTGGTAGAACCAGCAGAGCGTGGGTGGTGTTTGAAGGGCCTGATCACATTGCTGTTTCTCAGGGGCCCTCTTCCTCAATTGGTCAATGTGCCTTCTGACCTGCCGGCCCCCTTCCCCTTCCACAATGTATGATACAGGCCCAGTTTTGTCAACTACCACCCCTTGAACCCACAAGTCTCCAGTCCCATAGTTCCTGGCTCAAACCGGCTCTCCCAAATTAATTTCCCTCGGGGGGGGGGTTGAACCACCTCTGCGGCCACTCTATCTGGGTGCAATCTGTCCAATTTTGTGATGAGCCGCCTGCCCCAACAAAGCTCCGCCGGACTCTTGCCAGTGGTCGTGCAGGGTGTAGTGTGCTGTGCCAGTAAGAATTGTGCCAACCTTTGGTGCCAGTCCCCACAGATGATGCGTCTCAATGCTTCTTTGGTCGTCCTTACGTTTCGTTCTGCAAGGCCATTGGTAGCCGGGTGGAAAGGAGCGGACGTGATGTGCCTAATCAGGTTAGCCTTGGTGAAAGCCTGAAAATCAGCAGATGTGAATTGTGGGCCATTATCAGAGACTATGACATCAGGTAGACCATGTGTGGTAAAGAGCCCCCTCAGCACCTGCACAGTTTTTGCTGTGGTCATGCTTGTAACAGGGACTACCTCTAACCATTTCGAATAACTGTCTACCACCAAGAAAAGTTGCCCCTGAAATGGTCCCACATAATTGACATGAATTCTCGACCACGGGGTGTGTGTCACCTCCCACTTGTGCACTGGAGCGTGTGGTTGTTTGGGCCTAGACTTTTGACATCGGTAGCAACCCGCTACTTGTTCTTCTATTGCTTTATCCAGGCCGGGCCACCACACGTAACTCCATGCTAAAGCCTTCATCCTCACAACCCCCGGGTGTCTTTCGTGCAGAGCCTGCAAGATCTTATTTCTAAACTTCTCAGAAATCACAACCTGGCTACCCCACAACAGACACCCTTTGTGCGAAGACAACTCGTGTCTCCTTCTGAAATATGCCTGGAACTCTGTGCCAGAATTCCTATCTTGCCAACCCGAAACTACCCATGCCAATACTCTGCTCAATATTTTGTCTGCTGATGTGCCAGCAGCAACGTCTCTGGCTTGTAGAGGGCATTCAGGGAGTTCTTGTATGGATAAGATTTGGCCTGCCGGTGCTGGATCTGGTTCAGCCACCACAAGGGGTAATCTACTTAATCCATCAGCATGGCCCATCTCTTTACCTGGTTTGTATACCAATTTGCACGTATATGCAGAAAGAAATATGGACCACCTTAGCATTCTGGGTGACAGTATTTGTGGTGTTTATCAGTTGTGAAAAGCCCCAGCAAGGGCTTATGGTCAGTGAAAATGGTGAATTCTCTACCATACAGGTAGTCATGGAACTTCTTCACCCCAGACTATTGCCAATGCCTCTTTGTCAATCTGAGCGTAATTCCTTTCTGCTCTTGACAACGTTCTAGAGCAGAAAGCTGCTTTCGGCAGCTTCGCAGATGGGCCACGGCAGCTTCCTCAAAGAGCGGCACCGCTGCCCGTTCGCGCGGAGGTACGTGCGCACCTCTCCAAAGGTTTGGGGAGGTGCGCGCGCACTTCCGGTCGTTCGGAGAGGTGCGCGCGCACCTCTCAGAATGGGCAGGGGCGCCGCTCTTTGAGAAAGCTGCCGCGGCCCGTCTGCAAAGCTGCCACTTTCGGCAGCTTTGCAGACGGGCCGCGGCAGCTTCCTCAAAGAGCGGTGCCGCTGCCCCTTCGCGCGGAGGTACGTGCGCACCTCCGCCCATTCGGGGAGGTGCGCGCGCACCTCTCCAAACGGGCGGTGCCACTCTCCATTTGGAGAGGTGCGCGCGCACCACTGCCCGTTCGAAGAGGTGCGCGCGCACCGGGCGGCTGGGAGCCGCAGGAGACGGCTCAAAGAGCCGCATGCGGCTCCGGAGCCGCGGGTTGCCGACCCGTTTTCTAGAGTAATAAGCAACTGGCCTCTGTTCACCATTCTCTTCCAAATGACTTAGCACAGCGCCCACCCTGTAAGGAAATGCATCACAGGCTATGCATAGGGGCTTGCTCTCAATGAAATGTGTGATTGTTGAACTGCTGGACAGTAATTGTTTGAGGGTTTCAAAACTCTTATCATGGACTGTGGACCAATGCCATGGAGTTTTATTGTCCAACAACCTATGTAAAGGCTCAGCAATTGCTGCCTTATGAGGCAAGAATGCATGATAAAAATTCAGCAGCCCCAAAATGGCTTGCAGCTCTGCCTTGTTCTTAGGGGTAGGAGCCATTTTAATGGCTTTTACCTTAGAGTCTGTGGGGTGAATACCTTGTGCATCAATCCTAAACCCTAAGAACTCCGTGGAAGCCCCTCCAATACTGCACTTTTCTCTCTTCAATTTAAGCCCAGCAGAACGGAATCTACTTAACACCTCCTGCAGCCTGTCAGCTAACTCCTCTTCTGACTCCCCTGCAATTAGGACGTCATCAAAATAAGGGCATACCCCAGGAATACCCTTCAGTGTCCGTTCCATCACGTCCTGGAAAATTCCTGGGGTGACAGAAACACCAAATTGTAGGCGATTTACTCTGAAAGCCCCCTTGTGAGTGACTATCGTTTGAGTGTCTGCCATTACCCGGGTAACCGGCAGCTGTTGGTAAGCTTGAGCTAAGTCCAATTTAGCAAAAACTGCGCCAGACTGAATAGCAGAGAGAACGTGCTTGACTGACGGAACCGGGTATGCATGTGGGTTTAATGCTCGATTGACAGTAGACTTATAATCTGCGCAAATTCTAACCTCACCTTTCGCTTTAAGCAGTTACAATGGGAGTTTCCCACTCTCCCCCTTCCACTGGTTCCAGAACTCCCTGTTCCACTAATTTATCCAATTTGCTCTCAATCTTATGCTTGAGAGCGAACGAAACTCTTCTAGCCTTAATCCGCACCGGCAGTACATCGGGCTTAAACTTAAACTTAATAGGGGGTCCCATATACTTACCCAGCTTGTCATCGAAGACATCTGCAAACTTCTTGCAGACAGCTTCGAGGCTTGTGATCTGTGTGTTGTTAACTCCTCCCAACCAAACGCCCAGAGCATCAAACCAATCCAGCCCCACTAAACTAGTTCTCCTGCCTTCAGTAACCAGTACATCTAATGGTCCCCTGAAGTGTTTGTACTCCATTAATAAGGTAGCCTTCCTCTTCATTTTAATTGGGGCCCGTTGAAAATCTGTTAAACGTATGGGTGTGGGCTATAAAGGAATCAGCCGCTTGCTCTTGCCACAAATTGATTTGAATGTCTCAAAAGAGATTATTGAGACCGACGAACCCGAATCAATTTCTATCCTACAAGGTACTCCCTGCAGCTGGACATTAATTTTGATTTTGGGCTTGAGCAGTTGGTGGATTGCCGTGTGTGACAACACCACCCCATCACCCCTCCCACATTTGGGTGGAACCCTAGGGGGCTCTGTGCCTGGAGGTGGTAGATTTTTTGTACCTGCTAACTCGTTCAGACTTTCCCTTTTCCGGTTTTGGCAGACGGATACAATGTGTCCAGTTTTTCCGCAAAAATGACACTTTGCGTTTCTGAACCTGCACACCGTTCTCTGATGTTTACCCCCGCAGCTGGCACATTTGAACTCTGTCTCTCTGGAGCTTTGACTGTAGTGCTGCTGTTTGCTGCTTCCTTGGGGTCCACTCTGTCTTCCGCTGCAGTTCCCACGCCGACGCTGTGACCTTTCCAATTTTTGAAGTATCGCATCGATCTCTCCTTCCTCCCCGGTGTCTTCGCTTCCACCGTCCACAGCGCTTTCATGGTGAACAGACCCACTAGAGCCGCTGCTGGGTCTGGAAGCATTTTTCCTGCTGGTAACTTCATGAGCCATAGTATCGTCTATTACATCTTGTAGACTCATGGTCAGTTTTGCCATTATCTTTTCCTGCAGCCGTTCATCCCACAGACCAACAACGATCTGGTCCCGCATGTGGTCTTCTAGATCGGAAAATTTACAGAAATGGGAGGCTTGACGTACTACAGCAATGTATTCAGTCGACGACTATCCCGGTAACTGTTTCCGTTGGTAAAACTGTACCCGCCAATACAGCTCAGACCGCTTGGGCAAAAAATGTCTGTTCAATTTGGCTGTAAGGTTGTCGTAGGAAACGGACGCGACCTGAGTTGGCGTGCACAACCCAACGGTGATCTTATACACGTCCGGACTGCTGATGCACAACGCTACAGCTTTCATGCGGTCTTCAGTGATGCGATTTACCAGCAAATAGCCTTCCACCTGGCCCAGGTGTGCTTCCCATTCTTCTGGGTAATGAACATTGAATTCACAGATGTTTCCAAGCTTAGACATGCTGCCTCAGTCCTTGACAATCATTCACAGTGAAGAAATTAACTCCGTAATGCTCAGAGTGCAACAAAGTATCCCACCCTCATCGCCAGTGTTGTATATTATCAGGACCACATGGAAGTAACAGACAGGATTCACAGCAACAGTCTTTATTGCAGGTAGGCAGGAACAAAAGGACAATGGAGCCTCCGGAGCCCCCTTAAATACCTAGCCAGGTACATTCCCAAAACCAATCCCCACATCTGGAATTGCCGCCAAATGCTGGCCAGCCAATCCGAGCCTTGACTGGCGACACCTGTTGGTCCTAGTGGCTTGCTGTTATTGACAGTCCCCAGCATACACACCTTTGCCTGCCTTTTACTCCCAGTTTGGAATAAGACATGGACCGGATTTAATTTCCAACAATAGGTAATAGCTTAAATCACACCCAATAATGATTAAGATTATGATTCTTTCCTGTGTTCATTTCATTACTGAAATGGTAATGGCAGTTGACAAGTATGAAATTGGTCATCACTGCACAAGTTCACAGCTTTCAAAAGCCTTGCTATCTCTTTACATAATTAAGAAAGAAAATTATCTCAATTCTAGTTCCAATATACACAGAAACATCCATACTCACACACATGTTGTTGTTGTTGTTAGCTGCGAAGTCGTGTCCGACCAATCACGACCCTATGGACAACGTTCCTCCAGGCCTTCCTGTCCTCTATCATCTTCTGAAGTCCATTTAAGCTCACGCCTACTGCTTCAGTGACTCCATCCAGCCACCTCATTCTCTGTCGTCCCCTTCTTCTCTTGCCCTCAATCTTTCCCAGCATTAGGCTCTTCTCCAGTGAGTCCTTCCTTCTCATTATGTGGCCAAAGTATTTGAGTTTTAGCTTCAGGATCTGGCCTTCTAAAGAGCAGTCAGGGTTGATCTCCTCTATGACTGACTGGTTTGATTGCCTTGCAGTCCAAGGGACTCGCAGGAGTCTTCTCCAGCACCATAGTTCAAAGGCCTCAATTCTTTGGTGCTCAGCCTTATGGTCCAGCTTTCACTGCCATACATTGCAACTGGGAAGACCATAGCCTTGACTATACACACTTTTGTTGACAGGGTGATGTCTTTGCTTTTTAGTGTGCTGTCTAGATTTGCCATGGCTTTCCTCCCCAGGAGCGTCTTTTAATTTCTTGGCTACAGTCCCCATCTGCAGTGATCTTGGAGCCCAGGAAAATAAAATCTGTCACTACCTCCATTTCTTCCCCATCTATTTGTCAGGAATTGAGAGGGCCGGATGCCATGATCTTGGTTTTCTTAATGTTAAGTTTCATCCCAACTTTTGCACTCTCCTTCTTCACCCGCAACACGAGGCTCTTTAGTTCTTCTTCACTTTCTGCCATTAGAGTGGTATCATCTGCATATCTTAGGTTGTTGATATTTCTTCCGGCAATCTTAATTCCAGCTTTTGATTCATCTAGCCCTGCCTTTCTCATGATGTGCTCTGCATATAAGTTAAATAGGCAGGGCGACAGTATACAGCCTTGCCAGACTCCTTTCCCAATTTTGAACCAATCAGTGGTTCCGTGTCCAGTTCTCACTGTTGCTTCTTGGCCCACATATAGGTTTCTCAAGAGACAAATAAGATGGTCTGGTATGCCCATCTCTTTAAGAACTTGCCACAGTTTGTTATGATCCACACAATCAAAGGCTTTAGCATAGTCAATGAAGCAGAAGTAGATGTTTTTCTGGAACTCTCTAGCTTTCTCCATGATCCAGTGTATGTTGGCAATTTGATCTCTAGTTCCTCTGCCTCTTTGAAATCCTGCCTGTACTTCTGGTAGTTCTCAATCCACATACTGCTGGAGTCTAGCTTGTACGATTTTAAGCATAACTTTACTAGCATGAGAAATGAGTGCAAGTTTGAACATTCTTTGGCACTGCCTTTCTTTGGAATTGGAATGTAAACTGATCTTTTCCAATCCTGTGGCCACTGTTGAGTTTTCCAAATTTGCTGGCAAATTGAGTGTAGCACTTTTATTGCATCGTCTTTTAAGATTTTGAATAGCTCAGCTGGAATACTGTCACCTCCACTAGCTTTGTTGTTGCTCAGCTTTTCTAAGGCCCACTTCACTTCACATTCTAGGATGTCTGGCTCGAGGTCAGGGACCACCTCATTGTGATTATCAGGGACGTTAAGCTCATTCTTGTATAGTTCTTCTGTGTAATTTTGCCATTTCTTCTTAATCTCTTCTGCCTGTTAGGTCCCTGCCATTTTGGTCCTTTATCATGCCCATTTTTGCATTAAACGATCCCTTCATCTCTCCAATTTTCTTGAAAAGATCCCTGGTCCTCCCTATTCTATTGTTTTCTTCTATTTCTTTGCACTGTTCATTTAAGAAGGCATTCTTATCTCTTCTAGCTATTCTCTGGAATTCTGCATTCAATTGGGCGTATCTTTCTTTTTCTCCCTTGTCTTTCGCTTCCCTCCTTTCCTCAGCTATTTGCAAAGCTTCCTCAGACAGCCATTTTGCTTTCTTGCATTTCTTTTTCTTTGGGATGGTTTTAGTTGCTACCTCTTGTACAATGTTGCGAACTTCTGTCCATAGTTCTTCAGGCACTCCGTCTATCAGATCTAATTCCTTAAGTCTATTTGTCACCTCTACTGTATATTCAACAGGGATATGATTTAATCCATACCTGAGTGGCCTAGTGCTTTTCCCTACTTTTTTCAGTTTAAGCCTAAACTTTGCAACGAGAAGCTCATGGTCTGAGCCACAGTCAGCTCCTGGTCTTGTTTTTACTGACTGTATAGAGCTTCTCCATCTTTGCCTGCAGAGCATATAGTCAATCTGATTTCTGTGTTGACTGTCTGGTGATGTCCATGTGTAGAGCCGTCTCTTGGGTTGTTGGAAAAGAGTGTTTGCTATGACCATCGTATTCTCTTGAGAAAATTCTATTAGCCTGTGCCCTGTTCATTTTGTACTCCAAGGCCAAACTTGCCTATTCCCGTTTTCTTTTGGCTTCCTACTTTAGCATTCCAATCCCCCATGATGATAAGGACATCATTTTTTGGCGTTAGTTCTATAAGGTGCTGTAGGGCTTCATAGAACTGGTCAATTTCATCCTCTTCAGCATTGGTGGTTGGGGCATAGACTTGGACTACTGTGATATTGAATGGTTTGCCTTGGATTCAAACTGAGATCATTCTGTCATTTTGAGGATTGTATCCCAGTATTGCTTTTCCTACTGTTTTACTATGAAGGCTACTCCATTTCTTCTGAGGGATTCTTGCCCACAGTAGTATACCTGATGGTCATCTGAATTAAATTCACCCATTCCTGTCCATTTTAGTTCGCTGATACCTAAGATGTCAATGTTCAGTCTTGTCATCTCTTGTTTGACCACGTCCAGCTTTCCTTGATCCATGGATCTTACATTCCAGGTTCCTATGGAGAAAAAATCTTTACAGCATCGGACTTTCCTTTCACCACCAGACACATCCACAGCTGAGCGTCCTTTCGGCTTTGACCCAGTCGCTTCATTCTTTCTGGTGCTACTAGTACTAGCCCTCTGCTCTTCCCTAGTAGCATACTGGACGCCTTCCGACCTGAGGGGCTCATCTTTCAGCATCATATCGTTTTGCCTTTTGGTACTGTCCATAGGGTTTTCATGGCAAAGATACTGGAGTGAGTTGCCATTTCCTTCTCCAGTGGATCACATTTTGTCAGAACTCTCTGCTATGACCTGTCCGTCTTGGGTGGCCCTGCACGGCATAGCTCATAGCTTCATTGAATTATGCAAGCCCCTTTGCCATGACAAGGCAGTAATCCATGAAGGGGACTCACAGACATAGACACAACCAAACAGAAAAAGAGGTGCTCAAGGTGGAAATGTTTGCATTTAAAAGCAATCCAGGGCCCTGAACTCACAACAAATTGGGACCCAAATTCTTTGAACTATATCAAAGGTGGTGTTTACAGTAAACAGTACCTTTAGAAGGCAGTTTCATCTACTGGAGGCACTTTTCAGCAAGTTCATATATTTAGCTATGAATCACTGATAACAAAGTCTATATGCATTAATCAGTCCACTGAGACAGTATTTTCACAGTATTGCTTAAAGTCTGAACCTGGAGATTCATCTATATCAATTTCTCTTAAATTAGGAATTGCAAAGTAGATTCCTCATCTTCAAATTTAAATGTTTCATAAAGCACACAGCCCCCTCACATTATAATTAAGAGTCTGAACAGCCTACATGGAAGTTTTCAGTGACTCACTCATAAAATACCAAGTAAATCCAAGAGCTCAAAGTATTTGCTATCAAAGTGTAACCCGCACATGTTCACTTTAGGAACAATTTTTATTCAGTAGTTAAGTCTGCTGTTTAGAACATGATGTTATGCATATTTACCCAAATTTCAAAGTGATTTATTTTGTGAAAGGACCTGTTCTAATTGTTTAGGGTTGTTTAATATTTTGCTTGCTAATATTATGAATGAGAACAGTAGTTATAAGCTATTATTTTTACTTCTACAATAATTGGCAATTTGAAATGACTCTTGGTGAATAAAAAAACTACAAAAAGTTTATTTATTTTGTATATATTTTATTGGTATTTTTAACATAACATAAATCATCCAGTAATTTGTAAACAGTATGTTGTCTGGGTAACATTTATAAGACAATCTTTAACAATTGATTTCTATAATCTATATTCCATATGTTAATTTCAGTTGATTTCCCCTTTCCCCAAAGTATCTTTCTTTGCAAAACATTAGATTAAAACAAAATAATTCTCATTATTTTGATAAACAACAATTAAGTATATAGTTTTTCCAATAATCCTATTTGTCATTTTAGTTGCCTTATTGTAAATCCTGTTACCGTGCTTATTTCATCTTATTTCTCCCCCCAAATTCTAAATATTCTTACTAGTGACAATTTTCTCAACAATTAACTACATTTACATTGGTGGATTTAATTCTATTTTTTCCATATAAGCCCTTTCATACTTTTATATTTCTTAATCAATAAGTAAAAAGTAGAAAGAGAAAAGAAGAGAGAGACAAAAAAGAGGAAAAAAAGAAAAAAGACAAAAGACAAGACAAAAGCACTGAGATACAAAAAATAACATACGACTAAAGATATGTATCCCTCCTAATTTAATATATATTTATTCCCTCAATTTCTTATTCATTTTAACCATAGCTGAGAATGTATTTAATCTATTTAAACTTTAAGCATTCCATTCAGTAGATCTAATCATCTATTCCTTTAACTCTCATTCAAAACACATTTTTATGCTTATCGTCACATTTAAATAACTAAAACGATTGCTTTGTTTAAATCATTTCACCTTTTTTTTAGAGAAAGGAAAAAGAAAACATATTGTATTAATTATATAAAAAAACATCCAAGAGTAATATATTCCAAAGTTTTTCCATTTCTTTAGCCATATTCAAACAAATGTTTCTTATTGTATTAGTTAACAAAAAAAATCATCTCTCTAAGAGTAATATATTCCAAAGTTTTTCCATTTTTAGCCATATTCAAACAAATACTTTTTAAAGTATTCTCTCTGATAAGTCCCATTATCTATTTTCTTGATTTCCATTTTAATCTTTTTTCTCTGGCCATTGCCTTTCTTCATCAGTATGTTTTGCTGCATCATTCGTTTCCCTGTAAAGTATTTTTTCTCATTCTTTTCCTTATCTTCAAAGTTGCTTGGACATGTTGAAATATTTCCCATTTGAATTAAATCATGATTTTTTATTTTATACGGTTCCATCTTTAAGTATCTATCCTCAGAATTATGTTCAGTCATCTCTACTGTATGTTCCTGGGAAATTTCTTGGAGTGAAATTAAGTTGGAGATAAGTTGATTCATACTCTCAAGGTTGTTCTGTATTTCTTTGTGGTTTAAAATCATTGTCCTTTGAAATTGTTGCTGCTTATCATATGTTTCCTTTTGTAAAGTATTCATTGCTTCAGATTGGTTACTCTCACTTTGTTTACACAGCTGCATTTTTTAAGAACTTTGAGGGTCAGAGAAAAAAAACCCTCACCCACCAGTAGATGTCAGCGTTTGCTCATTTTTCAGGTCTTTCTAGTCTTTTTTTCTCTCTCTAAAGGGTAAGTTTTGCCGCTTCCGGTAACCAAAAGGAGGGAGTAGAATCCCTCTCCCTTTTTCCCCCCCCCGGAGATCTCTTATTTTTGGGACTTTCTTCTTCAGGAAAATAGGTAGGATAGAGAAAATCAATATTCTTACCCAGATTCAAGCATGCTGTTTAAAATCTGCTTAGTTTAAAAGCTTATGACTTCCGTTGTTCTCAGCTGTGACTGGACATGGAGTTAACCAGCATTTTCTTCTGTTGGTTTCTGGGAGGCTTCTCCTGGACCGTTTGGGGAGACCACTGTCTCTCCTAAGTCCCTGGGATTTCCTTCCTTCATTCCACCCCTTCAGGGTGGGTTCTGGCCCCTTAGGGTCCCCAACAAAAAGAAATTTCAGCCGAAGGGTTCAGCATTCCGAACCTTCCGACTGCTCCACTGAAAAATAGGAACCAGAAGCCAAAAAAAAACCCTACAAAAAGTTTAAATGTCTTAGTTTTCAAAGGTGATTGCAAGATTGAGATAAACATGTCTAGCTTTTTAAATAGACAATTTCTGATATTAATAGCAGCTGAGAATGTTCAGAAAATGAATATGAACAGAATAATCCATTTCTGAATGTTATAAAGTACTGTTTTTATTTGGTTGAAAACATTACGTATCAAGATGTTAGCTATGCTTCCTTCTTTTGACTGAGTAATATTCATATTTGGGAATATATTGATAACTGTAACCCTCAAACACTTGTGATTCTAAACCTTGCCACTAATATAGTCCTGTTTTTATAACCAAATTCTCATAATTTACTTATATACTGAAGGTGCCTATAATATGTTAACAGAACAACAATCTTATTTTAACAATTAAATTAAAAAAACCAAGATAAATTTATCAATTTTACAACACATTAAAGATGTTCTTTAAAAAGTGCAGTTTGGTTCTGGCAATTATCCTACAAAAGCTTAGGTGAACGAGCATACCTTTAGCACATCTTTTACAGTCAATACCATAACTGGAGTGCTTCTCCTGAGAAGGGGTTTACTCCTGATCATTACACTGTGAGGAATTGGAAGGAAGTCACCCAAAGCTGATCTCAAGACTCAGGTTGGTGGTAGTGACAGCAATTACATTTTGAATACTAATACTGCTTGAAACTTTATATAAAAAATTCCAATTTTTATTAACTAGAAGATTAGCATCTCTAACTTATACTACTGGTATCCTACTGTAGTTGTTAAGAAAACCAAATAATTCTTTTCCAGAAGAACTTGCTATTTTATAAAATAGATATTTACAAATCCTCCAGAATCCTATTCAGTTCTTCTACCATTCTTCATCAAAATTCTTTCTATGAATTATTTATTAACTATTATTTATAAAATGTATATGCTACTCATTGCACCAATAAAGCGACTTTGGGTGGCTTACAAAACAGTAAAAAAGCTAAATATAAAAACAGTTAAAATTAATAAGACTTAAGAACTGATAATGAGAACTGATAATGCCCAATAGGCAATGTGATATTCCCTTATTAACAAGCATCAGCTAAGGAACAGCTTCCACAAATATATGATCAGTAGTCCTGGAGACATTCCCAGAAAAACATAATTAATGTCAAAACTGGGGAAAACTCTAAAGATGAGTGTTTGCCCTATGTCCATATTAACGGGGACCAAAATCTCAGGAATATAAAGTGCACGTATGCCATCAGAATTTTCACTGCTTTATAAGGAATTGAGGTTCACCATGATACAGCAAATACTACTTGTATCATAATGTTTAGCTAAAGGATAGAACATAAAAATGTAGATATTTGGTTGAATGTATATAAAATTACTTAGCTGAAAGCTGAAAATGTCTTTATCCTGAAATATGTATTGATGTAAATGTAAACTCATTAAAATTATCTCATGCTAAGTATTGTACTTTTGTTAAATTATACCTTGTTCAAACTTGTTATAAAACTCATTTTGCTAACTAGTTTTAAGGGAGATTGAGCTGGTGCCAAACAAATCTGTGAGTGAATGCTTTCATTCTTTTACTAATTTTAAGCTCTTTAAAAATGGTACAAAAGTCCAGACTTGCCTTAATGTATTCGCTTTCAGGTTTCCTTTAAAAGCCTATATGTAGTTTGGCTCTTTCTTTGGTCTATTTAACAAAGCATTTCCTTTAGACCAGGACATCTAATGTGTTTCATTGATTGCAAATCAATTGTATAAGATAATGGGGAAGTTTCAGCTTTCAGTTTTGAGATAGGACCTTTTTAGATAAAAGTGCAAGAGAAATTTATATCCATCCTCCAGATGTGTTACTAAATGTGACTCACCATTATGACACTGTACTATAAAATAATACAATACTAAACAACAATCATATTGAGTGTGATGAAGGCAGACAAGGACTATTACAGTAGCCTGCTCAGATGGACTCATACTTCTTTCCCCTCCCCTACTCCCCCCAAGCCTTATTTGCCCTGTCAGAAGAACTGTGTTTGTTATAATATTGGTTGTATTTGACATTGTTTGTAATTGTTACAAACAATTACAAACCATGTAGTAACAATTACAATGTCAAATACAACCAATATTATAAACAAGATACAAATAATTTTATACAACCAATATTATAAACAAGATACAAATAATTTAAGTAATCCAGAGGGAAGGGACTCAAAAAGTTCTATCTCTTGTCACTGCTTAAGTGACATATCTTAAGTACATATCTTTCTGCTCACCCCATTTAGTTTAAGTAGGCTGGTTAGAAAGCATCAGAGATCTGTTCATGTTTCATTTTTTCTTCTGAAAAATGTCCAGGGACTGTATATGCTTCAGAGGGATTCAGACAAGAGAATGAACAAGACAACTTGAACATTAGGGCATCCATTCATTCAAGAGTTTAGTTGGCTGAATATTTATTAAGAAGAGAATACTTATTAAGGAACAATTTACGGTTATGTCCTATCCAGGAATACTGTTTCATCATTCCTAGTTCTGGATAATTGGTTTCATCCAAAAAGTCCTATTGCTCAGACAACACTGCTGGTTTAAGACGCTTGCTAACAGATGGCAAATTAGAAATTGATCAGAAAGTATCCATTATGCTAAGAATCAAGATATATTTTTTTCAAACATATTTTACTGTATATTAATGTGTGGACTTCAATTCCCAGAATTTCCCAGTCACCAATGCTGATTGGGGTATCTTGGGAGTTTATATATCAAAGTTTACAAGGTTGAGAAACTCTATATCAATGTTTAATTTCTGAATCATAATGACGAGCCCATGATTTATTGGTTATCACAATACTAACTACATTCCTCACCTTTTTCCTTGCTTAAGATGCAGTATAAGTACTCTGTAGGCTTCCATTTCACATACATAGCAACACACTTTTCTCACAGCAACGTCCTGCCAACTGAAGGAAAAAAATGGCTCTAAAAAAATGGCTCTTGCAGGGACGAGCCGAGGAGTTTAGTCATCATCTGGCGGACAAAATCGCTCGGATCCGGGCCGGCTTGGACTCTGACTGGGCAGAGTCTAATGTGGAGGAATCAGGCGGTCTTGAGCACGTTATCTGGAATGAGTTCGACCCTGTTTCCCCTGATGATGTGGACAGGATCATGGGGAGACTGAGCACCACCACCTGTTTGTTGGATCCGTGCCCCTCCTGGCTAGCTTATGCGGCTCGGGAAGGAACACGAGGCTGGTTCCATGCAGTGATAACTGCTTCTTTGAAGGAGGGTGTCTTCCCTGCCGCCTTGAAGGAGGCGGTGGTGAGACCCCTTCTCAAGAAGCCTGCTTTGGACCCGGCTGTTTTAAACAACTACCGTCCAGTCTCCAACCTTCGCTTTCTGGCGAAGGTTGTTGAGAGTGTGGTGGCGCATCAGCTCCCTCTGTTCCTGGAGGAAACTGATTATCTGGACCCGTACCAATCGGGCTTCAGGCCCGGACACAGCACGGAGACGGCATTGGTCGCGCTGGTGAATGATCTCTGGAGGGCTAGGGACAGGGGTTGCTCCTCTGTCCTGGTCCTATTAGATCTCTCAGCGGCGTTCGATACCATCGACCATGGTATCTTACTGCGGCGTCTCAGGGGGCTGGGAGTGGGAGGCACCGTTTTACGGTGGTTCTCCTCCTACCTCCAGGGCCGCTCGCAGTCGGTGTTGACAGGAGGGCAGAGATCCGCCCCGAGGTCTCTCATTTGTGGAGTCCCTCAGGGGTCGGTTCTCTCGCCTCTCCTGTTCAACATCTATATGAAGCCGCTGGGCGAGATCATTCGTGGTTTTGGGGTGGGGTATCATCAGTACGCTGATGATACCCAACTTTTTCTTTCCACCCCGAACCAACCCAGTGATGCCCTCTCCGTGATGTCCCGGTGCCTGGAGGCGGTTCAGGTCTGGATGGGGAGAAACAGGCTTCGTCTCAATCCCGCCAAGACTGAGTGGCTGTGCATATCGGCATCTCGGGTTAACCAAGTTATTCCATCCTTAATGATGGGGGGTGAGGTGTTACCCCCCGTCGATAGGGCTCGCAACTTGGGCGTCCTCCTGGATTCACGGCTCAATTTCGAAGACCATATAGGAGCCGTGACCAGGGGGGCTTTTGCCCAGGTTCGCCTGGTGCGCCAGTTGCGTCCCTATCTGGACCGAGACGCCCTACGCACAGTTACTCATGCGCTTGTGACCTCCCGTTTGGACTACTGTAACGCTCTCTACATGGGGCTGCCCTTGAAGACCACTCGGAGGCTTCAACTGGTGCAGAATGCGGCCGCGCGAGTTGTAATGGGGGTTTCCCGATACTCCCAGGTAACACCTCTACTCCGTGAGCTGCATTGGCTTCCGGTTGCCCTCCGGGTGAAATTCAAGGTGCTGGTTATCACCTATAAAGCCCTACATGGCCTGGGTCCGGGATATCTGAGGGAACACCTGCTGCCGGCATCAAATGCCCTTCGCCCAGTGCGCTCCCACAGGGAGGGTCTGCTCAGGGTCCCGCCGGTAAGAGACTGCCGGCGGGTGACACCCAGGGATAGGGCCTTCTCGGTGGGAGCGCCTGCCCTCTGGAACCAGCTGCCGGTGGAGCTGAGAACTGCCCCCGACCTCCGATCATTCCGCCGGGGCCTGAAGACCTGGCTCTTTGAGCTCTCGGGCCCAGACTGAGGAGGAATTTTTAATTTGGGGTTCTTTTTAACTGACTACAGGGTTAATTTAATATTTTTTAATTTGGTTCTTAATTTTTGTATTTTGGATTTTTAATTCCCTGTAAACCGCCCTGAGTCCTCAGGGAATAGGGCGGTATATAAATATAACTAAATAAATAAATAAATAAATAAATAAATAACCTTTGGACAAATCTTATTGCATTCTTTGACCAAGTGACAAAATTAGTGGATCAGAGGAATACTGTGGATATAATTTACTTGGACTTCAGTAAGGCATTTGATAAAGTAGATCACAACCTTCTACTTGATAAGATAGAAAAATGCGGGTTAGACAGAATCACCACCAGATGGATTCGTAGCTGGCTGACCGGCCGTACTCAGCATGTGGTCCTCAATGGAACAGCATCTACATGGAGGGAAGTATGTGGTGGGGTGACCCAGGGCTCTGTTCTGGGCCCAATGCTCTTCAACATCTTCATCAATGATTTGGACGAAGGGATAAATGGGGAACTCATCAAATTTGCAGACGACACCAAGCTGGCAGGAACAGCCAACACTCCAGAAGACAGGCTTAAGATACAGGAGGATCTGGACAGACTTGAACACTGGGCGCTATCTAACAAAATGAAATTCAATGGTGAAAAAAGTAAGGCTCTACTTTTAGGCAAGAAAAACCAAATGTACAGGTATAGTATAGGGGGTACCTTGCTCAATAGTAGTAACTGTGAGAGGGATCTCAGAGTCCTAGTGGACAATCACTTAAATATGAGCCAGCAGTGTGTTGCAGCTGCCAAAAAAGCCAACACAGTGCTAGGCTGCATTAACAGAGGGATAGAATCAAGATCATGTGAAGTATTAATACCACTTTACAATCCCTTGGTAAGGCCACACTTGGACTACTGCATCCAGTTTTGGTCACCAGTACAGAGAAGAGCAACAAAGATGATTAGGGGACTGGAGACTAAAACATATAAGGAACGGCTGCTGGAATTGGGTATGTCTAGTTTAATGAAGAGAAGGAAGAGAGGGGACATGATAGCAGTGTTTCAATATCTCAGGGGCTGTCACAAAGAGGAGGGACTCAAGCTATTCTTCAAAGCGCCCAAAGGCAGGACAAGAAGCAATGGATGGAAACTAATCAAGGAGAGAAGCAACCTAGAACTAAGGAGAAACTACCTGACAGTTAGAACAATTAATCAGTGGAACAATCTGCCTCCAGAAGCTCTGAATGCTCCAACACTGGAAGTTTTTAAGAAGAGTCTGGACAGCCATTTGTCCAAAATGGTATAGGGTTTCCTGCCTGAGCAGGGGGTTGGACTAGATGACCTCCAAGGTCCCTTCCAACTTTATTATTATTATTATTATTATTATTATTATTATTATTATTATTATTATTATTATTATTATTATTATTATTATATTACTTTGCAAGTATCCTTGAAATAATTTTCAGGGAACTCTCAGGGAACTCCAACATTAAAAAAATCACAAAAAATACAAAAACTTCACATTACAATTAAATTCTAACCTACACAATGAACACTTTACAACAATAGCAAAGTAGCATCTGAGTTGTGTCACTAACAATTCTCATCACTGCAAGTGCTTGCATCGCAGTATGTGAAGATTAAAAAAAGGTTTTCTTTTAATCATCTCTCTCATAGAACACTAATCTCAATTGCTAGTGCATCATAATTACCATCTATTGACAGTGCTCAGCACTGAGGCATTTTGTTTCATTCAGCCTTGGAGATGGGATGAGGTGGTGCATTTATCCTTATCTCCTTGGCCATTCTGATGGTTTGGAAACAGCCAGCAGCGCTATATTGGACTGGTTCTGTGCAGTTCAAATATGGGGTACCCTTTTATAGTGATTCTCTTCTCTGGAACTGGTTTCATTGTGTGTTGGTTGAGGAGTGGGGAGATAGCTCCCAAGGCCCACCATTTGTGCTACAGGATATATTCTCTCCTCTTATTCAACGTGAAAGCAGTGGGTAAGGTAATTTGTCACTCTGAGGTCCTGTATCATCAATGTTCGGATTTTACCCAATTTTATGTTTTGACCCCAAACTAGGCTAGCCCTATCTTCATCTAGTGTACCAGTTGTGCCCTATCCTAGACTGGGAAGCCCTTCAGTCATCACTCATGCTCTAATAATCACAGCTCCATTATTACCACAGTATCTGCAAGGGACTATTCTTGAAGACCACCCAGAAACTTCCATTGTCCAGAAAAAAAATTCCATGAATATTTTTTGCAAATTTTTTTGATGCGAGTAATAGAGTAACAACATTCATAACATCACGTTAGATCCAAAATGTAAAGGCTACCCATTAACATGCCTCTTTCTTTAACGGAATACGAGTGTTGAGGAATATTTGGTTGCATAAATTCTCTATTTAGTCACTGGCAAAACCTTTTTTGCTGGAGCAATTGTAAAGCTGAATACTTTTGATTTCACCTGCCTAATAACACCATTACACAATCGGTTTCCCAAACTATCCCTTCGTTATCTCCATGAATTGCGTGTGTAACTGCTTTTTTCCCCCTTCACTTTGTTAACTAGCATCAGGTGAGAATTACAACCCCCGAAGTACCGCACGAGCTGAACTTTCGGCGATTTCAGTTAGGAAACGACCCCTCTGTGCAGGGGTTTCCAATTCCTACCAATCTCCGATCAGCATTTAAATTTGCCATGTCCTTTTTTGCCGCAGATGCCGCCAGATTAAAACGTCGCGAATAAACTACGCCCTAGATTCAAAGAATCGGTATGTTTCATTTGTTCCAATGGAGAGTGCGAAAGCCCTTAAGAAACCAGCGAATTTGAAAGGGTGTGCTCCGATGTTAACAACTAAACTCTTGTCTCTTTCATTCCCCCTCTCCCCTTGCTCTGGGTGGGCCTAGGCCACGGTCTAGTACGCACGCGTCAGTTCCTCCCGGCGGAGATCAAAGAGATAAGGAACATGGAAGGTTTGTCCAGCCATTACTCCCTGGTTTCAGTAGACACCAGTATACGCATGGGAAATGAAAATGGGGAAATGTGTCCTTCCTTAAAAAATAAAAATGCGTAGATTAAAAACTTTCTCTTTGACAATTTTTGAAGCAGTTTTCTACTGTGACGAAGTTCCCATTCCACTCTGCAGTTCAAACTAATTGAATGACTATTGGTGATTTGAATGTCAAAAATTCAGGAAGCGAAGCATCCTATCATTATATCTACCTATGATAGCCGTTATTTAAACTCATGCTAATTATGTTAGGGGAAGGAGAAAGTTTTGAATCCTGTAAGATGGGCAATCCACATTTCTAATACATTCTTATGCATTTGCGGCCCCCAACATGGAGGTAACTGCCAATTGCAGTCGCGGAGCCAGAATTCTATTGAGGGAACGGTTAAGACTATATCACCTGGGCGGGGACAGGAGCTCGGCACGTGGGTAGGAAGCGGCCACGGCGGGTGTTGGAGGAGGAAAATGGCGGCGGCCACTGCCGCGCAGCTCACCGATGAGGAGCTTTTCTCGGAACTGAAGCGATTCGGTTTTTCGCCGGGACCGGTGACGGAAAGCACCAGGCCAGTCTACATTAAAAAGCTAAAGAAGTTGCGAGAGGATGAGCGGACGTCCGGGGCCCACAGCGTTGTAACCAACAAGACCCGGAACAGTAATAACAATACACCGGGTGCAGGCGGCGGCAACGGCTTGGGAGCTCGGTTGGGCAGCCCCGAACTCTTGTCTTTGTCCGGAGTAATTGGCGGGGGTGGTGTCCGGGCCCGCGCAACTCCCTTCGGTGGAAGCGGGGGCAAAGTCCTGCTGGGCTTCAGTTCTGACGAATCGGATGTGGAGGCCAGTCCCAGGGGCCAGGCTGGCGCCGCTGCAAGCCGGAGAGAACGGGGTTCAACCTCACGTCGGGATCCGAGGCCTGCAGGCGCGTCTGGCGCCGCCTGCCTCAATAATAGTGCCTTGGCAGAGTCGCCGGCCCGCAGGAAGCCCAATGCCTGGTGGGGAGCGACGACTAGACGGGCTACGGTCACGGCAGGGGCTTGGAAGCAGACGGAGGGCGGGAGAGCGACCGGCGACGAGGAAGACGCCCAGAAAGAGAAAGAGGAGGCCGAGCCCAGGCGAGAGCGATGCAAGAGCCGAGCAGTGAACGGGAACAGGCTGCTCGCCTCCGGCAGCGCAAATATGAGGGGAAAGTATTCGGACTCGGAGGAAGAAGACGAGGTCGCGGCTACCCAGCTGGGGCGAACGGAGGAATCCCTTATTCGCCACTATGTCTGCAGGAAGAATCTTTGTAAATCGGTCAGCCCCTTCTCCGCTCGCAAAGGTATTGCAGCCGGCGACGGCTTGCTGGAGGCGGGTCAAGGGCAAGGCTCTGCGGTTGGCAGTAGCTTTGCGGGGAACATCAGGGCTGCCGGCGGTAGTAAAAACGCCGAAAGAGCGGATAGGCGAGAGGATGATGAGGAGAAAGAAACACTAACAGCCGGAGATGGCGATTATCTGGACTCTAATCCACTTGCTCCCCGATATCGCGGCAGTTCTTCCAAGAAAACCAATCAGCTGTTATTGCCGCCACTGTTACCTGACGTAGACCATAGCAAAATAACTGACTCCTTAAGCAGTAGTAGGAAACCAGCCAACAATCATATTCTCTCTGATGCAATTGGTGGCTATAATATTGAACCAAGCATTTACAGTGCTACCAGCAGTCTGGCTTCAGGTGCTACCACCTCAGCATCCACTAGAATTAATCACTCCAATCACACAGGTTCCAATCATACATATTTGAAAAATTCTTACAACCCAAAGCTTTCGGAACCTGAAGAGGATCTGTTGCAGCAGTTTAAAAGAGAAGAAATATCCACCACAGGAAGTTTCAGTGCTCATTATTTGTCGATGTTCCTCTTAACTGCTGCATGTTTGTTCTTTCTGGTGTTGGGATTCACTTACCTGAGAATGAGAGGTTCTGGAGTAGCTGAGAATATGAGAATTGAGAGTAAGTATTAGGATGAAGAGCAATGCAACATTTGAGTAAATACATAAGTGGGAAATTTTAATTGGGAAGCCTATTTGTACTCAAGTTATATATTATACTGATGTTGACTTTTAAAGTATATATTTTTTAATGTTGATGAAGGGCTGCTTGTAAGTTAATTTATTTGGCTACACAATCTTTGGATTGTGTTTGACACTCAAAATATATTGGTTAATGTCATTTAGAAAGCTTGTTTTATTCATAAAATTTTCAAATGAAATATTTTTATAAATGTATTAAAGAATTATATAGTATACATGTTTACATTGCAGCTGTATAATCAAAATACACAACTCCTTGTACTCCTTATGTAGCAGTTTGTAATGCATTAAATCAGGCATGTCAAACTCACAATGTCACATGACTTTTTCCCCATTGCTGGCAGTGGTGGTGCGGTTTCGTGATGCATCCGGCCCACGGGCCCAGCAGTTTGACATGCCTTCGATTAAATGATCTAGAAACTAATAAGTTTAGCACTTATTTCTCTGACTATATCCTTTGAAGTGCATTTTCACATCAGTTTTGATAACTAGTGATTTCATTGCATGGAGTACTGGAAGTTGAGGGGAGACAATTTTTTAAAACAAGCCTGATTGTTTTTACTTTAAGGGGTTTTAACACTGAAGTTCTTGAGCAAAATGAACTAGTTAACTTAGAGCAGTACTAATATGTTTTTGATAAAGCATGGTTGACTTCAGTATATTTGTGCAAAAAAGGAACTTTATGCAGCCTTTTCCTTTTCCCAACTCGAGACAAAGTAGCACTCTCAAGTGAATTCTTACAATTGAGTATTAATGGTATAATTCTTGGTTTTGAAAATATTAGTTTACCTTCATGTTTTTTCTCATGTGCTTTGCTTTATTATTTCAAGTTTTTAAATGTTGCTTCCTGATAAATGTGTTGCTTCATTTTTTAAAATTTATGATTAGCATAGTAGAAAGATGACTTAAAAGTTTAAACCACAGTTTTTAATTTGCTGTTTGAGTCTTCAGGTGCATAATTATTTACAGAGATGAAATTATATTTGGATTTTGCATTGCTATATGCACTCATTTTAAATTATTACATTGTTTCAAAATGAGATATCCCCATATCCCCATCTCCTTTCTCCTATTTCCTTTCTCTTATCTTCTCATCTCTTATCTTTTCTTATCTTCCTATCTGGTGAATTGTTCTTTATCCACTGGCAGTTTCCCAGACTATTTTAATCTCATTCTTTTTCATGATTTCTTGAAAGAAATGTTCCTGGATCCCTCTTTAACTTAATTGTGCTCTTTCCCCATTTTATCCAGAGATCTTAAAGTAGTTGCCCTTCACAATTGATTTCTTATTTATCTTCCAGTGGCCTTCTCCTGTCATGTTAGTCATGGGTTGGAGCAAGTCATGTAACTGAAAGCGGTTTTTCAAGTTCTTAATGAAGTTCTGGTGGCTGAAACCAAACACCTTACAATGGCCTTAATCCTTTTGGATTTTATTCACTTAAGCATCAAATATTGATGCCTATGTCTTTGGAAACAATTGGCTAAGCGCTTGATTAGTTTGCCTTTGTCTTCCCATTTTTATTTTTTGCAGTACTGGATGGAGGATTAAACCGGGCATTCCAAGTATCAGTCTTGGTTGGTATTTCAATTATTTTTTATACTCTTGTTTTGATTGTCCTGATTCATGATAAGGATTTTCAGTCTCACTGTTACAGTGAGACTGTAATGCTGTTCCATTATGGTCAACCATGGTGGATTATTTCAGCTTGGTGCTCTCATTACCTCCAGTTAAATATGAAAAATATAGAGGTTGTTGTCTTTCAACTCTTTCTCATCCTTTGCTGTGTCCTCAATT
Source organism: Vipera berus (assembly GCF_964194415.1). NCBI lineage: Eukaryota > Metazoa > Chordata > Lepidosauria > Squamata > Viperidae > Vipera > Vipera berus. The sequence continues at coordinate 42,675,203 of NC_138208.1, forward strand.
TGTCTCCAAAACTCCTGGATTGCCCAGTTTCTTTTAACTGAGGTCTTGATTAATAATCAGCTGACATTGAAAGAATAACCATTCAACTGAGCAAAACCATTCAACTGAACATACATATTCTTTAACCCCTCAAGTTGTCTATCTTTGCAACCCCAAGGCCTAGAGGAAAAGTCATGTTTTTTTAAATAGACATTTGCAGTTAGGTAATGTGAGCAGTATGCTAATCTCCAGAGAGATGTTATTTTAAGGAGTAGGTGGAGATCAGGGAAGGCCTTTTCCTGGATTCCAATAGATGAAATTTCATCAGTGATGGGACCCAAAACAGGCCAATCTTATTTGAATATATAGGATGGGTAGTGCTGTGAGCCATAGTAGGTCATTCATTAGTTCAGCTCTATGCCGTGTAAAGCTTTATACTTTATAACCAGCATCCTGAAGTCAAATGGTAACCACTGTAATGTATATAGCAGTGGTATTGACTTATAAGTAGTCTTCCTTTATTGACGACATTTGGGAGCAGCAATTCAGTCACTGACAGGGTTGTAAAGTGAAAAGTCACTTGACCATAGCTGACATACATCAATTCCATCAGCAATTGTTAAGCAAATTACCATGGTCATTAAGTGTGATGTCTTGTGACTATAACTTGTGACTTTCCTCTGGCTTTCTCGACTTGTCAGAAGCCAGCTGTGAAAGTTGCAAAAGGTGAACACATGACCATTGGATGCTGCAATCATTATAAATGTGTACCAGTTTACAAGTGTCTAAACCACAATCACATGACCAGCGGAATGCTGCAACAGCTGCAAGTTCAAGGACTGGTTGTAATGTCCCTGTTTACTACTGTTATAGTAAGCGAGGGCTACCTGCAGTGGGACTGCTAATGCTGCAATATCTTTACTGTCTGCCTCTCTTGAGTGGCTTCAAAGGCAGTCCCACTTATAGGATATTGCAGTAACCCAACAAAGTGATCAAGACATGAGTGACCATGAGGAAGCCCTTAGTGTTGGAATGAGCATAATTGATAGAAAAGATGTACCTTTACAAGGTTTTCCTAGAGTCCAGGAAGTTCGTCAAATAGAGTCCCAATTCTAGAATAGTTCAGGACCAGAAATGAAAGACTGCAAGCATGGTCACTTTTGCCCAAGGTTCTGGCAATTTCAACTCCCTCTATCACTTCTTTTCTATTAGTAAGAATTAGGTCAGTGTGGTAAGGATTTAATCTGAGCCTGTTCCTTCCCATTCAGACACTGGGACAAGACTTTAATTGCATTTCTCCCTATAATCCTGCTTTATTTTATATTTTATTGGGCAAAGTTTTCTTTTCCCTTTTCCAAGATCACAGACTCCAGGATTTCAAGAACTTGCCCCATGAATACTAAGTTGACTCCTTTCCTTTGACACAGTGAGTGTCTGGTGGCCTTTATAAATGCTTTAAATATTTTTTATTTGGCTAGTAAAGTGAGGCTTGGTTATTTCATTGTTTTATCATGACAATTGGTAGTTTTCACGTAAATGTTTATTTTGTGTGATGGAGTATATTGTAGGACATTTTTTAAATTGTGCGATGGTGTTTCATTTGTTTTTGTGGAAAGTGTTGGTTTTATTGATTAGCTGATATAAATAATTTAACTGGGAAACATAATTATTGTGTTCTCTTTTTGATTTGTACTGAGTCTTGCTAAAAGTGCATAATAAATTATTACTAAATAAGATGTTTAACTGTAGGCTAGATTGAGAAAACAAAAATATTCTGGAAGAAGGCAATAACAGTGCTGTTGCCAAGAAAATAGAATGGGTGTGTTTATGAAATCACCAGCAGTCAAACTTGTTTTTAAGTTGATTTTAAATGTATGTTAATAGTTTAGCATTTTTAGTTCAAATTGTAGACATTATGATTTTGTCATAGACAACTTGCATACAAAGCTCAACAGAAGAAGCCTTTCCTGAATTAACTTGTTATAATATCTGATAATTGCATTTTATGTTCACTTTCTAAATTTGTCTACATTAGAATAATCAAATATGACTGTTACTAATTTATTAATTTAGACATCAAGAGTGAGAATTTGTGTTGTCCTTGAGAATTATCTGTGCAACTCTATACATGGTTATATTTTGCATGCTTTTAAACATTTTGACTTGTATGAGAACTTTTATTTACTAGCAATACATATTTTGTTATTTAATAATGGAGATTACCAAGATATACTACAGAGATGCTGGATATCATTGAGACATCGACCTGTTCTGAATTCTGTCATTCTGCTGCAAAATGTGATGATGCATTTAGGAGCTAGTTGAATACTTCTGTAATATAATTACAATAATTGGCATATTTAGTATATCAATTGTTTTTCATTTATAGATAATAATCCAACCAATGGGGAACCAAAAGTAAGTATGAATTAATAACTTTGGTAAGCTTTTATAACACTTATTTAAATTACATGGATTATTGGCTTTAAAATTATTAAGTAAATTTACCCTACAAATTTTGCTGGCTGTATGATATATCAGTTATAAGGGATTTATATTTTTTTAAAATATTAGTGATTGTGAAGAAGCCTACAGAAGTTAATGTCTCTCTGATAAGAACTTAGTTATGCACATTCTGCAACTTAGTAATATTTTATGCACAAGTCTTGGTCATGCATATACTTTAGAATGCACATGAGAACATCACTTAAGTCATTTTATCTGGAATTTATGAAAATTCTGTATTTCAGAAATTAAGGTACATCTCTTTAAAATATGTAGCAGTCTACTGCAATGTAGATCACATGAAGATTATATATTTATTTAAATTTTATTCTGGGTGTCTCACAGCAAAGAAATTAAAATCAATAAAAGATAAAAATAAAAGATGGCAAGTGTTATTTAGCAAGAATTCTCATACTCACATCATTAAAGGCCTGGGTGAATTGCTCACTCATTATATGCTATAAAAATCCTAGCTGAAAAATATCATTTTTGGATATAAATAGTCATAGAATTATGAATGATTTCAGAACAAAACATGTTAATTCATTTTTTAAATTTTCTAGGTAGACAAACCAATTCTCATGAACTGTTTATATAGACTTCATGAAAAGTTGGCTCAAATGGCAGGTAAGTCTTTAAAATTAATACATAGTTTAATTAAAAGCATTCAAATGTAAAGTATTTTGATACTTTCAGGAACAAAATATGAGACTAAACAATATGAATTTCTTTTAAAAAATTTTTATTAAAGAGAATTGCAATAGTAACAATACAAGCTAAAGAATAGAAAGTAAAAAGTCAAAGCAGAAAAAGAATAGAATATAAACAATTTTAATAACTTCGCCTCCTCTTAATTTACAACTAATGATCTCTTCATTTTATCTCCCATCACATTTCAGCCATGGGGTCAGCAAAAGTCCATTAAGGGTTGCCAGAAATAATAATGTATCTATTTTAATCTTGATCAAATAAGCCAATTTAGTATTACTTTCTTTTACTTCTAACAATCTTAATGTTTAGTCCATTCAAGTAATATCATAGAACTTGATTTCTTTTTTACCCCTTCTCAAAGATTAATTCAAGCTTTAACAAACCTTTCATAAATCTAATGTAAAAGAATTATCCAGATTTATTATTTGTAATTCTCTCTTGATTTTTAAAGCATCAACCAATTTTTTTTTGTATATTGAATTAAACATCTTTCTCCTTGTTATTCTTGTAGCTTGTCACTTGTAGAACCACTTTCAATGTCAACACTGTTTCCGTCTTGACAGATAAACTTGTTCCTTTTCTTCCAAAACATTTTTGGACCTAATCTATCCAGAGAAGCAAACATCACTATTTATTGATACTAACTTCTAATTCTATTTTTTCAAAAGTATTTTTAAATATTTCCATTGTTTCCATATTTTGTATCATTCTGTAGCTTTTAATTATATTTATGTATTTTTCTCCTTTAATTTTTTTGTAGTGTTCATTTTTTTAAAAAAACTGTTTATTTCTTTTATGTCTTAGAATAAATTCAAAACAAGTTGATTTCCCCATGGGAAAGATGCTTTATAATTAATTCCAAAATCTTAATTTCAAACTTATGTGGGCCCTTAATCCATATGTAACTTTTTAACATTAGTCTTAATTGACTTTTCGCTGTTTATTTCACATTTTTAAAGTTCTTACTACTGTATGTAGTTAACGTTTTCATTCAAGATTAAAGGCAGGTTTTATTTGGTCGTTAGACTTGTCAATCTAAAGTTTTCTAATAGCTGAAAAGTAATTATAAGCAATGTATGTTATTAGAAAAGAAAGTATATGAACTCAGTGTCATTTTAAAGTCACTGACTGCAGTTTGAGTAAGATGGCTATTCTCTCCTCTCCCAGGCTCAGAACCCACTGTCTTATTGTCTCCTCATGAGGAGCAATTGTCTGGAGTACTTATGATTTCCCATCCTCTCTTTGTTGGTCCTCTCTCTGTCTGCAGAGGTTCAAAGAGCCCATCAGTTCGCCAGCAATTCATTCTTTGCAGTGATCTCCAGCTCCATTTTTTGTTATACTATCTTCAGTCTTGAAAAGTCAAATTTCTTACTAAATTTGTGATGTAATACAAGACACATTTTTTTAATTATATTGTGAAATATAATTTAAATGAAAATTAAAGAATAAAGTGTACATGTTGGTTGGAGATGACTATAGAAAGCTCAATCCTTAGTAAAGCACTCTCTTTATTACAACCACTTATCAGTCCTTTTCAGGGCTTTTTTTCTCATAGAACGCTCAGAACGGAGTTCCGGCACCTTTTTTGGATGGAACCTTGTAGGGTAGGCAAGGCAGGTTGTATGACATGTGTGAGTTCCGGCACCTTTTTCTTTTACAAAAAACGCACTGGTCCTTTTAAAGACTTAATACCACTGATTTTGAGGAAGAGCAACTTATCTTGTGAATGTAATATTATTTAGTTTATGAGATTTGTTTGAATACTAGTAGCTCGGGTTGATAGCTGGGCTGTTGGTTTGATCTCCGGGCTTGGTAATTAGGTTGCAAATGTTTCATGTCCATTCGAGGGGACATCTTCAGTGTGGTTTGAATTGTTCAATCAACATCTTCAACATATACAACATCTTCACAGACATCCGATTCATGATAGAAACCGAGAACAACAATGAACTGCCATTCCTGGACATCCTTGTAACCAGAACCACCAATGGCCAATTTCTAACATCTGTATACAGAAAGACAACACACACACAGACCAAATCCTCAACTTCCATAGCAACTACCCCAAATGCTACAAACAAAGCTGTATCAGAGCACTTTTCAGAAGAGCAGAATCCCATTGCAGCACCACAGAAGCCGAACAGACACACTTATACAGAGTCTTTGAGAGAAATGGATATCCACGAAACCTCATCTGGTGATCCCTAGACACAAACAGCACAAACACCCCAAACAACACAACTACAACAGAAACAGCAACAACCAAACGAATCACAATTGTTTACATACAGAACATTTCAGAGATAACAGCAAGACTACTACACCAACATGATCTCACAGTAGCCTTCAAACCAGCTGCAACTCTCAGACAGACGCTATTAAAACCTAAGGAGCCAACAGAAAGAAATCAAAGATCAGGTATCATATACCAAGTCCAGTGCAACTATTGTGAAAAGAACTATGTGGGCCAAACAGGAAAAAAGCTATTTACCAGACTGCATGTGCCTTCCCTGGCTATCAAAAGATACGACCCATTGTCCCTCATGTCCGTTCACAAGGACTCGGAAGGACACAAGTTCGATCTAACTGGGACCACAATTATAACCCAAGCAAAGTCAAGGAGAGAAAGAGAATTCCTCGAAGCCTCTCCACCAACCAATTAGTGAACAGACACATTGACACTGACCCCGCCTACCAATCACTGAGAGCGAGAGAGCTGCTTCAACTGAAATACCAGAAGCAACATTCTAAACAAACCGAACACAATTCAAACTGCACTGAAGATGTCCCCCTGAATGGAGACGAAACATTTGCAACCTAATTATGAAGCCCAGAGATCAAACCAACAGCCCCTATTTAGTTCATTTATTATTATTTAGTTTATTTATATATTATTTAGTTTATTATTTATTTTTCTTTTAAAATAAAAAAATACTTTTCCCAGGTTTTTTTGAAGTTGCTGGTTCTACAGACATGAATCCTATTTTTTTTAAAAAAAATGTGTTACCTTGTTTTTTTTAATTAACTGAAAGCATTTATGTCAAAGCAATTGACTAACCTGTAGATGAAAAATGATTATAGTTATCTACTTTGGAGTGAGATATTGTGGAAGATTGGTAAAAGAATGAAACAGAATGTACATAAATAATTGAGATAGCAGATACAAGTCAGATCACAGTTATCTGATAGCACAAGTGGAATGTGTATGGAGATTATCAACCATTTTGAAAAAGCACTTTTGGGACAGCTCAAGTGGAAATAAATCTGGAAAGAAGCATTTCAAATAATTTGAAGAAATTTCACCTTAAACAAATTTGGGTAGCCTTTGCTTCTTTGATCTTGGATGATTGCTGGGGGCTTGACAACATGTTTTATTACTCAATTAAAATAGTTAAAAGTACATCTCTTAGATATTTTGAGAGAATTTTTTATTTGCTTTTGTAACCAGATTACCATGCTTTTATATTAATATCCTAAAGGATTATGGACAATACAGTATTACAGAACTACATTCAGATTTTATGCACTGCAGGTTGAAAACAGATACAGATATATGCAATATGATTTTCCCAATTACTCTCTCATCAATTCCAACATGTAACCTAAATTTGCTCTGCTAAGTTGCCCTACCCATTCTGTCACTATTAGATGGAATACTATTTTTCATTTTTATAAGATAGATTTTGTTCCTACGTACCTATATGTAATATAAAGTGCTCTCTGTGTGTGTGTGTTTGTGTAATGTAATATATGTGTGTGTACACACACACAGTAAATAAAAATGTATTTTTCCCAGGTGATCATGAATGTGGAAATTCTGTAAAGAAGGGTCTTTCCATACAAGAAGCTGCTACTTATTTAAAAGTAAGTAACATTAATTTTAAAATGTATTGTTTACTTTTTAAAAATTATTTTAAAAACCTACAGAGTTAAAAATACTGATAGTGTATTGCATGTATATATTTGCTTGTAAGAAGTCATTTTGAATTTTTAAGTATTCATATTTAAGCAAAAGAAATATCAAATGTATAGGCTTTTTAAAAAATATTGTGTGTTCTTGTCTGATCAATTTATTCATTATCTATTTGGTGTGATGATAAATTAATAGGCTTAAATTCTGCAATACTTTTAATCTGTATCTATATATTAAATATGTGCAAGTAGCCCTCATTTTAAAGAAATATTTATTTATTACATTTCTATGCCACTTATCTGACTATTACGTTGATTCTAGGTGGCTTATAATATAATAAAAATTAAAAGATGCTTAAAAACAAAATTAGAATAAAATATTAAAAGTTAAGAACCACAATGATAGACAACCTGGGGATGAGAATCTCCTCTACCCAATTAGCCACTCTCAGTGTAGCAGGCCAAGCAACAGAACCAGGTTTTAGGCTCTTCTGGAAGGCCAGGAGTGTGGAGGTGGATCTCATCTCTGATGGAAGATTATTCCAGAGGTTAGGGCCATATATCTCCTTATTATAATTTCATTCTCCAGATGAAGATAGGGACAGGGGATATACAAAATGTTTTATTGTATTTTGAGTGCAAAGTTTCACAGAACACCTGCTCTGAGTACAAAGTCCTGTTTTAAGTACAAAGTAACTATTTCAAATGTTCTGGAAACATTTTGGCCTGCTGTCCTTCCAGTCTGAAATACTTCCCAAAAGTTTGAAATAGTACTTCTATCTGCTTTGCCCTATAATGAGCAATTCCACTTTTAAAATATGGTATTTTGTAGAAATCTATTTGCCATACATTTAAAAGTGAACTAGTTTGCACATCTTTACCAGAAACTACAAAATAAAAGTCCATAATATTTGGGAATAAAATATTGTTTGTCAGAATTGTTGTCTGTCAACCTCCGCGTGAAAAACCCAACTAAGAAAAAAACCAGAGCCATTAACTTCTCTAATGTAATCTTTATTGAGCAGAATCATTTAGGTAGGTTCAAAGTGAAAGCTAGCTCTGAAGAAAAAGTTGGAAAGAAGCAATTAAAAGAATGAATATCCTCCTCTCCTCTCTGACAGTTCAAGTCACATTGCCCAATACATCTCTTTAATTGTTACAGTGAGGGAAAAAATATTTGATCCCCTGCTAATTTTGTACGTTTGCCTACTGACAAAGAAATGATCAGTCTATAATTTGAATGGTAGGTTTATTTTAACAGTGAGAGACCGAATGACAAAAAATATCCAGAAAAATGCATTTCAAAAAAGTTCTAAATAGATTTGCATTTTAATGAGTGAAATAAGTATTTGATCCCCTATCAATCAGCAAGATTTCAGGCTCCCAGGTGTCTTTTATATAGGTAACAAGCTGAGATTAGAAGCAGTCTCTTAAAGGGAGTGCTCCTAATCTCAGCTTGTTACCTGTATAAAAGATACCTGTCCACTGAAGCAATCAATCAGATCCCAAACTCTCCACCATGGCCAAGACCAAAGAGCTGTCCAAGGATGTCAGGGACAAGATTGTAGACCTACACAAGGCTGAAAAACTTGCTAATCTTTGGCTTGCAAAAGCCCCGGCCTTCTGGGGTACTTTGCGTGGAATCGCTTTACCAAACAATCTGCGCTTACGTGCTGCCCTTTGACCCATTTAGAGTCTGACATTGGGTAACCCATTAAATTAAATACTACAGTTTCCCCTTGTGGATTCTGGAGTCCAGGAGTCGCTTAACTTCATAATGTGTTTCCCTCTCTACCATTATTGGGGCTGGGGCTGCCGTCCCAACTGGTCTCAGCGTGAATTCCTTGTATGGCCTTAGCAAACTGCAATCGAATACAGGATGCACTTTTCCCAACCACAGAGCCTTGGTGGAGCAGTGGGCTAATGCCTCCTTAAGTAACACCAGCTGCCTGCAATTAGTGCAGGTTCGCATCCCACCAGGCTCAAGGTTGACTCAGCCTTCCATCCTTCCGAGGTAGGTAAAATGAGGACCCAGATTGTTGGGGGCAATAAGCTGACTTTGTAATAATGCCGCTTGGGGTGTGTGTGAAAGCCCTAATAAGCAGGCATATACATAGAATGAAGGCTACTGCTAAGCTTGTAAGCCGCCCTGAGAAGGGCAGGATATAAATGGAATTAAAATAATAAAATAAAATAAAATAAAAAACCATCTTGTCAACTTCAGTTCAACTGTCACTGGATTAATAACTTGCACTATGGGAGGCTTCAGATATTTTATAGACAGATGTACTTTATCCTCTACATGGAACGCTCCCTGAGGTGCCCGTTTCTTATCTGCCTGCTTTTTCTGACTTTCGGCTGCCTTAACTAGAGCCTTCTTTGCGTCGCTCCAAACTTGTTGGAATGAAGTCATCCAATCGCTCAGGGTGCTTGAAGATGGGGGCTTTGGGGGGCATTCTGGCATTGGCACAAGCTCCAATCCTGTGGCCAACTTAAATTGGGTGAAACCAGTGCTACTGTGCACTGTGTTGTTCTATGCCACTTCTGCAAACGGCAGCAACTCCGCCCAGTTCGTTTGGTGGTAGTGGACATACCAATGCAGGTATTGTTCCACTATAGCATTGGTGCATTCCACTGATCCATTTGTACTCAGATGGAAAGCAGAAGAGGAGCCCCTGGGATGATCCAATCATTCTCACAAACTCCCTCCAGAATTTGACAATGAATCGGACCCCCTGATCTGAAATAATTTCTTGGGTGCTCTGTGCAGTCAGTAGATGTGTTGCAAAAACATCTTCACTAATTTCTGGGATGAGGGGAGACCGGCACATGTGATGAAATGGGTTTGCTTTGAGAACAGATCCATCACAATCCAAATCACGGTGTTCCCCCCACTTTCTGGTAGCTCTACGATAAAGTCCATGGCTATCTCCTCCCAAGCTCTGGTCGGGTTGGCTACCCGTTGTAATAGCCCCGGATTCTTCCCTGGCAGTCTTTTGCTGGCAGCACAGACCTCACAACTCCCACATAGTTCTCAGTGTCCTTCATCTTTGGCCACCAGAATTGATGGTTAGTGAGGTGTAGAGTTTTCAGAAAGCCAAAATGCCTGCCTGCTTGGCATCATGGCTGCATTGCAAAACTTGCAACCACAGGTGGTCAGGAACATACAGCTTGTCCCCCTTCCACGCCAACTCATCCCTCATAGTCGATTCCGCCTGGTGAACCATGAACCATAGGTCAATTGGCAACTCTTGCTTCAGCAGCTGGGCAAATGTATCGGTGTGTGTGTGTGGTGGGGGGTGAGCTTCTCTTTCTCTCTTGCTGTCTAGTTGCTTGTGCTGCTTGCTGTCTATCGGGGATGACCAAACTCACCACCTCCTGCTGGGTGCTTTTGTACTGAGCCATATGGGACAGGGCATAAGCTCAGAAGTCTCTCCCCCCCCCCTCAGGATGTACTTCAGCTCAAAATCAAATCTTTTGAAGTACTATGCCCATCTGGCTTGTTTAGGGGGAAGGTTTGCAGAGGGTTTTCAAAGCCTCTTAAGTTTTTGTGATCAGTCCAAACTTCAAAGGGGATTTACTCCCTTCCAGGAACTGTCTCCAAGTCAGCAACGGCCATCTTACCGCAAAAGCCTCTTTCTCCCACACTGCCCGTCTCTTTCCTATTTCATTCAATTTGCGGAATGTGTATGTGCACTGCTATAAATCCCCCTTGTCATTCTGTTGGAGGAGGACAGCTCCCACGGCCACATCGCTGGCATCTGCCTGGATCACAAAAGGTTCTTCAGGGTTTGGGTGTTTTAACACAAGCTCGGCGGCGAATAGCCCCTTCAATTTCTCGAACACCACTTGGCATTCCATGTCCAGTTCAAAGGCTGATTCGGCTGGAGCTTCTTTCCCCCCCTTCCCATCTTTAACAGCTCAGGCAGGACAATCTTGGCAAAAGAGGGGATGAATTGCCTGTAGAAGTTTGCAAACCCCAGAAAACTTTGCAGCTGCTTGCGGGTGCAAGGGGCTTGCCACTCCAAGATGTATTTCACCTTCCCCAGGTCCATCTCTATTCCATCGCACAACACAAGTAGTCCAGTTTAGATTTGTGAAATTCGTATTTAGACAGCTTGGTATACAGCTTAGTGTCCAATAGCTTTTTTAGCACTTGCTGCACAAGCAGTGTAAATGAGGATATTGTCAAGATACACTAAGACCCCCTTGTAATGATGCTCATGTAGCATCTTGTTTATGAGTTGCATGAATACTGCGGGGAGCCCCTGTAGTCCAAATGGCATTACTTTAAACTGGTAACTCCTCAGGGGACAATTGAAAGCCGTCTTCCACTTATCACCTTCTTTAATTCTCACTTGATAGTATGCCTCCTTCAGGTCTAGTTTTGTGAATTTCTTCCCCTTGGCTAAGTGGCCAAGCATGTCCTTCATGAGGAAGGGGGTACATGTTTTCCATGCACACTGTTAATTCCTCGAAAATCCACACATAATCTAAGCCAGTGATGGCAAACCTTTTAGAGGCCCAGTGCCTAAACTGCAACCCAAAACCCACTTACTTATCGCAAAGTGCCAGGGCCGCATCAGCATTGTGGTGCCATAGGGGTGGGCGTCGCCACTGGGTGGGCATGACCAGGTTGAGCGTGGCCACCTCTATGTTGCTCGTGGGGGGGATGCCTGTGGGGGCAGGGTTGGGGGAGATCCAGGGGGCCTCTGGCAAGTGGGGTAGTGGGCAGAAGGCTCGTCCTGCGGGATGAGGCAGGGGGCAGAGCGGGGGTTCCATTTCCGTGGGAAAAGGCAAGATGAAGCAGGAGCCGGGGCGGCTGCTGCCTGACACCATTGGCCCCTGCACACAAAATGTATGGGGGCCAACAGCGTCCATCAGCAGCCACAGCCTGCTGGCCCCTCGAGCAGCGCACTCTGGGGCTCTGCAACCTGCTGCCAATACTGGGCCAGCCCTCCAGCAGCAGGTGGAGTAGGGGGAGGGGGGAGGCACATGATGCAGACCACCGGACGTCCCTACTCCATCCCATCTGTTTTTGCTTGTGGTTGGAGAGCAGGTCACTGCTGGTCATCTCGGCCTCCTCGCAGATCTTGCCCTTGGCTGGTGTGTGGAGCCTGTTCCCCTCTCACACCCAGCACACCTTGGACCGCCGCCGCCAGCAGCTTGCGCAGGTCCATTACGTGCTGCCACCACCCAGAGCAATAGTCCCAACCAGCACGAAGGAGGCAAAGTGGCCGGCTAGCAAGCTCGAATACAGGTGGTAGAGCACACTCATGCCCACACCCAGCAAACCAAAGGCCACCCCAAGCAGGGAAAGCCAGATCCCCATTGGCGCCATAGCCCCCCAGTCCCAGCTAGGATTGTGTGCCTCCCCCCCTCTCTGCTGGGCCTGGGCAGCCGTGACGCCGATGGGGATCTAGCTTTCCCTGCTCAGGGTGGCCTTTTGCCTGCTGTCCCTGGGCGTGCTCTACCTCCTTTATGTGGGGTTTTCTAGCCTACCGCTTTGCCTCCTTCGTGCTGGGCAGGCCTGTAGTTCTGGGTGGTGGCCTAATGGACTTGCGCAAGCAGCTGGCGGCCACGGTGCATGTGCTCACAAAGAGGGCTCTTGAGTGCCATTTTGGCACGCATGCCACAGGTTCGCCACCACTGATCTAAGCAACCCGTCTTTTCTTTGAAGAGTACTGGGGCCACGACTTGACATTTCGTGGCTTGAATAAACCCCCTTGCTAAGTTCTTTTCAATGTACTCCCTCAGATCCTTCATCTCCTTTGGAATCATGGAATACATCTTTGGTTTGGGGAGTTTTGCCCTGGCAGGATCTCTCTGGCCCAGTCTGTGGGGCAATGGGGAGAGAAGATGTCACATTCCTTCTAACTGAACACTTCCAGGAGGTCTCGATACTCCCTCAGGATGGCTTACAGTCCCTCCCCTTCCTCTGATGCTCCCTTGCTGTGCTCAGGAGTTCTCTTCACCCCCCCCCCCCACCTTCTTGGGTTGGTTCCCCCTTGATCATCCGGCTCACAGCTTTCTCCCAGTAGATTCGGGGTCCCCATTTGGCTAGCCAAGGTAGGCCCAGGATCATGTCTTATGCCATCTTTGGGGAGCCCAGGAAGCAAATCGTCTCCTGGTGCTCCCCTAGTTCCAGTTGCACTGGCCCAGTCAGATGGGAAGCAGCCTTGCCCTCTTATCAGTGATCCATCAACCTGTTTGAACTTAATGGGTATTTTAAGCTTCCTTACGTGCAACCCCAACTTTTGCACTACTGCTTGATTAATTAGGCAAAGAGAGCAACCTGAGTCCACGAGAGTTTTAACTACTCCCCTTGCCCCTGAGCAGGATGCCTTGATGCCCACGCTAACCATAAGGTGTTAACTGGTCCACTCAACTTCGGGTCATCTTCTCCCTCGCTCTCGCTGTCATAAAGGACCATCAGCAGTTCCTCTTCGGTCGGAGTTCTATCCCCTCCACTCTTGGGAGAGGAGTTCTCAATGATCTGCGTTGCAGCCCGTGAATTCTTTTTTCCCTCCTTGGGTGGCTTCTTCGGCTTCGAAGAAGTCGGGGTCACAGGAGCTATCTGGGGCATCTGCGCTGGGCACATTGCAACTCGCTGGCCCTTCTGGCCATAGCGGAAGCACACGATAGGCACATGCTTGGCCAGCTTTGCAAGTGTTGATGTCGCTGCCGCCAATTGCACACTTCTCCTGGACCTTTGGGCGTAGGCTGACACCCCCACCGCCCTTGTACACTGCTAGGTCCAGCTCCACAGTGGTGACTAGCTGGTACCAGTCACCAAACTGCTTTGGAATCCCTTGGGCTAGACACAGACGGAACAGGTCACGGTTCAGCCCCTCTTGAAAATGCTGGGTCAGGAGTTGATCCAGCCAGTTCCTCAGCCTCCCCGTGATCTTCCTGAAGTCTTGAATGTACTCATATACAGTCTTGTCCCCTTCCTGTCCCCCCGGACTTCCAGCTCTGCCCACTGGGTCTGTGCGGGGTCCCCAGACCGTGCTCTGAGACTAGAGGAAAGTGTGTGGATCCACCAGCTCAGGGGCACTTCCTCGTGGAGGATGGTGATCCATTCTGCTGCCTCCCCTTTGAGGTTAGCCATGATGACATCCAACTGGGCCACATTGTCAGGGTAATCATCTCCATGCCAATCTAGGAAGGGGGTCCAGACTTGATTTAGGAAAATGCCAGCTTTTCTGAGCTCCCATCGAACCTCACCCTCAGCAGTGGAGGTGGCCTGGGTGCCAGCACTGATTGAGGCCACTGCACCCATGCCCCGCAGTCTGGGTACATCCCTCACTGCACACCCTCAGTGGGGGTTTCCAACCCACTCCCCCAAGCTGTGGAGCAGGTGCTGGTGGCGAGCTGTAGGCTCTCTGCCCCGGACTGGGTCCTGGTGGGGAAGGTAGCCCAGGCAACAGGCTAACTGCCCCTTGTCATCACAGCTGCCACTCCCACCGAGCGCTGGGGTGAAGGTATCAGCGTTGGCCTCAGGGTCAGGGCTCAAGCCCCCCCCCCCCCCAGGGTCTGGTATCCAGTTGTGGGACCAATCCTCTTCATGGACTTTCAGGCTGCTGAACTGCTGCCCCAGGTGCTCCATTGACTGGCTGCCGCACCTTGGTAGGTAACACTCCCTGGGTGCCATTCCCTCCAAGGCTTCGCATTTCCACCACTCCATCCCTGTGGCTCCTTCAGGGTGGGTGCAGTATGACTGGAACTCAGCTGCGACAGCTCTCCGCAGTTCCTCTCTCTACCTCTCCAACAAGGGCCGGTTAAATGCTGCCACTCCCCCTATCCGCTCCAGGTTTGGCTCCCTTTGTTCAACTCGCTGCTTGGATCGGGTCGAGGCTGGTGGGGTTACGAAGCCGCTCCAGCTGGAGTTCCACTGATAGAAGTTCCAGCCAGCTTCTCCATTTCAGCCATCTTCACCTAAGTCATCACCTGGAGGCTTCCAGCGGGGCATAGGGGCTCAGGACCCCTTAATGGAAATTAATTTGTTGAGAGAGCTAGCTTTGGTGTCAACCTCTGGCTAAAAGGCCCAACTAAGAAAAACACCAGGGCCATTAAGTTCTCTAATGTAATCTTTCTTGAGCAGAATCATTTCAGTAGTTTCAAAGTGAAAGCTAGCTCTGAAGTAAAAGTGGGAAACAAGTAATTAAAAGAATGAATCTCCTCCTCTCCTCTTTGACAGTTCAAGTCACATTGCCCAATACATCTCCCAGTAATTGTTATGAGAAGAAACTTTGGTTCACCAAAGCAACTCTTCCACAGATCTGGCTTTCTCATGTTGATAAGAAAACCTGTGTATCCAAAGCTCTACCCGTCTCCCACCCCACTCTGTTGGCAAGGTAGAAGCACGCAGTGGTCCTAAAGGCAGTAGGGTTCATAGCTTGACACTGTCAGCTATTTTCAATCAAGAACCATGTGAACAAATTAGGCAAACATATGGTTTGTGGGAAAAGAGTGACAATTACAAATATAAATAGAGCATTAAATAAAACAACCCAGCGCAATCAGTTTCTCTGTATCACTTTACTATGACATATATACATTTTAGTAGAAAATTGGAAGGCTCATGAAGTGGTTTAAAAATCATTTTATTATCCCATGCCATGTTAACAATAATTCTTAGCAAAAATTTGTTGGCCAGCAATGTTCTTCACTCAAAATCTTTTGAGTCTGAAGTAGTTAGAGATAATACAATCTCCAGCCCATGAAACTGCATTGTTACATTTTTGTCATCTTTTTCTATTTATAGTTTTCTTTTTAATTGCTTTTGTTAGATCGCAGTTTCAGTTAGCACAGCACACATGAGCTCACGGTTTACTACAGTCAGGTCCTGGTCACTGTTGTCAGCTTTCATAACCATAGTACTCACATTGATACCTTTGTGCTTCATTGAACCAATTTTCAGTCACTGATCTTGACTGAATGGTGATGAGCACAAAGAAATTGGGGCTTTGAGCAGACTGTGGTGATTGACACTGAATATAGGAAGCTGAATTGGTCTCAAGATTGGTGATTTGTGCCTAGATCAGACTAGATAAGGTTCAGTGGCATTCAAAGGGGATCATATTTGCCCTCTTCTGCCCACATAGAGATTCCAGACTAATTTCCCATTTGACTTCTCCACTTGGATCAGCAAGTCTCTCCAACATGGACAGGGCTGTTCCAAAATTTTTAATAGGATAGACAGGGAAAGGAAACAGGGAAAGAAAGATAAAAAAGTCCCTTTCAGTATCAAAGTAAACCTGACTGAAAAACAGTTAATTGCATACTCATTATTCACTTAGATCAGGCATGTCAAACTTGTGATGTCACGTGACATCGCGTGACGTATCGTGACTTTTCCCCATTGCCGGCAATGGGGTGGGTGCGGTTTCGGTGTGACGCATCTGGCCCACGGGCTGGTAGTTTGACATGCCTGACTTAGATCAACACCAAGTTTAGCTATGGCTCTAGTTCATCACTAAATTATCAGATAGAATGGGTACATAGTGTTTCCTATTTCTTACAGGTTTCATTGTCCCCTTCTAAAGCCCAGGTCCAAATCATAATCTGTAGCATTTGTGCACTGTTTTGCTCATTCCTATATTTATGATGAAATATCTAGATGTTAATGACAAAATAACATGAAATATAGATGAATTTTGTATGTGTGTACATATTTATAGTTTTATTAAAATGCTTTATATAGCATTGTTGCATTATACCAGAATTTATTTATTTTGGAAATTTGCAACAGCTCTCACTACTGAATGTTTTGTATACAATGACTAGAGAATTCATGGTTTTTATTTTTATTTGATTTCCTTGCTTCTCTTAAGAGTTTAGGTCCAGACTATGAAAATGCATTTAATGAATCGTTGCAATGGTTATTAAATAGTGGAGAAGATGTTGGCATAAAGTAAGTCATTTTATTTCATATTTTTTCTAGAAATAGTTTAATTATGGATTGTCTTTCAAATCATAATACAATAAGCTTATTATTAAAAATTATTATTATAAAGCCATAAAAGGAAGAGGGAATGTACAACTCTGCAGCTTGTTTATGATCTGAATCATAAGTATAAGAAAAGGTTGAATTATCTTTTATAGGTATGTTGGTAACAGCTCAGATGAAGAGTTCATAACCGATACAACTGATATAAAATATCTAGTATCAACTAAGCCACAGATGACCCTTACATGTCGTTTTCGACGTGCATTTATTACTGCAACCTGTAGATCATTCATTCTGCTGTTAGGTGAGTATTATTTAGTATTTTTATTCTTAAAGTTTAATTTACACTTGTGTGACTTACGTTTCTTAAGTGTGATAAAGGTAAAGGTTCCCCTGCACATGCGTGCTAGTCCTTTCCGACTCTAGGGGCCGGTGCTCATCTCCGTTTCAAAGCCGAAGAGCCAGCGCTTGTCCGAGGATGTCTCCGTGGTCATGTGGCCAGTATGACTAGATGCCAAAGGCGCACGGAACGCTGTTACTTTCCCACCGTAGTGGTCCCTATTTTCTACTTGCATTTTTACGTGCTTTCAAACTGCTAGGTTGGCAGAAGCTGGGACGAGTAACAGGTGCTCACTCTGCTACGCGGTACTTGGGATTCAACCCGCCAAACTGCCGACCTTCTGATCGACAAGCTCAGTGTCCTAACCCACTGAGCCACCGCGTCCCTCTTAAGTGTAATAGTAATTGACAATTCAATTTTTTACAGTAGATTTTGTACTCTATATGAAAGTAGAGGAAATTGGTAAGCATTGTGTTGAAACATAGTGCAGAGGTCCCCAACCTTCTGGTCATCAGGGACCGGTGTCACAGAGAAAGGTTTTTCCACGGACGAGGGGGTGTGGTTTTGAATACTGCCTACATCCTGAGGATGGATCTTTACTTGTTTGTGCAGCCTGCTTGTTGCCATGCTGTGGACAAGTGCTGGTCCACAGATTGGGGGTTGGGGACCCTTGTTATAGTGTATAATGTGATAACTTAGATCCAAATACTAATATAAAAGGAAGGAATTATAAGGAAATAACCACACAAACACCTTTTTAGTAGTTTGTAAAATAGCACATATAGTGATTGCTGCCTGCATAGTTCAGTGAAAATTAATCTAAGTGTGTTCTGTACACTTAAAAATACAGGTAGTCCTTGACTACTTGAGCCCAAAATTTCTGTTGCTAAGTGAGACACTTGTTAAGTGAATTTTGCTCCCATTTTATAATCTTTCTTGATGCAATTGTTAAGTGAATCACTGCAGTTGTTATGTTAGTAACATGGTTATTAAGTGAATCTGGCTTCCCCATTGACTTTGCTTGTCAGAAGGTGATCATATAATCCCAGGATGCTGCAGTCATCATAAATATGAGTCAGTTGTCAAGCATCCGGGTGAGAATATTCTGGGGAATGAAGCGTTAGAAAAGTGGAGTTCAATGTTCCCTCTTTTCATAGACTGGTGGAAGGAGCCAGCGTAGTATTTCTCCATATAGCACCATTGACAACTTTAGTGCCTCCTGGGAGGATCTTTCCCTAGTCATTACAGATCATTACAACCAGCTTAAGTGTCCATAGGTGTTCCTAAAAATTGCATCTCACAGTCTGCTTTTTTTATTTGGTGCCACAGTGAAGATCTGGCCATCTAGATGTCTTAATTAACTTGATTTGCTGTGTGAGCCAGATTCTTGTAGTGTAAGTAGTTCTGACCCAAATTCTTCATCTGTGGGGTTCAGTAAGGAATTGTCTTGACTTGTCCCTGTATCAAGTGTGAATTAAATTTATCAGGTAGAAACTTGTGATAGAATTTATTATTATAGTTTTCATGACACTTTTCACTTGGTGAGATAAGAGGTGTACCCCTGCCTGATAGAAGTAGTAAGGTGCTTTAGAGCAATCAGCTAGAGAAGACACTGGAATATAAAATTTTCCATCTTAAAAAGGGATACACAGCCATAATCTCTGTGATCATTTATACGATGCACTGAATAACTATTTTAATTACTGTGCTGGTGCTTTGCTATCCTTGAGACCAAGTATCTTGCTGTTAACTGCTAGTATAAGATTATCTACTACCATTAGTTGCGTTAAGATACTTTGGTGATACCAGAGCAGATTCCTGAGGTTGAAGGGTTTTTTGCCCTGTTCATTTTTGCAGGCAGCATAGCATGGGTCTCAGGCTCAGATTGTGTGTCTGCTGATATGATGGCTACCCTGATTTCAGTCTCTTCCTGTCAATCACTTTTATCTCCTGGGTTGCTACTAGAGAGAAGTGTGCTAGCTAGGCAAAGAATCAGTATTGCTTTATCTTTTTTTTGTAGGCTTAAGAACCTCTCTCCATAAACTGGTTCTTGCTTCAGGCTCACTGCCATGTAGTAACAGGTGGAAAGCAGTATTGTGGCCATTAGCAGAGCAAGCATTGTGCTAAAACAGGCTTCTTTGTAGCAATCAGTCTCTCTTGACCTTTTAACTTTTGAATTGGCTTTTCCTTTTATTACACCTCTTAACTCTTCCCCAGGCATAGTTTATTTGGATAGTAAGATTTTTATATGAATATAAGCTGAAATTTGCTGGAAGGTGGAAGGAAGGACAGTTAACCATGGTAAATAGTTCAGCAATAGTGTAATGGCTAATTCTCACACAAACTCTTGATTGAAGAATTCCCTCAAATAGATAAATAGAATATATTTGGAAGGAGAAGCGTTGGAGGCAGCAGAGAAAAAATGTCTTTTTAAATTTTAAAGAGAATCTTTTCTCTGTCTATGGAGATATTTAATCATCCAGGTCATGGTTGTCCCAAAGGTGCTGGACTTTCTTGGTTTTTCCTTGGTTTTTCTCTGTACATTAAATTGCTTTTTAAAAATATAAACTGCAAAATTAAAATTCCATAGGATAGACCCTCAGGTAGGCAGACATGCATACGTTTCAGCGCAATAGTGAATCTAAGTGACAGATTGTTTGCAGCTGTTCTCATGATAGGTCTAAATCTTTCATTAACAAGAATTATATTCAGAGTGGTATTGGATCATTTGCTATTTATATGGCTTCTTTCATCTACATGTTCCCTAGCACACTACCTCTTAATTATCCCACTCACCCTCAGTAAACAAGACCAAAGGATTTTTTAAAACATTACAAAATGCAAGGCGACACTCCAATCAATAGAGGAGGGAAATATTCAAATTTAAATTGGGAGAACACTTTGGATTCAGGGTAGGTGCACTCACTGTTACTCTTGGATGTTCTTTAAATAACTTTTTCTTGGGTGTCTATATACTGCCAGCAGGTATAACAAGAGGGTCTACATTGGATCCAAAGTGTCTTTTTCACTTTGGATCTAAATAATGATCATCTTTAGTAATCCTTTTTTCCAAAACAGAATGGAATCCTCAAAGCATTGGCACTCAGACTAGCAATGGTTTGTTCTAAGTAGGTCTTTTGACAATGGAATGCCAGAAATACTTGTTTCAAACTAAAAATGTCATTGAATCCACATATGTTCTAAGCTGGCATCATAATATCTGAACTGTTAGTTGGATATTTCTGTTTTTATTTGGCACAGGTATTGGAATGATTTGGGGAGTCATAAAATATACGAAATATAGATGGTACAAAGAAGAGGAGGAGACCAGGCAGATGTATGACATGATTGTAAAAATTATAGGTAAGTTTTAACTAAGTTCTCAATTAATAGTGTGCTTCACTATTGGTACCATGTCGTATAAATAATTCTGAGACTTTTCAGAAGTTGGACTGTGATACTTTGTTCCTTCCTATCAATACAGAAGATGCACATTTTGATTGTCAGGAGTTAGTTTATGCCTAATCACAGAAAATGTTGTAATTTGTGTTATCCTTATACTTTTCATTAGATAACTTGTGATGCCAATTTGATGTAGAGGTTAGTTAACACAATATTTTTCAGATGTTCTGAGAACTCACAATGAAGCGTGTCAGGAAAACAAAGAATTACAGCCATATATGCCTATTCCCCATGTACGAGATTCTTTGATTGCACCAAAAGACAGGTATGTACAAAGTTAAAAATATTTACCATATTAGTTTATTCAGAGTACCTCAAAGATGAATGTTGGAGAAAGATTCTTAATATGTGTTAATACTTAAAATAAGTATTTTACCAAAATAACTTTTTTTTATTTCATATTTCAGGAAAAAAATGGAAAAAGTATGGAAAAAATCTGTTGATTTTCTTGCTGCTAATGAATCTAGAGTTCGCACAGAAACACGAAGAATAGGTGGTGCTGATTTTCTGGTATGGAAGTGGATACAGCCATCTGCATCATGTGATAAAATGCTAATCATGCCATCTAAAGTGTGGCAAGGTCAAGGTATGCAATACTGTACATTTATATTTTGTGAAGTGTTTTCTCTTTATTATAACCTTCAGTTAATACTAACTCTAGTTTATCAGTTGTAATGATATTGATATAATTTTATATTTTTATATTCATTGTGTATGTTTCTTGAGTAGCCAGAAATGTAAATAGCCATGGTGTGTATGCATTTTGAAAAATGATTTTTGTTTTCTTTGTTAGGTAAGTTGGATTTGCATGAAAATTGCCTGGCTCCCTGGGTTACTTCAATAGATGTCTATGTCTAATTCCCATTCTAGTTGTTATTCCTCTATCCAACAATATATTGTCGAGCCACTGCTAAGAAGAGAATCTTTCTAAGAATAAGCTAATAAGCTTATTCATTAACTTATTCCCTTTAAAGCCACTATTTTTCCTACCAATGCATTGAAACTTAAGACCAAGCTTGGGCTATAGTGATTGTAGTTTTTAATTAGATTAGCTGAGAATATTTTATTATAATAGAGGAAAGTAATATTGCATCCTTTTAAAGTATCATTTGTTTTCACAACAAAATATGTCATATATATCATATATTTGACAAAGGTAGAACTCTAGGCCCCCGTTTATTTCAAAAAGTGTACTTTCTGCCTGTCTATTTTCTTTTAAATTCTTCCACTTCTAACAGTTCTGTTTTGGTTCAAGTCACTTATAATAATATTTTATAATTATTATTTGCAATTATAAAGGATTGTTTCATATGCCAGGGTATATGGGAGGAAGGCTAAGGTATACAGTACTACAGCCACATTTCTGTTATATCAGTTTCATTAAATCACAACAATGCTGTCTAACTGAAAACTTAATAGTATAGTTCCGTGGTGGCAATCCTATGGCACGTGTGCCACAGGTGACACGCAGAGTCCTCTCTGTGGGCACATGTGCCATCGCCCCACTCCTAGGCCTTCAGTCCTGTCCATGAGCAACCTGCATCAGTACCTGTGCAGGGTGAGGTTGCCGTGCCTTCCCCAAGTGTTTTTTTTACCAACCTGCCTTTTAGCTGCATTCCGTTTCTCCATTTGCTTCTCAGCCTTCGCTGTGTGTTTGTGGGACTCCTGTAAAAAAAAAAGTTCCCTCAGACTTTCTAACTTCTCGCGAGATCGCAAGAAGTTAGAAAGTCTGATGGAACTTTTTTTTTTACCGATAGTCCCACAAACACGCGGTGAAGACTGAGAAGCGAACAGAGAAACGGAATGCAGCTGAAAGGCAGGTTGGTAAAAAAAATGCTTGGGGGAGGTGAGGGCATCTGGGCAGGGGCAGGTGTGGCAACCTTACCCTTATATGGTGGCAGGAGGGTGGGGTGCATGCCCTTCCCATGCCAGGCCAGCCCCTGCAGCCCTGAAGTGGCCATGCTGGGTGGCGGTGGGCAGGGTGTTGAGGTGGCATGGGGCTGGGCGTCAGGTAAGGAAACAAAGGCAGTTTCTGGGGGGGAGCAAGGATTTCTTTCCTTATCTGCCCCACTTGTTCTGAGGCCGCTTGCCAATGGCCCAGCTGCCCACTTCAGCACCCTCCCTCCCTGAGCCTTCAGCGCTCCACCTGTTGCTTTGGCGGCTCTGTAGGCAGAAGTGCGAGGTTCTTTTCTCTGTCAGAGAAGAGAACTTCTCAGCTCTGCCTACAGAGCCACCAAAGCTGTAGCTCAGGGTCGTCAAATTATGGCCCGACTTTTATTTTTATGTGGCCTGCCTCAACCTCCTGGGCAAGCCGTCCAAGGAGAATGAGGGTGAATGGCGGGGAGACCCCCAGCCAGTGGCGGGACGGCGAGTTGGGAGAAGATTTTTTCCCTAGTTTCTCCCTTGTGTGCCCAAGGGCGTGCTGGCGCTTTGGCCATGCCCCCTTCCTCTCCTCTCGCTTATTCACATTTTTACCTCAGGGCCGGGCTGAGAGGTTTAGGCCTCGCTTGCAGCCTCAGCCTCACTTAGGGCAGCCAAACGTGGTGATGACGATGCCACTGCTGCTGCTGCTTCTGAGGCAGGTCCCTTGATAGGCGCTACGGAACGTGAGCTGCAGCCTCCACCACTGCTGCCGCTGCGCCGGCCAAAAGGAAACTGGTGCTGCCAGCCCTCAACATCACCCCCACCATCTCCGAGGGACCCAGCCCCACCGGCGTTTGGAGTGGGGCTGCTGGAGTGGGGCACCGGCTATGGGTCTGAGGGGAGCGGGCAAAGGGTGAGGTATTTGTGAGGAGTGGCCAGGGTGAGCTAGAAAAAAGGAGAATTTGCTCCTGGAAGGTTATTTCGGAGTTGTGAGGGGATTGTGTGGAGCTGGGCGATGAAAGATCTGGGGAGCCGCTGGGAGGGAGGATGCGGTCAACCTTTGAGGAGCATCCTGATCCATGAATGGGGTGTGTGTACTGCGTTCAGGTGAAGCCTTGAGAGGTAGGCAAACCTGGAGGTGTGGAGCAGCTTGGAGGAACCGGGAGTGCTGGTGCTGGTGGTTGAGAGAAACTTCATTGTCCTTTAGGGTTCAGGAAATGGTGAAGGAAGGATGGGGCATTGGGATGTGCACCATGGGAAAGAGGAATGAGGTTCTGCCAGGCAGGTTCTTCTGCCCTGAGACGTTCCGGAATGCCAATCAAGGAGAATATTTCTGGCTCAGAGTTAAAATGAAGGGTCCTTTGAGTGGGGTGTTTCTGAGGATGGTGGTTTTCTTGCAGATGTTTCAGGACCCAAAGTGGGATAATAAGTGAACTAATGATGTTACCTAGATTGGGTCATGAGACGTCTACAAGAAAGCCACAAAGCTCAGAGAGGACCAAGGAACCCACAACCGCCCTCTTCCTCCTCCTCTTTTCTTCTCCATTCACAAACCCCATTCTCTACTTGCACTGCTGATGTTACTTAGTTTAGGTCATGAGATGTCTTGAAGAAGACATCTTCTGCCAGAGACCCTCTGGATCTCCCCCAACCATGCCCGGCCCACACAGGTGCCCCCTCCATGAGCAACATCGAGGTGGCCACACCCACCCCGGCCATACCCACCCTGTCTGCCATGACCACTGCAGCCACGCTCACCCAGCAAGCTATGACCACTGCAGCCACGCCCACCCAGCAACCGACGATAAATAAGTGGGGTTTGGGTTTCAGTTTGGGCACTTGGTCTCTAAAAGGTTCGCCATCACTGATATAGTTAGTAACATATGCATTGTAAAACTATTGAAGATAGTAATATCTCTAACAGTAATCTGAAATATGTGCTATGGTAGTGAATTTATACGATTTCATTAATTTACTCTGCATTGTGCATTAGTCATTTTATAATTTATATAACCAGTAAGGACTAGATTGGTTTTAAAATATTTGATATGGGATAATACGATTTATTGCTAACATATATATATTTGGTAGCATTTCATTTAGATAGAAGAAATTCACCACCAAACAGTTTGACCCCTTGCTTAAAGATTCGCAATATGTTTGATCCAGTAATGTAAGTATACTCTTTTCTTTACATATAGAAAATTTTCATGTTTATACAAATGGAATATCTATTTAAGTATAGAATAAATTGTTTACGAAAGGAGAGATAGAACAGAATTGTATTTTGATACTCTGCATTCATTTTTTTTACTGAACATCCTACAATGGCAAAAAGTTTGTGAATCCTTTAGAACCATCAGTAATTCTGCAGTTCTGTGCTACAATGTAAGCTGAGTTTCATCGCAGTCTTAGATGAAGAATTTCTAGTTAAATAAAAAAACTAATACAGACTAATATGTGAATACAGTACAGATTCAACATTAGTTGTCTTGTTGAAAAATGTATACAAAGCTTTAGATTTAACAAACTACCGAACCAAATCTTTCCTGGCTCTGGATCACTCCTGCACATTGACTTGGAGGAATTTTGGATTTGGAGGTATTTGGGCTCATTGCTCTTTAATTTTTTTCAATTCATGGGTATGTTGCAGTTCTCTTACATACACATACAGAGTTCTTATCACGTTATGCAACAACATTGCAGTAGGACTAAAGGGTAGAACTTTCTCAGTTCTCTTTGAGGGTATGTGTGAATGTGCACATTTGTACATGCACAGATGAGACTTGACTGTGCATTTACCAACATGCTTCCAATATAGCTTTCAAGAAGACACAACTGTTTGTTTTTCTTGTTGGAGCGTCACTCCTACATTTCCCTGATATGCCAGGCTGGGGGGTTTCAGAGGAAGATATTGGGGATGGTTTCCCCCC
Organism: Vipera berus; assembly: GCF_964194415.1. Lineage (NCBI taxonomy): Eukaryota > Metazoa > Chordata > Lepidosauria > Squamata > Viperidae > Vipera > Vipera berus. The sequence goes on from NC_138208.1 coordinate 42,700,860, forward strand.
CCCCACTTTTAGCTAGATATGAAACACCCATTTTGTTACCCCCTTCCAGATATACTATTGTATTCCCCAAGTATTGGCCTTAACTGACACAACCAATCTTAAAATTGACACAGCAATACAGCAGTATCTCATAAAGTTCTTATAGTCTTTACGTGTAGCTTTTATAATCCAGTAGGTCCCCCTATAGCTTTGTATTTCATCCACTTTAATGTTACGTATTTCTGTGCCCCATAAAGAGTTAAAATGACGCTTTTGTTTCTCTGGAAGAGTAGGGTAGCAATACCCTTCTTTCTCACGTTTGGTTTTTTTTTGCTTCTTGGGAATTTGTCTTTTCCAGGAAATTCAGTTGTACAGTAGTAAAGAAAGGATCAGTATTCTCACCCAATTACAAGCACGCTGTTTATGATCTGCTAATTAGTGCTTGCTTTGTTCAGTTGTCAGTAGCTTGGACTGGCCACAGAATGCAGCCAGTCTTTCCCCTGCCCGTTTGGAGGGCTTGTCTTGGATCAAATGGATCAACCGCTGTCTCTCCATGATCAATGAGAGTCCCCTCCTTCATTGCCTCTCTGGGGCGACTTTAGACCCCTTTAGGACCCCCTGGCAGGGCGAAACCAGCCGTGGGGGAGCAGAACTCCATTTTCCCTCGGCTGCAGTGCCACAGTGCAAACTGGAAGTTTACCCTTTTCTTAATACTGCTCATTAAATGCTGCAGATATATATGAAGGCTATTTTTGAATACTACTCTTTTTACCTTCTTAATTACTATTGATTTCTATTTTAGTTTGCTGTAATATTTTGAATACATTAAGATACAAGCATTAATAAACTTGTGTGTCATGTGTTTTAGGGAAATTGGTGATCATTGGCATTTGGCTATTCAAGAAGCAATCTTGGAAAAGTGCAGTGATAATGAGGGAATAGTTCACATAGCAGTGGACAAAAATTCACGGGAGGTAAAAAGTGATTTAAGATAGTTAACTTGTATATTTAGTTTCTTTGCTGGATGTCAATCAAAATTTTATTTTTTCATCTAGGGCTGTGTGTATGTCAAGTGTTTATCTCCAGAATATGCTGGAAAAGCTTTTAAAGCATTGCATGGATCTTGGTTTGATGGTAAGAAGTTCAACAAGAAGCATCAGTAATTGTTTAATAAAAATATTTCAAATGAAAGTGTTTTTATAATGCTTGTAAAATTAATTTTATTCACATTGTATTTTTAAACTGATATTAATGTTTTGAATTATATTTTGCTACAGGCAAGTTGGTAACAGTAAAGTATCTACGATTAGATCGGTATCATCATCGTTTTCCACAGGCTATTGCTTGCAGTGCTCCTCTGAAGCCATCAAATAAACATATGAACTCAATGTCTCATCTTCGTCTCCGGACAGGCACAGCCAACAACCAAGGAAACTCCTGAGAGACTTATTGTACTAGAACTGTTGACTTGCAGCAGGTTTTCCTGTCTGGCCTTGTCTTCCACTTTTACTACTTTTTGTATGTTAACATTTACATTAATCATTTTTCAGTCTCATTTTTTAGAATGTCTGATTAATGGGTAGTACTGAATTAAATGAAAATTGGCTATAGAATGGTTTAGAGCCCAAGCAAATCAACATATTATGTTTTGCATGACAAATGTTGAGTTTATTAAGCATTTTCAGATGTGGCTGAATTTTTGCATCAACAAGTGTATGATAACAGTCCAAAAGCATGGAGATGTACTGTATTTCCATAATTTCCTGTGAAATAATCTTGTGGGTATTTTGTAACAAAAGCCACCTACAATTTCTGATGGAAGATAAATACATGTGTTAATTTCTGTCCAGGAATTAGTTTTTGTTGCTGTAAAGCTTTATTTGTGTCAGTCTGGGGATGGGAAAGATGCTGCAGAAAACAACTTAATGCAGATGTGCTAGTTTTGTATATAAACATTGGTGGTGGCAGCATCAACAAGTAACTTGTAAAGATGTCTGCTTCAAAGCAGTGAATAAGCTCCCTATTTCATTCATAACCAATGTTTTATTTAATTTGGCTGTATTATTATCCAAGGGCCAAATACTTTGAAGTATTAGATACAAGTTAAATATCTTTTGTAGGTTTTATATTAAAATATATGGTTATGATTTTTGTGTGAATGGTCTAATATTACTGTGATAATGGATTCAAAATCATGTGAGCAATAAAGAAGTAATTGGCAGGTACTCACTTTATGGAAAGTTATTTACTACAAAAGAAAATGTCTTACAATATACTAATGGGGAGTATTTCTCAATTAAAATTTGCTGCCTAAATGTGCCCAAATAAAAAAAAAATGCACATAAAATTCTTGCTAGAGTGTAGAAATGCAGTACATAAAGATTTGTATATGTTCTATATTGTATGCATTGTTTACACCTTTAAAATTAAAAATACAAAACATTTTGAAACATAACCTGAAAATATAAAATAATTTGATATAGTAATTCTTGTTGAAGCAACATAATGTGTTGATCCAGTTGAATATTATATAGGTGAAGGTATGGAAAACCATTTTTTTTAAAAAAACGTAGTCCAGTTTTTATTGTAGATATGACCCTGCAGCATGAACTTGCACAAATAATGCACGTTTTCTTATGGCTAAATCAACATGACACACATTTGTGTAATGAAAAATCCTATTGTGCCTTATCCTTGTGCTTTTTTTGTGGGCAACATATTTAATAATGGACTGTTTCTTATCTAGAAAAAAATGGTTGTTTTTTGTCTAGGATGCTAACAAATATATGTAATATAATCGGCCACACAAAGTTCTGCTCTCAAAGAACAAGTACATATTTTTGACATGAGAGTAGATTTTGATAGGCCTGTTTGATTTTTCATGAAACTTACTATATACATATACAAATATGTATAATATACATGTATATGTATATGTATTTATGTGTATATAATCAGGTTTTGCTGTATTTGTGCATCATAGTGATTTATTGTTCTGATCTTAGTAACCATTTTGTGACCTATTGCAAGTGTGAATGTAAAATTAAATTGTGGTAGTTTAAAATGTTGCCTTTTGATGCATATGCATCTTTCTTCTAAACAATGTGTAAACCCTGTACATTGATTATAGTAAACTGTACCATTATGTAGCCTATTTTACTGTTAAAATGTTGACCAGTTTTCATCCCTGCAAGACAGATGGGAATGTGTATAATACCATGGACACTTCGGAAAGTCAGATGTTTGTAATTTGTCCTGTAAAAACATAAAACCAAAACAAAACCAATTAAAGATTTATTAGGGCTTTTTACAACCGTGTCAGTTCTTTGGGTCTTTTAACATCTGGGACGATAATAGTTAAAATAGATTTCTTCAACTTTTGCACTGGTTGGAAGCACAGGAGAGTTGGATGATTGTTACATACAAAATAACTACATTTTATGTGTATTTTAAGTGTGAACATCTACTCTGTTATATCTTCTAATTACTAATAGACTGTTCTGAAAAGTAGAATAATGTGAGAGAATCTCACGTTGATACCTTTAAGATCACATTGCTATAACTTATTCTTCATTCGCAGAAATTAACTTTTACATGTAAAAATGTGTTTACAAGATGTTTAGAAGATTTCTATCCATGCTAATTTTGGAATTCCTTGTGTGAAATATTCAATAGATTTTTCCTAGATTTCCTGCATTCCTAGATTTCCATCCTAATATTAATGGAAGATGTGGACAAATAAGTCAAAAGGATGATGTGGAATGACTTCTTGCATACAAGTCCAATCGGTTTTATAAAAGTTAATAGACTGAATTGGATAATGGAACTTAAAATTATGTATTATATACTTACAAGAGGTCACTTTAAAAACACCCATAGTAACCTTTCACACTGGTTTCAAATCTGATTTTGGTTTTGAAAGATCCTTCATAGATTTGTTATAATGAGAATTGAATAGGTGGCTCTGGAAGCCTATGCTGTAATCATAGCATGGTTGCACTGAATGTTGTAGGACTTCTAGGATTAAGTTAGGTTGTTAGGGATTGAGAGTCTCTTTCATCAATTGCCAAACAAAATTCCAATTCTTGAATCATTTCCTGGACATATTTTTCATTTGTTTCCACTTTCCAGTTGATTACTCATATTTGGTAATCAACCTAACAAGCCTTAAATCAGGGGTGTCACACTGCTGGCCCACAGGCCAGACACGTCACGCGGAAGCTGTGCCCATCTCATTTGCCAGCAATGGCAAAACAGTCCCGATATGTCACATGACGTCACGTGATGTTGCGAGTTTGACATGTCTGCCTTAAATGGTCTGGAACTAGAATATCAGAAGGACCATTTCTTCCATATGAATCTAATAATGGGACACCCATAGCCATCTAGAGTGACTGAATCAAGTGGTTTTTGCTGTTTTACAAGGTTTTATCTTGAAAATTTACTGATAAAACCCCCAATAAAAATTGGCTTTATTTTGCTTTTTTACAATATTGGCATTTAATTTACCTTGATCATGTCAAAAAAACCTAAACCTTGGAAGGATAGGGACTTGAGTGACAAGTTAGTAGGAAATTCCAGTGCTGAGGCCTAGACTGGGTCATTGAGGGGAAAAAAAAGACCAGAAGAGTGCAATGACAAAGCGTTTGGATATTGTGTAAAAAAAAATAAATCAGGAAATTGAAACGTTTTACTTTGTTTTACACTAGGGGTATATGAGTGTGGGCTAGATTGCAGTTAACCTGTGATAGGTTGGGAGGTAAAGAGTGTAGGATCAAGAGAAAAACACTGGTTTAATGTAAAATTAATTAAAATTAAATATTTAAATATGCAGAAACTCCTTAAATCTTGCCCTTAAATCTTACACGATAACCACAAACCAGCCAACCATGTTATGATTCATCACTGCTAGAAACCCGTCATGAATAAATTATGGTTAAGTGTAGCCATAGTCTAGTCAGAGTAGATTTAGGACATAATTACAGGTAGTTCTTTACTAAAGACCACAATGGAGCCGAAAATGCATGTTGTTAAATGAGACATTTGTTAAGTGACTTTTGTCCCATTTTACGACCTTTCTTGCCACCGTTAAGTAAATCACTGCAGTTGATTAGTTATAACATGGTTATTAAGTGCATCTAGCTTTCTCATTGACTGGTCAGGTCACATAAGGTGATTATTGACCTTGGGACACAGCAATGATCATAAATATGAACCAGTTGCCAAGCATCTGAATTTTGATCGCATGATCATAGAAATGCTGCAAAGGTCATAACTGAAAAATGGTAATAAGTTACATTTACCAGTGCCATTGTAATTTTGAACTTTCACTAAAGCAACTTGTTAATCCAGAGCTACCTGTATCGTGCCACTGAATTGGAAACAGATCTCTGAATTAAACGGACTTTGGTCAGATATTGGCAAAGTATCAGGAATTCGTGTGTTACATTTAGATGAAATCATACTTGGACCTAATATAGGGGGAAAAATTGATTCTACTAAAGTTATCTATAAATTTAAATATGGGTTCTATGGATTCTAAATTGCGGCAACTGGAGACAAACCGAAAGCCGGAAGTAAAGTTTTGCTGACCGACATGGACTTGTAAAGCCCTGGAAACACGTGCAACGCACGCACACACACACACACACACACACACCCTTGGGACGGTTGCAGTCTCTCTCGGCTCTATGCTCATATTTGGAGCTGATTGAGCAGCTGCTGTCCAAGGAATTTCCCGTCGTGCCTTTTGGAGAGGCTGCCTGTCCTGTCCTTTTGCTGGACCGTGTGGGTGGAAGGCGCCTTTGGCCCGAGGCGGCTGCGGAAACAGTAGCTATCTTTTCTCCTGCCAAAGCTCTGTTGCTTTATTTTTCTGCCTCGCCTCTCCATGCGCGCCGAGCTTCCCTTGTTCCTGAATTTATTCTGCTTGGCGGCAGCGGCTATTACACAGATACCAGGTAAGGTAGCCGTAGTCCTTCGCAAAGGCAACGTTACTCTCCTGTCTACTCGGATTTCTAGATTGTTCGATCCGGCCTGCGGCGAGTTGAAAAGTAAAGGGCGATGGCTTTGTGGCGGGGATGAGCAAGCAAGAGAAAAGGTGGAGGAGGCCATCTATTGCCGTGAGACATTAGCAGCTGTCCAACAGACTGAGAACCCTGTCAATCTCCACAGGACATACTTCTGATTAGACAAGCATTAGATTAAGATGGTACAAGCCTCCAATCTGTATTTTGGATGTATGTAATCAAACCTCGCAGGACCTGTACTGAATGTAAAGAGAATTAGGCTGAATCTGTATGGGTGGTGGCTGTAACTAAATTCACGTATTATATGATGGTGTTCAATATGTAACCGAAGTAGAAATCTTGGCTGCTTTTTATATTCGGGTTGGGAATGGGGGGAGGGGGGAGTTTCTTAAGATTTTTTTTTCTAAATTAGTTTGCTTTCTTCTGGATGGGGTTGGAGATGTTGCATCACTTTCAAAACAAATAATCTCCTTAAAGGTCCATATAAAGTATTAGCATTTGACACACAGAAATAAGATCACTGACAATTTGCCAGGTTTGGGGGTGTGGTGAGGATATGTTCCAACTAGCCATGCAATGTTGGAATGCTAGATATACATCATGCTATTGTTTTTTCAGAAACTTTTGCTGCAAAAAGTTTATTAATCCAGCAACTTTTGCTTGTCTGTAGGGAAGAGATTAGAGTAACTGTCTAGAGTTCACAAGGAAAGCATTTTTCTCTGAGTTCTCAGTTAATGCAAGTTAACAAAGGGGATTTCTGTCCAACAGAATCAACCTTTAATATAATCTAAATATGTTTAAGGTGGTTGGACCACCTTATATATTACTTTCCAGTTGTTATACTATCACTATCTGTTTTCTTCTGATGCCTTAGGTTTACCAGAGATAATAGTTATAATAAGCTGATTATTTATAGCCATGTTTTTGCTGGATAAATCACAATTGACTGAGTTTGTGCAATACAAATAAACCATAATTTACAAAGAGTAATAGATTCATTTAATGTGGTATGGTGAAACCAAACAAGCCACATAATGTTTTATTACAGGGTTAGGCAAATGTTTTGGGCCAGGACCTTATTTGAATTTTTAATTTTATGAATATTCAAATAACCATAGAAAGTATATTCCCCATGTGAATGTCATGGTAGGCACAAGCAAACTGAGCCTTGGTGGAGCAGTGGGCTGATGCCTCCTTAAGTAACACCAGCTGCCTGCAATTAGTGCAGGTTCGCATCCCACCAGGCTCAAGGTTGACTCAGCCTTCCATCCTTCCGAGGTAGGTAAAATGAGGACCCAGATTGTTGGGGGCAATAAGCTGACTTTGTAATAATGCCGCTTGGGGTGTGTGAAAGCCCTAATAAGCAGGCATATACATAGAATGAAGGCTACTGCTAAGTTTGTAAAGCCGCCCTGAGTCTTCGGAGAAGGGCGGGATATAAATGGAATTAAAATTAAAAAATAAATAAATAAATTTCAGAGCAGTCGATTTCTAGAATTCCATTTTTTCCTCAGGCTGTTCTGTTTAGTGTCAATAATCTTTGCAAGGACAACATGCATTCCTGCAGCATTCCTGCAACTTTCTATTTTTTTAGTTAATATTTTAGTTAAAAATATTAAAAGTATTGTTTTAAAGAAATCAAGTATGGAGAAGAAGAGAGCCAAGTGATTACAAAGGCAACTTTCTGATTGCACATTAATATCTATGATCAACATATTGCTTATGTTTTGATTTAATGCAAACTGAGTTATTTTGCTTTTGAAAAATGTTTTCTATAATTATGTCATGCTGCCTCAAATGTATTTAGGAGAAAGGAGTTCCAAAATTGTTCTTTGATGCTTGATAGTTGTTATTTTAAAAATCTAATTATCTTTTATTGAATTATATTTCACATCCAATATAAATATATCAGAAGGCTTTTGAGAATTGGGTAATTTATTATTTATTAAATTTATATGCCACCAATTTCACTATCGAGCAATTCTGGGCCCACATCTTAAGAAAGCAGAACTCTTGGGAATAGTTTCTTCCAAGCAGGAACTTTTATTAAGAATAGGAGATAGCAGGCATAAGACAGGATCTGAGGGATTCCCTTACAGATCGATATTTTTTTTTATATCCCGCCCTTCTCCGAAGACTCAGGGTGGCTTACAATCTAAGCACAATCAATGTGCTTAGCAATAGCCTTCATTCTATGTATATGCCTGCTTATTAGGGCTTTCGCCCCCCCCCAAGCGGCATTATTACAAAGTCAGCTTATTGCCCCCCAACAGTCTGGGTCCTCATTTTACTTACCTCGGAAGGATGGAAGGCTGAGTCAACCTTGAGCCTGGTGGGATGCGAACCTGCACTAATTGCAGGCAGCTGGTGTTACTTAAGGAGGCATTAGCCCACTGGTCCACCAAGGCTCTTTACTATTTTAAAGCTTAGGGACACTATTTTAAAGTGTCCCTAAGCAAACACCACCCCACAGTTCATCCAGGCATTATGTTTTTTGCTCTAAACTGACAAACCAATGCAAAGCTATTTATTTTTCCTGTTTGGAGGTGAAGGTCAGAGTTACAAATGCAACGTTTATGGCAGCCAACACTTATACTGCTGGTTTCTCCAAACTACTAAAACTAAAATCTTTTTACATTTGAATAAATTTTATTTATTTAAAATTTAAAAAAATATTTTAGTTTTTGCTATATTTCAAATCTTGTAGTTTTTTGCCTTTATGTCTTCTGCCAGGCAGAAAACTAGCCATTTTTTAAATTAAGAATGCAAGTGTGCTGGACCAGTATATATTCAGCTGGTCCATTTTATATCTAGTTTAGGAATTAAGAACTGTGTTAGTGTATTTAGCATTTACAGGGTTAATGTTGTTTCATTGAGAGAACTGTATGTTAGACCACTTAGCATTTAAAGGGTTAAAGCTATTTCCTTAAGAGATGGCTTCTGGGAAATGCAGTCTAGTTGTTTAGTGAATCCTATACTTATCTAGTTAAGTGGGAGGAGCTTCAAAGTTTATTGCAGGACTTCCTGGCTTTGTGCCTTTGTCTCATCTCTCTGCATGAACCCTAGCCATGCAGCTGGGGGACAACAACCTCTGTATCAACATGTAACATTTGCACAGGATGAGAAAGTCCATTATTCTTTTACCTAATGAGATGGGTTCAGATTACAATCTACATTCCGGAAGGACTTCTGCTCTAACCGTGAGTTATTGTTTGAGGATACCTGTGAATAAAGTAATTTGCTTATCCCATCCATTTGAGTTTTATTCCCCATCTTCTTGGGACAGCACAGTAAAAGAATATGGCATGTTTCCTCATCTGGCTGCAGTAAAAGAATAGGGCTGTTAGTCTCTTCCCTGTGAAATATTCTCCAGCTGGCTGTAGTAAAAGCCTATGGCATGTTTTCTCATCAATTCTCCTGCATGCCAATTTTTTCTGCTTGCATTGGTGAAGGAATATTGTGCTTTTCCTCTCCTCTAACTTCTGTAAAGCTCCACCTCCTCTAATCTAAGAAATCCAGCATTCCAAAGCCAGAGATAACCATCGGGTTCATTCTGAGGAAGCTTTGAACCACCCCCCCCCTCCCCTTCTCTCTCCTTTCAAACGGAGGCCGGCTTGCTTAAAGAGCCAGCATCATCTTGCACAATGCAGAACTGTGCATTTAACTCTTTACTAAGGGGTTACAAAGATTAATTCTCTTCAATAGAAAGCCTGCATGTGTGTTGGATTCTTCTCAGCTGCTAATTGCAGAGAGATCTGCTGTGAATGTTTACAAGTGTCTCTAAAGTAAAGACGTGTGTATCTGTATATCAGCTTGCTATTTCCAAAGAGAAACAGCCTCTCCCCCTCCCCCATTTGATTGGAATGCAAATACATGTGGCTGGGAAGAGAAGAGATATCTCCCTGTTGCAAGCTCAATTTGCATTTGAAACTGATTCGTATCACAGCATTTCAAGGCAAGAGACTTTTAAATCTTTTTCTGCCTGACTAAAGCTGTATTTTTACTCAAACAGAGAAAAAGTTTGTTTGTTTGCAAAAGAATCCCTTTGTTTAAAAGACCACTCATAGGGGCAGCTCACCCAGCCATAAAAGGGTAATAAAGTAATTAATTAATGGTAACCAGGCAACTGGTGGGAGGAAGCTGACTCCTAGCCCTCAATCCCTTCCTTTGGAATTAAGGGAATGTGGACAGTAAAGAAAAGCAATTGTTTCAAAGGCAAAACCTATCCCAAGCATAGGCAAATGCAGCAGCACCCTCTGGTGGTAACCTGCAAACAACAAGCCTACATATATTCTGTCTACAATGCAAACATTTTAACATTAAATTGCTTGTGACCAAGGCATCCTAGGAAGCCCATACGTGGTGCCCTCTGGTGGCAACCTGCAAACAACAAGCCTACATTTATGTTACCTGCAAATAAAGCCTAAACCAAGCTGCTTATGTAAAGGCTACTCCCCCCCCTCTAGATCAACACAAGGGAAACAAAGCTACAAATTAACCTTCGTTCATAGGACAGAACTAGTAGTTCCAAACTGACTTACAGCTTGTGGTTCTAAGAAGACAGAATTTGGCTGACTTCATTTCCAAGTGAAATCTAGGGGCAGCACTGATTAGTAGCAACTTGCAACAGCAAGCTTGCATTTACCCACGCAGAAAAGCGCACCCCTGGTGACTGACCTGTGAATAGCAAGCTTGCATTTACCCACACAGAGAGCGCCCCCAGTGGTGCCTCTATTCACAGACAGCGTACCCCTGGTGGCTGATCTGCAAATAAAGGGCTTGTCTCCAAACAGCGCCCCCTAGTGGTCAAAGAGTGAACTTCACTGAAGTTCCCACTCACACAAGTAGCACCTCCTAGTGGTCAAAGAGTGAACTTTGCTGAAGTACCCACTCATGCAAGCAGCGCCCCTGGTGGCTAATCTGCAAATAACAGACGTGCATTTGCCCATGTAAACAGCACCCCCTAGTAGGCAAAGGGTGAACTTTTCTGAAGTCTCTAACCATGCAAACAGTGCCCCCTGGTGGTCAAAAGGTGAAGTTCACTGAATTAGTTCAAAATAGCTAGGAAGTTTTCTGAGCCGGTCCTAACCATGGCGGAGTGTCCTATTGATTCAGAAGAACTGCTTCAACCAATGAACCTTGGAGAGCTATTCCAACCAGCCAACCATGGAGAACTGCTACAACCAGCCAACCTTGATTTGTACACAGAAGCTGATGTCCAAGCTTCGGTGAGGCGAAGACATCTCAGAAACCCTATGACCTGAGGCAACAACAAAGAAAACCTACAGAAGTCATGCAGTCGAGTCTGATGGAGAAATGGGATGCATTCCATAAGCGCCACGAAAGAAACTGGGAGAAATTACAGAAGCTTTGCCAAGCACCCAAAGAGGAGCCTTCTCCCAAACGCACCCTTTCATTGAAGGAGTTTTTCTTCAAATGAAAAGACTACAGGCGCTGTCTCGAAAAGGTCCAGTCACAGCTAAGAGATCCAACACTCAAAAAGGAAATGCAGCAACTCAGGCTAAAAAACAAGGAACACGTGTGTTTCTTAGAAAGTAAAAAATGCCTCCCTGAGGTCGAATTGCACATGAAAGAGACACCAATCAAGAAGGCTGCGTCAGGAGTCTCCCATCATTCACATACATCATCCCAGCGATCACACACAGCTCCCCCTCACACCTCTAAACAGGCTTCACCCTTTCATTATAATTTGCCATGATCTCAGGCGTATTCCAGCGTGTCACAACAACCTTCTGTCTCAGACACCTCCCATCACTCCAAAGCATCTTCTTGGCACAGCCATGCTTCCTGAGTTTCAAGGGCAGAGAGCTTCACTGTCCAAGCTGCACAAGCAACAATCGAAGCTGAAGCAGCCAATGCAGCTCTTCGCATATCAGAAGCGGAGCAACTACAAAGGGAAGAGTTGGCCAAACTGGAGGAAGAAGCAGCTCAAATGGAGGCCAGAAAAGAGGCTGAAGCAGCTCAAATGGAAGCCAAACAGAAAGAAGAAGCAGCTCAAATGGAAGCCAAATGAAAGCGAGCTCAGGCCAAGCTTGAGTTTCTACAGCGTCAGCAGGAAGCGTCAGCAAAAGTGATGAGTGGAAGCCTTTCAGAAGGCAGTCCAGGGGGCCAGGTGCAATTTGGAAAGGCTGGAGAATGAAAACCCGCATAGCCGCATGCAGGCCTATGTTGCCGACCAGGATGCGCCGCAACATGAGCAGGCAGGAGCACCGAGGTTAACCACGTCCCTTAATACCAAGTGGACAGGAAGGACAATCTCAACAACCAGAGGTGCCAACCAGTCAAGAGAGCCAACATCGCACCATCTGGATCTTGAGATCTTCCTTCCAGAGCTACATAACTGACTCCAATGAACCAAACCACAGATAGTAACCAGTTAGGTCCATCTGCAACGGCAATGACTCCACAGCAGGAAGAGCAGCTGCTGAAGGACAAGATTGCCAGGGCTCAGGCCAGTCTAGAGTCTCTACTGCATCAATGGGAAACATCCTGAGGCACCACTTTCACGCCCGAACATCAAAGAAGTCGAAGAATTGTGACTTAGCTATTGTGTTAATGCCCTGTATATCTATTATTACATACATCTTTACGGCTTTTTCTGGGCATCCGTCGGGATACACGTTAGCCAAACAGATGTGAGTGCATGACCTCTGATGTTCCAACTGAAGAAAGGTTTTACACAGTATCTACGGTCACAGTGCCTCAGAGCACGGCGGGGAGGAAAGCTTATGGACTGTGCATAGAGTCGTTAGACGGAAGCTCATGGTTCTGACTGCCACCAGTGACAGAAAGGGACTCCCTACCAAATGACCGCAGTGAAATTCCAATACTGGAAGTGGTGAGAAAAAAAGCTTACATGTCACACATAGATGATCTAATTCCCCCCTTAGATCCTGAAGCCGAAATCCTACTTATGTTGGGAAAAGACGCCCCCGACTCCTATGCCTATCACGATATGGTCAGAGGCCCATCAGGCAGCCCAATTGCCCTTAAGACAGAGTTTGGATGGATCTGCGTTGATTGGCTGCAAGCCCCAAACCAAATGTACGTGGCAGCAACCTCCATTCTCAGGAATGAGAGAGCGTCTCACATGAAAGCATGCCAAGAACACTTCACAATTTCGACAGCCAAGCCTGCTTTAGGAACGACAGTGTTCCAGACCAGCAAAAACGACAATGACGTGAGCCCGTCAATAGAGGACAACGAATTTCTAGAGCTCATGGACAAGGAATGCCTGCAGGATGGCAGAGGGAGTTGGATAGCCCCACTACCTTTTTGTATACCCAGGCAGTGCCTACCTAACAATCATGAGCACACACTCTCTCACCTCAACAGTCTGAGCAGAGATATGAACAAAAAGCCTGAAATGAAAGCTCATCTAGTAGAGTTCATGGAAAAGATGTTCCAGAGCGGACATGCAGTATCTGCCCCACCACTGAAGAAAGATGAAGAATGCTGGTACCTACCATTCTTTGGAGTGTACCACTCACAAAAGCCAGGGGAGATAAGAGTAGTCTTCAATGCCAGTGCACAGTACCAAGGCATCTCTTTAAACAAATTCCTTCTCACAGGGCCTGACCTTATCAACAGTCTGCTTGGAGTGCTCATCCATTTCAGAAAGGAAGCTGTGGCAGTCATAGCTGACATCCAGCAAATGTTTTATTCCTTCTATGTCAGGGAAGACAATCGCAATTACCTGCGCTTCCTGTGGTTCAGCGATGACCAACACAACCAGCAGATAACAGAATACAGAATGCGAGTGCACGTTTTTGGAAATGTCTCTTCCCCCGCAATTGCTAACTACGGCCTGCAACACCCCACCCATATAGGTAAAGCTGAATACGGTGCAGACGCCAGACACTTCATAGAACGGGACTTCTATGTTGATGATGGCTTAAAGTCTGTACCCACTCCAGCAGAAACTATAGACCTACTAAAAAGGACATGCCAGATGTTAGTGGCAACTAACCTTAGGCAACTAACCTTCCTTCCAACAGCAAAGAAGTGTTGGTAGCCTTCAATCCTGAAGACCACGCTAAGGGTCTACAGGATCTCGACTTTGGCACAGACGATCCTCACTTCCAATGTAGTCTCGGTTTGTGTTGGGACTTGAACAAGGACGTCTTCACCTTTAAAACCCTGGCAAAGGACAATGCTTTCACAAGAAGAGGAGTCTTGTCTACAGTAAACAGCCTGTTCAACCCTCTAGATTTTGTTGCACCCATAACAGTCCAAGGAAAGCTTCTTCTGTGCTCACTCTCCCAACACGCCTCAGACTGGGACAAGCCGCTATGTTTGTGCATACAGGTATTTACATCAGGCCACCACTTGATATTATTAAATCTGCCAATCTTGGGTCCTGCTTGAAAACAGGATGTAGTATGAAAAAGTAGCCCTTCTCAATAATAGTCTCCACTTTATGGAATGCTCTACCTCCAGAAGTATATGTAGTCCCCATCTTACTACAGTTCCATAAACAAGTTGAACCTTTTGGACTACAGGTGCCTATCTGGTGGTTTCTCTTTGCTTTTTCTGTGGTTACTTTAGAGTTTTGACTTAAATGTATAAATGATTTATTTATAGTTACCATATTTTTGGTTTTCTTGTTGATGAAGTCCTTTGCAACTGACAAAGTTGTATGGCAAGAATAAATACGTGTTGCACATGATTTGGTATATAGTCATGGCTTTTTTTCTCATAGAACGCTCAGAACGGCATTCTGGCACCTTTTTGCATAAAAAAAGCTTTTGCACAATCTGTGCTACTCCCTCTATTGGCTTTCAAAAGGCTATTGGCTTTCAAAAGCCAATAGGAATTGCTGCTCAGTGTGCCAAAAGACCTGGCGTTGCACAGGGAAGTTGTCTGGAGGGTGCCAGGTTGGTAAGCATTGTCCCTGGGCTATTCGGCCCAGTAGGGGCTCTGCTTGCCCTCCCACCGCCCAGGGAACTGGCCGGAAAGGGGCAGCGCAGCGGAAACAGCAAAGCGCATCCCCACAGCACCAAACGCCGAGTGGCCATTTCCTTCCTTCGGCTGCAGCGGAGGAAGAGAGGAAGGAGGCTGAAGATTTGCAGCTCCCTCTGCTGCCCGCCAGCCACCTTTTCGCAGGCGATCCTCCAGGAGGGAGAATAGTTTCTCATGTGTCTGTGTCTCTTATGGCCCGAAAGATCTCAAGATTTGAAGAAGCATTTATAGAAAAGGAATACCTGGCGCGTTATGGATTTATATGTCAACTAGCCTTAACTGAAAGAAGTGCCACCTACCTTATTTAATCCCATTGGCAGCATCAACTATGCATCATCTCCTAAGACTTGTTTTGGAACAGAAAGACCTTTCACATGCTGGGGAACTCTTTTCTCTGGACGATTGTGAAATAGAAGGATGCCTATCCGAAGCTCTTGAGCAAATCAAACTAATTAGTTCATCTCCTGACTACCAGATGAATGACAACAACCAAGCAGTTGTAGAAATTTGTATCACTCGAATTACTTCAGCTATCAGGGAGACTGAATCCATTGAGAAGCATGGAAAAGCTCTTATTGATCTCTGGGAGTCGTGTTTAGAGCACAATCTGAAACCTTTTTGTAAAGATGAAGACACACCGCATGCAAAGATTGCCTCTGATATTATGAGCTGCATTTTGCTTAATTATAATCGCCCTCCCATCGTAGCTTTGGCTGTCCCAGTTGCAGTGAAGATTCTCCAGGGAGGTAACAAAGAATTGTACAGGAATTTATCCAGTTATCTCTCCCTTGCTGCAATTAGCAAAGCAGAGCTGCTTGCTGAACATACAGTAAGTATTGTAAAAAGCATCCTGCAAGGGAATTCCACATTACTCCGTGTATTGCCTTCTTTATATGAAAACCAACAAGAACCTTTAAGCAACCACCTGAGAGAATTGGCAGGACTGATGCCTCATCTGGAACCATCTGAACAGCAACATCTTCTATAGCTTTTGCTAACTGTTGCAAAGAAAAAACAGCCTAAGGAATTGTTCTGTACCAGCCTACTACTGGCCCTGCAGAAAAGGCAGGGACAACCCCTTTACAAAACGGCAAGAGGCTGGAATTAAGCCTGCCAAATTTATTAACATAAAACAGAGCAAACAGAAACACGAACCATGAAACAGGAGCTATTCAAACGGTTGCCTTCAGCAAACCAGCCCTCCCACACATTCCCCTTTTAAACAGTTCAAGGCATGGCTTCTCTCTGCCTCCTTCCAAGGTGCCCCATTGCCTTCCTCTGTTTACTCCTGATTGACTGCCTCCTGCATCGGGTGTCCTCCTGCATCAGGTCATCTTCATCCACGCTGTCAGACTCACACAGCTGGGTTTGTGTCGTAACCAGATGGGAGGGGCCTGGCTGAGGGCTCTGCGGAGCCTCAGGGCTATCCTCTGGAGGCTCTCCAACACCTCCTCCTCCTCCTCTGAATCGTCCAACCCAACTGCCGAACCCACAGGCTGACCCTGAATCACAACAGGAATGAGCTCGGACCTACCTGATCTGTTTGCTTAATCAGCTGGCCAACATGGAACATTCTTTCCATCATATCATTTTGTTGGAGATCAGATACATCACTGACACCTTCTCCAACATCTTGGGTATCCAAAGCAGAGATATTTATCGTATGAGTAACAGTTTCACTGCTGTAGCTAAACATGTCATCCAACAACTGAAAAACAACACAAGGTCGGAATGCAGGTCCCAAAGGTTAGTAGTGCATGCTGGTCATATGAAGGATATCCATGCAGACAGCAAAGGAGTAGGAGAGAATGGAGATGTTACAGCCAGCATCTCTTTCATTGATCTGTATTTGAGCCAAGAAACTGACAAATTGCCTTCTTGTGCAGGCTCTGAAGAGTCCCAGCTGGAACAATCCTCATCCTCATCCAATCCTCATGATGGGATGGGGTTGCGTTTTATTAATGTGTTTTAACTTATTGTAAGAATTGTGGGCATTTTGTTTAATCTCTTTTAATTTTTGTATTTTGTCTTTTAACATATACTGCCCTGTTCACCGCCCTGAGTCCTTCGGGAGAAGGGCGGTATACAAATAAAATTAATAATAATAATAATAATAATAATAATAATTTTCACGCCCAAGTATCAAATGCTCAGAACCAGAGAAACTGCCAGAATCTGTTAAAGAAAACTGCCACGAAGAGAGCCCAAAGACCATAAAGAATCCCATGGAGTATCAAGATAAGCTTTTCTTTCACTTAAAAGAAATTCTCTATAAAGTGAAAGCATATGTCATGGAGATGGGGAAGAAAATTCCATTCCCAGATGATAGAAGATACAGTTAAAAGTTGTGTAGCAAAGTTGTCCTTCAGCTGTCCCCTGAAAGGTCACTACTGGCCTATACAGTAAATCCGGTTTTGCTCTCATCAGTCACCAGCCTCAACTTTGGATCCATAGTAATAGGTATTCCCCAAACAAACCAATTTTAAGTGTTTGAAAGTACATTAATGTTTTGGACAAAACTTTGGAATTTACTATGAACAAAATTTATGTTAAGAACTGAATATATAATTTTTAATTATATAAATATATAAATAAAATTATATAAATAAAAGATTAACAAGATGAGAGTTCTGGCACCTTGGTTTTTTTTTTTTTAGAAAAACACTGTATATAGTTAATAAAAAAATCTCTGATTTAGAATAGTGTTATGTACTGGGCTCTGGTGATACACCACGTGGGTTGCTGGAGCAGCTAACGGCTCTCCAGCAACCCAGACTGTCTCCTGTCCTGCAGTTGGCTAGCCCCAGGCGACAATGGTTGGTTCAAACCTATTGGCTGCCACCTAGGGGCTAGACTATATATTGCGGCTGGTTGCAGCCCTTGCTTCAGTACAGTTCAGCAAGAAATAAAAGTATGAGTTATCCTGTACTCAGCCTCGCGTCGTCGTTCCTGCACCAAGAACCCACTATTTAACAAATAGGTTTAATGCAGGAGATGACAATTTTAAGTATCCAATAAGGTGCTTAAAATAATACATTTGTCACTTACCATATTGGGCCTTTAGAGTAAGGTTTAATGCAGGAGATGCCAAAGAAGTTAATTCAGAGGGTTTTTTAATCATCTGGCTGCCTATGAGCTTTCTGCCTTTACTACCCTTTTGTACAAGGAAGAAATGTATTTTATTGGCCATATGAAATAAAAGTGATAGGTTATAACTAAATCATTTTTTCAGTTTTTAAAGCACTGCTTGATCTTCTGAGTGTTTATTATTCTTAGGTTACAGTTATCCTGCCACACAGCACCAATTC
Organism: Vipera berus; assembly: GCF_964194415.1. Taxonomy (NCBI): domain Eukaryota; kingdom Metazoa; phylum Chordata; class Lepidosauria; order Squamata; family Viperidae; genus Vipera; species Vipera berus. The sequence continues at coordinate 42,719,155 of NC_138208.1, forward strand.
TCATTCTAGCTGCTGGTTGAAATAAGGCTTTCTGTAACTGTGCCAAGAACAGGCCGTATGTAAGCTCTTACCCTTTGATGGAATGAGTGAATGTTGAAAGAGAATGCAGGATGGAACACACAAGACAGTTCTAAAAGTTTCAAACAAAAGTTTTACAATTAAATTTTCTTACGGAATGAATTTTTCTAATTAGATATACAATGTTTCACTATCAGTTATTAGGTTTTTGTACTAAATATAATAACAGAGTCAACTGTGTTGTCCGGTTTTAATTGTCATTCTGACCCAAGGTCAAAAGAGAAAAGTTACCCTTCCTCAAAAATATCCAAGCACATAACTTCTAAAGTTACCATTTTGAAGCTGATAAGACTTGGTAGTTTTCGCAAGTCCTTGCAAACCTAATTACTGTAAGCACTTTGATGCCAAACTGAGGATGTACATAAGAGGGCTTTTATACTCTTTCAGTTAGATAATGAAATTGCCTCAATTCAGAAGTAATCTCTTTTTTTGCTGCTGGAATGCATGAAGAAAGGAGATTTAAGAAATGCTTGGTTTTCAGGTTCTCAGGCTGTTAGCAACCTCAGAATATTAGGAAAATTGGTTATTTATCAGAGACAGCAGGCAGCATTGTACAATTTCATTCTACGTGATTGCTATTTTTTTTAAAAAAATATATAAATAAAAAAATGTTCCAAATTTTATATCAAGAAATGAAAATCTCAGTAAATACTAGCAGTTTAAAATTCTGTAAGTTAAAAATGTTGAAATTGGGTTTTAAGGATTTGAAGTTATGATATCTGTTCCCTCCCCCATTTTGAGCACATGGTAACCAACCTGCATTTAGGGCCATTTGCAGTGTCCCACAGTCATGTGACTGCACTTTGTTTTTGCCAGAAATTGGTATTTATTTCTGATTTTGGGCCAAAACTGCTCCCTAGTGAACAATGGGTTGACTTAATGACTGTGACACTTAACAATTGCAGTGTTTGCTTAACGAGTGCCACAAAAAAAGTAAATTCAGGCATGGTTGCAAGGAGACTAGTTTTACAATTGTTGACCAAAATTATAAGCTCATTAGAATCATAAATTGAGAACTGCCTGTACTTGTCAGTTGTAGTTTGTCAGCTGTTCCCTGTCTGTGAGATAATTCTGATAATCTTTGATTTGTGTATATTGGCAATAATTGAGAAAGAGGCGATCTTAAGACATGCTGTTCATGTCCTCATTTGGATGACAACTTTTAAGAGTGATTGTTTCCCGCTAGTGATAGGAATTCTATATTATGGGAGCCTACCTGACTACTATATCCTTTATCTGAGATTTCGCTCAGCAAGTTCTTGCGATTGGAAATCGCTGGGTAAGACATTATTTTTCTCTCCTGCCCAGATTATGTAAGTGGGAAGGAAGCTCAGACTCTTTTCTGTTGACTTTTTCATGTCTAAGCCTAAGCTTTTGATCTTTTTTTTTTACTATGTTGCTAAGAGTTGCTTTAATTATTTTGTTTTTAGCTTTCTGTTTCATGTGATTATGTGCTGAATTATATTGTTTTAACATAATCATAAATTGCCTTAATAGTCCCAAGGGGATAAATGATTTTATATTTGTTATATCTGCCAGTAAAGTCTTTACTCAAGGGAATCCTGACAGTATTACATGTCATAAATCTGCATTTTTAAAAACTTGGCAAATTTAAGATGTGTGGACTACAACTCCCAGAATTCCCTACCCAGCATGTTCTAAATTCTGCTCTGATACATCGGTATAGAATAATATTCTGTTTATGTACACCTCTTTCCCCTCTTTCCCCAAAAACTTCTAAGGCCAATATATAATTCTTGTTTTATACTTCACTAAGTCTCTCAGTGCATCTGCAAAGCAATTTTAAATATATTTTAAAATATAGTTTTCTGTTTCTATGCCTAATTCTGTTCCATGTGATTGACAGAATATGTTATAATGTATAGGTTGCCTTAAAAATAAATCATTAAGGTGGATTGTAAGAAAACATTAAGAAATTAAAAAGTGTAGATCATAATCTTATTTTAACTTTCACTGGCATAGCTAAATACTGGAGAATGGTTAGAATATGAGAGAATCCTTTTCTAGTGTCTGGAGGTATGTTCTGAAAATTTTAGAACATCCCATCACTCAGGTTAAAAATACTTAGTGATTAGAAAAAGTACCGGTAGTTCTATTTGACTCTGTGAACATGAATGATTTTTCTTGCAAATATCTATGAAGAAAACTGTTAGTCAATGTGGCAGAATATCAGATCTGGTGTATATTTTCAGATTTAATAATATTTTCTAAAAGACATAAGCTCTAATGAGGGAATGTTACTTTGTATACTATGCAATTTATGCATTTGTTAAAATGAGGCAGTTCATGAAAGTTTATACTTTTAACAAAATTTCTTAGTTGGAAAAGGTGCTACCAGATTTCTGATTTTTTCTTGCAGTAATACCTAGTAGTAGTTGCATGTAACACTGCAGCACAGAGCAACTAATCTGTTTTAAAACTAGGTGTGGGATTATTTTTAGGTGGGGAAGGATTTAAAACATTATCATCCACGTACAATCTGAAATGGTACTACTTCATTAAAATGTTCAGTTATCTTTCATCACAGGATGTATTCTATATTTGAAACATTTAATTGTTTTTTTCATGGGCAAGTCAGTCAACACTTTATTCTTTGTTTTGCATTAACTTGCAAAAGCTGTTTTATTTAGCTTTAGCAACACAAACTTGCTGTTTGCACTTTTTTGCCTGCTAACCACTAGGGGGTGATCTGTTCCTGGTTTAATGGAGAGAACAGCTTTAGTCATAAATTGCTAAATAAAAGTGTTCTAGAAACTCCTGGGGCACCCAGCTTTTTAGAGGTAGAATTCATCCTTGTTCTTTCCTGACCTGAAGAGTGATATCACTGCCTTTTTCCCTGTTGCACTGTAGTTGCTTGAGTCACAGGCTTTGACACAAGCCAGATGGCTGCAATTGGTAGGCGTGCAGGCTGCCTGGTGCTACAGTTGATGAAACAGAATAGGAAGACCTTTTATGATCAGCTGCTGGAGCCCAGTAAGACTACAGCTTTGCTAGGTAATTTCACTTTCACTGCACACTTCTCTTTCTCAAAGTGAAAATACATTTTTATTTGCTTGCTTGGAATGCGTAGACCTTTTTTATTAGCTGATTGTCTTTTCCAAGAGAATGGTCTGTTTGCATGATTAGGAAACAAAAAATCATTGTGCAAATCGTTCATGCAAATGACATGTTTATTTAATCCTTTTTTTCAGGCTATTAGTTGTAGTGTTTATCTTTTCTTGCTCATTACTGTCTCCACGTCTGCTTCTATAAACATTTGGCTCTTGTTCTTTGAAGTAATTTAATCCAAGTAATATTTTATTCAGATACACTCTAAAGAAAGTTAGTAATTCAAGATATAATGAAGAAATTATTGCATGAAAGAAATTGAGGGATGGGGATAGCACTCCATGTACCCATCCAATACAGAGATTTGGACCTACAGTAAGGTTGTATAACCAGAAGGCCATTTATGCAATTTATGCTATTTCTTCCCCAGAATTCTTTCCCAGAAGTTTTTGAGTAAACTTCCCAAACAGCTTGTGGGGAAGCATAGGCTTCTATACTATAGTCAATATATTGATTTCTGGGAAATTTTTAAAAAGTCCAATCAGAGAGCAGCAAAATAAGTAAATAAATTAATGCTTTAATTATTTCTTGGCAGCAGAAAAGATTCCAGCAGCTTGAGCCGGTCTGCTCACAGCCAGTCATGGACAGTTGCCAACAGAAAACAAACTGGTTGGGCTGGTCCAACAAGACATGCTTTCAAAATGTATGGGCACACACAGTGATGTTGCTATGAATACTCCACTTTTGATCAGTATCATATTGCAGACACAGGAGGGGTTTCTGCTATGATTTCATGCCAGGTATAGCCTATCCTGCTTTGTTGCTGACCCCTCTGGGCAGATGATCTACAGTTGGAATGTGATCTTATTTGCTACTGTTGACATTTATTGATACTATTCTAGTGGGGCTTTTTTAAAAATAGTCTGATTATTGCATAGCAAGTTCAAGCCGAAGATACTCAGCTCACAGAACAGTGCAAATGCAAGGTTAAAAAGTTAGCTGCTTAGCTGGTACTAGGCAGCTGCTGATCCCTTATCAATCACAGCTTGATAATGGATGATTTTGGAACATCTGTTAATGCGCAGGAGGAAAAGAGCAAGAAAAGTAAGAATATAATAAAGAAACGAAGTAAACGTATAGACACTTGACTTCATCATAACAAGCATAAACAATTTTAATATCTCTTCACTCCCTCATAGTTTTAAGTCAATGAAAGTTCATTGAGGTTTACCAGAAATAACTTAACCTTGATCAGATAAACCAATTTTATATTCCTTGCTTTTAGTTCCAACAGTCTTACTCTTGAACTTATTTAAACAATATCGTAGAATTTGATTTTTTTTTCTTTGTCCCTTCTTACAAGATTCCTCAAAACTTTTAACCAGCTTCTTTTGTAAATCCAGTCTAAAAACATTCAGCTCACTCTCTTGATATATTATTGGTTTATAACAGCTTTCCTGTTTACACTGCCTACAAATCATATTTCTTTACTGATCTGGCTTGGCTAATTATCCAATAAAAATTAGCAAGAGAAATAGCACTTTCAAATAAGAATTATCAGTTTTTGATATAAATATATTTGAAACTTTGTAGTGCATTCTATTATGAACAAACAAAGTAGATGGGTGCAGCACAAGAAATTGTGTATGATTCTTGTACAATGTACTTGTCCACTAGATGTTTCTGATGGGTTTTCATCTTTGTTACCTTCATTATAAATTGTTTTTAAAAATATGTTAACTCAGCATATATCATTATATAGAACAGCTTTAATATGGAGCCTTCGTATAACTTTCCTTAGATTGATTTTATCAATTCTGAGGAGTTCAGTACAATGGACATAGGGTTCTTTTTTCATGTATAAAGAAAGGTCTTGCTACATGCACAGTTGAAGACGGTATTATTAAAAAATGGAACTACTTTAAGGTAGCAATGGTTTGTGTAATAGTAAGTTCCTTATTTTTAAAACTTTTAAAACCTAGATGCAAACTAACTATAAACAATTAATGAACAAAATGCCAAGTTTCTTTTTGAACTTTTTATGCCATCATTTTCAAATCATTTTCTTAAAATTGTCATGTATATATGTTTGTAAGTTGCTTTATTTCTTCAGAATAATTGCTAGATTGTTGTGCAAGAAATGAGAGGAACTCATTTAATACATGTGTATTTGTATTAAGTTTGTATGTTTCCTTTCAGAAAATAATCATAACCATCATTTTTGCTATGAATCTATCTAACTTGTTGAAGTTTTAATTTTATTTTCATCTTTTTTCCCTTACTCAGCTCTTGCCCCTGTTCTTTGCCTCTGGTTGTGTTGGTGACGATATTACAGTGATGTCTGCATTCAACCTACTGCATTTGGTGACAAAGAGCCAGCCAGTGGCCCTGCAAGCCTGTGGGCTTCCCTCAGGTTGACTGGGTGCTACTTGTGGTTATGCATATGGAGGTCTTTCTACTAGAGTAGGCATCTCTGCTACAGGAAATAATAGCTGTGGTTTGCTAAGGAGTCAGCTTTTCAATGACAACTAAAATGAAAATCTTTCAAACTATATTGTACATCACAGCTTTTTAAAAAACAATAATTGGTAAAAAGGGTTAGCATTTTAGCTTCTATATAGAGTTTGATAAATTTGATAGTATTTTTAGTTCATAAATAGGCACTTTGGTTTTTTAAAATATAACTGTAGACTTAAATAGTCTAAGCATTATATTTTTATCAAGGGATACTACAATCTGGTGAGAGGCAATATGTTTGCTCTCAGGAAATGTTCAGTGCCATTTTAAAAAGAATAATAAATCAATTGAAAGCAAACTTCATACTATTTGTTGCACATGAAAATTTTCTTGTAAAATTATGTTCTAGCCCACTGTTTTGCTTTATTTCTTCAGTTTTTGGTCATAACTTTTATCTTTGTTAGTTCTGCAAACCAAGCATAAACCACCTTGAAATGCAAAAGATAAAGATAAATAATAGTGCTGTTCAGCACATTCATAAGCGGTAATCTACATAGCACATTGATGCATGTGAAGAATCACTCGTCAAAATGTTGGTGCAGCCTTATTCTCTGGAAGGCCTGTCATGGTTTTGGAAGCTTCCCCTCAATTTGCATGTCTGTGAACATATATAAACATTTCCACTTGGGCTACCAGTGAAGTGGCAAATAACACTTTTCTACCATGTTATCGTGTTGGATGTTCCAGATAAAAGTATGGATGTAAGAGCTCATTAATGGTGGAAGGAGAACAGGCAGTGGCCAAGTACATTTCATAGCGCTTTCTCTCTTCCGTTTTATTTATTGATCAAATCTTTATACTGCCCATCTTTCCTTCAAGGCGACTCTGGGTTATAAAACAAGTAAAAAATAATTAAAATATTAAAACATTAAAATCTGCAAAGATTAAAATATTATTAAAAACTGTGCTAAAATTGAGAGCTAAGAGATGATTGGGATGGGGAATAATGTCTTTTTATCCATCAGCCACCTTCAGTGGTGAACACTCCCTCGGCCCCAGGCCAACCAAGAAAGTCAGGTGTTAATACTCTTCCAGAATGCCAAAAGACGGGGGGCAATTCTCGCCTCTTTTTTTTTATTGAAAAGTTTTACAATACATTTTATCTTTAACAATCCCTCCCCCCCTCCCTCCACCCAACCCTTCCTAACCCTCCCTAACCCTCCCCCCCTTCCCCCCTCCCCGACTTCCCAGAGCTAAATACAAGGTATAAAAGTAGAAACAATCATAAACAACCATATGTTAACAACAATAAACTATTAAGTCTATCGCACTCTAGCTCATATGAAATGACTACAAGCAATACTAATATCACATAAAAAAAACTTATACAAATGCTAAGTGAAACTTTTTGGTCCCATATTTGTTCTGGATATAATCAATCCACTTTTTCCACTCCATAATATAACGTTGTTGCGAATGGTCTTTCAAATAAGCCGAAATCTTTGCCATTTCCGCCAGGTCAGAAACTTTTAGAGTCCATTCTTCTATAGTCGGCAGTTCCTCCTTCTTCCAATATTGACCTACTAAAAGTCTTGCTGCCGTAATTAATTTCAGCATCAACTTGGTGTCCACAACAGTAGTATCTGTAATTATGCCCAATAAGAACAATTCTCGCCTCTTGAGGTAGAATGTTCCACAATGATTGGCCCAGGCAAAAAGGCTCTTTTGCTTGACCCTGCTTGCTTCAATTTCTTAGCAGACAGGATCCATAGCAGGCCTCATCTATTGGCACAATTGGAATGGCCTTGTCCCATTAAGGAGAGATGGCTTCTCAGATACCCTGCATCTCCTCTTTATGATATAAATAGTTATAAAGACAGATTATTCTAAGAGATTGGAACTGATAAATGACGTGGCCAAGAAATTGGCTTAGGTAAGCACAATATATATTATATATATATTTACAGTTTTTGAACTAATAAATTAAGAGTACATTTAACCGTTTCATTTTAAATACTATATATACATATATATACTTTTAGGTAGCTTTAGAATTATTCATGCAATACAGTATATCTTTTTTTTTAAAAAAAGATAACCCCTTCATATAAATAAATATTTTCTCCCAAGTTCACCATAATCTACACATTTTGTTTCCTTCCAAATGTTATTTAAAGTGCAAACTATTTTTATGTCATGTACTTAATTTTTTAAAAAAATCTTAATTTTTTAAATTGCTGGAATTTGAACATATATTTTACTAATGAGGTAGAGAAATTTTAGTTTAAAAGACCAATAGTTCTCAAATTCCAGTAGAGGGCTCTAATTAGGTATTCTTTTTCATATTACCGAAGTAATGTCTAAAGATTTAAGTCTGAATACATTTTTTTGTATTTTAGCTAGAGAATTTAATTTAGTGGTTTTAAAGATCTTGAAAAATAGCAAATTAATAAGTAGCATTACTATTGTAGTGCAGAGCCTTTAAAATAATTTTTAACAATTCTAGTAAATTATGGTTTTGAGTCCCAATGTTTGTTAACTTTGTAATTTGGAAGGTAAAAATTAAAAAAAAAATTCTGTGATTTTGTCTTCCAGTAAACCTTTACTAATTTTGAATTTATGCATAAACCGACAAACATTTTCTGTAGCAGAGTGCCACATTTATATAGGAGAAAAACTTACTTTGCTTTGCTGTGAGTTTGTATTGTATGAGCTGATTCATCTCTAAAAATATACCTTTTCCCCCTTTTAACACTGTTCTTTGCTTTCATCACTTTTTGCATGCAGTAGAATGCTTTCTTTTTCTGCTCTTTAAAACCTGGAAAAAGTAATTACATAATTTTAATTAAATTAATACTGAAAAATATGTTTTGAAAGACACAAATGCTTTCTAACTCCAAAGTAATTGCTTTCTAAATAAATATTCAGATACAGTGTTGTGTATTTAATTGGCGGAATATTTATGTGCTGTTTGTAAAACATTAATGTTCACAGTTAAAACTGCAGTACATCTATAGGAAGGTACTGGGCATATCACGTTAATTGTTTGATAGTGTATATGTATTTAATATTAAAGTTTGTATCTATGCAACTTAATTATATTTCATTTATATAGTGTCCTTATCTATGGTTTTAAAATATGCTATTATTTATTTTTTAATTATTAATTGCATTTATGTCCCATCTTTTATTAATATACCTTATGTCACTTACAACAATATTATATTGAACACTAATAAAACAAAAATAACTGTAATATTATCTCCCCCCTTCTGCCTGGATTGGCCTTCTGGAAGGCCCTCAAAACATCAGACTTGGGGACTTCAAGAAAGCCCATTAAATGGTTACAGTATATTGTGTGTACTTAGAGTGCATTCTCCTCTGTCTTTTTATTGTTGTGTTTTAGATGTAGCTTTTCATTTTTAATTGTTTTAATAGTAGAAAACTATGGTTATATTATACCACGCTAGAGTTCCATGCAAGTGAGATGGTAGCCATATAAATGTAATAAAATAAATTAACAGAAACAAAAAAGATGAAAAACCAGACTTTTTACCATTCTTATTATAGAACCTATTATCTCTTCTTGAGTAAATCCATCTTTATATGCTGAAATATCAGTAGAACTGATACAGATAATAACTAAAATACATTTTAGTGAATTTACCAGAGAATTATGACATGGTTAATATTAACACTAGCTCCATATTATGTTAGGATATTTCAAATTTTTATTCATTTATCAGCAGAACTTTATCATCTCTATGCTTCATAATGCTTATTGAACTGGATGATGTACATACAGTAGTATCTTGGTACTCATCGTTAATTGGTTCCATGAGATGTATCAAGTACCAAAAACAATGAGTACCAAACAAACTTTTCCCATAAGGATTAATGTAGTGAATCACAAGGAAGTTGACCCTGAGAAGCTCAAGCTTGTGTGTTGAGTACCAAATAAATGCTGAGTACCAGGACAAAATTTTTGTATCAAAATGTGTTAATTACCAAATTTGATGAGTTTCAAAGCAGTTGAGTACCAAGGTACCATTGTATTGGGATGAATGCTCTGGTTGAGGAGTCCTCTATGTCCCACATTCAGCTGGTTACTAGTGGTTACAGCAGCTTATGGCTTTCATATGCATCAACTGATTTTCATATAAAGTACATTATATATTAAAAATAGCTAAGGCTCTTTATTTTTTGCTGGAAACTAAATCTGTAATAGTATATGAAATGCATTTATATAGATTTAGTTATATGGCATATAATTTCTATTGTATATTTCTTTAAGACATATTTTATTCATGATGTTTGCAATAAGACAAATTATTTATTCACTTAAAGAACCAATCTTCATAAGCTTTAAAGTATGTCTGAATGACTTTAAGGGTAAAGAGAATAAAGAGAGCTGTAGTGTTCAGGAAATCACTGAATCAAGACAATTATCTGCAAAAAAAACTCACTACTTATATCAGACATGTCAAACACAAGGCCCGGGGGCTGGATCTGGCCCGCAAAATGGTTTCATGTGGCCCGCAAAGCCATCCTGGAAACAGTGAGGGAACGGCCCCCACTGCCTTGGCCCCAGCCCAGGCTGGCTGAGAGCCAATGTACATTTTCGTGGTGGTCATATATGCTGAAATACATTCAGTCTTAGCTCCACAAGGCTGTCTGGAAACAGCGAGGGACCGGCCACTGCCGCGTTGGCACTTCCCCCTGGGCGCATGCTGGGGAGGTATCACCCTTCGTGAGGAATCAAGAAATGCACCATCGCCTGGAAGTGGCCAGCAGATGGCCCTGCCTACTTTGGGCAGGCTAGGGGCTGGGCAGCGTTGTGCTTCTCTTCAGATTCGTGCCACCCGGCTCAGCCTCTCAGCACTGTAAGGAGAGCACCTCGCTGCCTGCCAAAACCGGGCAGGCTGGGGGCCGGGCAGCATTGCACAGGTAACATCAACTCTCACGCTGCTCATGGCATCCCTTCCCCCAGAGCCCACCAAGACGGATATGTGAAGTAGGTGAGAGCCATGTGCTGGCCACTTCCGGGCAATGGGGAAGGAAGGAAGGGAAGGAAGGAAGGAAGGAAGGAAGGAAAGGGTCTGAGGGAAGTCCTGTCTTAGTCCTGCCCTGCTGCCCTTTCACCATCCCATTGTCCCCTCCTCCTAGCCTATCCTGGGGGGCCTCCCATCCTATTGCTAAGGAAGCTTTGGATACAAAGCCAAGTCTCACATGGAGAGGAGTGGGCCTCCCTCATACCCATCATGAGCAACCTAGCTAAGGAGAGCAAGCACAGCAGCAGCAGCAGCCTTGAGGAGGTAGGTGCAGCTGGGCACCTCCTTGGGGAAGTGGGGCTGGGCTAGGTGCCAGGGGTGCTTGAGGACTGGGCTGGGTATTTGACCTCTGTGCCACCATCCAGCCCACCCACGCATGGCCTGAGAGGAACAGTGAGGCTCCTCCAGTGGACCATGCCTTGGCACTTGCCCCGGTCCCATCTCCTTCTGCCAGAGACCCTCAGATCTGTCCCACTCCTGCCCAGGTCCCCATAGGCACCCTTGGCACAAATGATGTAGAGCTGGCCATACCCACCCAGTAGGCCACACGCACTGCAGCTGCACCCACCCTGGCCACAGGCCTGCTGAGGGCAACCGCAATGCTGATGCGGCCCTCAATGAAATTGAGTTTGACACCCCTGACTTATATCTTTCCTACATGCTGGACCACTATCTTCTGTGCCCATGTGAATCTTGGATATTTTTTACTAAAGTTTTCCTCAGCATAGCACTCCCCAGTTGTATTCCCAAAACATCATGATACCAGATTCCACAAAGCAGCATGCACATAACTTTGCTCTTCTCCTTCCTCTAATTTAAATTGTCTTAAATCTGCAGTATTGAATTTGAAATAATGTGTGATAACTTGCAAACATCTTGGTATATAATATAGAAAAGGTCAAATGTTTTGCAGAGCTTTAGAATAATATCAGCATTTCATTGAGCTAACCTAGGTTGCCCTCTAACCATAAATTAATCTAAAACAACATTAACTTAATGGGTACAATGGATACAGTGATATACTTCTCTTACCTGTATTGAACTTTATTGTAATGTGTCTGATATTTTGGTCTTTGCTTCTAAAAAAACCCATTAAATACTTGGATGGGAGACTGCCTGAGAATACTAGGCTGGTAAGAGAATTGGGAAAAAAAAACTTTAAAAGGCAGAAGATAAGTACTTCTATTTTGTTGCCAAAAGACCCTACATGGATATTTTTATTAAATATAAGTCAAGTGTGACTTGAGATGTTCAGTTACTTCAGTTACAAACTAAAGCAGATTCAGTAATTAGTTCATTGTTTTGATCTCTTGAGCTGTAAGACATAAATAAGTGCTTATGAGTTCTTCAGTTAGTTAACAAGTCTACGTTGCAGGCTACGTTGGAAGAAATTGTCGGCTTATTCTCAATAGTAAATATTTAGCAGTAATTTTTTATAGTTTTATAATCTTGAGTATAGTCTCAACTTTTTGTGAAAACCCTATTTACCTTATTTGACCTCATTTATTTGGGTTTTAAATTTGACCAAACTCAAATCTATATGCAAACCCAGGATTATAAATACATGACAGGAAGAATTTTCAAATCCTCTTTCTCAAGAATTTAGCAAAGAACAAGCTTCCATATTTCCCAAAGGGTCCCAAAAGTAGCTTACGAATTTAAAAAATGGGGAAAAATGTTTTTTAGTTGACATCCGATCATAGGTAAAAAAGGTAAAGGTTCCCCTGCACATGCGTGCTAGTTGTTTCCAACTCTAGGGGCCGGTGCTCATCTCCGTTTCAAAGCCGAAGAGCCAGCGCTTGTCCGAGGATGACTCCGTGGTCATGTGGCCAGCATGACTATATTAAAAGCACCAAATTGTTTCAGAGCTCAAAGATAATCTAAAATGTTACTATGGCTAGATTTGTTCTTTTATCTTAAGGTGTATTTTAGATTTTCAAAAAAATAATTGTAGGTCACCAAGAACTGTAGTACTATTATTCCAGATAAGCATTTTTTAAAAAATTGTTCTTCTGTTACCATTTGATTTCTTCGTCCATTAAGTGGTGTATTCTGTTTGTCACAGCAAATAAGATAAGAAAAGATAGTATACTCCCCTGCTACATTGGACTTGGTATTTTTAGTCATTTGTTCTTCTCTGCTTTGTGCCCTGAAATAGAATAGACAACAAAAAATAAAACAAATAGCCTCTTTATAGACATGGTATACGAACAAGGGTTGTAATGAATTCTTAGCCTTATTCTATATGAGAGCATTTATGGGAATTTTAACATTGCCTCTCTATCAGAGCAATCTTTTTTACTTTCAAATAAAAGGCTGTTTCATAGTTTGAGGGTATAAGTTTCCATTATTTGAGTTCTTAAAATAAGCAACTGAATATTACAAAACACATTTACTGTTAGAAAATTATGTTTATATTTTAGGTTCAGAAAAACTGGTTGTAGAAAATGTTCCTAATTTGGAAGCTGTGGTCTTCAAAATCTTCCATTAAAATATGTTCTGCAAAAGTAAACGTAGGCCTTGCAGCAAAAAGGCTACTTTTAAAGAATGCTTAAATTAAAACTAATGTATAGTCTGAGAAATAAAAATATTTCTTTTCAGGACCTTGCAACCAACAGCTAAGGTTCTGTACTATTATGCATTATGTACATAGATAATGTGGTTTGTTGATAGAGACCAGCATTTACTAACTTTCTATTTACATGGTATAAAGAGGAGGAGCAAAAAAAACTACTTAAAATTAAAATTACTTTTTTGAGAACACTCTTTTGATTGAGGGTAAAAAAGCAGAAAAGCACCCAATGTTAGGAAATTGCAATTCAATACCATGTAATTTAAACCTGCCGTTTCTTTCCTTGTACTAAATGACATACAGATGGATTGCTCTGGTCATTCTACTTTGAAAATACAATTGTTTCTTTATGAGGGCATATATCTGTGATTAAAAAAAACCTTTTGTAGAGCTGTAATCAAGCATAAATCCCTCAATAACTGGGAAAAAAGTTTATTTTGAAAAATGTTATTTGTTCAAGCCAAATATAACTGCTATAATCTCTTAAACACCTGTATGCTTTCAGAAAAAAAATCACTATACATAGTTATAGCCTAAAACATTTGGAAATGATGAAACTAGGATGTTCAATATTTATTTGTGTGTATCTGTTTACATTTATAAGTCTATACTTATACCTCTTGATGCCTTGCCAGACTAGCCTATATATTGTTATTTTACCAAATAATGAGAGAGATAAATGTCTAAAATGAAAGAGCAATTTTTGAAATAATCTGCCTAAATTCAAAGCTGATTGTTTGTCAGATAATATGTAAAGGAGTGCAATATTAAAAGTTTAATGAACTCTTCTTCATTTGCTGGTGTATTAGGCTAATAAAGGACTTTTAAGGTAAACAATGCCTCAGAGTCACTTGAGAAGCCCATACGTCGGAAACTTGACAGATGGGGCAGGAAGTGAGCAAGCTCTATTACTGGCAGTAGCTTCCTCAGTGAGCGTCCCATGGCCCCCACTGTCACATTTCCATTGCACAGGCTTCCCGACGCTGAGGAGAACTGTATTTCCTGTGCCGCCTGGCTGGTCTGGTGGGGGGAATTGCCTTCTGCCTTTCCTGCTTCTGAATTGGCAGCTAGTGTTGCCCTCCCAAGAGGAGGGCACGGTGATTGGTTGGCCATGTCAAGAATGGGGATTGATCATCCCCAAAGCCCACCGCTGTCAAAGGAACAGGGAGAAGAAAGAGGGAAATTGGCTGAACTGGCCAGACACCGAAACCCAGCCGAGAAAAGCAGAGTAAGTGTGCATGTCTGCCTTGTGCTGACCCTATGTCAGCCAGGCTCTCTATGGCGCGCTGCAGCTGATTGGAGGAGGCTGGTCAGGCACCAAAGCCCCGCCGAAAAAAGTGGAGTCCATGTGCATGCCCGTGTTAGCCAGTCTCTCGATGGTGCACTGCAGCTGAAAACAGAGGAGTCTGTGTCCATGCCTGCCTAGCCCGCTGCAGCTGATCTGAAGCGTGGAGAGCATGTCTGACAGGTGAGTGCATAGCAGACGCGCACATGGACTCTGCTGTTTTCGGCACTTCGGTGCCTGGCTGGTCGCCTCCAATCAGCTGCAGCGCACCATGGAGAGCCTGGCTGACACGGGTGAGCGTGAGGCAGGCGTGCACATGGACTCCGCTGAAATGTTGATAATATCAAAAAAAAATCAGCAATTCGTTGTTCTAAAATGGGTCTTTTCTAGCTTTCCTTTAAACAAAAACTTTATATAAATCATCAGTATTGTAACACAATCTTTTCTTTATTTTTCCCTCAAAATCTACTTTTGGATATGAAAAGCTATATTTTAACAGCTTATATATTGTTTATAAAAATAAATTACTTAAGGTTATGCAATTATATTTTGTCATATTTATCTGTTACTTTTGCATCTACTTTTTTCAATCCATTTTCTTTCTGTCATTAATTCCCCAAGAATAAGAAATGTAAATTGTAAGCTCCTCATAGCACAGTTCTTTTTTTTGTGTGTAAGCTTTTTATTATTATTTTTTTCTCTACATACATATGTTAATTTTTCAACCAGCGTGTGGTCTGGGTTCAAAAAACACTAATACATAATCAAGTCCTACTCTTTGGTTCTCTCCTCTAGCCATTTGTAGAATAATTTCCAGCTTGGGTAGTATTCTGTTTCTTCTTTATCTTTCAGCCTCATAGTTAGTCTGTCCATCTCAGCGCATTCCAGTATATTTTTAATTACTTTTTCCTCTGATGGTATTCCTTCATTTTTCCAGTATTGCGCAAAGATTATTCTTGCTGCCGTTGTAATATGTAGAACCAAATATGAATTTTGCTTATTAATCTTTTCTGGTATTATACCTAATAGAAAAAAATCAGGATTAAATACTACATGTTCTCCGAATATTTTTTCTAACCAAGCATGTATTTTTTTCCAATAGGCCTTTGCTTTATCACATGTCCACCAGATATGATAGTATGTGCCTGAATTATGTTTACATTTCCAACATCTATCTGACATATTTTTAAACATTTTTGCTAATCTTGCTGGTGGCAGGTACCATCTATAAAACATTTTATATAAATTTTCTTTATACGCAGTTGACATTGTCAGTTTATAATTTCTCTCCCATAATGTTTGCCATTTTTCTAACTCTATATTATAACCAAAGTTTTTCGCCCACCTTGTCATTGTCTCTTTAGTTTGTTCACTTTCCATCTCTAAAATTAACAAAAAATTATACATTTTCTTAATTAATTTCTCATCAGAGGTTAACAATGTCTTATCAAATACAGTTTGTTCTTTGTAAAATCCATACAGTTTCACATCTTTTTCATATCTATTTTGTATTTGTAACAGTGCCCACCATGACATGTTGATGCCCTCATTTTCAAGCTCTTGTTTCGATTTTAATGTCCCATCACTGTTCAAAATATCTCTATATGCCCAATTTTTTTCAAAATCTACCAAATTTGGGTGTGAGAAAGCTTCCGTCCTTGATAACCACCCTGGATTTTTTACATATATTTTAGTTTTGATTTTTCCCCATACTGTTATCAAAGCATTTCTAATACAGTGATTTTGGAAATACTTATGAATTTTGTTTTCCTGTACCGCAAAAAAGCGTGCCACCCCAATTGTAAGTCATGTCCTTCCAAATATAACAATCTTTTATTCCTAAGAGTTATCCATTCTTTCACCCATGTTAATACAGATGCTTGATAATACAAAGCTCACTCGGGTAGACCAAAGCCTCCATTTTCCTTAGCATCTTGCAACATTTTCATCTTTATTCTAGCTTTCTTTCCTTGCTATACAAACTTCAAAATTAATGAATTCAGCTCTTGGAAGAATTTTTTCTCAAGTTTTATCGGAATTGTTTGAAATAAAAATAAAATCTTAGGCAATATATTCATTTTAAATGTAGCAATTCTTCCTTGTAGTGACAATTGTAAGTTCTTCCACTTTTCCAAATCTAGCTTTATTTGTTTCAATAGCCTTATATAATTGTCTTCTTTTATTGTTGAGCATTTGGCTGATAAATGTATACCCAAACATTTAACCTTTTTCATTATCTGTACCTCTATTAATTCTGACAATTGGCTTTTTTGCTTATCTGTAAGATTCTTAACTATTATCTTAGTTTTTTCATCATTTATTTTTAATCCTGCTATTTCTCCATACTGTTCTATCTTTCCCCACAATTTAGGGATCATCTCCAGGGGTTCTTCCAAAATAAATACTAAATCATCGACAAATGCTTGTAATTTATATGTTTCACCCTTTATCCCCAACCCTCTAATTTCTCTATCTTGTCTGATACTTCAATTTAAAACTTCCAAAGTGAAAATGAATAACAGAGGGGACAATGGGCACAGTTCTATATCATTGTGAAAATACACTGGGCAATTGTGGACATATTTATATTCATAAATAGATTGAATTGTAACAGTTTCCCACTCATTAGGTGAGCGCCTGTTCTCTTGTGTGTATAATTTGAACATTGCCAGGCCATTTTTTATCAGCAGTTGTAAAGAAATAGAAACCAACTGTTTAACATATGTATAAATAACAATTTCTTTGCAGTTCATTATCTTTTCAGTAACATGATTCTATCAATTAAACACATATATGTTGAAGGCAGCATATGCACTTGTATTAGACATCTATTATCTCCCACTGCTAGTCTTCCAAAAGGAACTCAATATATGTCAGACTATATATGCAAAAGTTGTCTCCTCCTCTATTAAAGTTCAACACATCATTTTCCAAGTAGACAAAAAAATAATATTCCACCTGCAGTAAATAAACATGGGAGAGCTATCCCACAATTTTTCACCCCTATGGCAGCTTACTATACTGTTTTCATGATTAATTTGATAAAACAGAGCTTTGTGTTCTAAGTTCATCATGAACTAAGTCTGATGAAAATAACCAACTATTTTGGCAGGGATGGATAGCATGCATTTTGGGTTATAGGAGTAGGGCTTTTTTGTCATAGAACACTCAGAACGCAGTTCTGGCACCTTTTTAGGATGGAACCTTGTAGGGTAGGCAAGGCGGGTTGTATGACATATGTGAGTTCTGGCACCTTTTTCTTTTACAAAAAAAGCACTGTATAGGAGCATCTCATTCACTTGAACCAATATGATCATATCTTTAAAATGGTATGTACAAGCCATCAGTAATGTGGTTGCTAATATACCGGTAGGTAAGTCCAGCTTATGAGCTGTTTGTATTTAAAGAGATGCTCACAACAAATTCTAGTTTATTTGGTGAATGCCTGAAAGATGCATTACTTCATCTAAGCCAAAAACAGATGAAAAAAACTAAAGGCAACTATAAATTAAACTTGGCTCAAATCTTTAAGTTGCAGCATTAGTAAGAATGTCCCAATGGTGAAATTACAAACTATCTGCAATAAATTCAGTGTTCTTATTCTGGCAGGAACACTTGATAGTAAATCAGATACATCTCTGGTGAAACACTGGTTATTTCAAATGGAAAAGGTTATAGGTATTCCCCAAACAAACCAGGTTTAAATGTTTGAAAGTACATTCATGTTTGTAATATATGATTAGCAGCAATAATAAATCTAATTGTGCTATGAATATTTATGTTAGCCAAACCCTGGAGCAGTAGTAGAAATCTTCTACCACAACGGCAAGCTCTTTAAGATTATATTTTTAAAGAAACAATGGAACTCTTGGCAGAAGCACTGGAAATATAACTAAGTTATATGTAAAAAAATCAAAGTATGAATGTCAGCTTTCATGCATTCCTTCAATTTAAATTTGCACTACTAAAAAGCTAGGAAACTTTAAAAAAACATAATTGCAGGTCTGATTTTTTTGAATATTTTTTTAATTTTTAGTGTAAAAGTGTGACCCCAAATTTAATAATAAAAAAAATTACTATATACTTCTCAATCACCGGTCCTGCTAATAAAAAGGCCAGAATATTAACAGACACTACAACAGAACACATGGAAATAACAACACCTGTTGATATTTCTGAATCTGATCTTGAGAAGCAAAGCCAAACTCCAAATGACTGGCCAGACTGCTGGACCTATGATAAAAAAAAAGAATTTTGCTTGAAAAATGAATGGCTCTGTGTTTGCAAAATGAAACTTGGCTGTAAACCTTGTAGAAAAGTTGAAACTCTTGGAGTTGAAACAAAAATGGGAATGAAACTTTCCAAAGAATGGATCAACAATGAGATAACCTATTCTGGCAATGATAGGAATCAACAGTTGAGCTCACTTTGAAAAAAAATTTTTGATCACAATCTGCTGCACATAAAGCAGCATTAAAAATAGTTGTTGAAAGCGAAAAGATGACTTGAGAATTTTTTAAATGTCATTATCTCACGAAAAAAATAACTTGCAAATTTTTTTTGAACTGCATATAAAGTAGCAAAGGAAAATCAATCATTCCATCATTTTGAAACTGAAATTGATCTGCAAGAACAGAACAGAGTTGAAATGGGTCATATTCTTCATTTTAACATTGTTAATCATATAAGTGAATAAATGAGGAAAACTGTGGTTAAAGAAATTGTTCAATCCAATAATAAAATTTCATTGATAATTGATGAATCAACCACAATAAGCAAAAAATTACCCTCATAGTATATGTTCGATGCTCTATCGAAGGTGTTGGAATGAATTCACTGGTAAATTTGTTTTTGGACTTGGTAGAACTTGAAAAAGTAACGGCAGAAGGAGTATTTGATTCCTTACTCCAATGTCTTCACTCTTATGGGATGACAGAAGATTATTTAAAAAAATATTTGGTTTCTTTGGTGTGTGATGGTGTTGCTGTGATGATAGGATGTAAAAGTGGAGTGACAAAATTGCTGTCAGAATGTTTTCCTTCTATTATAGTTTGTCATTGTGCTAATCACACTAGAATTATCAGTAGGTGTTGCTGCCAAGGAAACTTCAAGAATAAATGGATTCAAATCATTTATTGATAAACTTTACGTCATATACCATGCTTCAGCAAAGAATAGTAGAGAGTTGAATTTATGTGCAGAATTACTGGGGGATGAGCTGCTGAAAATTGGAAGAATTTTAAGTACCCGATGGGCGTCATCTAGTTTGCGTACAGTTTTGGCTGTGTGGAATAATTTTGAATCCCTTGCGTATCATTTTGAAGAAGCAATGCAAGAGATAAAAATGATAAATGTACTTATGGCTTGAAAAGAAAAATAACATCTACAGAATTTTTATTGGACCTAGGATTGATGTGTGACGCTCTCCAAGAATTATCAGAATTAAGTTTGGACCTACAGGACCGCAACATGGACCTGTACAAGGCAAATAAGAAAATAAAAATACTGGTACAAGTTTTTGAAGAAAGAAGACAGAACTTTGGGCCCTATTAATTAATGCACTATTGCTACTGTATGCAATCTTGGCTTTCATGGAGTTTTACTTCACAAAAAAGATTCAAGAAAGGATCCTCCCATTGACCCAAGTATATTTTATACAAAATTGAAAGAGTCAATTGAAAAAAGATCACTTGATAGCAAAGATGATGAGTTGGCATATTGGTCTCACGTACTTCATCAAAAACATTGGTCTGAAGATGTTAATACTCAGCTGACATTTGGAGAAGTGGAAATTAGAAACTTGTCAGTCAGACTGCAACTAAATGAAAGAGAAATGATTCGTGGATTCCATGAATACATTCTCAAAAAGACCTATCCAGAAAAACTGTTGCATTAGATACGGACTTTGAATACCATTCAAGTGAATGTGAACATGGGTTTTTGCAGATGATTCTAATTGCCACCCCAACAAGAGCTTTGTTAAAGAGTAAGACAATTTCAGCAGTTTTGTTCATCAAATTTGTCAGACCGCCTCTGAGACTTTTCGATCCTTCAAAGTACATTGATCTGTAGTTACTCAGAGGACGACATTCAGCCATAGATATTAACAGCAAGGAAAGGAGTCGAGAAGATTTGCCAGACAAGAATTGGACAAAACTTTGGAATTTGGCTTTAATACAATAAATTAAATTCATGTTAAGAATTGAATATATATATTTTTAATTATATAAATAAATATATAAATAAAATTATATAAATAAAACATTAACAAGATGTGAGTTCTGGCACCTTTTTTATTTTACAAAAACACTGTAATACTTCCTCTATGAAATAAATATTACTTTGAAACTGTAGGCACTCTTTTATAAATCAGGTATTTGGTTCATTCTCCAAGTCATATTGTCTTTTTCCATTTCAGCTAGAGTGCTGCATAAAATAGAGTATTTCAATGTGACATTCTGCTAGTTCTATTCATTATGTTTGGAGATAAATGAAAGAGCTCATCCCTAAAATATTCTGCTGAGGAGCAGATATGTATAATCCTTCTCTGTGTACAATATGCCTTATTTATTTGCTGCTTGAGTTTTAATTGGATTTTAAAAATGTAGATTATTGTGCCTTGATATGCCTTATCTATTTGCTGCTTGATTTTTAATTGGATTTCAAAAAATGCAGATTATTGTGCCTTGGAGAGGAAATAGAGCAGAGGAATACATATTAGTCTCACCTCCTGCATATATGATCTTTAAATTATTCCGTATCAGGAGTCAACTCAATAAACTTCGAATTCTGTTAATCTATATGTTGAGAGATCTTTCACAGCATTAAATCTCTCCATATTATTCTGTTATATAGTAAATATGTAATTAATAACCTTTTAAAGGAAACTTTTTAAATTCAATTGTAGGCATTAAGAGCTTCTTTAACTATTTTATGCTTATCAGTTTCATTGGATAAAAAGATTTAATTTTTTTAAATCTTACTTTTCAATAGTTCTCATAACTAATATTTCTAGGAAAATTGTTTATTTGGCTTTTTCTAGAAACATTGATATTTTTATATTATTAAGGTTAGTTACACTTGTTCTTAAGTATCTACATTCCATTTTGTATTAACTTCTCTTTAAAACCAATATGCATTTTACTAAGCTCTAGAATTCTTAGTCTCTTATTTAAGTTCCTAATTTTTAGTTGAATTTTCTGAATTCATGCCTATCATACTTATTGCCCTTATATCCAGGAATTTTGCCTCAGTTTTGTAGCTATATCGCAGCCATAGCAGCCACAATATTTGCCTCAAATTCATTTGAGTTGTATGCCATTGAATTTAAGCAAACTTTGGTGGTTGTAAACCATAATCATAACAGTTCAATAAAATAGAAATGGAAACAATTAAAATACAAACAATGGTATAAATAAACTACATGGAACAATAAGAAGATATACAAAATCAGAGGAAGTTGGTGTCCCATCAGTCTTTAGAAGAGCTGTCTACTTTTTTAAGCTCATAGCCACAACACTCAAATCAAAATATATCCCTCAACCTGAAAAAAGTGCTTTAAGTGGATGGGGTTTAAGTAAGGATCTAAATAATACCCTGTTTTTTTCAGCAGCTATACTTTTTGAAGTGTAAGATAATTTTAAAATATGCTTCAAATTTAATGAGAAATTAACAATCATTGGCAAGATTTTAAAGTGATCACAACTTCTGGTTAAACGTAATATGCCCTTTACCTTTTACCTATTTACAGATGTCTTACAGGGTTTTAATACTAAAATGTACTTATTGAGAAGTCCTGAAGAACACAATATTAGGCTCCAGATTTTACCTTCTAGCAAAGGATAATGTGATGGTCAGATCTCACAAACATGTGGGTTGACTTTTCTGCATAGTGAAAGCTTTGGCTGCCTCACATTCTTTTCACATGGAGTCACCTGCTTGTGTACAACAGCCTTCTAAAAGTTGGGTTTGATAGAACAATCCGCTTGAACCTCTCTAATGCATTAGGATGCAGTCTAGCCATTGGAAAAGTGAATGTACTATAGAAGCTGTATTTGGCTAGCATGCAGTTACTCAGGATTTTAAATTAAAAAGACGCCTTTTTCCATATTTTATCTTTTTGCAGGGTCACGTAGGGAAAAAAAGAACTATAAGGTGACTTTTTCCCAGGAAGAACTGAGAAAGCGGTTGACACCCTTGCAGTACCATGTTACCCAGGAGAAAGGAACTGAAAGGTATGGCAAGGGTGTAGGTGGTAATCAAAAACAAGGGGATGCTCCTTCTCTTTCACTATGGTGTAATTTTCTCTCAAGCGGTTTCAAGTAATTCTGTTTTAGTTTATCCTGAATAAACTGAAAAGCCAAAAAATTGTAGCATGGGCACTAAGTTCAGCAATTTGATCAATGTAAGTTGGTTATCGTGACTTTATTCTGCTTTTACTTTACTACAACATTTGTGCAACTAGCACAGGTCATTTTTTGTTTTGGGGAAGGAGATTTGAATTATAATGGAAATAATGTTTAAGGCAATATTTTTGAAGTGGTCATTGTAAATATCAAAGAGAAAAGAGAATGTGGTATAATTTCATTTTTTTCCATTCTGTTTTTTTGTTAGTTTGTTTCTTTTCTTGGAAACTTCTGGGTAGAAAATATTAATTGGGTCATTAGGTAGCTTTTATATTCTGACACAAGGTAAGGTGAAAGAAAAAAGATGGCTCTTTTTCAAGGATAATGAATATAGTTTATTCCATTTGATTCATAAAAAATAGATATCTCTGTAAGATATTCAGTAAGCTTAATAATATGCTTAAATATTCAATTCACAATTCATAATATTTTATTTTTAATTAGACTTGCTGAATGGAGAACTTTGGGTGCTAAAGCTCCCTATAGCTCTAGATATGGACTGCTGATTATGCACTTTCTAGTATAGGAGGCTTCAGCCAAGTCATTTTTTGTTGTGTGCAATATTAGCACAATAATGTAGTACATGCAAACAGTAAGATAGTCACTTAAAAATAACTGTATAAAAAGGCACCCCATAAAAAGAGTTGAAAGGATAATAAAAACTAGCTGTAGAGCACTTAGATTTTTTGTTGGAGGAATACAGCTGATTTTTATTACAATGACCTCCTAGCCTTTTAAATGGGTAACTTAGAAAAATATTCTTAAAGCAATAATGCTGTTTTTGAAATAAAAACATTTCTGACTTTCACCTAGCTTGGAATTTAGCTTAGACCACCATCCAACATTAAAATTGATTCATTTTATAGTATTATACACTGCCTTACACTTGGATCTTACACTACTGTATTGTTTGATAAGGTATTAGGCAAATACCAAAGAATCAAAATTTAAATGGTTAATTCTTCTCTTTCTGTTTCTAGCTATAATTATGATGTATAATGGTCTTTTCTCTAAATTGATTTACCTGAACTAAGAAAGTTTCATCTGTGCTAGCCATGTTCAATTTTTTAAATTCCATTTAATTCCATATCTTTTATTTTTATGTAATGTAAATCTGGTTAATAATCAAAATATTTTTACTTTGGTTTAACATAAAGTAAATAAAGTATGTTTTTAAAATATTAGGATTAAAAAAAACAAATTTACAGTGGAAATTTAAAAACTTAATTGAAAATGTGTTGAAGAACAGCTTTTTCATCCAGGAGCCATACATGTTTATACTTTAAAACACAAGCTTATAGTGAATGAAAAGAAATCTCATCCTCAAAGGTTCAGACATGAAACAGTAAAGAAAAATTTATATCTCCGCTGTCAAATCTAATCTATAAATCTAGGTAGTAGGTAGAGACAACCAGAGCTTCAGAAAAATCAAGCTCTAAAGAGCCAGCTGGGAATGGGGAGATTCCCCTTTCAGATGGGCTTTTAAAAAGAGGTAATTTCATTTTTTCTGTCTTCTGTGGGTTCCCCCCCCCCTACAGGTATAAGAATTAGAGCCAGGAAAGCAGAAATTTCAATCTCCAAAAGTCTTAAGAGGGGGGGCATCCAAGAGAAATTGTAGCAGTCTAGGGCAGAGATCCCCAACCTTTTGGGTACCAGGGACCGGTTCTGTGGAGAGAGGTTTTTCCGCGGACTGGAGGGGGCGTGGTTTTGTGTGCTGCCTGCATCCCGCAGATGGGGCTTTACTTGTTTGTGCGGCCTGGTTGCTGGCATGCTGCAGCCCGCTACCAGTCCACGGACCCAGGGTTGGGGACCCCTGGTCTAAAGGATAGTAGCACTAGATTTGTATTAGCATTTTAAAAAAATAATAAATAGGAAAATTATTTGAGATCAGCATCTATACTATTTCTTCTGCCTATAAATGCAAAAGTTATTTCTGTATTAGAAGCAACTTCTGAGAGTAAACTTACAGAGTTATGGTTAAACTGCCCAGAATCTACAAAAACTATAAAATGCATTTCTTTATAGATAGTCCCCAACTTATGACTGGTCACTTAATGACCATTCAAAATTATGGCAGGCCTGGAATAGATGCTTATAAGGCACTTCTGGCCATCATAAAATGTAATGCCACACCTACTTCTCACAGGCCTGTGACTGTATTACAGAGCTTGTGAACCATCTCATCTTTATAGTTATAATTCTTGCAGGCATGAGATGTTTTCTGCTGGGGTCTGCAAAAATTGCCCATTTGGAAGAATGGCTTTGCACTTATGATGACAGGTTCCCTTAACAACCATGATGATTTGACTTAATGACCGCTGCAAAAATGTCATAAAATTGGTTCCAGGGTTGTGAGTGCCTCAGTTTAAATAACATAACAATTTATGACCGGATATTCAGTGCCAATAGCAGTTGAAAGCCAAGAACTCTCTGTAGTTGACTATTTCTTATCTCTTTCATTTTGCCTCGCCCAAAAGAAAATAAAGTTATGAGTTTGTAAGTATGCATACTAAATAGTTATTTCTGTCTTGTGCTCTAGTGCCTTTGAAGGAGAATA
This sequence comes from Vipera berus, assembly GCF_964194415.1. Taxonomy (NCBI): domain Eukaryota; kingdom Metazoa; phylum Chordata; class Lepidosauria; order Squamata; family Viperidae; genus Vipera; species Vipera berus. The sequence continues at coordinate 42,744,629 of NC_138208.1, forward strand.
TACATATAATAAAGCCCATGGAATATACAAATGTGTTGTTTGTGGAAGTCCTTTATTCAAGTAAGTATATTGAACAAAATAAATGTGCAATTTTATGAAGTCTGACTAGTTTGGGAGAACATTACTATTTGACTGTAATTACTAGACAGAAGTGGGTAGATATAATTTGTCCTTTTAAGCAATATCGTCTTAGAATTCTGGGTGCTTTCTTCAAGGACAGAAATTATCAGAGATAGGGACTCCCCAAATAACCTGATCTGTCCCTTGAAAATTTTTACCAGTGGCAACCTACTCTTTAATTACAGAGTTGAGTATACAGAATACAGAATTTAATTATAATTACAACTAAAACTAACTACAGTATATCAAATCTGATGGCTTGATCAATGATGAACTGGTTGAGGTCCAAATTGTATACTCAATGGTGGACAATGTTTTTGCTTTACATCAATTGATTGAAAAATGCATACTCAAAATTGGCCTTCCTCAACTTTAAAGCATCGTTAAACTTCTTCTCTCTGATATTGTTATGGAGAAATCTTTCAGATATCTAAATTGACAAGCAACTTTTCTTAATCCAACAGCTGTCTTCAGACATTTAACTCAAGATGAGGTGTAACACTCAGGTTCTCGAATATTGTGTGCATTGAAAGTATGGTAGGATAAATGTATTTTGGCCCCAAATTTATTCAACCTCTATAATTGAACTCCTGGACTCACCAGATTTCCACGTACCTAAGACTGTGGGTAGCAATATGTTATTCTGTTTGGGCAACATAACGGTTATTTCCTGTATGCATGTTGTGCTAAAACATGTAGTGAGGATCATTGTCTATTACTGCACCCTAAACAGTCTGGACATAAAATTACCAGGAATATAAAATTAGTATTTTTGCCAAGTACAGAATACAAATAAGGAATATAAAGTAGGACGAGAGGATGCAATATACAATACATTGCAGGTTTTGAGTATAGTATATTATGTTGTATGTTTTGATTTAGGAAGATGGGAAAGAATGAGAAGGAGCACCAGTGTTAGCCTTGGGCAGATATTCTCTTATAGCCCAATTTATCTCACAATTGAAAGTTGCAATTGGATGACAAAATTAAGGGAGATAGCTAGCATTCTATCCTTGGAGGAAAGGGATCATACAGATCTTAACAAATACTTAATAATTAACCTCTGCCACCAAGGACATCATTTTGTGCATTATTCATAAAATAATATTCATATCTGTTTACGAAAGATGAGTTAAAAGATAATTTATTTTTGTTCCTTTGCCATTAACTAGTATACTGCATTTTGTCATTAGCTGTTTGAAAACCAAATAAGTAACAATAGTTAATTAGTTCTCTATCTAGGACCAGACTCTGAATGCCTTTTCTAATCTGCTTGTCATTTTTCATGTTTGCTTTGAATACATTTTTGTATTTAAAATGCACCACTTCCATGCTAATGTGTGTATTACATTTCTACAACATGGTAATATTGATTTTGTATTATTATATTCCTGATATTTGAGATTATTAAAATGTGTTACACACACACACACACACACACACACACAAACGTGTGTGTGTGTGTGTGTGTGTGTGTAGGTCTTGGCTTATTCGGGTCTTTTCCCATGTAAGATTGAGAGTGTCTTGGCGACGTTTCGACGAGGTCCCACCCGTCATCGTGCTTGTGTGAGCAAAGCGTGATCGGAGCTGCCGTCTCTCTATAAATATTGGTGGGGTTGTGTGTGGTGCTGGCTTTGTTGCTGTAAGTGGGTTGGTTGGCTGTGTTGTTACATCCTGATTGGATGATGGACTTATTGTTTGCAGCTTAGTTGGCTGTTTTGTAACATCCTGTGTGGCTGAGGTGTTGGCTGTGTGCCCATTAGTCTTTTGTGTTGTAATGACTTGGGTGATGGGCTGTGTGATGACATCCTGAGCTCTAGTGTAGTGATATCCTGAGTTCTGGGCTGCAACATCCTGGGTGGTTGGCTGTGTTGTGACATCCCGAGCTTTAGTATTGTAACCTCCTGAGTTCTGTGATGTAATGTCCTGAGCAGAAGGCTGTTGTGTAACATCCCGGGCTCTGGTTTGGCTCCGAGTTTGCGGTCTGGCTTTGTGTTCATGGTGTGTGTCAGTTTGCTTTGTGTTGGGGTTGGGAGGGGGTGCAGCAGCTGGAGATGCCGCCGTGGTTTGGCTTCTGGATGGTGGTTGCATTTCGTCTATGGGGTGAGTTTGGGTTTGAGTCTGGTGAGGATGATTGGCGGTGGTGTCCTGTGTTGTTGTGGGTCTGGTGTTGGTTTTTGTGGCTGAGACTTGTTTGTTGACTACGGCTAGTTTCCAGATGTCTGGTAGGTGGGAGGTATCGTCACACTTATTCATGTTGTGGGGCTGTTTCTCTATTTCGATGGCTTCCATAATTATTCTCTTATTGTAGTGTTCAGTTTTGGAGATTAATTTCGTTCCTTCAAAGTCAATTTCATGTCCTGTTGCTTTAAGGTGCTGGAAAAGGGAGGAAGTTTTTTCTTCTTTTCTGACTGCGTTCTTGTGTTCTGCGATATGTGCATTTATTCTCCTATTAGTTTGTCCAATGTATGTGGCTGGGCAGATTTTGCATGGTATTTTATAGACTCCTTGGTTTTCAAGCTGGAACTTGTCTTTGGGGTTTCTTAAGATGTTGGCTATTTTTTGGTTTTTAGGTGGTCTTTGTCGGCTAGGCGTTTGGTTATGGAGATGAGGGTCTTCGCTACGAAGTTGATCTGTGCCGGGTGGTGATGGGATTTTGCGTTTAAGTAGCGGTTGGTGTGTGTTTTTTTCTGGTAGATGGTGTGTCCTAGGGAACCATTGGGTTTTTTGTAGATTAGGATGTCCAGAAAGGGGAGTTGGTTGTTAGCTTCTATTTCCATAGTAAATTGTATTTTGGGGTGTAGGCTGTTGAGATGTGTGAGGAAGTTGTCCAGTTTTTCTTTCCCATGTGGCCAAATTACAAAAGTGTCATCTACATATACAGTATATATATACTGCTCAAAAAAATAAAGGGAACACAAGATAAGATATCCTACTATTAAATACAGTACATTGTGTTGTTTAAGTGTTCCCTTTATTTTTTTGAGCAGTATATAATTATATTTGGGGGCATTTCCTTTGAAAATACTAACTAAAGTAACATTTTAATGCATGCTCTTATATTTTGCTTAGAAGCTCTAACTATAAAATATTTTTCTTCTTCTCTTCCATCCCATATACAGGCATACCCCAATGGTTTTTATTTTGTGAAATAAATCTGGCTGAGCATGCTCACAAATTGGTTTGAGAATTAGATCTAGACATTACTTCTTACAGTTTGTTCAGATAGGCCTTGTCACTGGGTTAGTTCTGCTTCACAGCACTTCAGGAGCATCTTGAAAGTAATTACCCAACTTACATTTTCCCATAGCTGATCTGACAGCTTCAAAGACATTTGAATATAGGACAGTTATTCATCTATATCTGAAACATGATATTCTCAGAAAGGCTAGTTTTCCCTCTTTTTCCCTCTTCCTCACTATTAAATATACAGCTTTTCGGTAATAAGTGTAATGCTTAAAATACTATACGAGACAACATGTAACATTTTTTTCAGTAAAAAAAAAATCACAAGTAGGCTGATATCCATCTATCTGATAGGAAATAAAACTTTTTTTCAGAATGGATTGTATTAAAGAAACCAAATAAAATAACTATCCAGTGATATTCTTAGGGGAATCCTTATCAAAGTATAATAGTACAGTTCTAAAACAGAAATATTTAAAATGTGCTGTTTGTAATTCTGACATTGGATATTTCACTTGGGTGTTTCTTGTTGCTTTTATCAATCTTGTAAATGAAAATATTTGTCAATAATATTTCTAAAATGAAACTAAGGATACATTTGGGTCAAGTGTATTAATGAAGATTCCATGGCTGTTGCTTGAGATTTATTATGAGGGATTTTGTTGAGGTAAAAAGCTTTTTATAGTTACATGTATGTCATGTCTTCATTTTGTTTTGTTTTAGATCTGAAAAAAAGTTTGACTCCAATTCAGGTATGTTCAAAATCTTATGTAAAACATACTGTTTTCATGTTTCAAAAGATGAATTTATCACTTAATGTTTAGTTTTAACTTTAGATCTGGAGTACAGAATTTTAAACTAACCTCAAGTTTCAGGATGCTGCAATGGATTTAATGTGAGTGGATTTTTTTTGTTAGTTCTGTTAAGGAATTTGTTGTGCAGTGGTCTCCTTGTGCTACCAAGGAGTTGCACAGACAAGGAAGGGTACCGAGAGCAGCAAGAGTCACACAGTAACCACAAGATACACTGAGTTGTAAAAGCAAAAAGTAGTTTACTTTAAGGTGGTGTAAAAACAAAAATGCACAGTCAAAAATAAACAGTCCAAGTAGCAATCCAAAATACAAAGTCTTCTTACCAGTCCAGAGGTCAATACATAGTTCACAGTAACAGAGCAAAAACAGTAACAGTAGAGAGCAGTGAATTCAGAGAGAGAGAGAAGCTACGTTCCTAGCTTCCTCTTATGGTCATGAGAACACTTACACACCCATTGGCCAATTAACTTCTTAAAGACATAACATCATGGTTAATATATTTTCAACCCAACATTGTAGGCTAACACCATATGCCTAACAAGTTCCATAACCAAATCATTATTTATATTATATGACTGCAGAAACCATGTCAGTTCTGCATCAGCTTTTCAGTGATATGAGGTTAACTCAGCCTCATATCACTGAAAAGCTGATGCAGAACTGACATGGTTTCTGCAGTCATATAATATAAATAATGATTTGGTTATGGAACTAACAAAAAAAATCCACTATATGTACAGTAGGTTTCAGGTTATAGCAATTAGGACAGGGATTACCATTGGTAATCCATTTGTTTATTTATTTATTTGATTTTTATCCCACCTTTATTACTTAACTATTCTTCAGTTACTAAACTAAAGATCATAACATTTTTATTTAGAAAACTGATTTGTGGCCCCTCACTAGTCACAAAAGCATTCTTAAAAATAATTTAATAAATAGAAGTAGGTAGTTGCAAACCCTGAACAAATTTACCTATTTTTGTTAATCATAAATTATAGTCTTATGTGGCCATACTGTGTTTTCCCAAAAATAATACCTGGTCTTAATTTTTTTTTGTCTCCAAAAGAGGCAGTAGGTCTTATTTTCAGGGGATGTCTTATTTTTCCCCTGATACTGGCCTTGCCTTGTGGCGGCGGCACTAATAACCCTGTCAGGGCAGGAGCCCGTGTGGCCGCTGGTCCACTTCTGCAGCTCATAGGTAGATAGATAACCTTTATTGACATTTTTTTACTGTGGGCACAATGGCACACATTAATAAAGAAATTTAGTTCTTTGCTTTCAAAGTGTACACATACATAACACACATTTAAATATATTATATACAACATATGTAATGACCTACACCCTTACATATAAGTAACATACAAATATTAATCACTGTCCATCTTAAATATGTAACAGAAGGAGGAAGCTTTAGAGTTCATAAGGTCAATACTATATGGAACAAAACTGACTAAATCTGGATGTTCTGCTTTGGATACCATGAAGCCTCCTCCCAGAAGATAACAAAACAGATCGTGAAGAGGATGTAATAATAATAATAATAAAGTTGGAAGGGACCTTGGAGGTCATCTAGTCCAACCCCCTTTTCAGGCAGGAAACCCTATACCATTTCAGACAAATGGCTGTCCAGTCTCTTCTTAAAAACTTCCAGTGTTGGAATGTTGGAGCATTTACAGCTTCTGGAGGCAGGTTGTTCCACTGATTAATTGTTCTAACTGTCAGAAAATTTCTCCTTAGTTCTAGGTTGCTTCTCTCTTTGGTTAGTTTCCATCCGTTGCTTCTTTTCCTGCCTTCAGGTGCTTTGAATAATAACTTATTTCCCTCTTTTATGTGTCAGCCCCTGAGATATTGGAACACTGCTATCATGTCACTCCTCATCCTTCTCTTCATTAAATTAGACATACCCAATTCCAGCAACTGTTCCTTATATGTAGTATCCCAGACAATCTTGCAGACCCTGCTCAAGCAACTGCTTATATGCTATGTCCTGGATGGAAGGGAGGGAACTGCCAATAATCTTTTCAGCCATCCTCACCACTCTCTGCACTGCCTTCCCGTCTGAAGCAGTGATGCTTCCAAACCAGACTGTGATGCTGTATGACAAGATACTCTCTGTAGAAAGTGGTAAGGATAGGGGAAGGAAGATGTGCTTTTCTCATGTGATGCAGAAAATGCAGACACTCAGTTCAAGTTTCAAGTTTCAAGTTTTATTTAATTTGTATACCGCCCTTCTCCTTGGTAGGGACTCAGGGCGGTTCACAGGGCATATATAAAAAAGACAATACAAAAATTAAAAAAGATTAAACCCATGCCCAGTTAAAAACAGTAATACAAATCTAAAACGACAAATTAAAACCCATAATCCCCCGTCAGGCCAGACCAGCCATTTCAAATAGGTGGGTCTTCAGGCCACGACGGAAAGTTCGGAGGTCTGATGCCGTCCGGAGCTCCACCGGCAGTTGGTTCCATAGTACCGGAGCGCCCACAGAGAAGGCCCTCCCCCTGGGGGCCACCAGTCGGCATTCCTTGACTGGCGGCACCCTGAGGAGGCCCTCTCTGTGGGAACGCACAGGGTGGAGGGGAGTTGATGCCGGCAGCAGGTGGTCCCTGAGGTATCCCGGACCCATGCCATGTAGGGACTTAAAGATCGTAACCAAAACCTTGAACCTCACCCGAAAGACAACTGGTAACCAATGCAGCTCGCGGAGCAAAGGTGTAACATGGGAGTACCGGGAAACTCCCAAGACAACTCTCGCGGCCGCATTCTGTACCAGTTGGAGCCTCCGAGTGGTCTTCAAGGGAAGCCCCATGTAGAGAGCATTACAGTAGTCAAGGCGAGAGGTCACGAGCGCATGAGTGACCGTACACAGGGCGTCCCGGTTCAGATAGGGCCGCAACTGGCGCACCAGGCGAACCTGGGCGAAAGCCCCCCTGTCTTGCTGTTGAGTGACCAAGCCAGCCTACTTGTTAACTGTGCACCCAGGAATTTGATGCTGGTAACTATTTCCACAGGTGAATCATTAATACACAGAGGAGTGTGGCTGTGCCTGCCTTTTCTGAAATTGACAATGATCTCTTTGGTTTTCCCAGTGTTTAAAACTAGGCTGTTTTCCTTACACCAGTTCACCAAACCCACCACCTCCTTGCAGTAAGCACCCTCATTGTCATCTTGAATAGGGTCCACTACTGTTGTATCATCTGCAGACTTCATAATATGTTTGGTGGCAAACCTAGCACAACAGTCATGAGTCAACAGGGTGAAAAGCAGCAGACTTAGAACGCAGCCCTGAGGAGAACCTGTGCTCAAGAAAATGGTGTTAGAAATATTTGTTCCAGCTTGCACATACTGGGTCCTGTTAGTAAGAAAATAAAAAATCCAGTTGCACAAAGGAGTGTTTAAGCCTAAAGGGCCCAGTTTGTCTACTAGATGCTGGGGAATCACTGTGTTAAAACAGTGAACTGAAGTTGACAAACAACAAACGCACCTGAGTATTTCTTTCCTCTAAGTCAGGGGTGTCAAACTGCCGGCCTGTGGCCCGGACTTGTCACGACGAAACTGTGCCCACCTCATTGCCAGCAATGGGGAAAAAGCTCCAATACGTCACGCGACGTCACGTGACGTTGCGAGTTTGACATACCTGCTCTAAGTGCTCCAGGGTCAGATGGAGAACAGAAGGAGGAGGCTTTGTGGCCTGCTGTGCTGTGCCACTGCCACAAGAGGAGGCAGGTGGGGAGGGGGGTAGAGCTGCCCCAAGTGCCCCATAGGTGCCCAAACACTTCTCGCCAGAGGGAGCTGGAAGCTTTGTCTGCTTGCAAATGGGGCACTTGGAAACTGAATGGTTCACTCCATTTCCAAGCGCCCCATTTGCAAGCAGACAAAACTTCCAATCTCCGTCATTTCACTGTTTTGCTTTCTGCATTACAGCCCCCTCACAGCTGATGGCAGGAGGGCTGGGCTGAGCTGGGTGGGTCAGCGGACCGGCGTGAGGTGCGGAAATGCTCTGGGGAGGGATCTTCTAAGGTGGTGGTGTCTTTTCTTGGCATGATGGGTGTGGATGTGAAGATGAAATGTGATGGTTTCCCTCCCTGTCCTCCAAGATGTGTCGGACCGAGAGGCACCACCGGCCCTATCAGGTGTGGCCGCTGCATCTTAAACTGTTTTCCTGATTGGGCTGCCGACAGGGAAAATGGGCAAGAAAGTATTTCCAGTGCTGACATTCAGGCATCTGCCCTGTTATTTCTTGGCAGGTAAAAGAGGCGAAGTGAGTCTTTTATGTGCAAGCCCTTCCCTGTGCAGTCTATATGGAAGTGGGGGGGGGGTGTCAAAGTCCCGCACCTGTCCCGTTTCCCCTCTTTAAATGGTTCTGGAGTTTTCTTGCTATTTCGGCTTGGACATACTGGAGGAGCTCCATGGCTGGCTTTGGAGAGGCTGGCTGTGCCAGCGCATTAGATGGGGAGTCACCACAGAAGGCAAGCACATAAAACCCTGCTTTTCTTACTCACTCTCTTCCTGCCTCTAGTGCTCAAATCTGACAGGTGAGGGCCTTCGGATTCGCCTGTGCATGGACTGTTTTCCAAGGGGCCGGAGCTGCTGGTTGGGATTTCCAAGCACCCCATAGGCATCCAAACATCTTTCGCCCAGAGGGACACTAGAAGTTCATCTGCTTGCAAATGGGACACTTGGAAACCGAGCAATTCGCTTCGTTTCCAAGTGTCCTATTTGCAAGTAGACGCAGCTTCCAGCCTCCATCATTTCTCTGTCCAGGTGAAAAGTATTTGGGGTGCTTGGAAACCAAGCAAATCCCTCAGTTTCCAAGTGCCCCATAGGCACCCAAACACTTTTCACTCAGTGGGAGACTGGAAGCTTCATCTGCTTGCAAATGGAGTGCTTGGAAACCAAGCAATTTGCTCCATTTCCAAGCTCCTATTTGCAAGTTGACGAAGCTTCCAGTATCCCTCTGGGCGAAAAAGTGCATGGTGCATCAAGATCAGCTGCCTCCCCACCGGACATCACCGGCCCCCACATGCTCGCTGCTGATAGTGCTGGCCACACCAAGCTCCCTGGGCTTATTTTTGGGATAGCGCTTATATTAGGGGTGGGTCTTATTTTCGGGGAAACACAGTATCTATCAAGGCATACCAAAATGTGCTCATTACTGTTTGCATAGTGGAAAAAAACCCTATGATATTCACATGAGACCAACCAGTGCTATTGGTCTTCTGAGTTTCTGTGAGAGCTGATAATGATGGAGAGAAGAGCTGTAGAATGGATTTCTTCCATCTGGCCCATTTACTATGAGCTGCAAGATGGACAGTATATTATGAGTTCTTACAAAGCATGGAGTCAAGCTTCATCATATATTCTCCAAAAGCATTTAAAGTGAGAATGGCATCAGAATGCTTGAATTTTATATGAATTATGGTTGTTCTATTTTATGGTATAATATCAGAGTTCTACTGTATATCATTTTAATAAAAAATATTTTCTTATTGAATGGATGAAATATGTGTAAATAGCTCTGTTTCAGCATGCTAGTCCATAACAGTGATTGTCTTTTCCCCTTAAATAATCCCTTGTAGAAAGGAAATCTCAGAGCTAATTATTATTATTTAGCACATGATGAGAAAATGACAGAAGTAAACATATATACACAGTCCACATAATTATATCTAAAACTTATATGTGGTATAGCAGTGGCCTCATAACAGGATTGTCAGGACCCCAAAACGTCTGTGTTTTCCCTTGCACATATATTCTACTTTTGGGGCCTGCCATTCTGCTGGGGGGAGGGGGAGCTTGGATAACCTTCACTTTCTACTTTCCCTCTCCTGCCTCTCTCCTTGAGAAAGGAATGTGTCTCCCTCATCAGGGAGACGGTTACAGAGAAACAAAAGCTGGAGAAGACCTTGAGATGCGCACCAACTGTGCCAGTTACTCACACATATCCCACCTGTGGATTGGCTGAATTTCTAATGGACATTATGATTTTGGTGGGAGGAAGAATATTGCTTGCTTAACTATACCGTTTGCATGAGATTTTCCCCAAATCTCGCCCTGACTTCCCTACTGTCACTGACCCCTAATAAAAGTATCCTTTTGAGACAATATCTGTTTCAAGAGTTCTGCTTTCTTGGGTGGTTAGTTGAAGTGGGTCCTTACATGGATTGTCAACTCTACAATGAACCTGGCTGCATCCATTTTGGTCATTCTAGGTTGCCACATGAAAGGGTGAGGGGACGGAGTATTAGTCTAAACAATATTGTGTCCCATGGGAACCAAGGTCATTCTCTCACTTGGAAGAAGAGGGTTGTGCCAAACTGCTCTATTGGGTAGCGTAGTTTATTGCATAGCACAGGGGTCGGAAATTTTACTTTGTAATAGTGTAATTCCTTGAAGGAATGTGCCTATATTTTGTATCCAATAAACATGTTATTTGAGGAAGTTTCAAGCCTCAGTGTTCTGATTTATTTTGTTCTATCTATCGGAACCATGACATGGATGTCCAATTCAGCTATCCAGGTGATTGCCTCGGGCATTGCTTCATGCAGTTCTTCTAGGGCAAGGGTCCCCATCCCGGTCTGTGGACTGGTACTGGGCCACAACATGCCAGCAACCAGTCCACACAAACAAGCAAAACCTCATGGGGTAGCTCACAAAACCATGCACCCTCTGGTCCGTGGAAAAACTTCTCTCCACAGAACCAGTCCCTAGTGCCCAAAAGGTTAGGGACCTCTTTTTTAGGGAACCAGAGAATGCATGTTGTGGGCAATCTTGCACAAAATGTGTCTCATTCTTGCATATCAGGACCACAATCACAACAAGGGGAATCTTTCCATCCCCACTAATACAGGGCAGAAGCACTTCTTCCAGTATCACACCTAAGTCTGTTCAATTTTGATCAGACAGAGTGAGGCAGGTGAAAACCAGGTGGCTTGGTAGAGGGATCTCTAATTATCAGGCCCCAAGAAGGTACCTTGGACCATTCCTCTCTCCAGGCATTCTCAGGGTTAAATGGGTAGATGTTAATTAAATAGCTGTTTTCCAAGCTGGCCTATGGGATTTCAATCTTGTGATGGGCTATGCATTGTCCTGGTGAATAGGGAGGACCTCATTGTTCAGCATCCTTGACCATAGCTGAATGAGAGCTTGTTGCATTCTAATGTGAGGTGGTATGATATTACTAAGTTTTGATAATCTGTAAACTTCTGAAAAGAGCCTGGCTAAAGCCATCTTTGTCATTCTAAGTTGCCATATAGGTTTGGTGTGGAAGGGGGAAAGAAAACGAAAATAGACTAAACACAGAGTGATCCTGTGGGAATCAAGGTCATTCCCACAGGTGCTGGAAGGAGGAGCAAAGTTGCAGAGCCCGCCAATTACTTTAATTGGGTAGCATGATTTATAGCAAATAGAGGGGAGGGGAATGTTACATTTATTTACATTGAATCTCTAGGGAAAAATTTAGAGTTGGTTTCACTTTTGACTGTGCCAATATTATATATCCAATAAACATGTACTTTGAGGAAACTTCAAACCTCGGAGTTCTGCTTTATTTGGTTTCATTAGTCGGAACCCTGACATTAAACCAACTCTCAAAAACCTTTTTACTGCTCTAAGATAGAGGGCTATTGAGGAGAGATCCTAGGGGTCTTGAGCCCCAACCACCTACCTGATTCTTTTGGGAGGGCGGTAAAGACTCAGGAAAGATTCCAGGATGGAGAAAAAGGGGAAGCAACTTCTAATCCCAGCGCAGTCCCTGCAGATGGAACACAGATGACTGCCCAGGCTGGGGATAGAGCTCCACTGACCAGAACATGATCGAAAGTCCATGCAGACAGGTACTTCCGGTGGCGACGCGGCGCCGAAGACAGCCACCTCCGGGCTGTCCGCTCCGCAGCTGTGTTTTTCCATCGTAAACAGCGCCGATCAGCTGTTTAGATGGATTTGAAGCCCCCTCCTCGGGAGAAGAGGAGGGGGTGAGGCCCCAGGTAGGGGTTGAGCTCTCCGGGGCCGCCTGAACTGAGAGTTTGGGCGGCTGAAGGATTGAGCCCCCCCGAAGCCTGGGTTGCTCCGAGCTGCGCAGTGTCTCTGCTCCGTGATTTTTGGAGCAGAGCCACCCCTGCCAGAAGGAATACTTTTGAGTATAAAGATGCAGGCAGAGCGGTACAGGAGGTTAAGGTGATGTGGACTTTTATTTTTACTCTCTAGCTCAACGGATTTTATAGCTTTAAAGTGAAAGTGCGCAATAAGTGAAAGTGACGAAAGATGGCGGCCAAAACTTCTAAAGCTCTTCGGAATGCGGGGTTTTCCCCGGTGCAACAGACCTCGTTGCAAGCTTTGCTTCCTCCTGTACCTCCTCTGGCGTTGACGCTTAAGGATTTACAAGATGCCCTTGAAAAGCATTCACAATTAATATCTGATATGATGGATGAAAAGTTGAAAAAGCTGGAGGAGAAGTTGGAGAAGAAGATGGAAGAGAAGTTTAGAGCAATGAGGGTAGACATGTTGTCTATGATTGAAAGTGTAGCTGAATGTGTGCAACAGCTGGATGCAAAAGTGGAGGATCTCAGTCAAAAGAACTCTATATTAGAAGCAAAGGTATTAGAGAATGAAAATATAAGGGATAAAGTGGACGGAGAATTGAGCCTCGCTCAGTATCATCAGATGCAGTATGCTATTAGAATTAGGGGCTTAAAGGAGAATTCTAAGGAAGATTTAAAGCAGTTGATCTCTGAAGCTTTGGAAGCGGTATTGGGCCAGCCAGCATCTGAAATTGAGGGAAGTATGGATAAAATTTTTCGTGTAAATTCATGGATTGCAAGACAGAGGAAGTTACCCAGAGATGTGGTGGTCTATTTTACAAAGAGAGTAATTAGAGATGAAGTCATTCAAGCTGCTTATGATACTAAATTGGTAGTTGCTGAGCAAGAAGTCTTGGTTTTAAAAGAGATTCCTCCAAAGATTTTAAAGAGAAGGAAAGATTTTGCATTTCTTGTACAGGAACTTAAGAAATGTGATGTTAAGTTCAGATGGGAGATTCCAGTTGGACTGGTGGTGATGCATGAAGGTAAAAGACATCGTTTGGTTACTGTGGCCCAGGCACGTGATTTTTATAGCAATGTGTTAAAAGCAATCCCCCTACCACTTCTGGAAGCTGCAAAGGGATATGGTGAGGGAAAGCTTCAAGAAGTTGCAGATAGACAGACAGAGGAGAATGGTGCTGGAGGGGATCAAGTTACAGCCTCATCGGTTGCTGCAGGAGAGCAGAGGATGACGCGTGCCGCCCTAAGACGAGCGAGACGAGAGCAAGAGCAAGACCAGCAGAAAGTTATGGAACCTCCAAAGCGTACTTACAGTGAAGCTGTGGGAGGGGCGCGGTCTAAAGAAGTTGAAGGGGTCATTTCAGATATGCTCCAAAAGCTTTGGACTGTCAAGATTGGTGACTAAATTTCTAATTAGAATGTCAATGGATTGAATTCATCATAGAGGAGAAAGAAAGCTTTTTAATATTTAAAACAATTTAAGACTGATGTTATCTGTTTGCAAGAAACGTATATTAGGGTTGTGGACTAAAAGTATTTGTATGCAAGCTTCTAATCAACAACAAGTTGATTTTTCTTAACTTACTATAAGCAAAGGTTACCTAATTGGATTATAATTTTTTTAAATTTTTTATCTTATTCTTATTGGAGATTGGAATGGTATCCTAGACGTATAGATGGATGATCTGGAACTGCGAGACATTTGGCATGATATATGCAAGAACTATTTTTGATTATAGTTCAGTTTGGTTGGAGATTAATAAGGTTAATAGAGATAGGCGCTTTTGGCGCGTAATTGAGAATTTGTCTAGAGATTAGAGAAATGTGGGAGAATGTAAATAGTAGATGAAAGTTTTTTTTTTTAAATTAATATGAATAAGGATTGGGATTAGGACATTTTATTTAGCATTTGAGTAAAATTCCTTTTCTGTTTTCTTCCTTTTTTTTTCTTATCTGTAATATTATTACTGTTTGTAATCATTTTACATGAGCCAGAGGGTGATAGAATTAATAGTTTATTGTTGATAGCATATGGATGCTTATGTTTGTTTTTCGTTTTTATACCCTGTATTTAGCTAGGGGAAGTCGGGGGGGGAGGTGGGAATGGGGGAGAGGGATAGGGAGGGTTAGATGGGGGTGGGGGAGGGGGGGATTAAAGTTAAAATGTATTGTAACACTTTTTAAATAAAAAAAGAAAGTCCATGCAGACACATCTGACAGGCCAACAATGTGGGAGGAAGCTCTAGCTGTTTGGGATCTTTACTGTACAGAGGAAGATTTCTGCCACAAAAGCACCCCCAAGGCTGCTGAGGCTGAGTTCCCCTTGATCTCTATCCCTCATGCCTAAGTACAGGGTGAAGAGGGTGGCCAGTTGGGATAAGTCGGGAGAATGGAAGTACCTAGCAGCAATGCATGACCACTCGGTTGAGAAGCTGAAGGAGAAATTTGACTGGTTGGAAATCAGGGACCTGACCCCAATCACACAATATGAAATCTCAGCCAGAGCCGATGCCAGGGCAATGCAACCACTTCCTGCCCACCAGAGCCTGAGTCCAGTTGTCATAGCCCATGCAGCCTCCCCACTTCCCAGCTTGGCAGCAACATCAAGCCCAGGACACAGGTGAAGCTCCCCAAGCCAATAGCGAGCTGCAAATCCATCAGGGCAACCAAGAGCGTTCCAGAGGTGGGCTCAACCTCAACCACGGCCTCAATACCAGAGGCTTGGCTGGTGCACTGGGCACCTCCACCCCCTGTGGACCCACCCTCAATCAGAGCCACATTTGATAGGGACCCAGATAGGCTGACTGTCGAGCCCCGTGGGCCCAACACTACAAGGGGGCTCTGGCTACGAGCACAGGCCCCACTATACTTACCTGTCCTGACACCACGCACAATGCACCCCATGGCCCAGCGTCCCGAATGAGAGCGGCGGTGGCCACCGATGTGCAACAGGCCCGACTGCCAGCTGTTCTCCGGCTCCCAGCCACGCCTGTGCAGAAGGACCTCACAGAAGGCCCCACAGGCACACAGCAAGACAGCCCGGACTGCTCGACTGCAGAGAGGCCCGAGTCGAGCGTGCTTTCAACAGGCTGCCCAACAGACCTGCCTGTGCTGTCGCCTGCACGCTGGTGGAGGTGTCCAGCTGTATTCCGGCGGCGGCAGCTCTGGGCGAACTGGAGCCGAGACCCAGCGAGCCGGCACCCTGGGATGCATGGACGGGCCTGCTGGGGCCAGACGGGGTGAGCCAGGGCCGGTTGGTTGGGGGGGATGATCACGCAGTGGGGACACATCAGCGTTTTCACCCGGGTCGGGGCTAGAGGAGGTTGGGGGCGGTCGCCCACAATACTCACCTCACAGAGGATGGTTCATGGGGGAGCACGGGCGTGGGAGCATGCGTGGGTGTAGAAAAGGGTGGGATGTTTATAGGCGCATGGCTGGATGCTGGCTTGTTCCAGGACGGGGTGGGACCGGCTATAAAACATGCGTTGGGAGCGTGTGGCTTCCAACGCTGACTTTTTCATTGCTTTGGAGTGCGTGAATAACGTTCTGCATTGTTACTTGTTCCACGGCTAACCGAATGTGCTTTCGTCGAGGACGGGCTTGACACTGACATTCTTTATGAACCAGATGTGGACCTACCTGGATCACTGTGCTCCTGCCTACCCTAGTGAGAGAGTGATGGTGAATGCAATGGCAGCAAATCTAGAGGGGGAAGCTGCAGAGTGGGTGATCTGTCTTCACAATGAGGATGCATCGGAACTTGGAAACAGACCTTTTCCTGGAGGAGCTGAGAACTAGGTTTGAAGATGAATCCCAAGCAGAAATACGTGCCCTAAAGCAAGAGGCTGACTGGCTAATGAATCTGTATGAGAGTTCCGAAGAGTTGCAGGCAGAATAAGGCAGTGGCCTGAGCGATTACTCATCCCATGCTTTAAAGAGGGCTTGGACTGCAACCTATATCAGTCCTGCACCTACTAAGGGATTCCTGAGCAAATCCATGAGTGGTACCGGATGGCAGTGACCTTAGACATAGAGCTTAAGCCCAGCAGCCCTGAATCGAAGCCCAGGCAAAGCCAGGAGAGACACCAGTTCTGATGATGCCCAGTGGTGGCTTCAATGACCAGTGCTCCCAAAGCTCCTACTGGCTATGAAGTGCTTCAGGTGCAGCCAGCAAGGACATCAGGTGGTTGAATGCCTAGTGCTGGCTCCCTAGAGGAGGAGCACCCCAGCCACCATATCAAAACCAAAAAACCCGTAACGGAGAGGCCAAGAGAAATCAAGCTGGGCATATCAAAGCCAACCCATTGAGGTCTCCTCCCCCCGAAAGGTGAGAAAGAGAACTCTGGTTGAACACCAACCACTGCCAGCCCCATATGACAGTGACGACGAAGGTGAGAGTGAACTGATGGTAAGTTGAGCCATCCCTCCTTTCACTATCTCTGCTAAACTTATAGTTTCTAAAATGGGCCCAAACAGAATTAGAAGTCCTAGTAGACTCAAGCTACACCCGGTGCCTGATCAACTTTCAAACTGTGCTTAAGTTAGGAATCTGAGCCAAGCAACTGTCCTTAGCCATGAAGTTTGAGTAGGTTGATAGGTCATTAATTGGAAGGTCACCTGCAACACACCTAACTGAACCAGTACGGCTGGAGATTGAGCAGCATTGGGAAATTATCCAGTTTGTGCTGATCCCAAAATGACAGACTGTAATCCTAGAGTTGAGTTTGCTTGATAAATGGGAACCTACCATATGGTGGGAAAACGGGGTGAGAACCATGAGATTAGGAACAGGGCCCCTTCCTCCAACTCATGACGGTCAAGATAAGTGAAGCCACCCCCACTGAAGCTGGACATGAACTGACTGAGACTTTGAAAATTGCAGCTGAGCGGTTGCCCAGGATCCAACTTATTCCTAAGAATACCAGGATCTGGCCGATGTGTTCAGTGAGAAGGAATGTGCTGTGCTACCCTCTCACTGAGCTACTGACTATACAATAAAGATTCTTCTGGGAGTTAAATTCCCCAAGCCAAAAATATACTCCATGACTCCCAGAGAGATGAACAAACTAAGAGAATACATTGACAAAAACCTGACAAAGGGTTTCATCCAGCCATCAAAATCACGCATAGCTGTCCCTGTGTTGTTCTGTTAGCATGGAATATGTACCCCCTTCCCTTGGTGAAGGACATTTAGTTCATCTAGCTAAGGGGAAGATCTTCACTAAACTAGATCTGCGGGAAGTTTATTACTGAGTAAGAATTAAGGAGGGGGATGAATGGAAAACCACATTTAATTGCCCACTGGGAAGTTTCCAGTTCAAGGTGATGCCCTTTGGTCTCCAGGGGACTCACTTTATAACCTGCCCTGGTCTTCCCTCTGCTTAAAGACTAGCAAAGCTGTTTTAAAAACTTATCTACTGGCTCCATGGAGTGCCAAGAAGAATTATATCAGATTGAGGGGTCCACTGCCAAATTTTGGAGGGAGTCCATGAAGCTGATCCAGGGGCTCAGCTCAGCTTTTCATCCAAGTATGAATGGAGGTGCTGAATGAGCAAATGCAGTGATGGAGCAATACTTGAGATGCTATGTTAACAGCAAACTAACTGGGCTGATCTCCTGCCTTTTGCTGAAGTGGCATACAACAATATTGTGCACAGCAGTACTGGACTTACTCCTTTTAAAGTAGCTACAGGTAGAGAGTTTATACCTATGCCTGAATACCTTCAGGAACTCCCCCTCCTCACAAACACTAACTGAGTGGGTAAACATGCTGCAGAGCACTTGGGCATACATCAGACGTGCCTTAGTGAAAGCCACAAAGATTCAAAAGGAGCAAGCAGATAAGAGGCGATCCCCCCAGAAACCGTTACATATAGGAGAGAGAATCTACATCTCAATCAAATACTTAAGATCAGGGGTGTCAAACTCAATTTCATTGAGGGCCGCATCAGCATTGCGGTTGCCCTCGGGCCAGGTGGGTATGGCCAGGGTGGGCGTGGCCTACTGGGTGGGCATGGCCAGCTCTACATCGTTCGCATCAAGGGTGCCTATGGGGGCCTGGGCAGGAGTGGGACAGATCTGAGGGTCTCTGGCAGAAGGAGGGTCTCTGGGCCAGGGCCAAGGCAGTGGGGGCCGCTCCCTCACTGTTTCCAGGATGGCTTCGCAGGCCACATGAAACCACTTCGCGGGCCGGATCTGGCCCCCGGGCCTTGTGTTTGACATGTCTGCTTAAGATTAAAACTACCTTGTAAAAAGCTGGGGCCTAAATTTATTGGTCTTTTCCCCATTGTAAAGATTATTAACTCTGTCATGGTTGAGCTAAAGCTCCCACACTATTGGGAAAAGTACATCCACTTTTTCATTGCAGTTTGTTGAAACCAGTTATGGAATCGACAATGAGACCAATACCTCAAACCGCCCGAGGTCCCATTATAGTTTTATTTAATATTATTATGAAATGAAATGAATTATTGACTCCAGACTTTATAAAGGGAAATTACAGTATCTAGTTCCATGGAAGGTTACCCTTTGTCAGAAGCTACATGGGTAAAGAGTAGAGATATAAAGGCAGTGAGGTTAATACAAAAGTTTCATGACAAACGTATCACCCAAAGCCTAGGGAACCATCAGGAAATATAGCAGAACATGTGTATTTATACTTGTTATCTTTCAGGAACTACTTTCTCTTTAGGGGAGTCTGACTGTCAACTTCTGAAACAAGCCTGGCTGAAGTCATATTTGTCATTCTAAGTTGCCACATACAGTAGGTTGGGGGGGGAAGGGGGAAAAATGAAAGCATGCTAGACTAAACATGGAGCAGTCCCATGGAAACCAAGGTCATTCCCACAGGTGCTCGAAGGAAGAGCAAAGAGGAGTTGCAGAGCCCACCAATTACTTTCATTAGGTATCATGATTTATAGCAAATAGAGGGGAGGGGAATGTTACATTTATTTACATTGAATCTCTAGGGAAAAATTTAGAGTTGGTTTCACTTTTGATCGTGCCAATATTATATATCCAATAAACATGTACTTTGTGGACTATTCCTATTCCTATGGGTTGAAGAATTCTGGCTGTCATTTCTGTTACCCTTTTTGTGTATGGTAGGGTTAGTTTTTGCGTGGTATTTGGCTATGTGATATGTTGACTTTGAAGTGAAAACAATTGTCAATAGTTATCATGCAAATAGATATAACAAATTGCTGGTGATGATATTTAGTTTTGTAACAGAGACTTCTTTTGCTGAAAGAAGTTGCATATTGATATTTTTGTGTAGAAAAAATATTTTGTGTTTTTAAAGCTTTAAATATTCATGTAGTAAATGTGCCATTTTAATAACATGAATGGCATGGTAAAAAGTTGTATTCCATGAAGATCTGACACAGGGAAAAGACATTTCTGTGGAAGTCCAGTGTCTTCAGGGGGAAAAATTAAATTATTATAAGTATACAATGAATCACTGATGCTGGCTAGCAGGAATTGTACTAAGGAAATCTTATTTAGAATAGAGTGTTCCACACATCTTTCACTTGTTATTTTACTTTGATTTTATTACTTATTGTATCCTCTTAAGTGTAATTAAACATAACTTAGTATGAAATATTTATAGTGTTGTAAGTAGGAGTAGATTTATCTTTATTTCTCTCTAGATAGTGAAAGCAGTTAGTATCCTTAGACATCTGTCTTGGCAAAAATAGGCAAAACTTTATGGATATGTACTTTTAAAATAAAGGGGGCATTTCTATATTCATATGTGCCAATTTTCTGTTATTTTAAAATCATTAGGGGAGGATGATTAGTATTGTACAAAATTTTGCCCTAAAGATTTCATTGAAGAAATAAGCTACATACTTTTTACAGCATAATTATATATGTATTTATTATGATGGAATGTGCAGCTGATGGAGAAGTGGGGTGGGGGGAACGTTGGCAGTAGTGCTGTAGCTTCCCAGGGAGAAGTCAGCACATTCCAGAGCGGGGCTCAAGGCAAGAAACTGTGCAGTGCTGAAATGAATGGTGGAGGGATGAAAAGGTTCACAATAGTCACACCCTATACCAGGGGTAGGCAACCTTGGCTCTTTTATGACTCATGGACTTCAACTCCCAGAATTCCTGAGCCAGTCATGCTGAGGGGAAAGAGAGAGGTTTCCAAGCTGAGCCATGTTGGCTCAGGAATTCTGGGAGATGAAGTCCATGAGTCATAAAAGAGCCAAGGATGCCTATCCCTGCACTATACCAAGGTATATCTGTTAGGTTAGAAGTTTATAGCTTTAGTGTGTCAAGATTCTGTCTATTAGGTGTAAGCAAATAAAGATGTGGACTCGAGTGGATCTCACTGTGGTCTCTGGGGCATGGACCTGGTATTTACTTAGAAGTAAATTCCATTAGTGTAGTGGAGCTTGAATGCAGCAAAACAAATCATAGTTTGTTGCATTTTTACTTACATCCACAGTTGAGCCCAAAATTTCTGTTGTTAAGTGAGACATTTGTGAAGTGAGTTTTGCCCCATTTTATGACTTTTTTGCCACAGTTGTTAAGTGAATCACTGTAGCTGATATGTTAGTAACCTGGTTATTAAATGAATCTGGATTCCCCATTGACTTTGCTTCTCAGAAAGTTGCAAAAGGTGATCACATGATCCTGGACACAACAGAGGTCATAAATATGAACCAGTTGCCAAGTATCTGAATTTTGATCACATGATCATGGGGATGCCGCAACTTTGTAACTATGAAAAACGGTCATAATTCACATTTTTCAGTGCTTTTGTAACTCTGAATAGTCACTAAATGAACTGTTGTAAGTCAAGGACTACCTGTAAATTTGCACTTTTTAGTAATAGTTTTGAAACCTGTGAACAATAAAATTATAAATATGTGGTAATCTTATGCAGAGCATTATTCTTTTGATAGCTAAATGTAAGTACATGATTGTGTTTACGTCCATCCCTAAATCTGTATTTGGTTTCCTAAATTTTGCAAAGAAGACAACGTTCTTCCAGTACTTGCTGAAATTCTCATTCCACACCAGTAGGATATAGAGGTGTTATGGATTCTTAGGGGCAGAAGTGAATGTATAAATTATGCTTGTGGGGACCTACATTTAAAAAAGGTAACAACAACAATAACAATAATAATAATACAACATCAAGCACACTGAAGTCAAGAAAAAGATTAGAGGTGAATACATCAAGAGAGTAAAGAAGATCTTAAAGTCCAAACTCAACGGAGGAAATACCGTGAAGGCAATCAACACCTGGGCAATTCCAGTCATTAGATACACAGCTGGAATAGTGGACTGGACTCAAGCAGAACTAAAAGCAATGGATAGGAAGATGAGAAAAATAATGACAATGAATCATGCCCTTCATCCACACAGTGACATTGACAGACTTTATCTACCAAGGCAAATAGGTGGATGTGGAAAGATATACAATTGGAGCACCATTTGAACACCATTGGCATTGACAAATTTCGCCATTAGTCAATAGCAAAAGGCGGCCTTACTAGGAACTACTTCCTAGTAAGTGTTTCAGTGTTGGAATATTCACCGCTTCTGGAGGCAGGTGGTTCCACTGGTTAATTGTTCTAACTGTCAGGAAGTTTGTCCTTAGTTCTAGGTTGCTTCTCTCCTTGGTTAGTTTCCATCCGTTGCTTCTTGTCCTGCCTTCAGGTTCTTTGGAGAATAGCTTGACTCCCTTTTCTTTGTGGCAGCCCCTGAGATATTGGAACACTGCTATCATGTCACCCCTCGTCCTTCTCTTCTTTAGACTAGACATACCCAATTCCATCAACTGTTCCTGAAAGGTTTTAGCCTCCAGTCCCCTAATCATCTTTGTTGCTCTTCTCTGTACTCTTTTTAGAGTATTTATTTTAGAGTATTTATTCCTCATTGATGTATTTCTTCATGATGCTTACATACCAAATAAAAACAGGTACTTTCCCAGGGATATGTCAGATATTGGAATGATGGATTCTGGGAGGAAGGGATTTTTGGAGAATTAAGAGGGTGTGTATACTCTCAGTTACATATGTGTAATGGGCAGCTATATAAAATTAATAAATGAATAAATGCGGAGTAGCAATGCTTTCATTTCTTACATTGTGCATACATACATTACATACACTGTGCATGTAAAAGTGATGTGGATACTCTAAGGCATTGGGTATAAGAGCACTTTTCTGAAACTAATTATCTAGAGACATTATGAGCTTGCCTTCATTTATATGGGTTCACCTGAAAGAAAATGTTCATTAGTTTGAAAGTTTTAATTTGTAATGAGCAAAGAATTGAACTTACAGCATAAATAGACCCTTCCAGTTCTATAATTCGTAAATTTATTTGTATTTGATACATTTTACTTAATGGCCATTGCAATATGCCACTGTAATGGGAAGACTCCATTATCCTTGTATCTCGAGGTCTACCTGCATAGCAACAAGTAAAAGGTAATAACTAATTTCTATTTTTAATGATAATTGCTCCTACAGTGGAATTAGAATTAGTTTAGGTATACCTCTGTTACTATAGATGTTTAATATTTCAAAATCCAATATTATGAGAATCCTAACTTTTTAATGCTCTCACAAACGTTAATGATTAGCTAACTTTTGCATTTTTGTTCTCTTTGTGTGCAGATTATTTTTAAATGGATTGCAAAAGTATATTGAAAGTTGTTAACTTCTTATTTTCATTTCTGATAAAATGTATTGCATCAGACTACACTGATGTTAAGCAACAACTTTACATGCTATCCAGGATCATCTCTGTAGATATGATTTTGCCGAACTTCACAATTATCTAAATTGACTTCACAAGTCAGTCTATAAAACAAATGGAGTTTTATCTTATTTCTTCTGTGTCTGGAGTACACTGACATTTACCACTGAATTTTGAGGACAAATGACTAAATTTTGGAGTGGTTTTATTTGGAATTTAATTCAATTAATTAATTTGAGAAGTTTGCCTTATGTTAGCTCAGCCTCACCTACAAGTTGCCCTGCCTGTTGAAGGACGCTCTTCAAAAATGATGACAGATTTTTTTTAATGTATTTTTAAAATGTAATTTATGTATACTTGTGTGTGAAAAAAATAAATATTGCTTAGTCAATTTATATGGCCATGCATCTTGTAATAATGATTCTGGTAGCCACAATACTAAATCAATTTCTAATGTACATTATACATACAATACATTCAATAATTATGCATCAATCTCATGGGCTCAGTTAAATTCCCATGCCTAGAAAAATAACCATATTTTTAACACTTTCCAAAATGCCAGTAGAGTTGGTGCCAGCTGAATCTTGGGTATGTAACAGAAAAGGCCAGCTTCCTAGGTCCTGCCAGATCAAACAAGAAAAGAGAGAAAAGAATCAGGATGAGTAAGAAAGAAACATAGACAGGAACCATGCAATGACCGCAAGAAGAGTGGGAAGAGAGAAGCAGTGGTGGGGAAGTACTAAGGGAGAAAGAGGAAGCCTGAAATATGTGAATGGTGAGTTACCTTGTCTCTCTCTTTGCTGTCATTAAAGAAACTTGAAAGACATGCAGGAACCTATCCACTCAAGCAGTGTGTCAACTCTACAACGAGCCTAGCTGCAGCCATTTTTGTTGTTCCAAGATTGCCACAAGAAAGTGAGGGGAAAAATGTATTTCTGGTAGTCTAAACATGAGTAAATCTTGTGGGAACCAAGGTCATTCCCATACTGAAGGGGAGAAGGTGGATCGTTTAGTCAGAAATCCCACCAATTTGTTCTATTGGACAGCATGAGTACAGGGGTAAGAATTGCTACATTGTATTACTTTGATTCTTGGAGGGAAAGTTTAAATCTGGTTTCACTTTTGATTGTGGCGATATTATGCATCCAATAAATATGTTCTTTGAGGAATTTTCCTGCATCGGAGTTCTGATTTATTTGGTCTCATTGATCGGAACCTCGATCGGGTGGGCTTGGGGAAAGAGAGATGTGCCCAATTTTCTCTAGATAGCCTTTACAAAGTTGTAAAGCAGCCTTTACCACTTTACAATGTTTGAAAATGGTGTCTTTTAATATGTAAATTCTGGAAGTGATTGCCAAGAGCATTTCAACAATTCTTACGCATGCAATGAAATAATATTATGCTTGTGCATTTCTAGTATATATCGACAAAACTGCTGGCTGTTACTGTCAGATGTGAAGAACATTTGAATATAAGTGTTAGTTGATGAAATTACATGTACATTTTAAAAATATTTTAATTATAAAAAAATTATAAGTTTAACTGACCAGAAGAAGCTGCTTTGTTAATTCCATTTATCTGTTATCTCTATCTGATAGCAGAAGTCTATAAATACTCTAGGAAGTTTCAGAATATTGTATTTTATGAAAATACACTAGAGGAAGAGAAGGGATGCTTTATTTTGGGGCAAAATAACAGAATCAGCATTAAAACATTAGTGATATATCAGAGTAAAAATTGTTCTCTTTATATTTTATATACAGTGTTTTAATTTATTTAAATTGTAACTGAGCTCTAAGAGCTGTGAGTTTTTCCCCCAATAGGAGACTGTTTCCTGCTCCTGCAAATAGGTAATTTCTGCAAAGAAAAAAACAACACCTATGTGATACACCATTATAGCACAATAGGGAACATCTTCTAATATATAAGAACCCTTGGAATAAGGAATAAGAAATCTATGGGAACCTTTATGTTGATGAACTCTGAATCAAATAATATTATGGGAACATGTTCAGATCATTTGAGACACTGAGGTCCTTGTCTACAAAAGCAGCAAAATGAGGTGCCAGAATGTTGATCAAAAGGTGCAAGTCCACCCCCATGTCATTCATCTCACACACACATACACACAACCAAAGAACCTTGTGAAACCTTAGAAGTAATCTATTACTACATGAGCTTTAATAAATAGCAACTTATTTCATGAAGGGCATTTTAAATAAACACAGAAGGAGAGATAAGAGGAAAAGGAGTGATGAAAGGAGAAGTGAAAATCAATTATTTCAGATACATAGTAATTATAAACAGCAGCAATTAGAACACAAACATTTGTGCGCTGAATAATTAGCTAATATAATTACAGCCTTCCTTGTTTAGTTTTTTTAATGCTCCAATATGCTGAAAAATTCCCTAAATTAGAAGATCACTGCAGCAAATTGAGTGAAGAATTTTTCTTCCTGTTTATTTGCAGGGAGTTTTGATACAGCCTTATTTACCACTCATCATTAAGGAAGTCCACTGCAGTTGTAGTCTGTGACCACGGTAACGTCAGTATTGTTGGAACTGTGTTACAGCCTCTTTTCATTATCTTAACCAGGAATGTTTCATAATTATTAAAATAGCTTCTGTTTATTACAGCACTTACAAAGATAGTTTAAATTGCTATAATAAACAGGAGCAAAGTTGCCTCAATGAATCAATAGTACATTAAAAAATCTATGCAAAAATTACAGCTGCATGTTACATTTTTCATACATTCTTTCCATGGCAGATAAATGATGCTTCGATCATGGAAAAACATCACACCCTAATGCATTTCTTTATAAAATGGATATTAAAACATTGTCTGAACTATGCAAAGCTAAATGACTTCAAGGTTAACCGCTAACTAACATTTTTTGTGTAGTGGAATTAAGCATTTAGGCCATGAGTTTATCTTTAAAATTGTGCATCTTTGAAGGATCTTGTCACCAGGTGGAGACAGGAGTACAGATATGAAACATTAGCCTTTTGTAGAACATTTGCTAGATTCCATTTAGAATTTAAGTTGTTGCCACGAGATGGAGGCATTCTATGATAATTTAGATTTTCATAAGTGTAATAAGTTTCCAGATGCTACTGCATACATTATTCCACTTGTAAGGAATAATTCCCCAATAAGAGTTAGAAATTAGCACTGATTATGATTTCTTTTTGGAACCTTTTATTTCATGTTAGAGGCTGCCACTACCTACCAAAAGCTAATTTATAAATTTTACTTTTCTTCATTCCTTTACATGAAGGTGAAAAAAACCTGTGGCACCTCAAATATTTCTGAACTTAAAGCTGTATGTGGTTGTTCCGCCATCCCTTCCTTAAAAATAAGGTCAGATTAAAGATTAGTCAGAGAAAACAAAAAAAAGATGATTCCTGTGAGCCTCAAGAAATTTATTTAGAAACTATTTACAAATGTTGAACAAATGGGGTAGAAAGATAGTTCCCCTTTTAAAATTGAAGATAGATGTTCTTTAGTGAATCTCACTGATTTTACATCTGTAGATTCCATCCTAATGAAGGATTAAAATGATAGAACCCAGAGAGATTTTTTTCTTTTTTCACAGAGTTAAACAGGAGAGCTTTATTAAAGATATCATG
This sequence comes from Vipera berus, assembly GCF_964194415.1. NCBI lineage: Eukaryota > Metazoa > Chordata > Lepidosauria > Squamata > Viperidae > Vipera > Vipera berus. Next base: position 42,771,148 of record NC_138208.1, read on the forward strand.
AATTGTATGAGATATTCTTCACTATAGCTTTAGCATAATTTGTGCTTTATTTATTGAGAAAAATTCTGTTTATTTCACCATTGTTACTGAAACTGGAGAGATTTCTCAGTGTATTAAAATTATTGAATTGTTGAAATGTTTTTTGCCATATATTTGGCATGGAAAGACCACATTTTGTCTAATATAAATTGGAGCTACCTACTATTGAAATAGGATAATTTTGCAGTATTGGATTCTGGATCTGTTCTTTGGTTACTCAGTTGGTATGGTCTATATTGTATGCATATAATCTTTACATACTACCTTCACATGTGGTTATATTTGTTTAGGATATTTTTCTTGAAAAGCTTATCCATATTGTATTTTCATGGTTAACTCTTCTGTGCTATAATGTCATTCATACTCTGTTTCATTATTTCATAATCAAGGAAGTCAGTTTTTATCTATATCATAAATTAGCTACCCCTAATTAGTTTTGTTAATTTTTAGTTACAATACCCATTTGACAGAATTCAAGCAGAAAGAAATAACAAGCAAAAATACCATCTCTGCTTAGAGAAGGGAAGTGATTTTTACCTAGAGTTGATCTGGTAATGACTTGTGAAAAAGTTCAAATTAATCATATTGTTGCAATTATTTTAATACATATTTTGAAATTGCATATCTCTCTTGAGTATTTTGTTACTCCCAAAGTTTGAATTCCACTGAATTAAACCAATAAATTACTTGTTTCTAATTTTTAAATAACTGAATCAATAAAAATAATGATTATTTTTGGCTAGAACATATTCCTAGTCATTACATAGAATAATTGCAGTAGTTTAAAAGAGAAAAACGTTGCATTCATATTAATAAGAAATTTCTTCCAGGATTAAGTTTTTCTTTGATTTAACTTGAATGATAAAAGTTAATTTGTCTCATGTGGATCTGATACTGTATTTTATTGATAAAATTCTATAACATAAACTTTAATAACTGCAGAGGACCCTCCAGAGACAGTATTTTACTGTGAACAATCTTAATTCTACAGACTACACTTTTATAGCATCCTGGAGCAAGACAGTAACTTGGGCAGTATGTGAGATGTTTTATTGAATTACATTTTGAGATAGCAACAAAAATATTATTCAAGATCAAATACTTTAGGATTGAGATTACTAGGTCGCTAGTAAATTTTAAAAACTATCTGAAACATTTTAAAATGACACTTCAAAATTATAGCTTAAGGTTATAATTCTAACAATGCCATTCAATTCCTTTGATGCTGAAGATCTATAGCTAACTCACATTTTTAGAAGATCTAAAGTAACATAGGACAGGGGTCCCCAACTCACAGTCTGTGGACCAGTACCGGGCCACAGCATGCCAGCAACCGGTCTGCATAAACAAGCAAAGCAGGATGCAGGCAGCACACAAAACTGCGCCCCCTCTGGTCTGCAGAAAAACCTCTATCTATGTAACTGGTTCCTGGTGCCCAAAAGGTTGGGGACCTCTGACATAGGAGATAAAGCAATAGTTTAGCTAGAATGAAGCCGATTCAATAGCTTGCCTGAAATACAAAGATATAATTAACCACAGCATTTTAACTAGTGAGATAAAGAATAGCAGGTTGGAGTGAATATATATTATTCTATGATTTTGCAACATGTATAATATTTTGTTATTAAAGCTAATTAATTAAAACACTAAAGCTTATTAAACCTACTATATTGTTGATAACTTTACAAATATTGGTATTGTTAAATGAAGAAAAATATATTTTCATTCTTCCTGTGTTCTTGCTGCTATTGGCAGCCTTACTTAATTCAGCAAGGCACATATAAACCTTATTTTAAAGTCCCTGTTAACTGTATTTTAAAACAAGTTTAATTTTTTTTTAAAAAGCTAACGATCCAGGCAAACTGTTTTTAATAGAATTTCTAATAAAATTCTACAGCCACTTCTTTTGGTGTGCCACAGGACTTGGTACTCTCTCCTATCCTTTTTAACATCTACATGAAGTTGCTGGGTGAGATCATTCATCACCGTGGGTTGAAGTATCATCAGTATGTGTATGATACCCAACTCTATAGTTCCACCCCTGGTGATCCTAATGATGCTTTTACTGCCCTCTTACAGTGCCTGGAGGCTATTGGAGTCTGGATGTGGGACAACATGCTTTGACTGAACCCTGGCAAAACCAAATGGCTTCTGTAGTTCTGGATGGGTAGCACAACCCCAAACAGACCTAGTATGCAATTTAGGGGTTCTCTTGGACTTGCGACACCTGATTGATGAGCTTGTGACTAGAAGAGCCTTTGTGCAACTTCATGTTGTGGGTCAGTGGCACCCTTTCCTGGATTGGGATTCTTTGTGCTCAGTCTCTCAACTCTTGATTATCTCATGGTTGGACTATTGCAACACTTTCTACATGAGGCTACCCTTGAAGAGTTTCCAGAAGCTGCAGCTGGTACAGAACACAGTAATGTGGGCAGTTCTTGAGGCCTTAGGGTGATCCAAGTTACACCACTGTTCCATGAGCTGCACAAGTTGTTAGTTTGTTTCTGGGTCCAATTCAAGGTATTGGTTATCTCTTCTAAAGCCTTTATGGCATGGATGCAGGTTATCCGAGGAACTGTCTCACCCTGATGGGATTAGCCCACTCCATGCATGCTGGCAGGAGTGGCATGCTGCGGATCCTGTCAGTTAAGGAATTTTGGCTGGTGGGGGGCAGAAAAAGAGCCTTTTCTGCCATGGCACTGCCCTCTGTAACATCCCCCTTCCCCCAAGGTGAGACCTACACCCACCTATTTTGACCTTCTGTACTATAACAATGAACAATAGTACAGCTAACATAGTATTAGTAGACTGTGAAGTATCAAATAATAATGGGAGCTTATAGTGCAGATTCATTGCCTAGATTTGTAATTTATTAATTTGTAATAATAGAAATACACACGAGCCTACATAAAAAAGGCAAACCATTTCTGTGTTATTGACCAGAAAGTAACCTGGAAATATTTATATAGTTACCAAGAGCTAAGCTTGACTGGAAGGAGACATTATCTTTTTAAAGACTTTTCAGCATATGAATAGGATAATAAATTTTTTAAAGGCTTGGAGCAGAATCCAAGTGAAAAAATCTGCAACAGACAGTAATTGATTATTAATATCAAAACTGGAAAGAAATTCATCTGAAGCATTTTTGCAATATAACTTTTCTCATAAGAAGGATATTTTCTCAATGTATTAATACTAGTTTTTGATGTTTGTCACTTAGGTATAATGAAGACTTTTCAGAAAGTTTTCTCAATACTGAACAAGTTTCAACCTGTTTGCATGATAAAGCCATTCTTCTTCCAAACCCTATTGTCTGTTATAGCAGTAGATAAGAGAATCAATCCAGAAGTAATTTTTGGGGACCCCTTTCCTCCTGAGAAATATAGGATTGCTTTTCCCTGGCTCTTTTCCACTGAGTGGCAGGAATGGAGACATCTCTAGTGGTGCTGTCTACAACCTGGCAAATGTGTCATTTTGCTGTTCGTCTTCAATGTTTTTATAGAATTCTATATCGTCTCATCTGATATACTTTGTAGGATACATTTTAGGCTGTAATCTTAAATCATTAGTTTTACATGACTGAGTAGGAATGCAGTGTTTCCATTAGTTTTTGTATAGGAGCTATACTAACTTTCCCATGAGAATCTTTGTAGAAAAAAATGGTGAAGGTGAGTGGAAGATATGAAGCATGTTATTTACACTGTCTTTTTGGCTGTATTGTATAAACCCAGTTCATATCAAAGTTGCAGTTAATGGCTATAATGTTTTTACATTTTTTGATAGAAGAGAAAAACAACTGTTCCCAATTAGCTCCTGTTAGAGTAATGTTGGTCCTTGACATTTTCCCATATAAAACATGCCAGAATGACATGCATTTCTAGTCATCCCCCATGTGCATGAATAGGAGCACATAGAAATGTATATGCTACACCAGAAATCTTGTTTTTAAAGTAGAAAGTGATGGAAAATTAATGGAGTGCTTGAGAAAACCCTTTTCTCTCACTTTGATAAGAATGCCTGTGTTTTGGAGGCCTGTTAACTTTCTGTTTCTTGTTTAGATTCTTCAAAAGTGGGGATTTTAAAATGACAGTTATGAACAAATATAATTCTTTAGAGGTTTCACACATTTTCAGACTATACAGGACTATTTCCCTAGACAAGAATAAATAGTACAGTATTTCACAACGTGAAAACTTACTGCTTTGCTTTGCCTGTTCAATGTGCTCATCCAGAGTATAGCAAATGCCTGAGAATCACTTTTGTGATTAAAACCGTCAGAAGTTTATTTAACTCTCAAATCATTCCCGATTAATTTCTTGTCCCTTCTTTATTTTTCAGGTTGGCCTTCATTCTATGATGTAATCAATTCTGACACAATTACATGTACTGATGACTACTCATTTGGGATGCACAGGGTTGAGACAAGCTGCACTCAGGTCAGTTTAAAAACAACAAAAATGCCATACTGTTAAAGATATTTTTTTTTGTAGCAGCTCTAGTTCATCCATTCACATAGAAAGACTTGCAAATTCTTAATTACCCAAAAATTAACAATTGTCTGACTACTCATAGGCACAACAGCTGGTAGGTATAAAAAATTAAAGTCTAATGAGAATCTATATTGTTATCTAGGTTAAACTTTATTTAACAGTGTGTACATACAGTGAGGGGAAAAAGTATTTGATCCCCTGCTGATTTTGCACCTTTGCCCATTGACAAAGAAATGATCAGCATATAACTTTAATGGTAGGTTTATTTTAACAGTGAGAGACAGAATAACAACAAAAAATCCAGAAAAACGCATTTCAAAAAAGTTATAAATTGATTTGCATTTTAATGAGTGAAATAAATATTTGATCCCTTCGCAAAACATGACTTAGTACTTGGTGGCAAAACCCTTGTTGGCAATCACAGAGGTCAGACGTTTCTTGTAGTTGGTCACCAAGTTTGCACACATCTCAGGAGGGATTTTGTCCCACTCCTCTTTGCAGATCCTCTCCAAGTCATTAAGGTTTTGAGGCTGACATTTGGCAGCTCGAACCTTTAGTTCCCTCTACAGATTTTATATGGGATTAAGATCTGGAGACTGACTAGGCCACTCCAGTACTTTAATGTGCTTCTTCTTGAGCCACTCCTTTGTTGCCTTTGCCATGTGTTTCGGGTCATTGCCATGTTGGAATACCCACCCACGTCCCATTTTCAATGCCCTGGCTGAGGTAAGGAGGTTCTTGCCCAAGATTTGACAGTACATGGCCCTGTCCATTGTCCCTTTGACACAGTAAAGTTGTCCTGTCTCCTTAGCAGAAAAACATTCCCAAAGCATAATGTTTCCACCTCCATGTTTCACAGTGGGGATGATGTTCTTGGAGTCACAAGCAACATTCCTCCTCCTCCTAACACAGCGAGTTGAACTGATGCCAAAGAGCTCCATTTTGGTCTCATCTGACCACACCACTTTAATCATCATCATCATCATCATCATCATCATCATCATCATCAAACAAGGAAAAATAGTGAAAACTGAAGGAACAAAGATGCCCCACGAAAATAACATTAAGAGTCTGGATGAGGAAGATTACTACAAATACTTGGGTATCCTTCAAGCTGACAACTTCAAGCACACTGAAGTCAAGAAACAAATTAGAGGTGAATACATAAAGAGAGTGAAGAAGATCTTAAAGTCCAAACTTAATGGAGGAAATACCGTGAAGGCAATCAATACCTGGGCAATTCCAGTCATTAGATGCAAAGCTGGAATAGTGGACTGGACTCAAGCAGAACTAAAAACAATGGATAGGAAGACCAGAAAAATAATGACAATGAATCATGCCCTTCATCCACACAGTGACATTGACAGACTTTATCTACCAAGGCAAATAGGTGGACGTGGAATACTGCAAGTACATCAGATGGTTGAAGAAGAAAAAATGGCTTTGGAAGAATATCTGAAGGACAGTGATGAAGATGCACTGAAATTAGTATATCAGGAAGGCTTACTGATTACTGGGGAGACCAAACTGGCCTACAAGAAAGACCAAATGAAGAACAGAATAGAGGCCTGGGAAGACAAAGCACTACTTGGTCAGTACATTAAAAAATAGTGGAAAGCAGATAATAACAAGACCTGGCAATGGCTAAGAGCAGGAAAGTTGAAGAAAGAGACCGAGGGACTAATTCTGGCTGCACAAGACCAAACCTTAAGATCTGCAAGAAATATCATTTGCCTGTAAGCAAGAACTGATGGGATCATAAAATAGACAAAGTCATAGAAAATGATAACGTTAAACTGCTATGGGACTTCAGAATTCAAACAGACAAGCACCTGCAACATAACACCCCAGACTTAACAATTGTCCATAAGAAAGACAAAAAAAGTCTGGATAGTGGATGTGGCAGTGCCTGGAGACAGCAGAGTAGACGAGAAAGAACTGGAGAAGATAACAAAATACAAAGACATAGAAATAGAAAAACTGTGGCAAAGGCAAGCAAGGGTAGTACCAATAATAATAGGTGCCTTGGGTGCAATCCCTAAACAACTGGGGCACCACTTGAACACCATTGGAGTTGACAAATTCGCCATTAGTCAATTGCAAAAGGTGGCCTTACTAGGAACTGCTTCCATCTTGCGACAATATCTGTAATACCATCAAACATCCATATCTGCCTATCCCAGGTCCTTGGTAAGGACTCGATAGGTAGACAAAAATGCCAAATCCAGTCTGAACATCTGGCTGACTGTGCAATGATCAATGATGATGATGATGATGATGATGATGATGAAGTTGGAAGGGACATTGGAACTCATCTAGTCCAACCCCTGCTCAGGCAGGAAACCCTTTACCATTTCAGACAAATGACTGTCCAGTCTCTTCTTAAAAACTTTCAGTGTTGGAGCATTCACAGCTTCTGGAGGCAGGTTGTTCCACTGATTAATTGTTCTACCTTTCACCCAGTTCTCCTCTGAATCATTCAGATATTCATTGGCAATCTTCAGACGGGCATCTATACGTTCTTTCTTGAGCAGGGGGACCTTGTGGGCGCTGCAGGTTTTCAGTCCTTCATGGCATAGTGTGTTACCAATTGTTTTTTTGGTGACTAGGTTCCAGCTGCCTTAAGATCATTGACAAGATCCTTCCATGTAGTTCTTGGCTGATTCCTCACCATTCTCATGATCATTGAAACTCCACGAGGTGACATCTTGCATGGAGCCTCAGACCGAGGGAGATTGACAGTTATTTTGTGTTTCTTCTATTTGTGAATAATCGTACCAACTGTTGTCATCTTCTCACCAAGCTGCTCCTAATCTCAGCTCGTTACCTGTATAAAAGACACCTGGGAGCCAGAAATCTTGTTGATTGATAGGGGATCAAATACTTACTTCATTCATTAAAATGCAAAACAATTTATAACTTTTTTGAAATGCATTTTTCTGGATTTTTGTTGTTGTTATTCTGTCTCTCACTGTTAAAATAAATAAAAATAAAAATAATAGATTGATCATTTCTTTGTCAGTGGGCAAACATACAAAATCAGCAGGGGATCAAATACTTTTTTCCCTCACTGTAAGTGACCCAAATCAGGAGGCTTAGAAATTGTCCTTCAGGCAAACATCCTTTTGAGGTTCCTCTCTGACCTCTGCTCTCTTAAATCTAAATGCAAAATGTGGATGTTGGGTGTTACTTCCATGTTATGAATAGTTGAGTAAGAGTACTGACAGAAACCCAGGGGTTATTCTCATGTATCTTACTGCTTATCTTTAAGTTCCTTCTGCCAAAATACTTGAGTGATCATGTTAAACACTGTTTTCCATTATATGTCTCATTCTAATTCCTTTGACTGTTACTATCGTCTATCTTCCATAGCATTAATGGCTCAGTACAGACTTATCAGGGAGAAAAGGTTATTGAGCAAAATATCAAATCCCAGAAACAGGAAGATATGGTTAATTATAAAAGAACACAAAAGGAATTTGACTGAAAGTCATACGTAGAAGCATTTAGAAAAGTAAATGCAATGGTGAATGAAAATTCTGAGTTTTTTTTATTGCAGTTGAATTAGTTTCAGTTGAAATTTAAGTTTGATCTTGGTTTTGTTATAGGCTTTCTAGATCAGTGTGGTCTAGAATTACTTACAAATTGATATTAAGGTAATCATCTGTACAAGCTAGGAAGTGGGCTTACGTATTATACAGTCATTTTCAGTTTTTCTTTCCAGAGCTTTCCTACTGGCAATCATCTTAAACAAATCATAGAATTATTTCAGTGCTAGTAGAACTACACTCTGTAGGCAAAAGTCTACCTGGGGAGCTCTGATGTATTTATATTTTTCTTCTACTTAAGACCTTCAGTTAAATTATTTGTGTGTAACCACTTTGACATAGTCCTGTTCTTGGAATTTGTTTTTCTGCTTTTCATTCCAAAGCAATCAGAAGGTAGCTCACAGTGGTATATAATAATAGCGCATTATTATAATAGGCTATTTAACAGGAGAGTAAATCATAAAGTAGCAGATTAGTAGATAGAAACATCAAGAAAAATCATTAAAGGATCTGATTAATTAAAAGCATAGATAATAAGATATATTTTGTATGCTATTATGTTAGTTTCCAAGAAAAAACAGAAGTCCAATATAGCTAAAGTGAAAATGTTGCCTTGATATAAAATAAATTTGCTAGACAATATAGGTCTGTCTCTGGAGTGGCAGTTCGTAGCTGGGAGCTATAAAGTTTAATTATATGAACAATACATATTAATATGTCTCAAAGCTACCTTTTTGTGTATCATACAGTTCTTTATTGTACTAGCAAGGTGATACTTATAATGAAACATTTTGCCTCAAAATGACATATTATTTATAATTTTCTCTGTCTAAAAATTATCTTAAAGCTTTTGAGGACTCGGGGATCTTTTTTTAGAAATGATGTCCTGAATCCTAACAGAACTCTATGGAATAATCCTACACTTCTTGTTCCAACAGTTATTTTAGTTTCTGTAGGACCTCTTCATACAGGTGAAGGTTGAAAAATTAGAATATCATGCAAAAGTTTCAGTAATGCAACTTAAAAGGGGAAACTAATATATGAGATAGACTCATTACATGCAAAGCAAGATAGTTCAAGCTGTGATTTGTCATAATTGTGATGATTATGGCGTACAGCTCATGAAAACCCCAAATCCACAATCTCAGAAAATTAGAATATTACATGCAATCAATAAAACAAGGAGTGTATATAGAATAATATTGGACCTCTGAAAAGTATAAGCATGCATATGTACTCAGTACTTGGTTTGGGCCCCTTTTGCAGCAATTACTGCCTCAATGCGGCGTGGCATGGAAGCTATCAGCCTGTGGCACTGCTGAGGTGTTATGGAAGACAAGGATGCTTCAATAGCGGCCTTCAGCTCTTCTGCATTGTTCGGTCTCATGTCTCTCATCTTTCTCTTGGCAATGCCCCATAGATCCTCTACGGGGTTCAGGTCAAGCGAGTTTGCTGGCCAATCAAGCACAGTAATCCCACAGTCATTGAACCAGGTTTTGGTGCTTTTGGCAGTGTGGGCAGGTGCCAAGTCCTGCTGGAAAATGAAGTCAGCATCCCCATAAAGCTCGTCTGCGGAAGGAAGCATGAAGTGCTCCAAAATCTCCTGGTAGACGGCTGTGTTGACCCTGGATTTAATGAAGCACAGTGGACCAACACCAGCAGATGACATGGCTCCCCAAATCAACACAGACTGTGAAAACTTCACACTGGACTTCAAGCATCTTGCAGTGTGTGCCTCTCCATTCTTCCTCCAGACTCTGGGTCCTTGGTTTCCAAATGAGATGCAAAAGTTGCTCTCATCAGAAAAGAGGACTTTGGACCACTGAGCAACAGACCAGGTCTGTTTTTCTTTAGCCCAGGTAAGACGCTTCTGATGTTGTTTGTTGTTCAGGAGCGGCTTGACAAGAGGAATACGACATTTGAAGCCCATGTCCAGGATCCGTCTGTGTGTGGTGGCTCTTGATGCACTGACTCCAGCCTCAGTCCACTCCTTGTGAAAGTCCCCAACACTTTTGAATGGCCTTTTCCTGACAATCTGCTCCAGGCTGCGGTCATCCCTGCTGCTTGTGCACCTTTTTCTTCCACACTTTTCCCTTCCACATAACTTTCTATTAATGTGCTTTGATACAGCACTTTGGGAACATCCAACTTCTTTTGCAATTACCTTTTGAGGCTTTCCCTCCTTATGGAGGGTGTCAATGATGGTTTTCTGCACAACTGTCAGGTCAGCAGTCTTCCCCATGATTGTGATTCCTACTGAACCAGACTGAGAGACCATTTAAAGGCTCAGGAACCCTTTGCAGGTGTTATGGCTTAATTAGCTGATTAGAGTGGGACACTTTGAGCCTAGAATATTGCACCTTTTCACAATATTCTAATTTTCTGAGATTGTGGATTTGGGGTTTTCATGAGCTGTACGCCATAATCATCACAATTATGACAAATCACGGCTTGAACTATCTTGCTTTGCATGTAATGAGTCTATCTCATATATTAGTTTCCCCTTTTAAGTTGCATTACTGAAATAAATGAACTTTTGCACGATATTCTAATTTTTCGAGTTTCACCTGTAAAGATTGTAAGTCACCTACAGGAAACACTTAAATTTTGTAACATTACAGTGTCTTAGTGTTTACTTATTGTAGTTAAATATCCTCTTAAGAATTAATTTCATTTGAAGAGGACAGAAAAGAACAATATGGAAATCTTAAGACAATGTTGCATCTTGCATTACTCTCTTTCATTTGTATTTTAAAGAAATGACCTTTTTGTTTGATATGTGGATAAGCATATTCACTTTGTACAAATTGAAATTAAATTGTATGTATTTGAAACACATTTGTTTAGAGTAAGTTTCTCAAAGAACTAAATAAAAAGGAACATAGACTGAAGATCAGCACTTTAAATCCCTGTATTAAATTTAATCCAATTTAACAAATTTAAAAATAAAGCCCATGTATGTTAACTTTCAAACAACGATACATGTACCTTAAGTTTTCCCACTAGGTTTTCTACATTTAAAAATGAACGCAGGATATCTTCTTTTCTTTCAGTGTGGTGCTCATCTTGGCCATATATTTGATGATGGGCCACGTCCAACTGGAAAACGATATTGCATAAATTCAGCTTCATTAGCTTTTGAGCCTGCAGACAAGAACCATGCTGGAGAAGACAATACTAGTTCTACATCTGCACAACCAGATAAGACGGAGCTGTAATGGGAATCTGTTGTTTAAGATTGTTTTCCTAGGTGACATGGAAAGAATATTTCTAAATGGTTTTCTATCGTACATACTATTTTTAAAAAAAACAACATACAAAGATGCTCTGCAGTATACAGTTCTTTTCCTGATCAAAATGAGACATGCTAATTCCTTTTCTTATATAACTACACATAACTATTTCACAACTTCTATGCTTTGAAGCAGTCCCATAACAAGGTGTCTTTTGACACTATGGTATTGATTACTTACATGTTTCTTGTAATATGTCTGAATTATATTCCTTCACATTTTTCATTCAGTACACAACCATAGTAAGAAAACAGTTTCCTAATGGCACTTAGGCAATTTTGTTTTGTTTTACACATATACTCAACTAACTCTCTGTAATTATTGTACCATTCCATAAATGAGGCTGTATAATTTTATATAATCAAGTTTTATCTTGGATTTCTATAAAAGTATACATCTACATAAATGGCAACCATACACCCTGCCTTCAGTTAGATATATACTATTTAAAAATAAATAAATAAGATCACATTTATATTGGGACTGCCTAGAAAAGATAGTAGATGTACTCCTTTATGTAGCAGGTGGCTTTCCCTTGGAACAGCTTAAGAGGCCAGAGTAGTCACAATATACTTTTAAAAGATGTATATGAAGACTAGTAATCATATATCAGTTGTTTTCTCATATTTGTAATTTTAAAAATCCTCATTGTATTTTTATCCTCAAAGACTCAAAAGAGGACTCATAGACTAGTCTACAAATGTGGGGGAGATTTTTTTATTTTTTACTATTTGTGATCTTATGTAAATATAAAACTCAGTATTGCCTTATCAATTAGTGTTGTCCTGGGAAAGTTAATATCTCATTAAATGGTACAGACCTTCCTGAAATTTCCTTTACAATGTTTTAAGTGGCAATGTGTAAAATAGATACATGGAAAGTCCTATTTTAAATATCAAATTGCTGTGCCTACATTGCCTTTTTATTACCACTTGGGAGATAATCACTTAGGCTATATTCTCTTACTCCTTTTCAACTTATATCTTAAGATCTACTATCCTCAGTGTCATGTCCACTTGCATAAGAATAAAGAGACAATACTTTTTCATAAACAAAACCATATGCCACAAGTAGTCATACCCAGTGAAAGATAGTGGTCTATGGTAAAGTGTTAGTATGAGATGTCTGGTTTTATTAAGAGTGAGCGATTTGCCTTAAAGAGGAAATGCTGAGTATGAAGTGTGGCCATTCCCAGCTGATCTATGGGATCTCTAAGTTGTTCTCTTCCTTTGGAAAACCATTGGATTTGCCATGGAACCTATCGTGGGTCTTCCATGGTGGGAACATGACACTGTCCTCACTATTGATTAAAAAAATTAAAAGGTCAGTACTAGGACTGGCAAGGAGACAACATAATTTGTGAATTTGTCTCAGATTTTAGTATGTGTATGACAGAAATAAACCTATCACAAGGATGTACCTACTTTCTACTTTATGTTACAAGGGAATTGGTATGATTGCTGTGAAAATTAACTGTCATGCTTGAGAATAACAGCATTTTATGAAATATAACATTATTGTACTATTTAACATAATTTTACCATAATTCATTATCTGTATCAAACAGATCACCTGTATCTGACAAACAAAATAGTTAAAATTGATATCTATTAGCCTCATGCATCTTAACAGCAAAACAATTGAATTATAGATTGATATAGGACTTAGGAATACAATCATATACATAAGAATTATTTGTAGCATCATTCTTAGGCATGTGATTATTTTCTCATTTGTTGGATAAATCTTTCTGCCATTTGTTCCTGTACTTTTATTAGAAGTTAGTTTTCTCCAGTCATATTTTCTGAAATGAAATCTCTGATTTGTAACATCAGCAAAAATATTGGGCATTAATTTTTGAGGTAACTTGCATTTAATGTTTTAACCTATTTTTCTGTTCTTGTTAAAGAAACATATCCCTCAGACTCTAATAAGCAATAATGTAAGCTTTTCATAAGTTTATTTATATTTACAGTTTATGAAATGCAGTGAATTGAATCAATATGGCCACATATAGGTGTGCTGTCAGAGTATAATTTCATTAATAAATGGAAACATGGATATAGATCATTTTTTATTAATAATATCTATTAGAAATAATGTGAGTGTGACACTTACAGTACTGCAAAGCTCAAAATATTACTTTGTTTATGGCTTTGCTATAACTTGGATATTATTGAGCACAATTTATGACTGGGGAGTCCATTGGTGTCTCTTGGATATTTTGTATGGTGTGCCTGAGAATAATTACTGAATATGCATGTTTCAGTCTATATTATATAAGAGTTTATACAGATATTGAGAGAAAAAGAGAATGGCTATTTTAGTATACTTGGAACTTGCCATCAGAACTATTTTTTGCTGTTAAGACATTAGGTTTTATTCGATGAAAATATCTTTTAATATGTTTGCTGAACAAAGATATATAATATTTAATTTATAAATAAATATTTCCTATATTCTCTCTTTTGACTCATTATTTCTCAATCAAGGATGGTCTGTATCTTAGAGTCCATGGGGGGGGGCACTCTGGTACTAAGCAGTCATTATAATGGATGGGGAACAATGGCCTGTTTATGACTTGTAGTCTTCAATTCCCAGAATTGAGTTGTAGTCCACAAGTCATAAAAGGGCCATTGTTTCCCAGCCATGCATTATAAGGAGGAAAAGCAAATTGATAACAGAATATAATTCCCTGTACATGCCGTGATCCCGGGAATATATTTCATGTTTTTAGTTGTAGTTGAAGGGAGGAGCAATTGAAAAAACTACTCTAATTTTATCTTAGAGGGGAAAAATATAGAAAATTAAGTTACTTATTTCTCACTGAAATCAAAATGAAAAGTTTATTCATCAATTAATCATTGTAATTATTATAAATGGGATTTGATACTGTTCTATAGCCAAAGAACTATTAAAAGATATAGATATTATTTCTCCAATTCAGATAGATGGATTTTTATTCAGTCATGTTTACGGTGGACTGGGTAGAGAAACATGGTCTGTATAAAATTGCTGAATTCCAACTCCAAGAAACCCTAGCCAGATTTAATGGAACCTATTGTCAGCAATATCTGGAGGATCATAGGTTTCTCATCAAGGCTCAATGAATTCAAAAGGATAGGTTTTTTGGTATTAAGTCCACAAAGTTTGCTTAGCATTACAAAAAAACAATTATTAGCATTACTGTTTTCAGCAAGAATATCAAGTTTTGAAGAGTAAGAAGCCAACTACAGGACATTTGTAAAAGCAAATCTGGCATTGTTTACATGTTAATGCTTTGATATCTATGGAATCAGCTGAAGGAATCACTATTTAAAAGGTTAGACATTAGTTAAGAATATACTTTCTGAGAAACAGATAATGTGGGTTCATATTTACCCCAACTTAAAAAAATATATTTGAGCTGACAGTTGGATTTGTTTTAGAAGTTCTGTTGGATGTCTTCAGAATTATTTAGAGTAAAGCATAAATAACACTGTGAAATATTTTATCCTGGTTATTTTTCAAGAGTTCATGCAAAAGAACTAAACTATCAGCTATAGGTATGTATGCTTTTCAAGAAGCTTTGTTCATCCTGGACAAATGTTTTCATAATGTTTTTATTGAAAAGACCTCGCAAGGTTGTGTGCAAATAGTTGAAATAATTTCTAAAAATTCAATCAACATTATAGTTTATTCATCGTTCTACATTTGAAATCTATGCAATGTTCATTTATTAATATCATATTCATGACCTATGCCTGGATAATCATGAATGCTAAATATTGTCATGATTTTCTAAAAGTCTGAAAGGTTTTTGAACTTAAAGATCTGTAGGTTTGGGGCAGGCTATTAAAATATACACTACATTCAAAGTGGCTTTTAAAATCCCAAGGAAGAAACCATTTATGTTTATTTTAATTTAATACTTATTTTAAATACTTTGGAAAATCTTCTATTCTGAAAAGTGTCCATAATCTGAATGTTGTGCTGCACTGAACAGAGAGAGTAACATAAGAATGTAATTGTAATCCTTTGTTGGATTGGAAGCTCAAAAATCATCAAGTGAAGGAGGTTCCTCTAAAGAAATAGATACAATTTGGAATGTAGACACAAAGTAATGTGATCACAAATTTCATCTTAAAAGTATTTCTAAACAGCTGTGCATTATTCTTTATAATACTTGCAGGCACAGCCAAAAGTATTGGTACCTTTTCTCTAAAGAATCCCAATTTGCTGTGAAATAAATTGAAACTCACGTAAGTAAATGGCATCCATCTTTCTTCATAGAGCGATATTTTGCTTTTGATGGATGACTTAACATATTTCCTCTAAATAAAGACTTCATTAATCCCTGCCCAATAATGCCCATATAGATTACCGCAATGGTTTATATGCTGGTATATCTTTAAAGATGCTCTGCAGACTTGAACAGTATAGCATTATCTGAGTAAGAATGTTAACCAGAACTTTATGGCCATTTTATGCCAGTTCTGCAGTATCCTTGGTTGGTCCCAGTACACTTGCAGACCAGATTCAAGTTCCTAGCATTAACCTAAAATTCCTTTGTGGCTTGGGTCCCCAATATCTGAAGGAAACCACTTCCTGAAAATTCCAACCCAAACCCTAGAATTGGCCAGGCACCAGCTCTCCTTCCTTGTTGAGGTTTGGAAGCAGCTGTACAGCAGGATACCACCTTCTCAACTCCGGGTTTTCACATGCTTTCCTTTATAAGGGACATCCAGTGGCATGTTTTCTTTCTAGGACTAGACAAACATTAAAATAATTATCTTTAATATATAACATATATGCAACATTCCACAATAGAATTCTGTATCTAATTATATTTATTTACCCTACCTCTTTTTAATGTCTTTGTGCTCTGTATTTTTACCCAGTGTTTTTATTTAACATTTCATTGTAATTTTAAAGCGATTGCAAGTTGTTCAAGGAAAACATCATTTAAAGATAACAATTAAGATGTTTCAATAAGTAAAAATAACTAAATATTGTTGCATCTACTATTTGGCAAAGTGAATATGCTTTGATTTGTGTCATAAAAGGGCAGCATATTTATTGTTCATGAAACAATTTATTTGTAATTGTAAGGGAGGGAGAGAATAAATTAGGATTCCAATACTTTCCACCTTAAATGCTAAAATAAATTAATAGCAATAGCAAATTAATAGACTTATATACCACTTCACAATGTTTTACAGCTCTTTCTCTAAGCTGTTTACAGAGTCAGCATATTGCCCTCAACAATCTGGGTCCTCATTTAACGGGCCTTCAATATTTCTTTCCTTATCTGGAGTGGACATACATTGTCTGCTGTTCTGCAGCATGTGTTGCGCTGATAAAACCAGAAATTCGGTAATATTTGAGAAGGGAAATTTGTAAACCTTTAACTTCATTTTTATTTAACTAGCAATGAAATCCTGAAAATTTTATCCTAATTTTTTTTATAATTTCTAGAAGGTGAAATTATAAAAAATAGGATAAAATTTTCAGAATTTCATTGAAATTGCTTGCTAGCTAAATAAAAATGTAGTTAAAGGTTTACAAATTTAAAAGAAGGTGTTGCTGCTGTGATTTACAGTTTATCTTTTTTGAACTGGAAATTCCAGTTGAGATGATACAGTTATCAGGCATTGGCATTTCTGGCACTCCTTGACTGGAGATTCTCAGTCATCCAGGTCATGGTTGTCCCAAAGGTGCTTTTTTCGAAAAGGTAACTGGACTTCCTTGGTTTTTGTTTTTTAAACATTTCACTTCTCATCCAAGAAACCTCTTCAGTTAAAACTGTTAGAACTGAAGAAGCTTCTTGGATGAGAAGCAAAATGTTTTCAAAGGAAAAAAAATCAAGAAAGTCCAGTTGCCTTTTTGAAAAAGCTCCTTTGGGCCACCCTTTGCAGTATTTACATTCTCATAATTGTGTTATTAATTGGTACTACTGATCCCTCAAACAGGCTATTATCTCTTGATTAGCAGAGTGAGCCAGTCTTCTGCTATTTCATTCCCTCTTTAAAAGATGATTTTACAAAAATGAAATAGCTGTTGTTTTGTAGATGAGGGAAGATTTGAAAATCATCATAACTACTGTTAAGACTACAAGTACCAGACTGGACGTTGAGTGAATCAAAATATCTCAAATGGAAGTTTGTGTTGGGGTATATCTCAGCTGGACGTTGCTCAGAATGATAGATATCTAAAGGTGAATACCAGGACTCTGTGGAGCTGCCAAGTTCATAGACAGTGGAAGATGATGTAGTCCTGAGCTTTGCACATCCCATAAATCTATCAGTTCAGTTCCCTGACCCCAAGCCACAACCTGTGACACCACCAAATCAAAGAACAAAGGCTGGAACAGCATCATTGCTCCAGGCTAAGGGGCAGGCATCTTGGGAGAGAGAGCTGCCTTCACATTAACAAACACCAGCTGGGCTAAAGAGGCACCAACTACATGGGCCTTGCAAAGCAGCAAGAATCACTAAGGCATTTTGCTAGAGATATTTGTTTCTCTCCCTTTTGCTCTCCATGCTGATAACCTCTTGGAACAATCTGGTTTTCTCAGTCTGATCTCAGCTCCTATGGGTTGCATTTTTAACTTTCCCTGTAGATCTTGATATTATACTTCGTTTTGGGTTTTTCCCCTGCCCACTAGCTGAATATTTATCTCTGGACTGTCAGTTGCAGCATACAAATGATTTGTTAGAAAGACTTTTCAAGCTAAAATCATGTAGTTAAAATATGAATCATATTGGTCCAATCTGTATGTGGTGAAAATTTCAAACACATTTCTCAAACAATCTTTGAATGCACCTATTGAATAATAAAGTATTTATTCAGCAGATAAAACAAACTTCTTTTAAAGTAACAGAGGCCCTTGTGGAATTAATATGAAATCAACATTACTCTTCACATACATATGAAAGAATGGAGTTTGTGTTGCAATGATGAAATTTTGCTTTTGTCATTTTCCCATCTTGCTACATTCCCTTGTCTCTTTCAACATTTTAGTGTGGTCACCAGCTAAAATAAAGAATCTCAAAATTAAGCTTGGAAACCTGTGATTCAGCTGAAGTCTTGGCAACTATTGGAATTGATATATATTTGAAGCCAATTTCGGTCTTGTGTACAACAGATCCACTGAACTTATTGTGATTTAATTATCTTATTGATTTTGATGAAGTCTGGACTTAGTCTTCAAATACCTAATTTGTGCACAATTTTATACTGTACTGAGACTGCAACAGTTGTGTGCATTCTTGTGTCCTCTGGACATATTTGGATTCATCATATTCTATAATATGTCAAACTTTCAATTAAACCATACAATATAACAGCCTGTTTTCCTGTCTGTTAACATCTAGACTTTAAGCATGATAAATTTAGGTGGATTTTGCCAAGACTACAATTATTTTCTTTCTCTCTTCTTGAGATTTCAGGTGGAAGTAGCTGTGGCTCTAATTATCTAAGCCAGAGGTCCCCAACCTTTTGGGCACCAGGGACCAGTTCCATGGAGAAAGGTTTTTCCACGGACCAGAGTGTGTGTGGTTTTGTGTGCTGCCTGCATCCCACGGATGGGGCTTTGCTTGTTTGTGCTGGTCTAACCCTAATCCTAACCCATGGACTAGAGGTTGGAGACCCCTGATCTAAGTTGCTATTTGCTTAATGAAATTTCCTGCACAACATAAAATTAAATCTGAGGGAATGTAAAGTAATTGGAAATCTCATGCTTCAATCCTTTCTTCCCAACATGTGACGGTTGCTTTACAGCCAGAACTATGATTGAATTTCTAAGGTACAGTTACTGAAAGGAAAATATATGTACTGTTATGCGATGTGTTTACCTTTGCATTTTATTATTTTATAAAGCAATATCATTAAGCTACCTTTCATGCTGATGATTTTTACATTTTCATGTACCATTTATTTGATAGTGATCTCTAGTTGAGTTATAAGTTATAAGCAAAATGCAGTTAATACTCAACATCAACTCTGTCTTGGTCCATTCTCCTTTGCAGAAGTAGGTTGAGAACAGACAGTACTAGCTCATTAATTCTAAATAATAAGCCAAATATACTAGTAATTGAGTATATACTAGTAATTGAGATCATATAGGAGCCGTGACCAGGGGGGCTTTTGCACAGGTTCGCCTGGTGCGCCAGTTGCGTCCCTATCTGGACCGAGACGCCCTACGCACAGTTACTCATGCGCTTGTGACCTCCCGTTTGGACTACTGTAACGCTCTCTACATGGGGCTGCCCTTGAAGACCACTCGGAGGCTTCAACTGGTGCAGAATGCGGCTGCGCGAGTTGTAATGGGGGTTTCCCGATACTCCCATGTAACACCTCTACTCCGCGAGCTGCATTGGCTTCTGGTTGCCCTCCGGATGAAATTCAAGGTGCTGGTTATTACCTATAAAGCCCTACATGGCCTGGGTCCGGGGTACTTGAGGGAACACCTGCTGCCGGCTTCAAACGCCCTTCGCCCAGTGCGCTCCCACAGGGAGGGTCTGCTCAGGGTTCCGCTGGTAAGAGATTGCCGGCGGGTGACACCCAGGGATAGGGCCTTCTCAGTGGGAGCGCCTGCCCTCTGGAACCAGCTGCCGGTGGAGCTGAGGACTGCCCCCGACCTCCGATCATTCCGCCGGGGCCTGAAGACCTGGCTCTTTGAGCTCTCGGGCCCAGGCTGAGGAGAAAATTATTTTAATTGGGGTTTTTAATAGTACAGGGTTAATTTAATATTTTTAACTTGGCTTTTAACTTTTGTATGTTTGATTTTTAATTCCCTGTAAACCGCCCTGAGTCCTCAGGAAAAGGGCGGTATATAAATGCAATAAAATAAATAAATAAATAAAATATTATAAACTGGCAATAGAATTTAGAGTAGCATATTAGCTTGAGGGGTGCAGAATAGGGGGGTGCAGAATAGGCTGTATGTTTGCGCACATAGTTCCATTCTTAATATCTTGCTACATGCTTCATGTCCTCTATCCTCTGATATTGTGAAGTTATTCTGCAAAATGGAGAAACCAGCCCTTGAGTTCTTTATATATTATATATTAGTTTTCTGCCTTAATTTCTACACTTTCAAAAGGCCATAAGGGTAAAGATCTATTTAATCACAGTCATACATGGAGTACTGTGTACAGTTTAAATAGCTATAGATTTTTTTAAACAAGGTTTAGTGCTGAAACAGGTGCAGAAGAAAGTTGGAGCAACTTAGAAAAAGTCATGATCTGAGGACTTCCAGGTGGCGCTTCAGTGGCGTGGATGGTCGGGATCGACCGCCAGCCTTCTGATTTTATTAAAGCCACGGAGCAGCCGATGATCACCTGTTCTGCGGCTCAAAAACCCTTCTCCTCAGGCGAAGAGGGGAAGGGGAGACTCTGGGTAGGGGTAGAGCTCCCCTAGAGCCCCAGAATGTTTATTCTGGGGCTTGAAGGGTGAGAGCTCCCCCGAAGCCCGGAAATACTCCAGATCGGAGGACTTTTCTGCTTTTAAGCAGAACAAGACGCTGAATCCACTCCTGCTGGATTTGATTGTTATCTTGAGTAATTGATGCAGGCGGAGCGGATGCGGGAGCAATATAAACAGCAAGTATAAGACTTTAACTCTGGAACCTCAACTTTTTTCCTGTTTCAACTATCATTTTTTAAAAAGAAGGGGAAGATGGCGCCTGAGTGATTCTTTGTAATAAGAATTGAAAGCGTCTGGCTGGTGTTTTTTTTCCTCAAAGTGAAAGTGATTGTTTGGATATTGAGGAGGAATGTGGAAACTGGATTCTCAAAACTTTAAAAGATTTTGTTAAACTTTGGAGCTGTTTAAAAGTGATTATAAGACTTGGATATTTAACAGTTAAATTACAATAGCAAGTGGGGCAGAAAAGTGAAAGTGTATAACGAAAGTTAATTAGGTGTTAAAATGGCTTCCAAACCGCCTGGAATCCTCGTTCCTAAAAGTCCGGGGGCATCGCCTGTTCAGCAATCTGGAATTCAATCTTTGATGTTACCTTCTGCAGCTGCTGCACCTGTATTGACTTTAAAAGACCTACAAGATTCTTTAAAAGATGCTTTAAAACTTCAGTCTGAAAAAATATCTGAGCAGGTGGCAGAACTTATTGAAGAAAAAATAAGGAAATATGGGAGGATATTTTGATGGCATTTCAGGGGCTCTCAGGTTGTATTGAGAGTCTGGATGAACGTGTGGAAGAAGTGAAACAAAATAATCTGATGCTGGAAGCTAAAATGTGTGAAGTTGAGAATAAAATGGATAAAATTGATGATGAAGTGGTGATGACACAATATAGAGACATGGAGTTTGCCCTGAGGATAAGAGGTTTAAAAGAAAATCCACAGGAAAATCTGGAGGAGATGTTGATGGATGCTCTGGCGCCTATTTTGGGAATTCAACTGGAAGATTTTTTTGTGGAGATAGATAAAGTATTTTGTGTTAATTCTTGGATTACTAGGCAAAGGAAACTGCCAAGAGATGTGCTTGTGTATTTTACAAAGAGAAAGATCAGAAATGTGATCATTCAAGCTTTTTACAATAATAGATTTAAAGTGGCTGATCAAGAGGTTTTGATTCTGAAAGAGATTTCCCCAAGAATTTTGAGAAAAAGGAAAGATTTTGTTTTTCTGGCAGATGAATTAAAAAAACAACAGCTTCAGTTCAGATGGGAGATACCAATGGGGATTGTGGTGAATTATGCTGAAGCAGTGGCGTAGCGTGGGGGGTGCAGGGGGGGCGGGCCGCACCGGGCGCAACATCTGGGGGGGCGCGCTCGCACTGAGCTGCTCAGGGAGCCCTAAGGGCTGCACAGAGTCGGCTTGTCTCCGCTCTCGAGCTGCTCTTTCTTGCAAAGCGAAACGAGTCCGGCAGGTGAGATGGGTGGCCACATAAACTGAATAAAATAAATAGAAGCGCCCAACTCTCCGCCCAGGCTCAGGCCAACCGCAAGCGCCCCGCAGGCGCCCCGGCAGGCTTGGCCGAGCAAAGACGGACCCACCGGCCGGCTGGCCTAGCTTCGTGCGCATGCGTGGCTTTATTTAGCGGGGCTCACGTGCGAGCTTGAATGCAGCGGCTCTTGCAGGTCGGAGACCCGCCCAGCCGCCCTCGAGAGGGACCCGGAAGCATCCCGCATGCGCGCGACTCTTCTTGGAAAGTCTACGCCGCTGCGGGGCACGTCTTTTCGGCGGTGCCATGACGTCACCGGGTTAGGGGGCGCAAATTGCCCCGGGTGCTGACAACCCACGCTACGCCACTGTGCTGAAGTAAGATATTGTCTTAATACAGTCCTGAAGGCAAGTGATTTTTATTCTAATGTATTGAAAGCAGGTTCACCACCATCTTCAGAAGTTAAAGGAGGGAAAGAAGAAGTTAAAGGAGGAAAAGAAGAAGGAGAGCGACAGGTACAAGAAGTACAGCAAATTTCGGAAACTGTGCAACCCCTGGTTTTATTAGAAGAATCTAAGACTGACACTGGCTGCATCTAGACATAAGGAACAACAACAACAACAACAGAAACAGTGTTCTATAACTACAAGTCAGGAATCTACTTCTAGTGAAGCAGTGGGAGCAGCTAGGCCAAAGAGGCAGATGCTTATGGATCTGCAAGAAACGCTCCGAAAGCTTCAAGTCGCAAAAGATGGCGACAAAGTTTCTAACCTGGAATGTTAATGGATTAAATTCACCACAAAAGAGAAAGAAAGTATTTCAGTATTTGAAACAATTTAAAAATGATGTTATATGTTTGCAAGAAATGCATATTCGTGCATCTGATAAAAAATATTTGATAAATTCTAGACAATTTATTGCATCTGCTCCAGAGAAGAAAAATGGAGTAGTTATCTATGTAAAGAAAGACTTAACAGCTAATTTAATTGAAGCAGATAAACAAGGAAGATATATTATAATTGAACTATTAATAGAAGGGAAGAAAACACTTTTAATTGGAGTATATGCACCTAATCAACAGCAAGGAAAATTTTATAAACTGTTACATAATAAAATAATTCAATGAGATTATAAATCGTGTATTTTAATGGGAGATTGGAATGGAGTGTTGGATACTCAGAAAGATAAAAAGGATCTTTTAAAAATACTCCAAGCCATGCTAGATTGCCAAAATCATTTTTTTCATTTGAAAGATGACTTGGAATTGAGAGATGTCTGGAGAGAACGAAATTTGGAAGAAAAGGATTTTACTTTTTTTTCTGATAGACATCAATCTTTTTCTAGGATTGATTTTGTATTAACTACTAATGATTTTTTTCCTAGGATTAAGAAGATTAAGATATGCCCAAGAACTCTATCAGATCATAGTCCAGTTTGGATGGAATTGTATAAGGGCATGGGGGAAAGAAGATCATGGAGATTAAATGAAAATTTGTTTAGATATGAAGAAAATGTGGTAGAATGTAAAAAGCATATGCGAGAATTTTTTATTATGAATATGCATAAGGGTACTCCCATTGAAATGGTTTGGGATGCAAGTAAAGCTTATATGAGAGGAATGCTAATATGTTTGAATAATAAACATAGATATAGATTGGAATATAAGTGTAAAGAAATAGAGGAGGAAATAAAGTTGAAAGAGAAAGCTCTTATTCTGAACCCATCTGATAAGAGGTTGAAAGAAGTAATTAACTTGCTAAGAGGACAGTTTGATATGTTAATGGCAGATCAAGTGGCAACTAATTTACGATATGCCAAACATAATACTTTTAATAATTCTAATAAGCCGGGTAGGTGGTTAGCTTATTAAGGAAAAAACAAAGATCACATAATATAAATGGAATTAAAATAAAATAAATTAAAATATTGATAAGATAGAATATAAGGGTAAAGAGGTGTTTCAGCAAAATCTTATTAAAAAAGCTTTTGTTGAATTTTATTCTAAATTATATGCTAGGGATATAAAGCAAGGTTTAGACAGGATGTGAATATCCCAATACTTACACAAGAGCAATGGGAAGGGATGAATCAATTGATAACTGCTGAAGAAATTATTTTAGCAATTAAACAATTAAAAGTGGGTAAGGCACCCGGTACAGATGGTTTATCAGCTATTTATTATAAAAATTTACAATCAGAAATGGTGGAGCCTTTAAAAGAATTATTTAGAACAATTCAATCTGGAGGAGAGGTGCCTCCATTGTGGAAAACAGCATTTATAACTTTGATCCCGAAGGAAGATCAAGATCTTGTTCACCTTAAAAATTATAGGCCTATATCGCTTTTAAATAATGATTATAAAATATTTGCAAAGATTTTAGCAAATAGATTAATGAAGGTTATGCAGCAAATGATTCATAGTGATCAAACAGGATTCATAAGTGATAGACAAATGAAAAATAATGTGAGACATATTGTAAATTTATTAGAATTTTTGGAAAGAAATAATCAAGTCCCCGCAGCGCTGATCTTTTTGGATGCCGAAAAGGCCTTTGATCAATTGAATTGGCAATTTTTATTTAAAATTTTGGAGAAGATGGAGTTTGGTGATAAGTTTTTACAACCTGTTGGGGCAATATATCAAAAACAGGCAGCTCAATTAATAATTAATGGTAGTTTAACAGAAGCTTGTAAAATTGAAAAGGGTACAAGACAGGGTTGTCCGCTGTTGCCATTATTGTTTGTTTTAACATTGGAAATATTGTTGATCAAAATACATGATTCAAAGAAAATAAAGGGAATTAAAATTAAAGATCAACATTATAGATTGCAAGAGTTTGCGGATGACTGGGGTAATTACATTAAGTCAACCAACTCAATCGGTTATAGATTTAATGGAAATAATTTTACAATATGGACAAATTTCTGGATTTAAGATAAATAGGCAAAAAACTAAAATATTGTCTAAAATATGACTAAAGAACAAAAGGAAGTTTTAGGAAAACTAACGGGATTTGAAATAGTTAAGAAGATCAAATGGGGGTATATCTTTCAGCTTCAAATGCGAAATTATATAAAAATAATTATGAATTGTTATGGTTAAAAATACAAAAAGATAGTTGGAAAAAATTACAATTGTCCTTATTGGGAAGAATTGCAGCTGTGAAAATGAATGTTTTACCTAAATTCTTATTTTTGTTTCAAATGATACCTATACTTAAAAAAGATTTAAATTTGGAGGAATGGCAGAGAGGTATTAATAAATGTATTTGGGCAGGGAAGAGACCGAGAGTTAAACTTAAGATAATGCAAGATGTACGTGAAAGAGGTGGTCTT
Source organism: Vipera berus (assembly GCF_964194415.1). Taxonomy (NCBI): domain Eukaryota; kingdom Metazoa; phylum Chordata; class Lepidosauria; order Squamata; family Viperidae; genus Vipera; species Vipera berus. The sequence continues at coordinate 42,796,741 of NC_138208.1, forward strand.
AAAATGCTCAATTTTAAATTATACTATGAGGCTGCGGCATTATCATCAATTAGTAATTGGTTTAATTTAACACAAGGGAGATTACTGAATATTGAAGGATATGATTTGTTATATGGTTGGCATGCTTATTTATTGTATGACAAAAAAGTGGGTAATGTTTTTAAGACACACATATTAAGATATGCCCTGTTGCGAGTTTGGAAAAAATATCGTTATAAGTTGAATTTTAAAATTCCAATTTGGGCAATACCTAAACATGCGATAGAAAATATAAATGTGGGATTTAAGCATGATGTGATTACATATAAAGAAATTCTTAGATTGGAAAGAAATGTATGGCAATTAAAGCCATTTAATATTTTAAAAGAAGAAAAGATAGTACAAACTTGGTTTCAGTATGGGCAGTTACAGGCTAGATGAAAACAGGATCAGAAAATTGGTATTTCGATAGTAGATGAAAATTTGGTTAAACAAATTAGAGATCAAGGTCCTGCACATATAAGAAGGATATATAATGCATTGATAGAAATAGATTCAGAAACGGAACTTGTTAAAGATTGTATGATAAAATGGGCCCAGAATATTCAAGAACCTATAACGATGGATACTTGGGAAACAATCTGGGTCAGAAATGTAAAATTTTCACAGGCACAAAATTTAAGAGAGAATTTTTATAAGATGTTTTATAGATGGCATTTAGATCCTAAGAAATTGGCATGTATGTATCCAAATTATCAGCCTAAATGCTGGAGGTGTGGTTGTGATGATGCAACGTATTATCATATATGGTGGACTTGTAAAAAAGTAAAAGCTTTTTGGATTAAAATTTGGTGGAATATGCAGAAGATATTTAAGAAAAAGATAAAGTTTTCTCCACAATTATTTTTGCTGGGTATTACTATTGACTCTACTGCTATAGAAACTAAATTGATGCTGAATTTAATAACGGCAGCAAGACTTTTGGTTGCGCAATATTGGAAGAAGGAAGATTTGCCTACTATAGAAGAATGGACTTTAAAAGTTTCGAACCTGGCAGAAATTGCAAAAATTTCAGCATATTTGAAAGACCATTCGCAACAAAGATATATCTTGGAATGGAGAAGATGGATTGATTATATTCAGAATAAATATGGGACCAAAAAGTTTCATTTAGCATTTGAATAAGTATTAGATTTATAAGATTTATTATTATTTAGTTACTTTTAAGGAGAGTTAAAGTTTGATAGGATTTAAAGTGTTATTATAGTTAGTTAGCATATTATAGTTTAAGACTGTTAGGGTTAATGCCTTGTATTACGCTCTTGGAAGTCGGGGGGGGAGGGAGGGGAAATTGGGTGGGGGTGGGGGAGGGGTGGGTTTTATGTTTATAATGTATCTGTAAAACCTTTTAATAAAAAAAGAAAAAGTCATGATCTTTTGGTGCTTTTTAATAGGAAAGAGTGACAAGTATGTTGAGTATACGTGATATGGGTATAAAGATTTTTCACAGTATGCAAAAGTAAATAGAAAGTTTTCTCTCCTGTTTAAAGAATAGTAGAAAACAGCATTATTTTGGATTCAGAACAATCTTGAAGACTGACAAAAAGGTCATGTGTTTTGACAGATTCTCTACAAGTACTTTTACTATTTTTATAGTAATGAATTCTGGCAAGTTAGTTCTACATATTAAACTTATGACATTCACAACCACAGATGAGAAAATGACAAACTGTTGCATGGCCATGAACTTAAACACTTTCATAAATTTATGGAGGACAAAGTTATTTATGACTATTTATAATTAGGACTTACTTTCATCATTTTGAATGCCAGTAGTTATAGAATCTGGTGGGTAGTTGGTGTTATATTCTTCAGATGGATTTCCTAAGGCATGTGGTGGATTGCTGTAGAAAATGGAATGCTGGTCTAATGTCAGATGACTCTTCCTGTGTCCTTAGAAATGAGTAACTATTGATAAAAAGTGCTATGGGAACATTTCATACATTCAGAGCAAGGCTCTCTTGAAATGGCTGCATCAGTTCACAGGGCGAGTCACACATATATATTAAAAAAAATCCAGAAAACAAAATTGTAACTCTGCTTTCCATCTCCTCTCTATCCCTTCAGACTGCCTGCTATCCAAATTTATTTGTCTTTGTTCTAGGTTGGGGAGAACAGTTTCAAACAAAGTACTATATTATAATCCTCAAGCATTTTTATTTTCTATGAATTCCTAAATGCAAAAATGAGTGACAGGTTCAAAAGAATTTAGATTATTTAGAACATAAAATTGTTGAATTACAACAATCCCATTACAATGCCGCAATGTGTTATAATCATATGAGGAACTGCAATTGTAACAGCAAAATTTTGCCAGTCTTAAAAGTTATCATTGATTTATACTCTAATCAAAAGAATAAAACTGCTTATGAATTCCCATGATAGTTGGTTAACAGTAACTGATTAATCTTTGCATCACACTAGATAACTTCTATTTCACTTCCCTCAGAGGACAGGGCAGAAACATTCTTGCAGAAGAATACAATTAAATCTCCTTGCTCATAATGTTGAAAGCAACTTATTGAACTTGGCTAAAGAGAAAGGTCTCTGGTACATTTGGGGGAAATGTTGATCAAGTCATTGAAAAAAATGGCCTTAGAATTAGCTTTTGGAAGAAAATAATTGCCTTCTTCATTGATCAGCATTTCCTTATTTTAATCATGAAACTTGAGAATCATATAGTGTGAATTATTGAGAGTGGCTCTCAATATATCCCCCCACCTCCATTCCCATTCAAAAACAGTTGAAACAGGGCTGTATTCTGGCATCTAGACTTTACTTTCTACCTGATACAAACCTGGTCAAGATCACTGTTCTATGTTGGTATGTAACTTGCTGTTCTGAAAGTGAATAGTGGGATTTTGACTAAGATTTACAGAAAGTTCTGAGCCCTAGCTGAAAATGGTACAGTACAAAAGCAGCACATTGAGATGGTTTGTAATACAGAGAGAATGTATGAGGATCAAATCATAAAATAAATATATGAAGGAAAAATGAATGGCTTGAGATGAAGAGAAAGACTAAGAAAATTGTGATTGGATGGAGTTGATAAGAGATAAAGACCACTGCTGGAATAAACTAGACTTACTTGGATTTCCTATCATCTCCTTCATTATTTTGCTTACTGATTGTTACTCCTTCGTTATTTTGCTTACCCTGCATTTTATCTAATATGCTTATCCTAAAAGAATGTAGCATATGTGTGAACATTTGAATCTTGGTACTTGCAGACAATAGCTGCACCAATATGTATAATGATATTTAATATTTTGCTAAATATTCATTAAAAAGATCATCTGAATGCAGAACTACTTAATTCATTGATAAATGATTCTGGATGCCAATTAGTAAACGTCTTCTTATGCTGCCTTCCAGCCTGGACTGAAGAATCTCTTTAGTAATGACCCTGTTTCTTCCCTTAACTGTGTTATAGCCTTTCTATGTTCCCAGAGACAACTGGACATTCCATCACAAGAACTGTTTTGATTCTTAAAAGTTATTTTATTCCATGGACAGAAATTTTCACACTGCTTTATGGTATATTCATGCTGTACCAAATATTTACTTCAGCAATTGTGGTAAGACAAGAAGAGTAGTTTGGAATTGGGTTTCCTCCTCTTTTTACTAAATAGGCTGGCATTCATACTTCACTCCTCACAGACAATAGTTAAAAACAATGTAAATTATTTTCAATAATATGAGTTCCATATATGCCCTGTAGTAACTAAGCATTGCTATAAAGACAGATTAATAATGAATAATAATGAATAATTTCTCAGGAAATTACAAAAAAAATTGAGGAGAGATATAGATAGTATTTGCCCGTTTCCACCTTGTACAGATTTTTATATTTTAGGATTATAAGCTATCTTTGTCTTAAAGAATTAAGGAAAATTACTGTAGTTAGATAATGAAAATACTGTTATACTTCCATATGCAAAAAAAATACTCCAAGGCAACTGACATTCAACCCTAAAACCAACAGTTTAATTTTTGATATATACAAAACACATATAGATTTAAATCTCATTTACAGCAGGAGACAGATGACTGTGGCTTCTTCTTTGAATACTGTTTGCCGTCCTTTTATTTATCATAAAGCTCAGCAGATTGTACAGTGTGACTGATTTGGGCTGACTTAGAAAGCTACGTAAGCAAAATTGGGCCCGGCTAGCATCTCGATGGGGAACCACCACCTTGGAAGAGCAAAACAATAGGCCAGACTAAGAAATAATAGTGGGAGGTTGGGAGTGGGAGGCACTGTCTTGCAGTGGTTCTCCTCCTATCTCCTGGGCCGCTCGCAATCGGTGTTGACGGGAGGGCAGAGGTCTGCCCCAAGGCCTCTTGTTTGTGGAGTTCCTCAGGGGTCGGTTCTCTCTCCCCTCCTGTTCAACATCTATATGAAGCCGCTGGGCGAGATCATTCGTGGTTTTGGGGTGGGGTATCATCAGTACGCTGATGATACCCAACTTTTTTTCTCCACCCCGAACCAACCCAGTGATGCCCTCACCGTGATGTCCCGTTGCCTGGAGGCGGTCCAGGTATGGATGGGGAAAAACAGGCTTCGTCTCAATCCTGCCAAGACTGAGTGGCTGTGCATACCGGCATCTCGGACTAACCAGTCCATTCCATCTTTAATGATGGGGGGGTGAGGTGTTACCCCCCGTCGATAGGGCTCGCAACTTGAGCGTCCTCCTGGATTCGCGACTCAGTTTTGAAGACCATATAGGAGCAGTGACCAGGGGGGCCTTTGCCCAGGTTCGCCTGGTACGCCAGTTGCGGCCCTACCTGGACTGAGATGCCCTGCACACAGTCACTCATGCGCTCGTGACCTCCCGATTGGACTACTGCAACGCTCTCTACATGGAGCGGCCCTTGAGGTCCACTCGGAGGCTTCAGCTGGTGCAGAATGCAGCTGCGCAGGTTGTGATGGGAGTCTCCCGATACTCCCATGTAACACCTCTACTCCACGAGCTGCATTGGCTTCTGGTTGCCCTCTGGGTGAGATTCAAGGTGCTGGTGATGACCTATAAAGCCCTAAATGGGTTGGGTCCAGGATATCTGAGGGAACACCTGCTGCCAGCATCAAGCTCCCTTCATCCTGTGCACTCCCACAGGGAGGGTCTTCTCAGGGTACCGCCGGTAAAAGATTGCCGGCGGACAATACCCAGGGGGAGGGCCTTCTCTGTGGGTGCGCCGGCCCTTTGGAACCAGCTGCCTGTAGAGCTTAGGACTGCCCCTGACCTTCGCTCATTCCGCCGGGACCTCATTCTTCGAGCTTTCTGGCCTGGACTGAGAGTATTAACCGGGGTTTTAATTGTATTTTAATTGTGATTGGGGTTTTTAATTCAAGGTTAGTGTAATCATTTTAATTGTTTTTAATTTTTGTAATTTGTTGTATTGTTTTTAAAAAACGTTGTGAACCGCCCTGAGTCCTACGGGAGAAGGGTGGTATATAAGTCTAATAAAATAAAATAAAATAAAATACAGGACAATCTATGCTTGTAGTTGTAGCTTATGTTGATGCCAGCTTTATATTTGTCATTTGAGGGGGGGATTGTTTTCTATTATATTCTCTTTGCAGAAACTAGCTTTTCAGGATGAAACGGTAAAGGTCATAGAAGAGTTGGGGAAAAATGAGACTTCCTGTTTGGCAGCCGATGGGATGATTGGAGAAAGCCGGCACCTCGGCTTTCCAGTCTGGTTTCTCTTCGCCTAGTGACCCTTAAAGGGTTGGAAAGTTGCCCTGGAGAGGCAATGAAGAAGGAGGGACACTTCAGGAGCTCAGATCAGGTGGCGACCTATCAGAATGGACTGAAGACCCCTCTGAAAAAGTGGAGGAAAGGCTGCTGGGTGAACCAAGGCAGCCCTAGTCATCTCCAGCAGGAAGGGAATCATCGCAAAACAGCTGACTCTCAACTGCGTACTGAGGCTGGGTGAGCCAGAATTTTCTTTCCTTCTCCTTGAGGATTATAAATGTTGAGCCCCTGATGGGAAAGGGCTGAAAAGTAAAGACCCCCAGAAGGACTAAAGTTAAAAGCAGTGAGTAATTATAAAGAAGGGGAAGTGCTGTTTGTTAAGAATATCAGACATTGATAAATAAGCTGAGGAGGACATCTAGTGGTGAAAGAAGAAACAACAGTACTAATAAATAGTGAGAAATGGAAAAAAATGCTTTAACAACAGTGACCTTGGAGGAGACAGCTGCAAATAACAAAAGTGCCCTGTTGTGAGATTGCAAGGGAAAAGACTTTTTAAAGTTACTTTTAAATTAAAAATCAACAGAGAATACAGAAAATTGAAGAAAAGTGAGAGGACAATGATAAAAAGATAGAAATGTTATTACAAGAAAATGAAAAATTAGAGAACGCAATTATGATCTTAGAGATGTAAAAAGCAGAACACTATTTAAGATTTCAAAAGATTCCTGAGGATAGAGAAAAAAATATAGCAGAGGTGATTATTGACATCCTGGAGGAGGCTTTAAAGGCAGATAGAGGAGAAATTCAATCAGAGGTTGATGAAATATTCCGCACGAACTCAAGCTATGCAAGAAGAAATAAACTGCCAAGAGAAGTACATGTACGGTTTATAAAAAAGACAACAAGAGATGAAGTACTACAGAAAGTTATAGATGAGCCAATACAATATAAAAATAAAGAAATTGTGGTTTTAAAGCAGATACCCAAGAGAGTAAGAGATACTCGAAGACATTATCACTTCCTGACTACAAAGCTGATTGCCAATGGTATAAACTTTAGATGGCTGATGCCGGAAAGCATTTTAATAAACTGGAACAATACAACATATCGATTGAATTCAGTCTGGAAAGCAGAAGATGTTGAACTAAGGAATAGAGCAATTTTAGATGAAGGATTGAAACAAAGACAAGGGAAGAGTAAGGTGCAGAAGCAAACAGAACAGATGACTCAAGGAGCGACTGCACAAACAGGAGAACAGAAAGAGAAAGACGATCAAGAGGGCGAAGGTGAAGGACTTGCCAGAGAACAGAGGACTACTAGATCCACTAGACCTAAATATAAATAATGGAAATGGAAATGGAGAAAAAAATGGAATCTTGATACAACAATATTTCACCAGTCCCCAGGTCTTGGGGAACCTCTGGACAGCTAAAAGGGGTGAAGCCAATTTCACCTTGAGGGAAAGGGTGTTCTATCAAGTGTGGGGCACACAGAAAAGTCAGTACCTTCCTTGACTATTCCTTTCACTTCTTAACAGCACAACCTCTTCTCTGGTTGGCTGGTTTTATGCTTTGAATCAATTTAAATGAAGTTTTTATTGTTTATCTCAATGGGTTTTGCCATATGCTCCTCAGATTTATATTCTCTCTCTTCTCTCTCTTTGGATTTCTTAAACTTTTAAAACCGGAATGTTTTTTTTTTCCTGCCAGAGCTTATGTTCCTTTCTGTTCTCCTAGTTATGTCAGGCCTTCCATTTCCTGAATAAAATCTTTGGAACTTTTAAAGCTTCCTGGACACTAGCAGAAAGTTATGCTGGCTTCTGCCTTGATTTAGTTGTCCCTTTTTGCCATTATGGAATACATTGTACTTTAGCTTCAATTACTGTGGTTTTACACAAAAATAAATAAAATTTTAATATCAATATACAGTTATTGAAATGTGCATCTGTTGTAAAAATGTTTCACCAAGTGCAACCATCCCATTCACACGATGGTGTTATTCATGCACAGAAACTGACTGCATGGGATCAAGTTACCCTCAAATGGCTGCCATATGGCTCTGGCTGCAAATATCTACAAATAAAAAGCAGCAGTTTGAAAAGCAGAGCTGAAAGTTCTAACTGGAAGAATTAACCGAAATGAATGGGCAAGATAAAACAGGAGAGAGACCAAAGACTGCCCAAAAGCATTGATTAGTTTTGGAAAACTAATAAACTTGATCAGACCCACTCAAATAACCTTTTAAAACACATGGACAAAGTTGTAGGCTCTTGCAACAGATTATGTTAAAGTTCATGTTGAAGTGACAGGCCTTAATGAACTTCACTACAAGCCAAGAGAGTGGAAGGCAGTCATCATTCCAGAAGTAGCATGTGCTTCGATCAATTGAGTGTCAGAGGAAAAAAACTTTTCTCATATTCTTGATAAGCAAAGCTCTGCAAGGGGGGTGGTCAGGAGGATCCTCACATCCTATTAAGACTTTTGATGCATGACTTTATACCCAGACAAGCAGCACTTTAGTGCTGCAGAATCTGTGGTCTTCTGGATGTATTGAACTTCCTGTGCTGAGGTTCAGCTGGCATAGCCAAAGAGGAAGAGTATTTCCATTTCATCAGTGTCTGGATAGCCACAAGTTCTCCATCCCTTCCCAGGCTACTTACGGCTTCAAAAAGTAATATTAAAGCTGCATTTTGCAGGAAATGGCCATGGACGCTCACACTCTTTTAAAAATATTTCCACAGGGATGTGGAGAGCAACAGTATCTAATAACCAATGAACAGCTGCTATGAATTTGCATTTTGTTCTATACATTATTTATGAAGTGAACTAAATTTTTGTGGCTTGTGGCTGCATTTTTTGGAAGGGAATTATTTTCAGTTCTTGGGAGCCAAAGAGGAGGTACAGTGATCTCATGACATTATAAAATAAACAGAGTTTATGTTCAGGTTAGTTGGGTGGTTGGTAATTGGGAGGTTCCATTTGTTTGAGGCTCCAGGTACATTTACCTGTGAATTTTGGTGTATGATTCTGGGAGTCTTGTGGGAGGGGGTGCAAAAAATCTGCTCAGAGGCATTGTGTAAGCCATTAATGACAGGTTATTCATCTTTACATTATTTCAGTTATGCAGAATGTTCCAATAACTCATTCTAATGCTCCCTGACGCTGATGGAACAATTTTGGAGTTTAATGTTTAATTCCTTGAGTGTATATGAGCCTGATTTTAAAAGGGTTGAATGTTCTGGAACTACTATGAAGAGTTTTAAAAATAATACCCCACATGATCCTGCCTGTGGTGGTGGTTGTACAGTGGTCCTTGACTTACAACAGTTCATTTAGTGTCTGTTCAAAGTTACAACGGCACTGAAAAAAGTGACTTATGACCATTTTTCACACTTATGACCATTACAGCATCCCCATGGCCATGTGACTTACATTTGGATGCTTGACAACTGGTTCATATTTATGATGGACAGCATCCTGGGTCATGTGATCACCTTTTGTGACATTTTGACAAGCAAAGTCAATGGGGAAACCACATTCACTTAACAAACGTGTTACTAATTTAACAACTGCAGTGATTCACTTAACAAATGTGGCAAGAAAAGTTGTAAAATGGGGCTAAATTCACTTAACAAATTTCTCACTTAGCAACATAAATTCTGGGCTCAGTTGTGGTCATAAGTCGAGGACTCCCTGTATTGCTATTCTTTATTTGAGTTAATTTATAAGTTATTTTGCATGGATATTTTAGTTGATATATTTATGTAATTCTTGTATACCAGGGGTCCCCAACCATTTGATTCCATGGACCAGTAATGGTGGCTTCGGCAGGAGCAGGGTGATTTCATGCGCACAGCCTAAATCCTGCCCATCGCAAATGAAGCTTCACACATTTGCCCATCACTTTGTTAGCCCAGTAGCAGTCTGCAGCCCGGGGGTTGGGGACCCCTATTGTATACCACTGTTATGTACCTCTTTAAAACCCACTACAACTATTTTCTAGGGTCTGAGCAAATTGGTGAGAAATTTGGCTGCCAATTGCATTGATTTTACTTCATTTAGAAAGTAAAGTAAGTGATCATGCTTCTATTTACTATGTTTTGAAATTCTGAAGATATACAGTATATCTACAAATAAAGATAAGCCACATGAGTGAGAGAATAAAAGAACAGCCAGGATAGAATATGTAATATAATAAAAAGTGTGACTGAATAAAAGAATAGCTCTTCTAAGTGTGACAATTTATGACTAAGATCAAAAACTGTGTACAGAATATAGAAAAATCAATCTCTAAGTGCATTCTTCAATATGTCTCTAATCACTGTGGAAGCATCTTGTTTATTTTGCTTTAACAATGTCAATGTGACTTCCTCACTGACTTACAAATAAGCAGCACATCTCTTCTTCTCCAACAAATGAACAATTTGGAAATATTTTTTCTACATTAGTTCAACTTGAATAGTTCCATTAGGTTTAGTTGATCAACACTGCAAATGTCAACATCTGCACATTGATACCATCTGAGCAGAGTAGGAGTGCCCGGATGGAACGTTTCCACCAGAGCACTGTCATAAGCAGACAGATTTTACAATTAACAAAGAGAAGAGCACTAGAAAAAAAAATTCTTCCTTTGAATGTGGGTGGCTTAATTTAACAAGGAGGCTTGGGTACAGCTGAGAAGATACCAAGTGTGCTTGCTGCCAGTATATCACAGCCTAAAGTTAACAACATTAGTTCTTCCTTTGTATATTGTAGGTCCCAAATAGTCTCCTACAAAATGAAAAGGGCCTGTTTTCAATCAAAGGGTAGTTAAAACTCAGTGTACAGTCATAAGCAAAACACTGAGATGGATGCTTCTATACTTTGGACATACAATCTATCTTTGTAGTAGTTGCTTGCAATTTGCTCCATAGGGCAATGGGAACTCAGCAGCAGCACCTTCATCAATTATGGCAAGACTCTGGGATTTCTCTGTGGCTTAATAATCAACTCTGTCTCCTAGCTGTCATCTTTTCAATTATTCTCTGCCTTACTGTATAATCCTTCTTGCCATCACCTAACCACCATCTGCCATCACAAAAACTTGACGTGCTGGCCAGATGACTGTGGTTGCAGCTACTTGTCCTTCGGTTTAAAATTAAATATATTCTCTTAGCCTAGCTGTGATTAATCAGCCACACTCTTGAGTGAGCACTGGCTGATGACAGATCTGTCCCCTATTGCCCCAGTGTTCCCATAATTTGGTAGGTACCCCCAAAGTATCAGTTGATTTACCCAAAGCTAGGAAAACACTGTGTGCATGTGGCCACAGCCTTAACAATTTATGTTCAGAAAATCATCTTAAAGGCTACAAATCACCCACAATTCTGCCACAGCACTGTTCCTGTTTGTACATGTTGGATATTTAACTTCCATCTACTACCATCAATACATGGATAAAAATGCTAGAAGTCAAACAACATCGGAAAGGCCACAGGTTGTTCCATTGTTCCATATAGTAAGCTGTATGCAAGCAAACAATATACAATAGTTTCAGACAAGGTTTGTAGGATTTTAAGAGCAAGAGATCCTGTTTCTATACATCAGCAAATGTTTAGCTGTCCTAATGAAGTAAACTACGCATATTCTATTGTCAGTTTTCCAATATATCTTGAAAATACGGATATGGAATTTTCCACAAATAGTGAAGTCTTGACATATCAGGTAATAAATATGTCAACGCTGTTAACATTGGATGTTTTTGCATTGACAACAGATGGATATGCAGCCATTTTCTTCTTTTTGCTTTTCGAGTTAGATGATGCTGGGGAGGGGGGAAATGTGCATAAGAGTCTAGCTAGACATAATAATACTGAACCTAGCGAGAGAACCAAGGATATTGGAATAAGAGATGATAAAGAATTGGCGGGATGGAGAGCTGGAGGGGAAGCCCGTGCTTTAAACTAATTGGGGGATGTGATTTATGACTGTTAACTGGAGGAGGGAATTGTGCTTTGATACTATGTGCTCAGGGGAGGAGATTTCAGTTTTTGGCTTCAATTATGTTAGTGCTGATGCTATGCTACTCAAATAAAGATTCTTTAAGGAAAACAATGCCTCGAAGTTCTTTGAAGAGTTTCATCTATCAGAACCATGCCATAATATTAATGTGAAGATGATTTCAGAGCTGTGTATCTTCTACATACATCTGATTTTCTAACATTACAGAGTGTGGTCTTCTGTGCATGGGCTGTTTTCTTGTATGTATTTGCAAAAACGCAAGCAAGGAAAAGTAAATTCTGTCCTGAAAATAAAGAAGGTTTGGGGGGAGGGGGGAATACTATGTGGAAAATGGATTTTTTTTTATTTTTCTTGGCCAGAGTTGTTCATTACAAACAAGTTTTCAAGGTAAAAACTGTGTGTTATTTTTTTCAGCTGTTTTGCAACTATAAAAGGCTCTGTCTATTTAATTTTCTCTAGACAAGACATGTCAAACTTGTGATGTCACATGATGTCGGACGATGTATCGGAGCATTTTCCCCATGGCCAGCAATGGGGTGGGCGTGGTTTCCTCATGATGCATCCGGCCTGCGGGCCGGCAGTTTGACACCCCTGCTCTAGACATTCCTTTCAAATTCAGAAAATATGACTGAAAGATTTTTCTAGGTAACATTCATTATCAGGAGTCTCAAGTAAATAACATTTGTCTTTTACTAAAAAGGAGAAATAAGTTTACAATCCTACAACAATCTGTATCCATCTCTCTTACACACATAGGCAGTAAGAAAATATACTGCAAAGAGATCTTTCTATAATGTCTACTCAGAATCAATCAGAATCAAGGCAAGGTAGAATAAGAGTCCCCTTCATGGATTACTGCCTTGTCGTGGCGAAGGGGCATGCATAATTCAATGAAGCTATGAGCTATGCCGTGCAGGGCCACCCAAGATGGAAAGGTCATAGCAGAGAGTTCTGACAAAACGTGATCCACTGGAGAAGGAAATGGCAACCCACTCCAGTATCTTTGCCATGAAAACCCTATGGACAGTACAAAACGATATGATGCTGGAAGATGAGCCCCTCAGGTGTCCAATATGCTACTGGGGAAGAGCAGAGGGCTAGTACTACTAGTGCCAGAAAGAATGAAGCAACTGGGCCAAAGCCGAAAGGACGCTCAGCTGCAGATGTGTCTGGTGGTGAAAGGAAAATCCGATGCTGTAAAGATTTTTTCTCCATAGGAACCTGGAATGTAAGATCCATGAATCAAGGAAAGCTGGATGTGGTCAAACAAGAGATGACAAGACTGAACATCGACATCTTAGGTATCAGTGAACTAAAATGGACAGGAATGGGTGAATTTAATTCAGATGACCATCAGGTATACTACTCCGGGCAAGAATCCCTCAGAAGAAATGGAGTAGCCTTCATAGTCAATAAAAGAGTAGGAAAAGCAATACTGGGATACAATCCTCAAAATGACAGAATGATCTCAGTTCGAATCCAAGGCAAACCATTCAATATCACAGTAGTCCAAGTCTATGCCCCAACCACCAGTGCTGAAGAGGATGAAATTGACTGGCCCTACAGCACCTTATAGAACAGGGGTGTCAAATTTCATTGAGGGCCACATCAGCATTGCGGTTGCCCTCAGGGGGCCGGGTGGGTGTGGCCTACTGGGTGGGCGTGGCTAGAGTGCGTATGGCCTACTGGGTGGGCATGGCCAGCTCTACATCGTTTGCATCAAGGGTGCCTATGTGGGCCTGGGCAGGAGTGGGACAGATCTGAGGGTCTCTGGCAGAAGGAGGGTCTCTGGGCCAGGGCCAAGGTAGTGGGGGCCATTCCCTCACTGTTTCCAGGATGGCTTCATGGGCTGCATGAAACCACTTCGCGGGCCGGATCTGGCCCCCGGGCCTTGTGTTTGACATGTCTGTTATAGAACTAAAACCAAAAAATGATGTCCTTATCATCATGGGGGATTGGAATGCTAAAGTAGGAAGCCAAAAGATAACCGGAATAACAGGCAAGTTTGGCCTTGGAGTACAAAATGAAGCAGGGCACAGGCTGATAGAATTTTGTCAAGAGAATACGATGGTCATAGCAAACACTCTTTTCCAACAACCCAAGAGACAGCTCTACACATGGACATCACCAGACGGTCAACACAGAAATCAGATCGACTATGTGCTCTGTAGCCAAAGATGGAGAAGCTCTATACAGTCAGTAAAAAGAAGACCAGGAGCTGACTGTGGCTCAGACCATGAGCTTCTCATTGCAAAGTTTAGGCTTAAACTGAAGAAAGTAGGGGAAAGCACTAGGCCACTCAGGTATGAATTAAATCATATCCCTGTTGAATATACAGTAGAGGTGTCAAATAGATTTAAGGAATTAGATCTGATAGACAGAGTGCCTGAAGAACTATGGATAGAGGTTCGCAACATTGTAGAACAGGTAGCAACCAAAACCATCCCAAAGAAAAAGAAATGCAAAAAAGCAAAATGGCTGTCTGAGGAAGCTTTGCAAATAGCTGAGGAAAGGAGGGAAGCGAAAGGCAAGGGAGAAAAAGAAAGATATGCCCAATTGAATGCAGAATTCCAGAGAATAGCTAGAAGAGATAAGAATGCCTTCTTAAATGAACAATGCAAAGAAATAGAAGAAAACAATAGAATAGGGAGGACCAGAGATCTTTTCAAGAAAATTGGAGAGATGAAGGGAACATTTAATGCAAAAATGGGCATGATAAAGGACCAAAATGGGGACCTAACAGAGGCAGAAGAGATTAAGAAGAGGTGGCAAAATTACAGAGAGGAACTATACAAGAATGAGCTTAATGTCCCTGATAATCACAATGAGGTGGTCACTGACCTCGAGCCAGACATCCTAGAATGTGAAGTGAAGTGGGCCTTAGAAAAGCTGAGCAACAACAATGCTAGTGGAGGTGACAGTATTCCAGCTGAGCTATTCAAAATCTTAAAAGACGATGCAGTAAAAGTGCTACACTCAATTTGCCAGCAAATTTGGAAAACTCAACAGTGGCTATAGGATTGGAAAAGATCAGTTTACATTCCAATTCCAAAGAAAGGCAGTGCCAAAGAATGTTCAAACTATCACACCATTGCACTCATTTCTCATGCTAGTAAAGTTATGCTTAAAATCCTACAAGCTAGACTCCAGCAGTATGTGGATCGAGAACTACCAGAAGTACAGGCAGGATTTCGAAGAGGCAGAGGAACTAGAGATCAAATTGCCAACATACGCTGGATCATGGAGAAAGCTAGAGAGTTCCATAAAAACATCTACTTCTGCTTCATTGACTATGCTAAAGTCTTTGATTGTGTGGATCATAACAAACTGTGGCAAGTTCTTAAAGAGATGGGCATACCAGACCATCTTATTTGTCTCTTGAGAAACCTATATGTGGCCCAAGAAGCAACAGTGGGAACTGGACACAGAACCACTGATTGGTTCAAAATTGGGAAAGGAGTCCAGCAAGGCTGTATATTGTCACCCTGCCTATTTAACTTATATGCAGAGCACATCATGAGAAAGGCAGGGCTAGATGAATCAAAAGTTGGAATTAAGATTGCTGGGAGAAATATCAACAACCTAAGATATGCAGATGATACCACTGCATGTATGGATTAAAACAATCAGGTTACAAATGGAATAAATGTATAGTCAATGAGTTGAGTGCGATAGGTTTTGTAGCCAGTGATGCTGATCCATGTTTGTTTAGAAGAGAACACAATGGATTGTTATCTTTACTTCTATTATTCACTGATGATATTGCAATCATAACAAAAACTGAGCTAGAAGCACAGAACATAATTTCAAGATTGCAAAACAAATTTACAATTAGGAACCTTATGGAAATAAGCCACTATTTGGGGTTAGATATTGTAAAAACAAATAGAGGTTTTAAGGTTTCTCAAGCCAGTAAAATATCTCAGTTATTAAAGAGATATAATATGGAACTTTGTAAACCGGCAAAACCTCCAATGGCTGTGGATTTTAAGGACACTTATGTTGAGAGTCCTGTATTTGATAAGACTATGTACCAATCTTTGATAGGTAGTCTTATGTATCTGAGTAATTGGACTAGACCTGATATCTCTTTTTTTTTAATTAAAAAGTTTTACAATACATTTTATCTTTAACAAACAACAAAAAAAAGAAAAAGAAACCCCCCCAACCCCCTTCCCTCCCACCCTCCCCAACCCTCCCCAACCCCACCCTCCCTTTCTCCTCCCCCCCCACTTCCCAGAGCAGAATATAGGGTATAAAAATACAAACAATCATATTCTAGCTTACGCAAACAATCCTGAACTATATAAACTATCGAACTTTAACTCATATAGATAAACTCCAAACATATATATATATACATCATATCAATAATTATTCAAAAACAAGATAATACTTTTCAATCTACCCAATAAAACAATCACAAATAAAACAATTTATATCAATTGTCTAAAGCTGTTCTTCTTCCCAACTAAGCTTTAAATTCATATTATCCTGATATATTATACAAATTAAAATACCATAGATTACTTCCAAACTTAAAAAATTTTTATATAATCACATCATTCTTATATTCTTATATTCTATTACCTACTCCAATATTGCCCATAAAAGTATTACAAATTAATTTCAATCACACATAAAACAATTTATATCAGTTTTATAAAACTATTCTTCTATCCAACTAAATTTTAACATACTAAAACCAAGTTTATACAACCTTTCCTTCTCCTAATGTATTATACAACTTAAAATACCATACATTACCTTCCAGGCTTAAAACTTTCCATCCAAATAACAAAGCATAACCTACAGAATATCAATAAACACTACTACAGATCTTCCCAATCAAATTTTCATAATCATCTTAAAACTAAAGCAACACAAAATATTATATAATTATTTTATAAGGGTGAAAAATGAATCCCCAAATACTTAATCCTTCTAGCATCCTTATTACATTATTATCTCTTGCAATTATGCAACTAAGTCCTCAGGTTTGCTTCATTCTTCCAGAAGCAGCACACCTTTTCCAATTTCTGGCCTTCTCCCGTGGTGATGAAATTTGACCCACTCCTGTAGCTTTCACATCTGTCTGCGTTAACCCTTCAACATCTTGTGGATTCTCTCTGGAACGTTGAGGCTCTCTGTCACCTTTTTTCTTTGTAGACTCCAAAGACGGTATGGGGACTGCTTTTAAAACATTACTGTAAAAGTCATGTGCCTTAATCACCGTGGTAAAACAATGCCTCATACCTTCATAAGTCACCACCATTTGTTGTTAGTTGCGAAGTCGTGTCCGACCAATCGCGACCCTATGGACAATGTTCCTCCAGGCCTTCCTGTCCTCTACCATCTTCTGGAGTCCATTTAAGCTCACGCCTACTGCTTCAGTGACTCCATCCAGCCACCTCATTCTCTGTCGTCCCCTTCTTCTATTGCCCTCAATCTTTCCCAGCATTAGGCTCTTCTCCAGTGAATCCTTCCTTCTCATTAGGTGGCCAAAGTATTTGAGTTTTAGCTTCAGGATCTGGCCTTCTAAAGAGCAGTCAGGGTTGATGTCCTCTAGGACTGACCGGTTTGATTGCCTTGCAGTCCAAGGGACTCGCAGGAGTCTTCTCCAGCACCATAGTTCAAAGGCTTCAATTCTTTGGCGCTCAGCCTTTCTTATGGTCCAGCTTTCACTGCCATACATTGCAACTGGGAAGACCATCGCCTTGACTATACGCACTTTTGTTGACAGGGTGATGTCTCTGCTTTTTAGTGTGCTGTCTAGATTTGCCATGGCTTTCCTCCCAAGGAGCAAGCGTCTTTTAATTTCTTGGCTACAGTCCCCATCTGCAGTGATCTTGGAGCCCAGGAAAATAAAATCTGTCACTACCTCCATTTCTTCCCCATCTATTTGCCAGGAATTGAGAGGGCCAGATGCCATGATCTTGGTTTTCTTAATGTTTAGTTTCAACCCAACTTTTGCACTCTCCTTCTTCACTCGCAACAAGAGGCTCTTTAGTTCCTCTTCACTTTCTGCCATTAGAGTGGTATCATCTGCATATCTTAGGTTGTTGATGTTTCTTCCAGCAATCTTAATTCCAACTTTTGATTCATCTAGCCCGGCCTTTCTCATGATGTGCTCTGCATATAAGTTAAATAGGCAAGGCGACAGTATACAGCCTTGCCGGACTCCTTTCCCAATTTTGAACCAATCAGTGGTTCCGTGTCCAGTTCTCACTGTTGCTTCTTGGCCTGCATATAGGTTTCTCAAGAGACAAATAAGATGGTCTGGTATGCCCATCTCTTTAAGGACTTGCCACAGTTTATTATGATCCACACAATCAAAGGCTTTAGCATAGTCAATGAAGCAGAAGTAGATGTTTTTCTGGAACTCTCTAGCTTTCTCCATGATCCAGCGTATGTTAGCAATTTGATCTCTGGTATTTGCCACCTAAACTTAATATCACGTCGTCTCAATTCTTGTGTCAAAAAAGCAAATTCCTTCCTTTTTCTTAAAATTCTTGCAGGAATCTCTTTTAAAATCAAAACTTTTTGCTCATCCATTACAAAATCAATATTATAGGAGGCCTGGATAACTTCATTTCTAATCTTTCTCTTTGTAAAATAAACCACCACATCTCTGGGTAGTTTCCTTTGTCTTGCAATCCACGAATTAACACGGAGGATTTTATCTATATCTTCCATTATTTCATCTGCTGGTCGCTCCAACACCCCTTCCAAAACCTCAGAAACCATTTTCATCAAATTTTCCTTAGGATTTTCTTTTAGGCCTCTGATTCTCAAAGCAAACTCCATCTGAGAATACTGTGTTGAAATCAAATCATAATCCATTTTCTCTATCACATTTTCAGTTTCTGTCATTTTGGCTTCCATTCTAATATCATTTTGAACAAGATCTTCCACTCTTTCATCCAAAATCTCAATGCTTTTAGCCATGCTTAACATTGCAGACGTGATGTCCGCTCTCATTTCTGCTAATTTCTCTGTAAACTTCTCCTCCAACTTTTTCTCCATTATCTCAACAAATTGTTTCATTTGCTTTTCCATAGTCTCTAGCAGCAAACTCTGCAAATCTTTTACTGTAAAAGCTAATACAGATTCAGATGCAGAGGACAATGAAGTTTTCACCGAAGACTGCTGCCTCAGGGCAGGAACTTTAGAAGATATAGCCGCCATTTTCACCCTCTATTGTTAACTACGCACTTTCACATGCAGATTCAGCAAAGTCCAGTGAGTTAAAGATCAAAACATCCTCTTCACCAAAATCTCCTGCATTGCTCTGCCTGCGTCCTCGTTCTCAAAAGCTCTTCCTTGCTAGCAGGGATGGTTGCGAATGCCCTGTTCTGCTCCAAAAAACCCGGAGCAGAGACGCCTCGCAGTCCGGAGCATGCCCAGGCTTCGGGGGGGCTCAATCCTTCCGCCACCAAAACTCTAAGTTCTGGCGGCCCCGGAGAGCTCTACCCCTACCTGGACGCTCACCCCCTCCTCTTCTCCCAAGGTGGGGGCTTCTGAGCTGCTGAACAGCTGATCGGCACTGTTTTCGGCGGCTCTACGGAGCCGGGAGGCTGACAGCCAAGAAATGGCTGCCTCCGGCGTCGCCTTGCCATCCGGAAGTCGACCTGATATCTCTTATAGTGTCAACCAATTAGCCAGGCACAATAATGAACCAACTGTTAGACACTGGCAAGCGGCTAAAAGGATATTCACTACTCGTTATATCTAGAGCCAAATTGTGAGTTAATCCTCACAGCATATGCAGATGCAAGTTTTGCCTCTGAAACAAGCACTCGTAAATCAACTTCAGGGTTGGCTGTAATGTTGGGTGATTCTTTGATTGGATGGAAATCCATCAGACAAAAACACATAAGCCTGTCAACAATGGAGGCTGAATTTTCATGTTTATCAGTGTTATGTACAGAATTGCTAGTGTACAAATAATTATTGTTGGATCTGGGTTTAACTGTAAAAGATCCATTTATTGTATATGAGGACAATCAAGCTGCGATAAAGATGGCAAACAATGCTGCAGTCAGAACAAGATCCAAACATACAGATCTTCGTTATTTGAATGTAAGACAATGTGTCAAAGATAAATTAATACAACTGGAATATTGTTCATCTGATGTGAATATCGCAGATCATTTCACTAAAGTCCAAAGTGCTGTGAAACACAATACTAGTTGTGAAAGAATTGGCATAAGATTGTAAGAGGTTATAAGGGGAGAATGTTAGGCATATGGTGATAGCCTACATAGTTGGGTTGAAAATATATAAACTATGATGTTGTGTCTTTAAGATGTTAATTGGCTGATGGGTGTGTAAGTGTTCTCATGGCCATAAGAGGGAGCTAGGAACGTAGCTTCTCTCTCTCTCTCTCTGAATTCACTGCTCTCTCTACTATTACTGTTTTGCTGTACTATTGGTTTACTACTGTGATAAACCTGAACAACTGTGTATTGACCTCTGGACCGGTAAGAAGACTTTGCATTTGGAATACTCCTTGGACTGTTGTTATTGTGTATGACCTGGACTGTTTATGTTTGACCGTGCATTTTTGTTTTTACACCACCTCAAAGTAAAATACTTTTTGCTTTCACAACTCAGTGTACTCTTGTGGTTACTGTGTGACTCTTACTGCTCTCAGTACTCTTGCTTGTCTGTGCAACCTCTTGCTAGCACAAGGAGTCCTCTGCACAACAATTTTCTAACAACAGGGATGGCCACCCTCAATTTGACTGGCTGGATGAACCCTGTGGCTAAGTTCTTGTCTATAACCCCCCTAAGCTCCTCCATCTCCTTGAGCATCATGGAATATATCTTTGGCTTCAGCAGTTTAGACCCAGCATAATTTCAATGGCACAGTCTATTGGATGGTGAGGCAGGAGCACATCCAACTTCCTCTCACTGAACACCTCAGCGAGGTCACAGTATTCCTCCAGAATGAGTGGCTCTAACTCCTTGCCCTCTGTTAGTATGTTAGACAGTTCCACATTCACCTCACTAATTACAGGCTCATGGCTGGTTCTTGGTGCCTTCCTCAGTTCCTGTTGCTTTGCTGCCCTTTTTCTCATGTGCCATTTGCTATCACCCCAGTCTACCACCGGTTCCATTTCTTCAGCCAGGCTAGCCCTAGGAGCATAGCCTCAGTCTTTCTGGGAGCTACAATAAAGCAGATAGTCTCTATGTGCTTCCCGATCCTTAAGCTCCCTGCCTCAGTAAGGCAAGTTGCTGGCACACACACACATGAGGAAACTGTCTAGCTCAAAAAAATCAACTGTCAGAAAAAACAGATCTCCAGATAGTTAAGAAAGTTAAATACCTGGGGATATATTTAACAGCAAAGTGTGCAACATTAAAAGAAGATAATTATCTTAAACTATTAAAACAAATAAAATCAGATTTGGAAAGATGGAAATATTTACAATTATCAATCTTGGGAAGAATAACGATGGTGAAAATGAATATTTTACCAAAACTACTTTTCCTATTCCAAACAATACCTATAAAAGAAAGATTTTTTTTTTGATGAGTTAAATGCATTGATTTTGAAATTCATCTGGCAAGGGGGGAAAAAGCCAGAATAAGACTGAAATTGCTACAAGAAGCAAAAGAAAATGGAGGAATTGGACTACCAGACTGGGTTCTATACTACCAAGCAGCTGCATTAACATGGCTAAAAGAATGGATAACCCTTAGACACAAAAGACTAGTATACCTAGAAGAACATGACCTACAGCTTGGATGGCATGCCTTTCTATGGTACGGGAAGAATAAAATCCATAAATACTTTCAAAATCATTATATAAGAAATGCCTTGCTTTTGATATGGGAAAAGATAAAAATGAAAATTTATATGAAAATACCAGGATGGATCTCAACAATGGAAGCATTTGTGCACCTAAATTTAATTTACTATGAGAAACTTGTGACATACAAAGACATTTTGAACACTGATGGGAAATTACAAACTAAACAAGAACTGGAAGAACACGGTATTGAGCTATCATGGTGGCCACACTTGCAAATGCAAATGAGATACAAAAAAGATGCTAAAACATATGGTTTCTATAAAGATCAAACAGTGTTTGACCAGAGACTATTGTCATCAGATGAAAAACTGATTAAGAAACTCTATAAATTTTTGTTAAATCTGAAGATGGAAGATGAACTAGTTAAAGAAATAATGATAACTTGGGCAAAAAGATTTGGACACAATGTAGAATTAGAAAAATGGCAAAACTTATGGGAAAGAAACTATAAAATAACAAGGGCAGCTAATTATAAAGAAAATCTATATCAAATGTTTTATAGATGGCATTTACCACCTGCAAGATTAGCAAAAATGTTTAAAAACATGTCTAGTAATTGTTGGAAATGTAGGCAAAAGCCAGGCATGTAGTATCACCTTTGGTGGACATGCCCTAAAGCAAAAAAAATTTGGTCATACACATGTGGTTACAGAAAATGTTAATAAAACATGTAGATTTTAAGCCAGAATTATTTCTTTTAGGTATTTACAGAGAACTATGACAAAAATGTATATACTTAATATTACATGTATTAACAACAGTGAGAATTGCACTTGCACAGTATTGGAAAAATGAAGAAACACCATCAGAAGAAGACATAATCAGGAAAATTTTAGATTGTGCAGAAATGGATAGGCTCACACTGAAAATGAAAGGGAACGAAGATACAAAATATTTCCAAACATGGAATAATTTCTATAAATGGCTGTAAAAATGAAGTAGAGAGTAGAAATGGAAGTTGTATTTCTATTAATGTTAAATATATGAACCCAGACAACACATTGTTTATTAAGCACTAAAGATTTGTAACTATAAAAACTCAAATATTTATTTTTTAAAAAGGAAACTAGCTGTTCAAATCTGATGGGCTGCCTTAATTTCCTGAATCTCAACCCATCTTTTTATCACTTGCAAGCTGATCAGGCACTGGGTGCAGCCTGAATCTAACAGGGCTGTGAGGGTGTCTTTTACTTCTGAGTAGGGCACCAGTATCTCTACCCTGGCAGTCTTCAGGGTGATGGTGCAACTTTACCATTGCTGTCACTCTAGTAAAAGACCACTCCAGGCTTATTGGAGGTCGGAGTTCCCTCCCCTTCGCTGGACTGGGAAGAGACCTCTACAACCTGAGGTCAATGACCCATGCCTTCTCCTTTGGCTTCACTGGCTGTTTTTCCCCCTTCAGTTGGGTTGGGGTCCACAATGGAGATGCTTGATGTGGAGCCAAGCAGTTGGCTGCTCTGTGGCCTTCCTTTTCTCATTGTAAGCAGGCTCCTGGGATTCATCAGGGCTTCTCCCTGAGACCTGAGGGAGTACCTCCCTTCCCCTTTGGGTTGAGGGGCATCTTTTGGCCACCTGGTGGGGCCCTCTCTCATGGGCAGCATGCTGTCAGTATTCCATCAGGTCTGGCTCCACATTAGTGGCCAGCTGGTACCAGGAACCCCCCAGGGCAGGCAGTTATGGTATAGCTCCCAGTTCAACCCATCCTGAAATTGGTAGACTAGCAGGTGTTTAGGCCATTCTCTCAAGTAGCCACTTCCCTTGCTGAATGGAGTGGATCCTGGCCTCTGCTCAGCTGGTTTCTGTGGGGTCCTCAAATATGTAACACAGCTCCTGCATGAGGGTGTCCACATCCATCAGCTCGGCTGCTCCTTAATCATAGAGACACACTAACCTCTCCGGTGCATCCCCCTCTAGGTTCGAGGTGACTGACCCACATGGGAAAGTTTGTTGGGGTGTAATGCATTGTACTGCTCCAAGTAATTCCACACCTGAGTCAGGAAATAGGGCTGGTTGTCAAACTTTGCCCTGAATGGGGGAGGTTCCCAGTCTTGCCACCCCAGCATGTAAACTGGGGGCACCTGCATAGGGGCTCTTGTCACAGCAAGAGGTGGAGAGGCCTGCCCTGACCCCATCAGCTGGGGTTGCCGTTGTCCCTTGCTGTGTGGGTCCCATTGTCCCTATCAAGCTCAACACCAGTTGCTGCTGCATAGGGGAGGATGATGCAGCCAACTGCTTGGAAGCCTCTGTCCCAGCTCCTATCATCACCGACCGCGGTGATGTGGAGCCCTGGACCTCCAGTCTGCTGAACTTCTTTCTCAGTTGTTCCAGCAAGGGGTTGCGGGTTGAAACTCTGCTGGCTCATCCCACTCAGCTGCTCTCCTGGCTTTCCATTTGCTCCTTCAGACCACTGTGACCCCGAGGAAAACCAGTGGGTACTCCACTTCCATTGCCTTTTTCACGCCGATTGCCCACTGCCCTTTGGCCCAGAGTAAGGGGCTCCCAACATCAGTTTTCTTCCATGCATGGGTGACTATTCCAGTTTCTTATCCCTCTGCTTGGGGCGCATGCTGGCTGGCTGTTCCCTAGGGCCCACTAGGGCCACTATTGGCACCTCTTGCAAGGGGGTTTCTCCCCGCTTTGCCCCACCCTCCGTCTTCTTGTCAGTTGCCAACATTCCTATATCACAGCTCTCCTGGAGGGGTCCAGGTAAGCTGCAGTAAGTCAGAGCTGGTTTAATGTCAGATGTCCAGCTAGCGAATCCAAGAAAAGAACTCTTGAGACATTGTTCTTCCCAAAAGTAACACTTTTATTGAATACACTACTTTGGCACAAAAGAAGCCAAACCTGCTCTGAATTTCCCACTTAAAGGTCTGTATAATTAAACATGAATTCCCCCTTTGGTCGCTTCCCTTAGTCCATTGCATTGTCCAATCACCTACGCTCCATTTGTAATGGAAACTGTCTGGATCATTCAAACACCTGGGCAGAGCATGGCCTCACAATCTGCAGATGGATTCTTGGCATTTTCCCCTCCCTATTGTTGTCAAGTTGAGAGCAGAGAAGAAACTAGGTGAAAATCATTCTTGAACAATTTGAATCACTACTTGCTTCTTAATATGATTTGGAAGTGATAGCTCACAAAATTGCTTGCTAGAGTTGAACTCTTCCAACCTACTGCCATTCCAGATATGTTGGACTACAACTCTCATCTTTCAAGTCAATGTGAACTTTTAAAGTTAATTAAATTGCAGACTACTGCAGCACCAAGTTACAGACCGATTGTGGACTAATCATTAGAGCGCTGGTTTAGAATTGGGGAAATAAGATTCAGATCTCCACTTGATAATTAAGCTTATTTTGTGTTTTGAAACTTAATAACACATCATGATAGGTCAGGAGGGACCTTAGATATAATTTAATCTAACACCGTACCTATTATATAAATGCATCTGTCAGCCTAGGTTACTTCACAGAATTGTTATAAGATGTAGTGAGTGAAGGAAGGGAAGGCAAGATCTCATTCCAAGGGTTTCAGGCACTAGAAATGTAAAAGAAAAAATGTTTCTATTATCAAAACTAACTTGTGAAGCCAGGTAAGAAGCAGGGACATCTGAAACCCACAAAAACCATACTTTAAAGAACCAAACAGGATTTTGCTTTTGTGTTTTATTTCCATTAGACTTGTTCTCCATAGCAAATGAAGGCTCTGTCCATAGAGTTGTGGATTTTGGAGATCAGAGAATTACAGTATATATTAATCTAAGGACAAGTAAAGCTAGAAATGATTGGATTACAGAAAGAAGGATGGATTTAAGAACAAAGGAGGGATATCAAGAAAAAAGACAGAATTTGAAATGCTCATAAAGTAACTGTCATGGTTCCAATAGATGAGACCAATTAAAGCAGAACTCCAAGGCTTGAGTTTTCCTCTAAGAAAATGTTTATTGGTTACAAAGTATTGGCATGGTCAAAACTGAAACCAAGACTAAAGTTCCCTCCAAAAGCAACAGTATTACAAAGTTAAAATTCCCACCCCATAACCTATGCAATGCATAGAACAGTTTGGTGGGCTTTCTGCCACTAGGCTCAACCCCCAATCGAGGGAACAGAAATGACCTTGGTTTCTATGGGACAGAGAATTGTTTAGGCTAGCATAAAAGTCTCATTCCTCCTCCCCCCAATCTTGTGACAACTGAAAATGGGCAAGATGGCTTCAGTCAGATTCGTTGCAGGTTTGACAGTAACATAACATAAATGCCTCCTTAAGTAACACCAGCTGCCTGCAATTAGTGCAGGTTCGAGTCCCACCAGGCTCAAGGTTGACTCAGCCTTCCATCCTTCCGAGGTAGGTAAAATGAGGACCCAGATTGTTGGGCGCAATAAGCTGACTTTGTAATAATGCCGCTTGCGGGGGCCCCCGAAAGCCCTAATAAGCAGGCATATACATAGAATGAAGGCTATTGCTAAGCACATTGATTTGTGCTTCTTAGATTGTAAGCCGCCCTGAGTCTTTGGAGAAGGGCGAGATATAAATGGGATAAAGATAATAATAATAATAATCTCTTTTAGACATGATAGAGAGACAGAACAAAAAAAAACCTGTATGATAAAATGAACACAACTTTTTAAAGAAACAATTGCAGCACAGCAATGAGAAGAATCATGGATTAAATTTATAATATTTGCACCAAGTTATATTTTAAAGGAAAACTGGCACAAAATGTTCTACAGATGGCATACTACTACTCAAATGTTACAGGATTGATAATTCTAATTACAGGGAAAGGGCCAAGGAATTTCGGTCACAATTTCTTACTAGGCAATTTAAGTCTAAAATATTTGATTGAAAGATAGACATTTCCCCCCACCTAAAACGGTCTCTGAGGGGACTGTTTCTTATCGGCTTGTTCCTTGTAAGTGTTTGCATCTTGTGTTAGAGCTTTTTTTACATTAGTCCAAACAGTTTGCCATGATGTCACCCACTGGTCTAGTGTTTGTGAGGCAAGTGGTTCCTGGAGATATTCAGGCATAGGAACAAATTCTCGGCTGGTTGCTATTTTAAATGGAGTAAGTCCAGTACTGCTGTGCACAGTATTATTGTAAGCCACTTCAGCAAAAGGTAGGAGGTCAGCCCAGTTAGTTTGTTGGTAATTAATGTAGCATCTGATGTATTGTTCCACCATTGTGTTAGCTCTCTCAGCCAATCCATTCATGCTTGGATGAAAAGCTGACGAAAGTCCTTGAGTGGATCCAATTAGCTTGAGAAAGTCTCTCCAAAACTTAGCTGTAAATTGAACTCCTCTACCTGATATGATCCTCTTTGAGGCACCATGGAGGTGGTATACATAATTCAGAAACATCTTAGCTAACTTGTTTGCAGAAGGGAGCCCTGAACAGGCTATGAAATGAGCCTGCTTGGAAAAGAGATCAATGACAGTCCATATTTCCTTGACTTTCTGGCAGCTCAACAATAAAATCCATAGGTATCTCCTCCCAGGGTAGAGAGGATCTGCTATCTGCTAAAACAATCCAGGGGGGTTTCCTGGTCATTTTTTCATTGCCATTTCATCGGCGCAAATGGCACAGCTTTTTACTTAGCTTTCAATGTCCTTTTTCATTCCTGGCCTGCCTCCAGACCAAATGCAATGTATTTAAGAATCCAAAGTGGCCAGCTAGCTTGGTGTCATGACTGTGTTGAAGTACTAGATTCTGAGGGTCTCGGGCAGGTACAATTTAGAGCCTTTCCAGGCTAAACCATCCCATTGGGTCAGTGGGGTCTTATTTGCCTGGAACCAGGCATCAGTTTTTAACTCTTCCCTAAGTTTCTTCCTCAAAGGGCTCTCTGGTTCAGCAGACTGTGTGTTGTTTGGCTACAAGTGGTTATTTGTGGTAGGGGAATAATAGGATTTACAATGTCCTCTTGGCGGCTTTTGTACTGGGGCATCCTCAATAAAGCATCAGCTAAGAAATTTCTTTCCCCAGGGAGTATTTCAGAGTGAAATTGAAATAATTAAAGTACTGTGCCCAACGGACCTGTTTAAGGGATGACTTTTGAGGGTTCTCAGTGCCTCTAGATTTTTATGAAGCAGTCCACACTTCAAAGGGCACTTTGCTTCCCTCAAGGAAATGGTACCACATTAATAAGACCCATCTCACTGCAAAAGCCTCCTTTTCCCATATTGCCCAGCACATTTCAGTATCAGTTAATTTCCTGGAGGTGTAGGTGCAGGGTTGTAGGTCCCTGTTTTGATTTTTCAGCAGAAGGACTGCTTCCACCATGACATCACTCACATAGGCTTGGATTATGAACTGCTCATCAGGATTGGGGTGTTTTAGAACAGGTTCAGCAGCAAATAGTCTCTTTAAGTTTTCATATGCTGCTTGGCATTCCATAGACCATGGTAGGGGTTGACAGGGTTGAGGCTTTCCCCCCCTTTTTCTGGTTTTCAACAGTTCAGTAATTGGCAGAGCTATCTTGGCAAAAGAAGGAATGAATTGCCAATAAAAGTTTGTGAACCTCAGGAAGCTTTGGAGTTGCTTAAGGGTTCAAACACCACTTTGACCTTGGCAAGGTAGTTTGACCAAGGTAGTCAAGGCATGTTTGATGGAATTTGCATTTAGAGAGTTTAGCATAAAGCTTGGCTTTCACTAACTTTTTGAGCACTTGGTGCACTAAGCTTACATACTTTGCCATGGTTTTGGTGTAAATAAGGATGTCATCAAGAAAGACTAGGACTCCTTTATACAGGTGATCATGCAGCACTTGACTAATTGCATGAACACAGCAGGGGACCTTTGAAGGCCAAAAGGCATAACTTTGAACTGAAAGCTGCTCAGAGGGCTGTTGAAAGCAGTTTTCCATTCATCCCCCTCTTTGATACACATCTGATAATAAGCCTCTCTTAAGTCCAATTTCATGAAAAACTTTCCCCTAGCCAAATGGGCCAGCATGTCATTCATCAAGGGGAGGGGGTACATATTTTCCACACTGACCACATTTAACCCTTTAAAATCAATGCACAATCTCAGTGATCCATCCTTTTTCTCTTTAAACAGAACGCGTGACTGCAGGTTGGATGAAACCTCTGGCTAAATTCTTGTTGATGTATCCCCTCAATTCTTTTAGCTCTCTGGGTGTCATTGAATACATTTTTGGCTTAGGGAATTTGGCTCCCAGTAGGATTTCAATTGCACAGTCAGTGGCCCGGTGAGGGGAAGGTTGTCACATTCCTTTACACTGAAAACTTCCACTAAATCTCGGTATTCACTCGGTATCAGTTGGGTCCCTGGAATAGGTTCTATGGCCACTTTTAATAGTTCAAGGGACGGTCCTTGGTCTTCAATAGTGACAGCTTCCCATCCTTCGTTGGGTGTGGTAGGAGGGAGGGGCCCCATCGTTAACCTTAAGGTCTTCACTCAATCCTCCCACCAAATCAAGGGCCACTATTTATCAAGCCAAGCTAGTCTGAGAATGACAGCTTCAGTTATTTTTGGGACTACTACAAAGTGAATGATTTTCCAGTGCTAAATGCGTGGGCTGGGTTAGGTGTGTAGCAGGATTTTCCCCGAGGAGGAACCCATCTGCCTGTTCAAATCTCATTGCCAGAGGCAGTAGCTTAGCATGAATTCCTAGATATAGCATGGTAGGGAGGTTGATTATACACTGGGTGCAACCCAAATCGATTAAGACATTTAAGTCCATCTAGGCTCCTGTTTTGGGTACTATGATTTTTGCGGAAATGGTAAAAGGCGGGATGGGTTGACTCACCATTGGCTCATCTTCTCCGTTGTTGTCACTGTCATACGTTGCTGGCATTAGGGATTGCTCTGGTGGGTTTTCTACTTTCCACAGGGAGGAAACGTGATCTTGGTGGCTTGCTCTTGGCTGGCCCAATTGGACTTACCCTGCACAGAACTAGGCTTTCCATTTGGCTTGGCTGTGGTGGCCAGTGCCCTCTTAGCTTGGGGGAAAGGGACTGGACACTCAGTTACCCGCTGCCCTAATTGGCCTGAAATACTTGATCATGGGCCTGGCTGACACTCAAAAGGAACTAGTGGTTGCCGTAGCTGGGGGGTGTTGGGCCACTTATCGTCTCTCTTGGACCTGTCTCGGTCTGACCTCAGAGGTGGTTGGCTTTGGGTGGTGGTTCAGTTCAATGTCCAAAATTATGGCCATGAGGTACCACTCCTCAGTAGGTGCACACCTGGAACAAATCTTGATCTAGCCCCTATCTGAAATGGCAGATTAGCGAGTGCTCCAGCCACTGTCTGAGCCTGCCAGCCACCTTCCGAAACTTATGGATGTGCTCAGATGGTCTTCCTCTCTGCTTCAGGTCATGGATGTCTTTCTCAGCTTGCAGGGTTTGGGACTTATCCTTGAACCTGGTTCTCACCTCTCCCAAGATCAGATTGGTGTCCCACAATTCTGGCACCTGTTCATCATGTAAGGTAGTCACCCACTCAGCAGCTTCCTCCTCAAGGTTTGCTGCTATGGCATCAACCATTCCAGCCCCGTTGGGGTAAGCATGAGCATAGTGGTCCAGGTGGGCCCACACCTAGTTCATGAAAAAAGACAGGTTCTCAGGATGTCCATCAAATGTGGGATCTATAGGCCGTGGTCCCCTGTATGCTTGCTGTATACCTGGTCGCAGGCATTGGATTCATGGGGGAACCACATTGTGAAGACTTCTTGGCTGGGCTCCTGGGCTTACAGGGCGCCGATCTCTTTTGGGACTAGGCCGGTGCACAGGGCTTGATGCTGACGCTGGTCAGGGTAGTGGTGAAGTCACATAAGCCATCATGACAGGACTTGGGCTTCACTGAGAAGGAGGGAGCATTGGAGAGCTCCCTCATTCTCACCCACTGGAGATCAGATGGTAAGCAACTGGTTCTACTTCTCCCACCTCTCTCTCAACTTTTCAACCGAGTGGCTGTGGATGGTGGTCATGTACTTCCACTGCTCTGAGTCATCCCAACCAGTTGGTTACTTCCCCTTTCTCAGCACAGGTGATCAAAGGTTGTGGGATGAAATCAGTGGGTACTCTGCCTCAGCAGCTTTAGGGGTGCTCCATCTCTGGGAGGTGATATCTGATTGACCAAGCTTCCCCAGGGTCAAGGTTCCCTCCAGTTGCCCCTGTCCCTCTAATGAGGTTATCCAAACTTTTGGCTGTGATCCCACAGCCGAAGCCCCACTCTCTGCTTGAGCAGTAGTGCGCGCTCCAGCAGCCGATGCTGTGCTAAGGCTGCAGGATGACTCTCCTCTCTTCTCCATCTTAGATTCTTCCCTGACTCTTCATCCTCCTCCTACAGGTGTTAGATAGGAGACTGGGGCTCAAGGCCCCGAGTATTTAAATTTCAGGAGTCTTGGTTTAATGTCATGATTCCAATAGATGAGACCAATTAAAGCAGAACTCTGAGACTTGAGTTTTCCTCTAAGAACATGTTTATTGGTTACAAAGTATCAGCATGGTCAAAAGTGAAACCAAGACTAAAGTTCCCTCCAAAAGCAACAGTATTACAAAATCAAAATTCCCACCCCATAACCTATGCAAAGCATAGAACAGTTTGGCGGGCTTTCTGCCACTAGGCTCAACCCCCAATCGAGGGAACAGAAATGACCTTGATTTCCATGGGACAGAGTATTGTTTAGGCTAGCATAAAAGTCTCATTCCTCCTCCCCCCAATCTTGTGACAACTGAAAATGGGCAAAATGGCTTCAGTCAGATTCATTGCAGGTTTGACAGTAACATAATCTGTTAGGGTATATATATCACCTTTTCTTTTAGACATGATAGAGAGACAGAACAAAAAAAAAACCTGTATGATAAAATGAACACGACTTTAAAGAAACAATCGCAGCACAGCAATGAGAAGAATCATTAATTAAACTTATAATATTTGCACCAAATTATATTTTAAAGGAAAACTGGCACAAAATGTTCTACAGATGGAATACTACTCTATCAATAATATCTAAGATAGAAAAATCATATAGTAATAAATGTTGGGCAATGTCACAAAACAGAAGGAACATTGCATCATATGTGATGGACATGTAAAAACAATCCTAAATACTGGAAAGATATACATAATACAATGCAGAAAATTTTGGAATTCAAATCTGAAATGAAACCACAACTCTTTGTAATTGAGATTGAAGGCATGATCTCAAACAAACAAACAAATAAATAACAGAAACATTATAATATACTGATATATATTCTTATAGCAGTAAGAATAAATTTTGCTCATTGCTGGAAAAAAGTACAATTCTGACAATACATTTATGTTACATTAGAAATTTACATTAGGAAAATATGGAGGGAGCAATGGCAAAATTAACAGTAAATATACACATAATAGATGTTCAACCAAATTAAAGCAAGGTCAGGTCAGGGTCTTGTGATAGGTTTTGTGATGGCTCTTGTGATGGGTCAGGTGGGGGGGCATCAGGTGAGGGTTTTGTGGTGTGTGCTGGACCATTATGTAACCATTTGGCCAGAGCTTGTGTTTAGGAACTGTGTTAGAGTATTTAGCATTTACAGAATTCATGTTGTTTCATTGAGAGAACTGTATGTTAGAACGCTTAGCATTTAAAGGGTTAAAGCTATTTCCTTAAAGAGATGGCTTCTGGTTAATACAATCTAGCTGTTTAGTAGATCCTATGCTTTCTAGTTAAGTGGGTGGAGCTTCATAGTTTATTACAGGATTTCCTGGATGTGTGCCAGGCTTCTAAGTTCTTTGTTCTAACACTGTGCTACATGCGTGACTGGAGATGTAATCAAGAATATTTGAGATGGAGAAATTACTCTTTTTCTTTTGCCTACAAAAATGGACAGATATGATTGTGTCTGGACCAGTCTACAGCAAAGTAAGTCTGCCTAGAAGTCATTGATGAAGATATTGAAGAGTACCGGGCTTAAGACGGAGCCTTGTGGTACTCTACTGCTTACTTCTTTGCATGTGATGATCATTCATAATTGGGATCTATGTCCATATCCCTTCAAAGTGGATTATGCCTGAATGGGACATGAAGTCTAAATTAATATTTTTCAAATTAAAGAATAAATAAAATTCTGTTGCCTGTAGCATAGACATCCCACAAATCTGACTGCTTTCACATGTCCTTTAGCCCATCCCAACACTAAAAGTTGATTTTATATCAATTCTTCAAGAGTTAATTTACCAGATATCTTTGAACATCAGTTTCCTTGTTAGTTTATTTGTCTATAATTTTAATTTATAAGAGCTTCTCCCTCTAGCCTATCTCAACAAATTCATTTTGAGAATTAAACGCATACTAAGCAGAAGCGTCCATAGGAAAGGATTAAAAAAGCCAAGATGGTAAGCATGTGTGAAACACGGTTAGGGCTTTGGTCATGTTGTCATAGCCCCCATCCTGACACTTTTGACCCCTGTCCAATCCCTTCCAACATGCCTACTGTTGTATAATTGTCCTAAAAGCTGCCAAGTTAGAAGCACAGCAAATGCTACATCAGCCTTCCCCAATGTAGTATCTACTGAACATAATGGCATCCTTGTTCCGAGATTCCTAATTATGGAAATTATAATTTCAACACTTCTGTGTTGTGTAAATGGTTCCAAAGCAGTTCCATGAATCTACTATGAAACAGAGTTTTATTGCTGTTTTTTCTGCTGTCCATTTGTCTTCACTTTAATCAATAATGTACACAAGAATAGTTTTCAAAGGCAGTCATCTTTTCTACTTTTAGGAGATATGTAATTGCAATGAACAGTCTTCAAGTTCAAGTTTATTACAGTCAAAGACCAGAGACCAGTGAACAGTCTTCAAATACACAATCCTTTCTCCTGATTGCTCTTTTGCCAGTATAATAGGTTAGAAGATTGAGCAGTTGCCTGGATGTCCTTCCATTGAGAAAAATTACCATAACAACATCATGTTTACAAAATGTTTCAATCATAATAGACTTTTCTTAGGTTTTCTTCTCTTATTTTCTACTAATTTTAGCTCAGATTGCATGTAGGAATTAATTCCTTAAGGGTACATATTCATTTCTACAATTGGGCAGAAGTCAAGGAATTTTCCTTCAAAGCAGAATATCTCTTTGATTTCATATAATTGCATATTTCTAGAATGGACTGGACTTGGGTAAAATAATCACAATGCATACAGCTTATGAGTTGCTATGATTGTATCCATTACCAAAGCCACCTGAAATATCATCTGAGCTAAAATATCATTTTAGTTAAAATGATGGAAATTTCCCCGCCCTCCAGTCTGCCTTCATTCTCCTTATTTGTTTGCTTAAATTCTCCTTATTTAATCATGAAGGAATGTGCCTCAAAAAAGTTGGGTAGTAATTCCTCAATAAATCAATCCAGATACACTCCTAATGTATGGAAAACTTTTTAAAAATGTTTTATGCTCAGAAATTTTCTTGGGTTATTTGGTTCTCAGTTGCAAGCAATCTTTGTTGCAAGTAGGAGAATAGTAAACCCGGAATACATATCTCTTTCTCTCTTTTTCTCTCTCTCTCTTTCTCTTATCTAGCTTGCATTCTTAAAATATGGCTCACTTCTTCCATTTCACTTCTAACTTACTTGCTGAATAAAATTTTCCAATTCACTATAGTTTCATTATGGATTTTGTTCTTGTAAATTTTGTTGTCTGGTAAATATTATTGTCTTGCCTACAACCTCCCATTTTTTGGTAAGATTGCTGAGAAGGTGATGGGGTTTTAGTTACACCCAGAGGAGTAGGTCACAAATCAGGCACAGTCACAGGGTAGAAATGGCATTGGACACACTTGTAAATGACTCTTGACATGGATACCAAGAATGTATCCTTCCTAGTTTTTTTGAGATTTCACAGTAGCAGTTAGTACCATTAAAATGAGATATTTCTGATCAGTCTAAGAGGATCAGGAATCAAGTGCACTGTTTTGCAGTGATTCTTCTCCTTTTTAACTAGGCGTTTACAATTAGTGAATGATGAAGTTTCACTAGGCCTTCCTTGGGAAGAAATGTCAAGGGTTTGGTTGTCTCCTCTTTGCAGTTTAGTAACATCCATCAGTTCAGGGTGAAATATGATCAACATGCTGATGATGCTCAGCTGTATACCCCAGGGAAGATCAGAGATGCTGTGGAAAGTTGATCTGGAATGGAACCTGCTCCCTAACTGTCCGATGTTGCCATGAAAATTATAGGACAAACCAGACTGTAGGGCAAACTCTGAAGCAAAAGAGAAGACTAAAATTATCACCAACCATAATATTATTTGCTGCCCAGAGTCACTTTTTAAATTAATTTTATTTACTAAATTTGTTTGCCATCCATCTCACTGCAAGGTGCCTCTTGTTTGATATGGGTGGGTATGGAAATTAATTAATTAATTGAATGAATGAATGATATCCCTATGTAAATACTCATTCTGATATTTGGTTTAACTAAAAGTCTTCAATTAAATGAAACCCAAAGTCCAAGGTCATATCTCCCATGAAAATAATAGGCAAACCAAGCTCCAGAATAGCAATAGCACTTAGACTTATATACCACTTCATAGTGCTTTATAGACCTCTCTAAGAGGTTTACAGAGTCAGTGTATTGCCCCCAACAATCTGGGTCCTCATTTTGCCAACCTCAGAAGGATGGAAGGCTGAGTCAATCTTGAGCCAGTGGGACTCGAACTCCTGACAATGAGCTGAATTAGCCTGCAATATTGCATTCTAACCACTGTGTCACCACAGCTCCTGAAAGTAAACTAGCAGCCCCCTCAAAGATATCCAAGAACCATAAAATCATACCAAATGCTTCATTCTTCACATTAGTTTTGACTGAAGGTCTAACATTAATGTAACCCAAGCCCTAGGTTCACTATATCTCCAGTAGTACTTATACAGTAAAAGAAACCTAGAACAAACTCCAAACCAAAATATAAATTTAAGACATCCACTAACTATGCACTTGTACTGTTTTACATCACCTGACATTGGTTTTAACCTGCACCCTTAATGAAACAGAGTAATAACCGTAAGTTCAAATATCTGCAATTCAAATTATAGGGCAAAACAGAACAAATTCTGAAAAAAAGGCAAACTTTCATTAACCATAAAACGGTATCCCAATTCTTGTTCTGATGATGTTGGTTTTAACCAATGAACTCAATGAAATTTAACCTACGTTTATCATGTCACAATTGAAAAATACAGGATGAAGAAAACTACAAATGACTTCAGCACTAAAAATAAAATTATACCTAAAGTTATCCTGATGTTACTTTAAACTAGAACACTCAACAAAATATAACAGTAACCCAAACTTTGCAATCAATACAAATTATAGAGCAAAACCAAACTCTAGAAAAAACTCTGAACCAAAACATTAATTTAAGATATCCACTAACTATATAATCATACTTAATATTATTTCCAACATAAATTTTAAACAAGTGCCCTTGTACTCATCCTGATATAATTTTAAATAATAATCTCACTGTTATATAACCTTAACTCTATCATAATTACATTCATTTTGCTATAAGAATATATCTGTTAAAGTAATGTCAGAATGAGTTTAAGATCATGATTTCATTATTAGTGTCATATTAGAGCTAGTATTTCTTCTGCACTTCAATTTCTTATGTAATTTGCATTAGAGACCTGATGAACTTAGGTTTAGGCTTATGATAAGTGAGGGCACTGGTTAAAACTAATGTAAGGATAAGTATTAAGGCATGACTTTAGAGCTAGTGAATAGCTTATATGTATATTTTGGTGCAGGACCTGTTTTATGGTTTGTCCTGTATTGTAAATAAGGTGAAATTGAGTTAGGATTATGTTTCTCTGTGGTCAGCAAAAATTTTATGGTTTAATTTTGGCCTATTTACATATTTGATTATTAACCCATAAAGTGTTTCTCCAGAGAGGATAAGAAAATAAGGTTGTACAACAGCTCCAAATATCTTGAGTTTATCATATACCGGTATACCAATTATTTTCTATTTCTGCAACTTTGAAAAGTAGGATAAGTAATGGAGCCTGAAGACTGAGACAAAAATGACATGCCTAAAAATGTATAATATTAACTTTATGCAATTAAAAAATTATAAAAGCTTGGCACTTTAAAATTATCCAGTAAAATTTATTTTAATTCCTGCTTGTGTTATACTAGGGAATAATATACATCTTATCTATGGAGGAGTTACCCATAGCATGTTTAAAATAAGAGGATTTTAGTTGTGTGGTCACACCAAACCGAAACTGGAAGAGTAAACACATACCTAGAGAATTACAGTAGCAGAAAACACCTTTTATAGAAAAGCCAATCACATGAATCACTTTGGGGAGTGGAGGTGGAAGTGTTACCGCACTAAACAAGTGCTTTCTTGAGTGCTATTGTTAATTATACAAGGATTTTATGAGAATTGAGACAAGTTAAGGCTCATACAATGTTATTATAGAGCAAATATTTAAGGAGAGAATAATAGAAGTCACGAAAGTTTGTTGACCAATTATTTCAAGGTAAATCATTTTAAATCTAAGGTTACTTAACAGAAACCTGATAAAAGTCAAAGCAATTATTTAGCAATTTAAAATAGCCACATTGAAAGTTAGAATGAGATTTGACTGAATGCCTTGCATTCTACAACCTGGTTTCCTCTGGTTACTTTTGAATCCAATTTCTACTGTATATATCCACTGCCAACATGATGAGTAGGAATCATGGGAGTTTAGCACCATGCTGCTGGAATATGGATAGATAAATCTAATGTTTCAGGTTTCCTCAGTTTTTCATTTCTGCAAGATTTTCGCATTTAATTTTGATGCACATGTAAAATCTTAGAATTTTTTTAATTAAAAAGTTAAAGATTGAATGCGTTTTGGTGTACATTTCTCCAAATACCTGCATATTGACTTCCAATTTTGCATAACATGAACAGTTACTACAAACAATTTTCTGTAATATATTTTACACATTATTGTCATTAATGCTTGAATTTGTTGGTACAAACTTCCCCAAATACACATTTTGTACTGTATTGCAAACTTTGGAGAAGTATGAATTTATAAATTCATTTATTGAATCTAAAATATTTAGTTCACATTCAAATGAAAACTAAATTGTTTCCCCTCCCCTCCCCTTCCTAATTTAGTTCCAACTTAGGTATAATTGAAGATCATATCATTAAGTAGTTCCAAATCAAGAGAGATCCAAAGATCAGACAAATATCCATGCCAACATATTTCTTTCTGGTACCTTTTCCCAATGCATTCTTTCCTTTGGAGATTGAAATAAAAAAGTACTCATCATGCATATTTATAACAGAGCAAACATATCTATTTCATGTCATCACTACTGATCAGTATACAGTAGGCATTGCTCTGGTTTAAAAGACTCTGATAGAACTGTATATTCAAAGCTGAGCAATATTGATTAATGCCTGCAGACTCATTTCAGAAGAGCAATTTCCGTGGGCCACCCAAAGGGAAATGAAGCATAATCTAACTGTTCCAAGTCAGTTCCTTCAACAGGGCACAGCTGACCGGTGTGAATGCCTTGCAGTCCAAGGGACTCGCAGGAGTCTTCTCCAGCACCATAGTTCAAAGGCCTCAATTCTTTGGTGCTCAGCCTTTCTTACGGTCCAACTTTCACAGCCATACATTGCAACTGGGAAGACCATAGCCTTGACTATACGCACTTTTGTTGACAGGGTGATGTCTCCGCTTTTTAGTGTGCTGTCTAGATTTGCCATGGCTTTCCTCCCCAGGAGCAAGCGTCTTTTAATTTCTTGGCTATAGTCCTCATCTGCAGTGATCTTGGAGCCCAGGAAAATAAAATCTGTCACTACCTCCATTTCTTCCTCATCTATTTGCCAGGAATTGAGAGGGCCAGATCCCATGATCTTTCTTAATGTTACGTTTCAAGCCAACTTTTGCACTCTCCTTCTTCACCCGCAACAAGAGGCTCTAAAGAACTAAAGTTCTTCTTCACTTTCTGCCATTAGAGTGGTATCATCTGCATATCTTAGGTTGTTGATATTTCTCCCAGCAATCTTAATTCCAATTTTTGATTCATCTAGCCCTGCCTTTCTCATGATGTGCTCTCCATATAAGTTAAATAGGCAGGGCGACAGTATACAGCCTTGTTGGACTCCTTTCCCAAATTTGAACCAATCAGTGGTTCCGTGTCTAGTTCTCACTGTTGCTTCTTGACCCGCATATAGGTTTCTCAAGAGACAAATAAGATGGTCTGGTACTCCCATCTCTTTAAGAACTTGCCACAGTTTGTTGTGATCCACACAATCAAAGACTTTAGCATAGTCAATGAAGCAGAAGTAGATGTTTTTCTGGAACTCCCTAGCTTTCTCCATGATCCAGCGTATGTGGGCAATTTGATCTCTAGTTCCTCTGCCTCTTCGAAATCCTGCCTGTACTTCTGGTAGTTCTCGATCTACATACTACTGGAGTCTAGCTTGTAGGATTTTAAGCATAACCTTACTAGCATGTGAAATGAGTGCAATGGTGCGATAGTTTGAACATTCTTTGGCACTGCCAAAGCACTGCAAAAGCACGAAGCCGAAGACACCAGCCTGAAGATGACAAGTGGGACCTCGTTGAAACGTCGCCAAGACACCCTCAATCATACACGGGAAAAGACCCGAATACACCAAGACCTACATACCTGTACCCATGAAAATCTACGAAAACAAATATATTATTATTATTATTATTATTATTATTATTATTATTATTATTATTATTATTATTATTATTATTATTAATTATTATTATTATTATTATTATTATTATTATCATTATCATTATCATTATCATTATCATTATTTGGAAGGGACCTTGGAGGTCATCTAGTCCAACCCCCTGCTCAGGCAGGAAACCCTATACCATTTCAGGCAAATAGCTGTCCAGTCTCTTCTTCAAAACTTCCAGTGTTGGAGCATTCACCACTTCTGGAGGCAGGTTCTTCCACTGGTTAATTGTTCTAACTGTCAGGAAGTTTCTCTCATTGACAATGCTTCTCTCATTGACTAGTTTCCATCCGTTGCTTCTTGTCCTGCTTTCAGGTGCTTTGGAGAATAGCTTGACTCCCTCTTCTTTGTGGCAGCCCCTGAGATATTGGAACACTGCTATCATGTCACCCCTCACTCTTCTCTTCGTTAAACTACACATACCCAATTCCAGCAACCGTTCCCTATATGTTTTAGCCTCCAGTCCCCCAATCATCTTTCTTGCTCTTCTCTGTACTCTTTCTAGAGTCTCAACATCTTTTTTACATCGTGGTGACCAAAATTGGATGCAGTATTCCAGGTGTGGCCTTACCAAAGCATTGTAAAGTGGTATTAGTGCTTCACTTGATCTTGATTCTATCCCTCTGTTAATGCAGCATAGCACTGTGTATATGTTTGTATATATATGTTTGAAAAGAAAAGAAAACGATCAAACACCAGGATAAAATATAAACAAAACTGTTTAATACACTAATCTACTTAGCTTTCTTCGGCTAACTGCTGACATCGTCAGAGTAAAAGCTGGAGTTCAGGGAGATTGCTTATAAAGCCAGTTGTTTTTGCGCCCTGCTCATTAAGCGGGTCACTGGTCTACCCGCCCCAATTGATTGTATAGTTTCTAGCTGTCCCACATCAATCCCTGTGTTTGTAAGCTCGGGAGTCATTTCCTCGCTCGTAGTCACTCTCCTTGTCTGCCTGGTTTGTGTCCAAATGCCCATAGGTTGGCCCCATAGTGGCTCTTGTTTTGCGACCTCCCCCTCTCCTTTTTGCTGGCAGTAGATCTATGTGACGGTGCTTATCAAGCATTACGGGGGTGGAAAAAACAGCATTATAACTTACGATGGGCGCAACAAGTCCTGCCCTTGCAGGATCAGAATGGCGTGGCTACGCAAGAAAGAACTGTAGCCTTTGCAAGGGGGGAATCCCCAGTGCGTCCTTTACCAAACGTAAGGACGGGCGCCCAGACCCAGACCCAATAAAAAAGGGGAGGGGGAGGGATATATATATATATATATATATATATATATATATATATATATATATATATATATATATATATATATATATATATATATATATATATATATATATATATATATATATATATATATATATATATATATATATACATATGTATATATCTTCACATTAATCTATTATAACCTGATATAGAGAAAAAAATACCAACCTTTAATCATCTTGACTCATGGCAAGTGAAGATTTTATCTCCTTTAATGATAAAATTGGAATTATTTAGATATATTGATTTATAGTTAATAATATTTACTTTTTTTAGAGGGAAAGGAGAATTATGCAGATTGACAGTTATTTGCCTGTTTTCAGTGAAACATGCTTTTAATAAGCAGTTTGAACAAAATTCAAAAGCTCCATTCAGGTACCAGTCAAGGACTACATATGTAATCTCCACACAGCTCTCTATACAGTTGTCTGAGCCAAGGGGTAGATTACAGGGGTTATAGCCCCCACCCTAACATTAGCTTCCTACGCAACATTGTAACATGAGATTCAGCTCTAAAATCAAAGTTTTAAATTTAGTCTGACCACCTTTCCCTCATAAAGATTGCATTATATGTGATTCAAACACTTGTGATTTTATTTAAGTAACTGGCATTTATCCATTGAAGGATATTTTTGAACTTATTTTATGGCTATAATTTTTCCCATGCATGAATCATAGACTGATATCCTTTCTGGGAGGAAATACATATAGCAATTATCATACCTTTAGCTTTTTGTGGATTTTCTATGATCTCCATGCTATATGTTTAAATAGAAGACTACAGCCAACTGCAAAAGTTGCCAGGATGAATTCTGATGTTCAGACCAGTCTGGAGTTCCCAGCTGCTTTGGTGAAATGGTTAAAAAAAATCTAATAAAAATAGAAGAGTTCATTTGAATGGTTTTAATGTCAGCTAAGAAAAATCTTTTAACCATTCAGTAACCTGGATGCAGGCTTAGACTAACAAACATTAAAATAAATGAATTAACTCAAATACAAACTATCTCAGCAAGTCTACTTTAACATTATTGCATTTGAATTTAACCTGTAATCTGAGCAGTAAACTGGATAATTTTGGCTAAGATTCTGCTTTTGGGGGACATGTAAAATTTCAAGTTAAGGAAAGATCCACAATCTTACAGACCTCTTTTGATGACCATATGTAATTCTTAGTGTGATTATCAAACCAAAGAATAAAATCCTTCTTTTCCATTACTAAACATCTTCTATTGCTCTTCTATTGTTAGTTTGATCTTTTTTGTATAAGAAGCCTACATGTTTTATCAGGAACTATTCCCTTGTTTAGAAAATATATTTCTATAAAAACCTAATCTGATTCACATTTTTTCCAGCAAATGTTTCTGAGTTGAATTCTCTATTCTTCCAGATTTCATTGCAGAAAAACCCTGCCTTTGTTAGCTGAAACCTCTCAAACCTGCCAAACCTCTCTTGACAGTGCTGAGCTATATCAAACAAGGATCTGAAAAGGTATAATAAAATTTCCTATAATTTATTTTGGGGTTGTTTTTACATTTGACTGATTAATACCAAGACTCTTTATGTTAATATTAGAAGAAAACCAATAATTCAGAGTACATAGATTACAGATTTTTGGAGAATTGATTTTTTTGTGAATTTATGTTAACTGGACTGATTTGCACCTACCAGCTTCATATACCAATATTTTTCCCCAAACCTTCCATATTTTAATGCAGTTGTGAAAGCATGAAAATTGCTTTCACATATTTTAACCCATAGTTTATTTTAGCCAGTTTGAGAAGCCAGAATCAGTCTTGTAAAGAAGCAAAGTGATCATAACCAAAGCCTGTTTTCCTTGCTTTTTATGTCCTTATTTGGTCAATTCCAAATTTCTGTTCTAGATC
This sequence comes from Vipera berus, assembly GCF_964194415.1. Taxonomy (NCBI): domain Eukaryota; kingdom Metazoa; phylum Chordata; class Lepidosauria; order Squamata; family Viperidae; genus Vipera; species Vipera berus. The sequence goes on from NC_138208.1 coordinate 42,839,210, forward strand.
ATCATATTATGCCACTTTGTGAATTAATTAGAGGCTCCTACAGATTAAAAATCAAATTATGCTTTCCTATTTGTTCATCAAGTTCAGTCACAGTTATGATCAATAAGCCAACAAAAACTAGTTTCAATTTTTATTTATTCTTCTCCAAAATATAAAAACAAATATGCTGATTTCCCATTTATGTTTCAACTAAGCCACAAACAATAAACAAACCACAGTGTTTATAGAGCCAGATAATGCAATACATTTAAACTACATATTTGAGAAAAATATATTTACAAATATGTAATTAAATACAAAATTTCATATAGATTTGTGTGGGAAAAGAATAGAATATTTATGGAGACCAGAATATATGCCAGAAATTGGCTGATTCTAGCTACTCCCAGCTGTCCTTGGCTGATCATACAGAGTTAAACAGAGGGAGAACTGATAGGATGGGAAGCCATGAGGTATTTCCTAGTCTATAAATTAAATTAGGAAATAAATAAAAATCCTGGAAAAAGGTAATGATAAGCTACATTTAAATCATTATGAAGAAAATGTCATGGATGTATTGAGAAAAAAAATCACTTGGAGTTGAGTTTAATTCAAAAGGAACTTCAAAATATGGTTTATTCAGCAAAATTTGAAAAAAATACAACACAAAAGTAAATAAAATACATTTAATATTGTTTTGATGGATATTTTAATTTTATCTTTACAAGTTGCTAGCCCTTTAAGGAAATGGGCAGCATATAGTTTATAAATATAGATAAATAAATAAAACTCAATCAATCGTGTTGGGCAGCAATCCAGGCTTTGGTCTCCAGGAGGTGGACAGAAGGATTTCCATCTTTCAAACGTCAGAGAGTTGGCATCTAGCAGTCGGAGCAGCTGTACCTTTTTGCAGTGGTAATTCTCAGATAAAGCTTGTCACACTTCATTAGCAAAGTTTGATTGATTAGAGGAACAAAATAAACAGCTTCTTTGTTTTGCTGCTTAGTTGGTTGACATGTGAAAAGAAGAGATATTCAAGGGCACAAAAGGTCAGTCATCTCTTCATCATTTGTTTTCTCTTTTGGTGATGAAAATGTTCATCCCTAGAATACTTTCCCAAAAAGAAATCATTGAAGCAGGGTTTACGTAGAATTTATGTAATGTCTGGGATCTCTAGTTAATTTAAGAACACATAGAAAAACCTCTCTCTTATTTTTCTCTGTAACCACCTATAACTAGCCTGAGAGGCATGAAAATGGCAAATAATTGAAAACTCAAGATTCTTGTCCAGAAGATATCTATTAGAAATAAGTAGGGTCAGAAAACTCTCCTTCTATAAATGTTCTTAATTTAGGATACAATTTAATATAGAATTATTCCACCATCTTCAACAGCATTCATGACAGCATCACCACCAGATTCATAGCTGGCTGACTGGCCGTACTCAGCATGTGGTCCTCAATGGAACTGCATCTACATGGAGGGAAGTGTGTATTGGGGTGCCCCAGGGCTCTGTTCTAGGCCCAATGCTCTTCAACATCTTCATCAACGATTTGGATGAAGGGATAGATGGGGAACTCATCAAATTTGCAGATGACACCATACTGGCAGGAATAGCCAACACTCCAGAAGATAAGCATAGGGTACAGAAGGATCTTGACAGACTTGAACATTGGGCGCTATCTAACAAAATGTTATTCAATGGTGAAAAAAGTAAGGTTCTACATTTAGGCAAGAAAAACCAAATGCACAGGTATAGTATAGGTGGTACCTTGCTCAATAGTAGCAACTGTGAGAGGGATCTTGGAGTCCTAGTGGACAATCACTTAAATATGAGCCAGCAGTGTGCTGCAGCTGCCAAAATAGCCAACACAGTGCTAGGCTGCATTAACAGAGGGATAGAATCAAGATCACGTGAAGTGTTAATACCACTTTACAATGCCTTGCTAAGGCCACACTTGGAATACTGCATCCAGTTTTGGTCACCACGATATAAAAAAGATGTTGAGACCCTAGAAAGAATACAGAGAAGAGCAACACAGATAATCAGGGGACTGGAGGCTAAAACATATAAGGAACGGTTGCTGGAGTTGGATATGTCTAGTCTAATGAAGAGAAGGACGAGGGGTGACATGATAGCAGTGTTTCAATATCTCAGGGGCTGCCACAAAAAAGAGGGAGACAAGCTATTCTCTACAGCAGACATGTCAAACTCACAATGTCACGTGACGTCACGCAACATATCAGGACGGTTTTGCCATTGCCAGCAATGGGTCTGGGCGTGGCTTCTGGATGACACGTCTGGCCCCTGGGCTGGCAGTTTGACACCCCTGCTCTAAAGCACCTAAAGGTAGACAAGAAGCAATGGATGGAAAGTAACCAAAGAGAGAAACAATCTAGAACTAAGGAGAAATTTTCTGACAGAACAATTACCGGTAATCATTGGAACAACCTGCCTCCAGAAGCTGTGAATGCTCCAACACTGGAATTTTTTTTAACATTCTTTTTTTTATTGAAGAGTTTTACAGATACGTTTTAAACATAAAAAACATAAAACCCATCCCCCACCCCTACCCTATTTCCCCTCCCTCTCCCTCCCCCCCCGACTTCCCAGAGCAAATACAGGGTATTGACCCTAACAATCTTAAATTATAATATGCAAACTAACTATAATAACACTTTAAGTCCTATTGCACTTTAACTCTCCTTAAAAATAACTAAATAATAACAAATCTTCTAAATCTAATATTCATTCAAATGCTAAATGAAACTTTTTGGTCCCATATTTATTCTGGATATAATCAATCCATCTTCTCCATTCCAAAATATATCTTTGTTGCGAATGGTCTTTCAAATATGCTGAGATTTTCACCATTTCTGCCAGATTCGAAACTTTTAAAGTCCATTCTTCTATAGTAGGCAAATCCTCCTTCTTCCAATATTGCGCAACCAAAAGTCTTGCTGCCGTTATTAAATTCAGCATCAATTTAGTTTCTATAGCAGTAGAGTCAATAGTAATACCCAGCAAAAACAATTGTGGATAAAATTTTATCTTTTTCTTAAATATCTTCTGCATATTCCACCAAATTTTAATCCAACAAGCTTTTACTTTTTTACAAGTCCACCATATATGATAATACATTGCATCATCACAACCACACCTCCAGCATTTAGGCTGATAATTTGAATACATAGATGCCAATTTCTTAGGATCTAAATGCCATCTATAAAACATCTTATAAAAATTCTCCCTTAAATTTTGTGCCTGTGTAAATTTTACATTTCTGACCCATATTGTTTCCCAAGTATCCATCGTTATTGGGTCTTGAATATTCTGGGCCCATTTTATCATACAGTCTTTAACAAGTTCCGTTTCTGAATCTAATTCTATCAATGCATTATATATCCTTCTTATATATAGTGCAGGACCTTGATCTCTAATATGTTTAACCAAATTTTCATCTACTATAGAAATACCAATTTTCTGATCCTGTTTCCATCTAGCTTGTAACTGCCCATACTGAAACCAAGTTTGTACTATCTTTTCTTCTTTTAAAATATTAAATGGCCTTAATTGCCAGACATTTCTTTCCAATCTAAGAATTTCTTTATATGTAGTCACATCATGCTTAAATCCCACATTAATATTTTCTATCGCATGTTTAGGTATTGCCCAAATTGGATTTTTAAAGTTCAACTTATAACGATATTTTTTCCAAACTCGCAACAGGACATATCTTAATATATGTGTCTTAAAAACATTATCCACTTTTTTATCATACAATAAAGTAGCATGCCAACCATATAACAAATCATATCTTTCAATGATGCCCTCGCTGTGATGTCCCGTTGCCTGGAGGCGGTTCGGGTCTGGATGGGGAGGAACAGACTTCAACTCAACCCTGACAAGACTGAGTGGCTGTACATTCCGGCATCCCGGGACATTCAAAATGTTCCATCCCTTTCTATGGGGGGTGAGCTTTTACCCCCCGTGGACAGGGCTCGCAACTTGGGAGTCCTCCTAGATTCACGACTTACCCTAGAAGACCATATAGTAGCCGTGACTAGGGGGGCCTTCGCCCAGGTTCGCCTGGTGCGCCAGTTGCGGCCCTATCTGGACCGGGATGCCTTGTGTACGGTCACTCATGCGCTCGTGACCTCTCGCTTAGACTATTGTAATGCTCTCTACATGGGGCTTCCCTTGAAGACCACTCGGAGGCTCCAACTGGTACAGAATGCGGCCGCGAGAGTTGTCCTGGGAGTTTCCCGGTACTCCCATGTTACACCTTTGCTCCGCGAGCTGCATTGGTTACCAGTTGTCTTCCGGGTGAGGTTCAAGGTCTTGGTTATGATCTTTAAGTCCTTACATGGCATGGGTCCGGGATACCTCGAGGACCACCTGCTGCCGGCGTCAACTCCCCTCCGCCCTGTGCGTGCCCACAGAGAGGGCCTCCTCAGGGTGCCTCCAGTCAGGGAATGTCGACTGGTGGCCCCCAGGGGGAGGGCCTTCTCTGTGGGTGCCCCGGCACTTTGGAACCAACTGCCGGTTGAGCTCCGGATGGCATCGGACCTCCGATCCTTCCGTCGCGGGTTGAAGACCCACTTGTTTGAGTTAGCTGGTCTGGCCTGAAGGGGAATTTGGGTTTTTAATTGGTTTTTTATTTCATTATGGTTATATTTTAATTGGGCATGGTTTAATTTTCTTTTAATTTTTGTATACCTATTTATATATGCCCTGTGAACCGCCCTGAGTCCCTAGGGAGAAGGGCGGTATAGAAATCCAATAAACTAAAAACTAACTAAACTAAATATTCAATAATCTCTCTTGTGTTGAATTGAACCAATTACTAATTGATGATAATACCGCAGCTTCATAGTATAATTTAAGATTGGGTATTTTAAGACCACCTCTTTTACGTGCATCTTGCATTATCTTAAGTTTAACTCTCGGTCTCTTCCCTGCCCAAACAAATTTATTAATACCTCTCTGCCATTCCTCCAAATTTAAATCTTTTTAAAGTATAGGTATCATTTGAAACAAAAATAAGAATTTACCGGTAGGTAAAACATTCATTTTCACAGCTGCAATTCTTCCCAGTAAAGACAATTGTAGTTTTTTCCAACTATCTAATTCTTTTTGTATTTTTAACCATAACAATTCATAATTATTTTTATATAATTTCACATTTGAAGCTGAAAGATATACCCCCAAGTATTTGACATTTTTAACTATTTCAAATCCCGTTAGTTTTCCTAAAACTTCCTTTTGTTCTTTAGTCATATTTTTAGACAATATTTTAGTTTTTTGCCTATTTACCTTAAATCCAGAAACTTGTCCATATTGTAAAATTATTTCTATTAAATCTATAACCGATTGAGTTGGTTGACCTAATGTAATAACCAAGTCATCCGCAAACGCTTTCAATCTATAATCTTGATTTTTAATTTTAATTCCCTTTATTTTCTTTGATTCACGTATCTTAATCAACAATATTTCCAATGTTAAAACAAACAATAATGGCGACAATGGGCAACCCTGTCTTGTACCCTTTTCAATTTTACAAGCTTCTGTTAGGCTACAATTGATTATTATTTGAGCTGTTGTTTTTGATATATTGCCCTAATAGATTGTAAAAACTTATCACCAAACTCCATTTTCTCCAAAACTTTAAATAAAAATTGCCAATTTAATTGATCAAATGCTTTTTCAGCATCCAGAAAAATCAGCGCTGCAGGGACTTGATTATTTCTTTCCAAATATTCTAATAAATTTACAATATGTCTCAGATTATTTTTCATTTGTCTACCACTTATAAAACCTGTTTGATCAGAATAAATCATTTGCTGCATAACCCCCATTAATCTATTTGCTAAAATCTTTGCAAATATTTTATAATCATTATTTAAAAGCGATATAGGCCTAAATTTTTTAAGTTGAACAAGATCTTGATCTTCCTTTGGAATCAAAGTTATAAATGCTGTTTTCCATGATGGAGGCACTTTTCCTCCAGACTGTATTGTTCTAAATAACTCTTTTATAGGCTCCACCATTTCTGATTGTAAATTTTTATAATAAATAGCTGATAAACCATCTGTTCCGGGTGCCTTACCAACTTTTAATTGTTTAATTGCTAAAATAATTTCTTCAGCAGTTATCAATTGATTCATCTCTTCCCGTTGCTCTTGTGTAAGTATTGGGATATTCACATCCTGTAAATAACTATCCATATCTAAACCCTGCTTTATATCCCTAGCATATAATTTAGAATAAAATTCAACAAAAGCCTTTTTAATGAGATCTTGCTGAAACACCTCTTTACCCTTATATTCTATCTTATCAATATTACGTGATCTTTGTTTTTTCCTTAATAAATAAGCTAACCACCTACCCGGCTTATTAGCATTGTTAAAAGTATTATGTTTCGCATATCATAAATTAGTTGCTACTTGATCTGCCATTAACATATCAAACTGTCCTCTTAGCAGATTAATTACTTCTTTCAACCTCTTGTCAGATGGGTTCAAAATAAGAGCTTTCTCTTTCATCTTTATTTCCTCCTCTATTTCTTTATGCTTATATTCCATTCTATGTCTATGTTTATTATTCAAATATATTAACACTCCTCTCATATAAGCTTCCCCTTCATGGAATACTGCCTTGTCGTGGCAAAGGGGCTTGCGTAATTCAATGAAGCTATGAGCTATGCCGTGCAGGGCCACCCAAGACGGACAGGTCATAGCCGAGAGTTCTGACAAAACGTGATCCACTGGAGAAGGAAATGGCAACCCACTCCAGTATCTTTGCCATGAAAACCCTATGGACAGTACCAAAAGGCAAAACGATATGACGCTGGAAGATGAGCCCCTCAGGTCGGAAGGCATCCAATATGCTACTGGGGAAGAGCAGAGGGCTAGTACTAGTAGCACCAGAAAGAATGAAGCGACTGGGCCAAAGCCGAAAGGACGCTCAGCTGTGGATGTGTCTGGTGGTGAAAGGAAAGTCCGATGCTGTAAAGATTTTTTCTCCATAGGAACCTGGAATGTAAGATCCATGAATCAAGGAAAGCTGGACGTGGTCAAACAAGAGATGACAAGACTGAACATCGACATCTTAGGTATCAGCGAACTAAAATGGACAGGAATGGGTGAATTTAATTCAGATGACCATCAGGTATACTACTGCGGGCAAGAATCCCTCAGAAGAAATGGAGTAGCCTTCATAGTCAATAAAAGAGTAGGAAAAGCAATACTGGGATACAATCCTCAAAATGAAAGAATGATCTCAGTTCGAATCCAAGGCAAACCATTCAATATCACAGTAGTCCAAGTCTATGCCCCAACCACCAGTGCTGAAGAGGATGAAATTGACTGGTTCTATGAAGCCCTACAGCACCTTATAGAACTAACACCAAAAAATGATGTCCTTATCATCATGGGGGATTGGAATGCTAAAGTAGGAAGCCAAAGGATAACTGGAATAACAGGCAAGTTTGGCCTTGGAGTACAAAATAAAGCAGGGCACAGGCTGATAGAATTTTGTCAAGAGAATACGATGGTCATAGCAAACACTCTTTTCCAACAACCCAAGAGATGGCTCTACACATGGACATCACCAGACGGTCAACACAGAAATCAGATTGACTATATGCTCTGCAGCCAAAGATGGAGAAGCACTATACAGTCAGTAAAAACAAGACCAGGAGCTGACTGTGGCTCAGACCATGAGCTTCTCCTTGCAAAGTTTAAGCTTAAACTGAAGAAAGTAGGGAAAAGCACTAGGCCACTCAGGTATGAATTAAATCATATCCCTGTTGAATATACAGTAGAGGTGACAAATAGATTTAAGGAATTAGATCTGATAGACAGAGTGCCTGAAGAACTATGGACAGAGGTTCGCGACATTGTACAACAGGTAGCAACCAAAACCATCCCAAAGAAAAAGAAATGCAAGAAAGCAAAATGGTTGTCTAAGGAAGCTTTGCAAATAGCTGAGGAAAGGAGGGAAGCGAAAGGCAAGGGAGAAAAACATAGATATGCCCAATTGAATGCAGAATTCCAGAGAATAGCTAGAAGAGATAAGAATGCCTTCTTAAATGAACAGTGCAAAGAAATAGAAGAAAACAATAGAATAGGGAGGACCAGAGATCTTTTCAAGAAAATTGGACAGATGAAGGGAACGTTTAATGCAAAAATGGGCATGATAAAGGACCAAAATGGCAGGGACCTAACAGAGGCAGAAGAGATTAAGAAGAGGTGGCAAAATTACACAGAAGAACTATACAAGAATGAGCTTAATGTCCCTGATAATCACAATGAGGTGGTCACTGACCTCGAGCCAGACATCCTAGAATGTGAAGTGAAGTGGGCCTTAGAAAAGCTGAGCAACAACAAAGCTAGTGGAGGTGACAGTATTCCAGCTGAGCTATTCAAAATCTTAAAAGACAGTGCAGTAAAAGTGCTACACTCAATTTGCCAGCAAATTTGGAAAACTCAACAGTGGCCACAGGATTGGAAAAGATCAGTTTACATTCCAATTCCAAAGAAAGGCAGTGCCAAAGAATGTTCAAACTATCGCACCATTGCACTCATTTCTCATGCTAGTAAAGTTATGCTTAAAATCCTACAAGCTAGACTTCAGCAGTATGTGGATCGAGAACTACCAGAAGTACAGGCAGGATTTCGAAGAGGCAGAGGAACTAGAGATCAAATTGCCAACATACGCTGGATCATGGAGAAAGCTAGGGAGTTCCAGAAAAACATCTACTTCTGCTTCATTGACTATGCTAAAGCCTTTGATTGTGTGGATTATAACAAACTGTGGCAAGTTCTTAAAGAGATGGGAGTACCAGACCATCTTATTTGTCTCTTGAGAAATCTATATGCGGTTCAAGAAGCAACAGTGAGAACTGGACATGGAACCACTGATTGGTTCAAAATTGGGAAAGGAGTCCGGCAAGGCTGTATACTGTCGCCCTGCCTATTTAACTTATATGCAGAGCACATCATGAGAAAGGCAGGGCTAGATGAATCAAAAGTTGGAATTAAGATTGCCGGAAGAAATATCAACAACCTAAGATACGCAGATGATACCACTCTAATGGCAGAAAGTGAAGAAGAACTAAAGAGCCTCTTGTTGCGGGTGAAGAAGGAGAGTGCAAAACTTGGGTTGAAACTTAACATTAAGAAAACCAAGATCATGGCATCTGGCCCTCTCAATTCCTGACAAATAGATGGGGAAGAAATGGAGGTAGTGACAGATTTTATTTTCCTGGGCTCCAAGATCACTGCAGATGGGGACTGTAGCCAAGAAATTAAAAGACGCTTGCTCCTGGGGAGGAAAGCCATGGCAAATCTAGACAGCACACTAAAAAGCAGAGACATCACCCTGTCAACAAAAGTGCGTATAGTCAAGGCTATGGTCTTCCCAGTTGCAATGTATGGCAGTGAAAGTTGGACCATAAGAAAGGCTGAGCACCAAAGAATTGAGGCCTTTGAACTATGGTGCTGGAGAAGACTCCTGCGAGTCCCTTGGACTGCAAGGCGATCAAACCGGGTCCTAGAGGAGATCAATCCCGACTGCTCTTTAGAAGGCCAGATCCTGAAGCTAAAACTCAAATACTTTGGCCACCTAATGAGAAGGAAGGACTCACTGGAGAAGAGCCTAGTGCTGGGAAAGATCGAGGGCAATAGAAGAAGGGGACGACAGAGAATGAGGTGGCTGGATGGAGTCACTGAAGCAGTAGGCATGAGCTTAAATGGACTCCAGAAGATGGTAGAGGACAGGAAGGCCTGGAGGAATGTTGTCCATGGGGTCGCGATGGGTCGGACACGACTTCGCAGCTAACAACAACAACAACAACATATAAGCTTTACTTGCATCCCAAACCATTTCAATGGGAGTATCCTTATGCATATTCATAATAAAAAATTCTCTCATCTGCTTCTTACATTCTTCCACATTCTCTTTATATCTAAATAAATTTTCATTTAGCCTCCATGATCTTCTTTCCCCATTGCCCTTATCCAATTCCATCCAGACCGGACTATGATCTGATAGAGTTCTTGAACATATCTTAATCTTCTTAATCCTAGAAAAAAATCATTAGAAGTTAATACAAAATCAATCCTAGAAAAAGATTCATGTCTATCAGGAAAAAAATGTAAAATCCTTTTCTTCCAAATTTCGTTCTCTCCAGACATCTCTCAATTCCAAGTCATCTTTCAAATCAAAAAAAGATTTTGGTAATCTGGCGTGGCTTGGAGTATTTTTAAAAAACCCTTTTTTATCTTTCTGAGTGTCCAGCACTCCATTCCAATCTCCCCTCAAAATGTACGATTTATACAGTAATCCCATTGAATTATTTTATCATGTAACAGTTTGTAAAATTCTCCTTGCTGTTGATTAGGTGCATATACTCCAGTTAAAAGTGTTTTCTTCCCTTCTATTAATAGTTCAATTATGATACATCTTCCTTGTTTATCTGCTTCAATTAAATTAGCTGTTAAGTCTTTCTTTACATAGATAACTACTCCATTTTTCTTCTCTGGAGCAGATGCAATAAATTGTCTAGAATTTATCAAATATTTTTTATCAGATGCATGAATATGCATTTCTTGCAAACATATAACATCATTTTTAAATTGTTTCAAATACTGAAATACTTTCTTTCTCTTTTGTGGTGAATTTAATCCATTAACATTCCAAGTTAGAAACTTTGTTGCCATCTTTTGCGACTTGAAGCTTTCGGAGCATTTCTTGCTGATCCACAGACATCTGCCTCTTTGGCCTAGCTCCTTCCACTGCTTCACTAGAAATGGGTTCCTGACTTGTAGTTATTGAACACTGTTGCTGTTGTTGTTGTTCCTTACGTATAGATGCAGCCCGTGTTACTCTTTGGGTCTTAGATTTTTCCATTAAAGTCATGGGTTGCACAGTTTTCGAGATTTGCTGTACTTCTTGTATCTGTCGCTCTTCTACTTCTTTCCCTCCTTTAACTTCTTCTTTTCCTCCTTTAACTTCTTCTTTTCCTCCTTTAACTTCTGAAGATGGTAGTGAACCTGCTTTCAAAACATGAGAATAAAAATCACGTGCCTTCAGGACTGTATTAAGACGATATCTTACTCCAGCATAATTTCACCACAGTCCCCATTGGTATCTCCCATCTGAACTGAAGCTGTTGTTTTTTTAATTCATCTGCCAAAAAAACCAAAATCTTTCCTTTTTCTCAAAATTCTTGGGGAAATCTCTTTCAGAATCAAAACCGCCTGATTAGCCACTTAAAATCTATTGTTGTAAAAAGCTTGAATAATCTGATTTCTGATCTTTCTCTTTGTAAAGTACACAACCACATCTCTTGGCACTTTCCTTTGCCTAGCGATCCAAGAATTAACATGGAATACTTTATCCATCTCCACAAAAGAATCTTCCGGTTGAATTCCCAAAATAGGTGCCAGAGCATCCATCAACATCTCTTCCAGATTTTCCTGTGGATTTTCTCTTAAGCCTCTAATCCTCAGGGCAAACTCCATGTCTCTATATTGTGACATAACCACATCATCATCCATTATCTCTATTTTATTCTCAACATCAGACATTTTAGCCTCCAGCATCAAATTATTCTGTTTCACTTCTTCCACACATTCATCCAGACTCTCAATACAACCTGAGAACCCTTGAAATGCCATCAAAATGTCCTCCCGTATTTCCTTATTTTTTTCTTCAATAAGTTCTGCCACCTGCTCAGATATTTTTTCAGACTGAAGTTTTAAAGCATCTTTTAAAGAATCTTGTAAGTCTTTTAAAGTCAGTGGAGGTGCAGCAGCTGCAGCAAGTAACATCAAAGATTGAATTCCAGATTGCTGAACAGGTGATGCCCCCGGACTTTTAGAAACAGGAATTCTAGGCGGTTTGGAGGCCATTTTAGCACCTAATTAACTTTCTTTACACACTTTCACTTTTCCGCCCTCTTGCAATTGTAATTTAAATGTTAAATATCCAAGTCTTCTAGTCACTTTTAAACAGCTCCAAAATTTAACAAAATCTTAAAGTTCTGAAAATCCACTTTAGATATTCCTCCTCAGTATCCAAACAATCACTTTTACTTTGAGAAGAAAAAAAAAGAAAAGAAAAAAGACACTTTCAATGCTTGTTACAAAGAATCACTCAGGCGCCATCTTTCCGTCCTTTTTAAAATTGAAACAGGAAAAAAGTTAAAGTACCAGAGTTAAAGTCTTATACTTGCTGTTTATATTGCTCCCGCATCCACTCTGCCTGCATCAATTACTCCAAAAAACAAACAAATCCAGCAGGAGTAGATTCAGCGTCTTGTTCTGCTTAAAAGCAGAAAAATCCTCCGACCTGGAGTGTTTCCGGGCTTTGGGGGGGCTCTCACCCTTCAAACCCCAGAATAAACATTCTGAGGCTCTAGGGGAGCTCTACCCCTACCCAGAGACTCCCCTTCCCCTCTTCGCCCAAGGGGAAGGGTTTTAAGCCACGGAACAGCTGATCGTCGGCTGCTCTGCAGCTTTAACAAAATTGGAAGGCTGGCGGTTGATCCCGACCGTCCTCGACGCTGAAGCGCCACCCGGAAGTCCTCCAACACTGGAAATTTTTAAGAAGAGACTGGGCAGCCATTTGTCTGAAATGGTATAGGGTTTCCTTCCTGACTATGGGGCTGGACTAGATGACCTCCAACTTTATTATTATTATTATTATTATTATTATTATTATTATTATTATTATTATTATTATTATTATTATTATTATTATATAAAACTTTTATTCATAAAGCATGAAATGCAGTCAACTGAACACTCAAATTGACTGGCACTAATGGTTGACCCAGGTTGCTGCCAGCATCCTAGGTATCAACCAAGTATCTCCTTAAAATGTAAGATGTTCTGAGTAGCGCAGTTTTTTGTAGCTTTGCTGGAGTTATTGCAGGAAGCTGCAATTTCTTGATGTATTTTGCAAAGATTTTGGACATAGTTCCCAGTGCCCTGATGACAATGGGTATCACTGTTACATGTTTCATCCATAATCGCGCAGTTTCAATGGCCAGGTCACGGTATTTTGTAATTTCTTTCAGTTCTTTTCCTTTGACTCTGGCATCTCCTGCTACAGCGATATCAATCAACTGTACGCTTCGGTTCTCTATGACTGCAATATCTGGCGTGTTGTGTTCCAAATAGTGATCTGTCTGTATTCGGAAGTCCCACAAGATCTTCACCGTCTCATTCTCAACAACTTTTTCCACCTAATGTTCCCACGACTTTTCGGACACAGGCAAGTCATATTTTTTACATAATGCCCAGTGGATTAGTTTAGCAACTCGGTCATGTCTAGCTTTGTAATCAGTTTGTGCGATTTTGCTGCACTCACATATTAAATGTGAAACAGTTTCAACTTTATCGTTACAAAGTCAGCAATTTGGATTGTCAGTAGATTTTTGTATCTTCGCTTTCATGGCATTAGTTTGTAGTGCTTGTTCTTGAGCAGCCAGCATTAAGCCTTCTGTTTCTTTCTTAATGGTTCCCATCTTAAGCCATGCCCATGTCAAGTTGTTATCACATTTTCCTTCAATGTTTTTCAAATGCTGTCCATGCAAAGCTTTGGTTTTCAAACTATTTAGTCTGTCATCCAGCCGTTTTTCCTTACATTCTGCCTTTGTTTCTGTTATTTTTATAATGCTCTCTGTTTTCACATCCTGCAGCAATTTTTCTGTACTTTGATTTACATAGTCATTCAAACTTCGTTTTTCTTCTTCTACAGTTTGGTGGATTTGTAGTAGTCCTCTGCCCCCTATTCTTCTTGGCAGGTACAACCTGTCGATGTCACTTCATGGATGTAGAGCGTGGTGCATATTCAAAGGTTTACGTGTTTTCCAGTTTAGGTGTTCCAATTCAGCCAAAGTCTAGTTGATAATTCCAGCTGGGTAGCATATCACTGGGACTGCCCATATATTAATGGCTTTAATTATATTTCCAGCATTCAGCTTTGATTTTAGTATTTTGCAGACTCTTCTGATGTATTCCTTTTGTGTTGACTCTTTGACTTTTCCATTCAAGATGTTATCTGCTTCCAATATGCCTAGGTATTTGTAACCATCATCCTTTGCTAGTGCTTTCATAATACTTTTGTTTCCCAGTTCTATTCCTTCTATTTTTCCCATTTTTCCTTGCTGCATTATGATGATGATGATGATGATTTGGACTTCCATTCTTTGCTTTATAATTCAAAATTCATATTACATAATTTACTTCTTTCTCATTCCATTCTTTTGTTTATCATCTTGATGATGAAGAATTCTTGACAACCTAAAGGTTTCACCCTATTCTGTACTTTTTAAGTTGACTGGCTTACAGTCTAAGGAGGTTCTGGATAGTGAATATGAAATTAGGAACTGTTTTATCTTTAATCTGTGTTTGCCTCAGCAAATGGTTATTTCTTACAGAGAAATGTGTTAAAACGAAAATTCCATAAATACTTGCAGGTAGTATTTGCAGCCTGTACAATTTTGGCTATGAATGCAAGTCACCTTTTCATTTTCATTAAATGATATGAAGATGATATGAACATTAATTGAGGTGTGGTGGCTTTCTTATATTTAGATTTCTTTACATAATAAATTATTCTTCTACATCTTACATTTGGGGTTAGGGCCTGGTTCAAGAAATATTGTTGAGTGTTGTGTGATAGGTAACACTATCTATGAAATTGTTTTATTGCACTAATTCCTTACGATTACAGATGAAGGGCATCTGTATTGCCAAGTATTTACCAAGATGAAAAGAAGACTTAACTTAATGTATTTGTGTGCATTAATAGGAAAACATCAATCAGACAGTTGACATGTTAGTTTCTTAGGACCAATAGGCATATGTTTGTGGCAGAGCACATTAACTGGATCTGCCACTTTACAGATGAGCTCATCACTTAAGGATATAAATAAACAACTTAAAAGGCCAAGGGGCTCTTTAAAAAGACTTGATAAAGAATTTGAAAATGTCACATTGTTTCTCAGTTTCCTTGGGGTTTTTTATTAACATGATTTTTAGAATTGAAGCAGAGGTCATTTAGACAGTTATTTGGGCTAAAACAGGTGGAATTCCAGTGGTTGCTTCCAAAGTGATGATTTTCATTCATGGTATTTGAGATAGAAGGTAAACGTGAGCAATCATTTAAAATCTGTTCATAAAAACTAAATTTTCAGCTAATGATAGACAGAACATTCACACTTTCAGTGTCTTTGAAAGGGAAGTTATTCTTTCCTTCCTTCCTTCCTTTCTTCCTTCCCTCCCTCTTTGTCCTTCCCTCTCCACGTTAGAGCAGTACCCGCGAAGGCGGCCCTGCAGCCCGGCTTTCTCTTGCAGAAAGCAAGCTGAAACCGAGCGAGGGAGATTGCCAGGAATGTGATCTCGCGCTCCTGCAATCTCCCTTGCTCAGTTTCAGCTTCCCTTGCTACAAGAGAAAGCAGGCTGAAACGGAGTGAGGGAGATTGCAGCAGCACGAGATCGCGTTCCTGGCAATCTTCCTCGCTCCGTTTCAGCCTGCTTTCTCTTGTAGCAAGGGAAGCTGAAACCGAGCGAAGGAGATTGCAGGAGCGCGAGATCGGCGTTTCTCAGCACGTGCTGATTCGTGCTCCTGGCAATCTCCCTTGCTTTCCACTTGTGGAAGTTAGGGCTGGCCATACGGATCACCTTCGGACCATAAGACGCACCCTTGTTTTCCCCCCCACTTTTTTGGGGGGAAGTGCATCTTATGGTCCGAAAAATATGGTAACTGAACTAGAGGAAGGAGGGGAGAACTAGTGGTTACTTCTTCACACTAATTTATTGAGTGTTGGATGACAGTGTGAAGTGAAAATTTGGCTCAAATATGATTGATTAATAGGTTCAGTGGTATGATAAATTTACAGTGTCTCAGTTCTTAGAGAATATCAAAAGTTAGAGAAATATTGAGAATATTGAATATTGAATACACTTTGGTAGTTTACAAAAGATGACCATTTTCTACTGTGAACACTGTAAAAATGTAAAGAAATGATTAATGAAAAGAAACAGATAGAACAAACAGCAAAGCAAACAACTTTACAAACAGAAGAAGAGAAAGAGAAGCCTGATCAAGAGAGTGAGGGAATGGCAAGGGAGCAGAGGACTATGAGATCAATAAAACCTAAATATAAATAAACAAAATGGAGAAAGAAAATGGATTTTTTTCACTAAACATAAATGAAGTGAATTTTCCATCAAAAAGAAATAAAATCTTCAAAAAATTACAGAAATTAAATATAGATATAATTTGTTTACAAGAGACACATATAAAAAACAATATTATAAACTCTTGGAATACCCCAAAATTGGGAAACTCTATTATGCATTAGCACAACAGAAAAAAGAGGAGTATCTGTATATATTAAAGAGACAATAGATTCTAAAATGATTTATTCAGATGAAGAAGGAAGAATTGTGATGGTAGAAATAATTCTACATCAAAAACAAACACTTTTGGTAGACACTTTGCGATAAATAAGTGGGTTTTGGGTTGCAGTTTGGGCACTCAGTCTCTAAACGTTTTGCCATCACTACAATAGTAGATGGGACATTGGATTATAAAAGCAGTAAAATATGAAAAAGTGGAAGAAAAAGACTTTTTTTAACATGATAGAGGAAATTGGGGTAAAAGATATTTGGAGGAAAACTAATCCAAAAAAATTACAATATACATTCTATTCAAATAGTCATAAATCTTGGTCCAGAATTGACATGATTTGGATGACACCTGAATTAAGGACCAATATGCAGGAGATTGAGATAGAATTAGGTACATAGGCAGATCATAATCCTCTGAAAATGATATGGAAAGGAATACAAAAAAAATTAAGATGGACATTGAATCAATCCATTTTAAAAGAAAAAGGATTCATAGAATTAGCAACAAGAGAAATGGAGTTCTTTTTTAAAGGAAACCAAAAAGAAAATACAACATTACAAAATGTATGGGATATAGCCAAAGCATACTTTAGAGGTGTAGCTATAACATATATGGTGGGGGGAAAACAAAGAAAAAAGCCAACAATATATACTATTAATGGAAGAATATAAAAAACTAGAATTAGAATTACAAATAAATCCACAAAAGAAAATATTGAAAAAACAAATGGAAATAATAAAACATAAATTAAATTTAATGGAATCAGAAAAATTGGCACAGAAAGTTAAAAGAGCAAAACATTTTTTTTGAAAATGCAAACAAACCAGGAAGATGCTTAACCTATAAAGTTACAAAGCAGAAGGAGAAAAAACTGATAAATAATTTATTAGATGAAAAAGGCCCTTTACAATTTAAAAACAAAGAAATAAAAAGATAATTAAAGAATACTATGAGAAACTGTATGATATAGAAGAAATTTCATGGAAGAAAAATATTGAATATTTGAAAAAAGAATAATTTACCAAAAAATTAAAAAAAAATTAAAATCATGTTAAATGAAAAAATAGCAATGATAGAATTAGCAGAGGCTATAAGAAGACCAAAAAAATGAAAAAACACTGGGACCAGATGGGCTACCAGCAGAGTTATATAAATGCCTACAGGACACATTAAAATATTGAAAAAACAAATGGAAATAATAAAACATAAATTAAATTTAATGGAATCAGAAAAATTGGCACAGAAAGTTAAAAGAGCAAAACTTTTTTTTTGAAAATGCAAACAAACCAGGAAGATGCTTAACCTATAAAGTTACAAAGCAGAAGGAGAAAAAACTGATAAATAATTTATTAGATGAAAAAGGCCCTTTACAATTTAAAAACAAAGAAATAAAAAGATAATTAAAGAATACTATGAGAAACTGTATGATATAGAAGAAATTTCATGGAAGAAAAATATTGAATATTTGAAAAAAGAATAATTTACCAAAAAATTAAAAAAAAATTAAAATCATGTTAAATGAAAAAATAGCAATGATAGAATTAGCAGAGGCTATAAGAAGACCAAAAAAATGAAAAAACACTGGGACCAGATGGGCTACCAGCAGAGTTATATAAATGCCTACAGGACACATTAAAATATTGAAAAAACAAATGGAAATAATAAAACATAAATTAAATTTAATGGAATCAGAAAAATTGGCACAGAAAGTTAAAAGAGCAAAACTTTTTTTTTGAAAATGCAAACAAACCAGGAAGATGCTTAACCTATAAAGTTACAAAGCAGAAGGAGAAAAAACTGATAAATAATTTATTAGATGAAAAAGGCCCTTTACAATTTAAAAACAAAGAAATAAAAAGATAATTAAAGAATACTATGAGAAACTGTATGATATAGAAGAAATTTCATGGAAGAAAAATATTGAATATTTGAAAAAAGAATAATTTACCAAAAAATTAAAAAAAAATTAAAATCATGTTAAATGAAAAAATAGCAATGATAGAATTAGCAGAGGCTATAAGAAGACCAAAAAAATGAAAAAACACTGGGACCAGATGGGCTACCAGCAGAGTTATATAAATGCCTACAGGACACATTAAGCACACTGTTGAAAGATGTGTGTAATGAAGGTTTGTTGGAAACTAAACTTCCAAGTACATGGACAGAAGCAAATATTACTTTAATGCCAAAAGAAGATTCATATTTGACTCAGATAAAAAATTACAGACTGATATCATTATTAAATGTGGATTATAAAATGTTTACTTCAATAATAGCAGAGAGATGAAAAGATTTTTAACTGAATTTATACATCTAGATCAAAATGGATTTTTACCAAAGAGACAAATTAAAAATAATCTAAGAGTCATAATGGACATATTAGAATACTGTGAACTGCATCCAGGGAAACAATTGGCACTAATATTTTTAGATGCCCAAAAGGCATTTGATAATCTCTCCTGGCAATTTATGACTCAACAACTAAAAATAATGGACTTTGGACAAAACTTTATAAATATGATTGAAACAATATACCACAAAACAAACAGCAAAAGTGATTGTGAACTGAGACTACACAGAGAATTTTGAGATAAGAAAAGGTACAAGACAAGGATGTCCACTATCTCTATTGTTATTTATCTTAACTTTGGAAGTTTTAAACAGAAATATTAGACAAGATACAGAAGTTAAAGGACTAGAAATAAAAGGTGAAACTTATAAACTGCAAGCATTTGCAGATGACTTGGTATTTATCTTAGAAAAACCTTGAGAGATGATTCCTAAATTATTGGAAAAGATAGAACAGTATGGAGACATAACAGGTCTGAAAATAAACAGAGAAAAAACTAAAGTGATAGTTAAAAATCTCACAAATAAGAAAAAAATGTCAGAAAAAATAGAACTACAAATAGTTAAAAATGTTAAATTCTTGGGAATATATTTAACAGCAAGATGTTCAACGATAAAAGAAGATAACTATATAAAACTATTGAACCAAATAAAATTGGACTTGGAAAAATGGAAAAACTTGCAATTGTCAATGTTAGGAAGAATTGCTGCAGTGAAAATGAATATACTACCAAAAATACTGTTTCTATTTCAAACGATACCTATAAAACTAGAGAAATTTTTTTTAAGACTTAAATTCATTAATTTTGAAATTTATTTGGCAAGGAAAGAAAGCTAGAATTAAATTGAAAATGCTACAAGAAGCTAAGGAAAAAGGAGGTTTTGGCTTGCCAGAGTGGGTTTTATATTATCAAGCATCTGTATTATCATGGGTAAAAGAATGGATAACTCTCAGAAACAAGAGGTTGTTATATTTGGAGGGACATGACTTATAAATTGATTGGCACACCTTTTTATGGTATGGGGAAAATAAAATGCATAAAAACTTTCAGAACCACTATATAAGAAACGCATTACTATTAACATGAGGGGGGGGAAATGTAAAATATATTTGAAAATACCAACAATGGAAGCATTTATACATCCAAATTTAGTTAACTTTGAGAAAATATGGACATATAGATATATTCTAAATTCTGAAGGGAATTTAAAATCTAAGCAAGAGATGGAAAATCAGGGTATAGATCTATCATGGTGGACATACTTATTAATGCAAGCTAGATATGATAAAGATGTCAAACTGCATGGATTTTATAAAGAGCAGACCTTGTTTGATCAGACATTATTAACCTCTGATGAGAAACTAATTAAGAAAATGTATAAATTTATATTGAATTTGAAAATGGAAGATGAACAAGTTAAAGAAACAATGATAACATGGACAAAGAATTTTGGATATAACATAGAATTAGAAAAATGGCAAAACCTGTGGGAAAGAAATTATAAACTGACAATAGCAGCTTCTTATAAAGAAAATTTATATAAAGTGTTTTATAGATGGCACTTGCCATCAGCAAGATTGGCAAAAATGTTTAAAAATATGTCAGATAGATGCTGGAAATGTAAACATAAGTCAGGTACTTATTATCATGTATGGTGAACATGTGTTGAAGCAAAGAGGTACTGGAAAAAAAATACTTGGCTAGAAAAGATGTTGGGAAAACATGTAGATTTTAAACCTGAACTTTTTTTATTAGGTATTATGCCAGAAAAGATTGATAAACAAAGTATATATTTGATTTTACATGTGATAACATTGGAAAGAATCATATTCGCACAATACTGGAAAAAGGAAGAAATACCACCAGAGGAAGAAATAATTAAAAAAATACTAGATTGTGCAGAAATGGACAGACTTACTATGAGGTTGAAAGAAAAGAAGAAACAGAATACTATCAGAATTGGGACATGTTTTATCAATGGCTGGAGAAAAGAACAAAGGATTAGGAATTAAAATTGTATTAGTGAATGATAAACTCAGACAACACGTCTGTTGAATAAGCACTATTGAATTATATGTAAAAAATTAATAAAAAATTAATAAAAAATTAATAAAAATTTTACAAAAAAGAGAAAAGAAACAGGTTGAATTGTCACATCCTTGTGGACATATATTGTAGAGCAGGGGTGTCAAACTCACGGCCTGCGGGCCGGATGCGTCATCCGGAAGCCATACCCACCCCATTGCCAGCAACTGCAAAACTGTCCCGATACGTTGCATATGTGCGATGTCACATGACGTTGCAAGTTTGACATGTCTGTTGTAGAGTCATTGTTTGGCTACTTAAATCCTTCCCACTGGCAGTTATGAGGGTTGTCAAAGAAGCAGGTATTTACCTGTTTTCTGTAGTGGGTGTGCACAATGTATAAAATCTTTTTTTTGTCCTGTACATGGACCAACACATTATTGCTTATAAGTTCAACTGGGTGATTCCAAAAAGGTCACAAGTCACCTGAAATGAAGTCCAGATTATTTAATTTGATCAAGAGTTCAGCTAAAACAAATCCAGAGAAATCTGTGACATCTGCTGCACTCACAGCAACCTATGAGAGCCACAGCTACCACTATGCTTGCTTGGTCAAAAATTTTTAACATTTCCTTAATAATATAAATGTAGCAAAGGGTAGTAAAATTACTAATAAATTACTAAAAGTAATTTATAAAATTACTAATTTAAAAGAATGGCAAAAGTAATAACTTAAAAAAAAACCCAAGGACAATATGAAGCCCCCAAGTCTTTTAACCAGTTTAAATTCCCACAGCTGCAAATGCCCCACTTTCTCCATTTTTTGTAAACTAGCCACTATTGTTACATTTGTTGGCATGCAATTCTTTTTGAAGTGAAACAAGTCTACAGTTTAACAATGATTGAAAGCACATTGGTATCACAATATGACTTCATCTTTCTCTTGGGATGTAACAGTTTCTTGAAGGCTCAACTTCAATCATAGTCTGAGATTCTAAAATAATGCTTCTTTGGGAAGATTATCCTGTGTTGTTGACAAGTGTCAGGTTTTTTAAAAACCACACAAAGTCACATGATCTCAAAGATCAGGAACTGAATGATTGTGTTACATGTATTCTGATTTTGGATCATGTCACAAATGCACTGCAGTCAACCATAAGAAAATAATATCAATTACTTAGAAACATTCTGAAAGAGCTAATAAACCAAGATGCTCTAAGTAATGGATATGCCTTGTCACATCACAGTACTATTGTTCAATTTTCTCATCCACAAAGCCCTTTTCTTATGGCCACTGTATTTATTGCAGATACTTATGAATAATTACTTTTTCTCAGTCCTCTAGTCTAGGTGGAAGAAACTGGAGGAAAATATGTTCTTACTCTATAATATATACTGGTAAAATAACTACTGCCCTCAAAGTACTAACGGAAGAACTTTTAGGTTATTTGTTTGGGCTTGAAGGGGTTATATCCACCCAGGTTTTGGATTCTGCACAGCTTTTCTGAAACTGCAGAAAAGGTCAGGTAAAGTAGCTGTTGTCATCCATGAATTGTTATAGACTTTCAGAGACTAAGTTGCTCAAATAATTGAATATGAGGTGCTTTGGCTGAAGCTGGGCTTAAGAGAACGGTGCTCACATACTGCTCTTGTGCTTGAGTAGCTGAATTTCATTGGTGGGTAGATGTCTCCAAGCCTTCAAGACTATTATTTCTTGAGTGCTTCAATTTGCTACCTGGAGTCCAGCTCAGGAATTTGAGGCCTCCATGGCAACCATGAAGACATAAACGGATTTACACATATTGGTAACCATATGTTAGATCTGGCTAGGTCCTGGTTGGGGAGGAATATAGACAGGAATAGACAGACCATCTTCAGGGTTGCTGTGAAAAACATTTGGATTATTTAACAGATAAAATTGCTCAGACCTGCTCCAAGCTGGACTCCAACTGGTAGCTTGAGTTGTCTCAGGCTGTTTCGTGGTGTTATCTGGATAAGTTTGAATTGGTGATATCTAAGAAACTGGATACTATTATGTTAATTTAGCCACCTATTTATTGGACCCAGGTCATTTTTTAAGCATGCCCTCTAGTAAGTTCATGCTTTGGTATTGGCCTCACTGAGAGAGGGAGTTAATGCCTTTAACCAAGAAAGAGGCACTAGTGCACCCTTTTCTTAAAAAACATTCTTGGATCCCACGATTTTAGATAATTACCATCCTATCTCCAAACTTCTCTTTTTGGACATACTTACTAAGAAAATGGTCAGTCTTCAGCTGCAAAAAAACCTAGATGTGTTTCAGTCAGATTTCAGGTTGGGATTCAGTACTGAAACAGCCTTGGTCTCGGTTATTGATGACCTACGGTGGAAAAGGGTTGAAAGTAGTGAATCTATCATAGTGCTGCTAGACCTCTCAGTGGCCTTCAGTAGCATCAATTATGGTATCCTGCTGAACCAGCCAGGGGGCCTAGAAATTGAGGAAACTGTGTTATATTAGTTCTCCTGGCTGGTTTCAGTTGGTGGAGGATGGAGAAGAGGTCATCCCCTAGGTCTCTATTACTTGGGGATAGGATTGATGCTTTGTCTCCTCTTGTTTAGCATCTACATAAAGCTGCTGGGTGAGGTCATCTGAGGATTTAGGGTTGGGTATAACCCAATTATACTTTTTTACCTCAAGCCAGCCAAATGAGGCTGTTGAGGACCTGTTCCAGAACCTGGAGGCTGAGCAGGACTAGATGGGAGGAACTGATTAAATTACCAAGATTGAGTGGCTATGCATATAAGGGCTCCATGGACTGAAAGATTTTCTATCCATACTCGTGAATGGGATAACACTTTGGGAATCCTCTTAGATTCCCAGTTCCTGCTCAAAGAGTGGGTGGCAGCTTCACCTAGGGGGCCTGGTTCAGCTTTTTTACACCTTTTTGTGGAATGGGAGGCTCTCTTGACAGTCACTTGTGCTCTAATCACCTCAAGGCTTACCTACTGCAATGGGGCTGTCCTTGAAAACTACTTGGAAGTTTCAGGTGGTCTGTAATACAGCAGTTATTACCTATAAACCCCTACATGGCATAAGGCCAGGTTATTTGTGTGACTGCTTGTTTTCCATGGTTTCTGCCTGGCTGGTAGGTGCTAGAAGAATTGGTATGCTCCAATCCCTTCAATTAAACAATGTTATCGATCAGGACCCAAGTGGCATGCTTTTTCTATCACGGTGCCAGCCTTATGGAATGAGATTCTCCCTAAAAATCTATGCTGTCCTACCCTGTTGGCATTCCATACAACTTTGAAGACCTGTCTGTATTCCCTCATTTCAGGGTGAGAATGATGGTGTCCCTTTGGTGTATTTTTTACTTTGTTTTCTATCTTCACATTGCATGGGGATGCTATCTTGTTTTTCATTTCTATTGGGATTTATGTAATTATTTGTGAGCTGCCCAGAGTCACTTGAGCTTAGTGTTCAGATTGAATGAATGAATGAATGAATGAATGAATGAATGAGAAAAGATGGAACAGGAGCTCCTACAATCAAAGACTTTATTGAAAAAAGGAATCCATTGTCAAAAGTGTAGTTTTCAACAATAGAACATATTACAAAAAATAATGAAAACTTTTTATTAAGAGATACTAAGATGGACCCTGACTTTAACCCCTGTGGGACTGAATGAGGACAACCAGTAGTTGCCCTTACTTTGGTAACAATTTCTTTAAAAAAATATGTTTCTTTTAATCTCTCTTAGCCATTTCTGACTTCCATCCCCTTTCCTTTACATATAGCTGTTTCTTCCGGTCATGCTTTCTACTGCTGGTCATTTGGACACATGTCTTTCTTTTTAAGTACATTCAATTTTTGCTAAAACTATTTTTTAACAGTTGCTCTCTTTTTTTAGCAATTCAGTGAGTGATTTTACTGCAATAGCTTCCAATCAATCTACAAAGGTAAGAATGATGCATGATCTTTAAATATTATTTTTCTTTTATTATAGTATTTAAATAAAAACCAAAATTGCTTTGATACTCAGGCATATTTTTAGACTATAGGAATGTTTTACAATAGATTTAAATTTTTACAATACAAAAGCCAGCACTAGAAACCAAGAAATTGTAAGTTCTAGTTCTGTCTTAAGCAGGAAGGTCTGCTGGGTAATTTTGTCCCTGTCTCTCTCTGTGTGTCCACAACATCAGAGTCAGGCAAAAAATTGATTAGTCAATTCTTGTCACAACCCAATAAATCAACATCTTAGGCATTCCAAGAGCATTAAAATATATTGCCTCTTTAAAATTATATATAATATTATATAATATAGGGACCACTACGGTGGGAAGGTAACAGCGTTCTGTGCACCTTTGGCGTCTAGTCATGCCGGCCACATGACCACGGAGACGTCCTCGGACAAACGCTGGCTCTTCGGCTTTGAAATGGAGATGAGCACCAGCCCCTAGAGTCGGAAACGACTAGCACGCATGTGTGTGTGTGTGTGTGTGTGTGGTGGCTGTTTTTTCTTCTTTTTTAAACTGCCAGAGGGGGGTGCGTTCTGTGGGTGGAGGCTTGGCTGTGTTCTGATGGGGTGGAGGTGTGCTCTGATTGGGTGGGGGCTTAGCTGTGTTCTGAGTGCTCTGATTGGGTGGGGGCTTAGCTGTGTTCTGATTGGGTGGGAGTGTGTTTTGAATGGGGGCTGTGTTCTGATTGGGGGGATGTGGTTTGAGTGGATGGGCTGGTCTCAGCTGCCAGCCTTAGACCTGAACTGATGAGTTGTGCTGCTTTTGTTCGGCTCCGTGTTTGTGGTTGTTACATGTTTTTATAGTGGGTGTCAGTTTGCTTATTGTGTGGTTTGGAGGGGTTTAAAGTGGCTAATGTTGCAGCTGTAGTTAGGTTTCTGTTTTGTGGTTGTGTGTCATTATTGTGGGTTCGGATTTGCTTTTTGAATGGTTGTGTGGTGGTGATGTCATGTGATGTTATCATGAGTTTGGGTCTGGTATCATTCTTGGTGGTTGGGACTCGTCTGTCAATCAAGGCAGGTTTCCAAATGGCTGGTAGGCGAGAGGTATCATTTTGTTTGTTCATACTGTGGGGGCGTTTTTCTATCTTGATGGCTTCTCTGATTATTCTGTTGTTAAAATGTTCAATTTTGGTGATAGTTCTGGTTTTTTTAAAATCAATTTCGTGTCCAGTGGCTTTAAAGTGTTGGAACAGGGATGAAGTTTGTTCTCCCTTTCTGAGTGAGTTCCTGTGCTCTTCAATGCGTGAGAATAAGAAGTGCATGCAGAAGAATAAGTGCACGCATTGAAGAGCACAGGAACTCACTCAGAAAGGGAGAACAAACTTCATCCCTGTTCCAACACTTTAAAGCCACTGGACACGAGCCAAAAAAATTTTTACACATCATGGCTGACCTATTTGTAGTATATGAATGTTTAAGTATGTTTCCATTTTTATGTTTGTGTCCTTGAAAGAGCTATCCAGGCAAAACTGATTGGCCAAGATTAACAAAGTCTACCCTTCAGACTTTGTGCTCCCCCCCTTCTTTTGCTCTGTTGTTTTTAGAGTCTACCTGTCTTAATTTGTTAGCTTCTATTATATGAACATGAATATTAGGAAGAATCAGAAATGAAAAATAAATAGCATATGATATGTTTAAGAAAACTTCACTTGCTCATTCAGCAGTGACAGAGTCCGCCGATCTTGCTTTTTGCATGTAACCAAGACAAGTATCTTGGTTGATTATTGTATCTAATGACTGGACTGCCTAATTTAGTTTTACTATCCTACCATATAGTAAGACCCTTGTAATAATTTGTTAACTTCTTGACATTTTTATTAATAACAAGTCAATGTGGAAGACAAAAACGTGAAGAACTGCAGGTAGAGGGGGAGTCACAGGATATAATTTTCACTATTATTAAAAATATTTCTATATTATATCTTTTGTCTCATGGCTATAAAATCTGGTACAAGAAATACATCTTACAAAGAAATGATTAAGTATGTCTTCCAACATATGTAAGATATAAAAAAATCTCACACATGGATCTGTGGTGAAGCAAGTAGGAAGGTGAAGAGGGAAGAATGTTATGTTTCCTGAACTTTAACTGTAGTCTCTGCCCTATCAGGTTAATGTCTGGCTGGATATTCTGCCCTGAAGTGAGTTGAAAATGGTAAATGTATTTCACTCCTCCATCCCTAGTATGTATTTAATGTGGTATTGTCAGTCTTTCTACATTAATCTGAATAGATTTTTGTCTGTTTTTTATATCCATGGTTTAGAATGAAGGTTCTTTTTTTTTATTTAAAAAGTTTTACAATACATTTTAACTTTAATCCCCCCTCCCCCACCCCCATCTAACCCTCCCTATCCCTCTCCCCCATTCCCACCTCCCCCCCCCCCGACTTCCCAGAGCTAAATACAGGGTATAAAAACGAAAAACAAACATAAGCATCCATATGCTATCAACAATAAACTATTAATTCTATCACCCTCTGGCTCATGTAAAATGATTACAAACAGTAATAATATTACAGATAAGAAAAAAAAGGAAGAAAACAGAAAAGGAATTTTACTCAAATGTTAAATAAAATTTCTTAATCCCAATCCTTATTCATATTAATTTCAAAGAAAAAACTTTCATCTACTATTTACATTCTCCCACATTTCTCTAATCTCTAGACAAATTCTCAATTACGCACCAAAAACGCCTATCTCTATTAACCTTATTACTCTCCAACCAAACTGAACTATAATCAAAAATAGTTCTTGCATATATCACGCCAAATATCTCGCAGTTCCAAATCATCCATCTATACGTCTAGGACACCATTCCAATCTCCAATAAGAATAAAATAAAAAATTTAAAAAAATTATAATCCAATTAGGTAACCTTTGTTTATAGTAAGTTAAGAAAAATCAACTTGTTATTGATTAGAAGCTTGCGTACAAATACTTTTAGTCCACAACCCTAATATACGTTTCTTGCAAACAGATAACATCAGTCTTAAATTGTTTTAAATATTAAAAAGCTTTCTTTCTCCTCTATGATGAATTCAATCCATTGACATTCTAATTAGAAATTTAGTCACCAATCTTGACACTCCAAAGCTTTTGGAGCATATCTGAAATGACCCCTTCAACTTCTTTAGACCGCGCCCCTCCCACAGCTTCACTGTAAGTACGCTTTGGAGGTTCCATAACTTTCTGCTGGTCTTGCTCTTGCTCTCGTCTCGCTCGTCTTAGGGCGGCACGCGTCATCCTCTGCTCTCCTGCAGCAACCGATGAGACTGTAACTTGATCCCCTCCAGCACCATTCTCCTCTGTCTGTCTATCTGCAACTTCTTGAAGCTTTCCCTCACCATATCCCTTTGCAGCTTCCAAAAGTGGTAGGGGGATTGCTTTTAACACTTTGCTATAAAAATCATGTGCCTGATCCACAGTAACCAAACGATGTCTTTTACCTTCATGCATCACCACCAGTCCAACTGGAATCTCCCATCTGAACTTAATATCACATTTCTTAAGTTCCTGTACAAGAAATGCAAAATCTTTCCTTCTCTTTAAAATCTTTGGAGGAATCTCTTTTAAAACCAAGACTTCTTGCTCAGCAACTACCAATTTAGTATCATAAGCAGCTTGAATGACTTCATCTCTAATTACTCTCTTTGTAAAATAGACCACCACATCTCTGGGTAACTTCCTCTGTCTTGCAATCCATGAATTAACACGAAAAATTTTATCCATACTTCCCTCAATTTCAGATGCTGGCTGGCCCAATACCACTTCCAAAGCTTCAGAGATCAGCTGCTTTAAATCTTCTTTAGAATTCTCCTTTAAGCCCCTAATTCTAATAGCATACTGCATCTGATGATACTGAGCGAGGCTCAATTCTCCGTCCACTTTATCCCTTATATTTTCATTCTCTAATACCTTTGCTTCTAATATAGAGTTCTTTTGACTGAGATCCTCCACTTTTGCATCCAGCTGTTGCACACATTCAGCTACACTTTCAATCATAGACAACATGTCTACCCTCATTGCTCTAAACTTCTCTTCCATCTTCTTCTCCAACTTCTCCTCCAGCTTTTTCAACTTTTCATCCATCATATCAGATATTAATTGTGAATGCTTTTCAAGGGCATCTTGTAAATCCTTAGGCGTCAACGCCGGAGGAGGTACAGGAGGAAGCAAAGCTTGCAACGAGGTCTGTTGCACCGGGAAAAACCCCGCATTCCAAAGAGCTTTAGAAGTTTTGGCCGCCATCTTTCGTCACTTTCACTTATTGCGCACTTTCACTTTAAAGCTATAAAATCCGTTGAGCTAGAGAGTAAAAATAAAAGTCCACATCACCTTGACCTCCTGTACCGCTCTGCCTGCATCTTTATACTCAAAAGTATTCCTTCTGGCAGGGGTGGTTGCTAACGCCTGGCTCTGCTCCAAAAATCACGGAGCAGATACACTGCGCAGCTCGGAGCAACCCAGGCTTTGGGGGGGCTCAATCCTTCAGCCGCCCAAACTCTCAGTTCAGGCGGCCCCGGAGAGCTCAACCCCTACCTGGGGCCTCACCCCCTCCTCTTCTCCCGAGGAGGGGGCTTCAAATCCATCTAAACAGCTGATCGGCGCTGTTTACGATGGAAAAACACAGCTGCGGAGCGGACAGCCCGGAGGCGGCTGTCTTCGGCGCCGCGTCGCCACCGGAAGTCTAGAATGAAGGTTCTTATAGAAAATAATGGAGTTCCTAAAAGCAACATGTAACTGGTACAAAAAGAAAAAGTCAACTTGCTTTATCACATTGGTACTGGAAAAGCCAGAGGTTAGAACATATCTCATGGGCTTCTCTATCCACTTCATTCCAGCTGTAGAAACCTCTCTGGCATATTTTCAAAACAAATATTGGCAAACATAAGTAGAAAACCACATTCAACTCTGAACCCACTAATGCCTAACTACCAATTCCTTTGACTGTTACTTCACAAAGCTGAAGGTGGCAGTCTGCTAGAAGTTCTAAAGGCTGAACGTGGCAATCTGCTAAAAGTTCTGAAAAGCCTTTTAAGGAGCCAAAGAACTTTCAAGATAGGAAGACTTGTTTGAAGTGGACCTATAAGTATGTTATAAAAATAGAAGTGTCTATGAGAAAGATAGATAGATAGATAGATAGATAGATAGATAGATAGATAGATAGATAGATAGATAGATAGATAGATAGATAGATAGATAGATAGATAGATAGATAGATAGATGAATAGCCAGACAGATAGATAAGAGAGGGTTAGAATATATTTTTCTTAAAACAGCTTAGCCTATTCTCTTAAATATGAGATTGCTAATTATTTCAAAAGGCTAATTCCTTTAGGATAATTACTATGAAATAATGCACTTTTTAAATGAACTTTAGAAAATCCTGCTAATTTACTTTTTCATCTTTGACAGATTCAGTGTATGGAAAATGATCTGAATTGACTTTTAAAACACATTCATTGAGTTTGTGCACATGCTAACCTTCCATGAGTTCCATGAGTTCTGTGTCTTCAAGAAGCTTTGCACTGCTAATGCATCAATCTTACAATAGTTTGCAGAATAAGCTAAATGCTAATTTCATATTCATAATGGAAATTCGGCAAGACATGGTTTTGTATTATGGTGGCAAAGTAGCATTGCTGGTAGATTATATTATCACCAGACAATGAGATATGATTCAGGATATGATTTTAAAAAGTCAAGACAGTAACCACAAAACGATGTGATTGAAGCTCTTCCTGTAGCTTATGTGCATTGCATATGAACAGGGAGCTTTGATTGCACCTTTATGGCCATCATTTTGATTTTCTTTTCTTTTTTACCATAACCTACTACTAGTCATTCTGAGACCGGTGCATGATCACTTACTTTTATGGTGATATAGCTTCATTTAAGGGCTTTTCTCCAGACATGGAAGAAACCTAACCTGGTAGGTAGAAGAAAGGGCAATGAAAAAAGAAACTTCCTTCAAACACAGAATAATCTCCCTTGCATGCAACTGTCATCCATCAAAAGCATAGACTGACTGAGGGACCAGTTTTTGAGGGGTTTGCAAGAAATTGTAGTTTTATATTTGATATTTTAGGATGGTTCAGTGATGTTCCAGTGATCCAATCATCAGGAATTTGTAAAGTACAAGAAATGCGAGTATTCTGGTATCTGGAAGGGCTCATGCACAAAGGTTTCCTGATTCAGACCTTCTGGTTAACATGTACACAGCAGAGCTGAGCAGCTCTGTACTATTAGGACAAGGTTACATGTGAATTCTGGTTTGGCCCTTCACATCCATAAAGGGGATTTAAATAGCTTCCTGTTGTTTTTCTAAGAAAGGTAATTGTTGTAAATTTGGATAGGTTTAAAATCTCACACAGACTGAAGCAATTTACTAACACATGCATTAACACTTAAATTTGTTTATTTTAATATGTATTCTTTGCCCTCTTTTTTTCATGATAAATTTTCTCCCCTCCTCTTTTCCGGTTTGGTATGTGCGGGGATGATTCCCTGGCCACCTTACTGTATTTCAGCAATTGAAGCATTTAGACCCTATGCAGAAGGGATTAGAAACAGCAAAACAAATCCCTCCATTGCTCGAACTTTCTGGGTTGTAATATACACAAGCACCATCAGTCTTCTTTCATCCCAGGATCCCATCTGTTCTTGGAGGTTGCTGCCCTGGACCAGAGGAACAGACTTTTAGCAGCAGTTTTACCATTTCTGCTAAAAGTTACAGCCAAACTTGCCCCGTGCATTTCACTGACAGCCTGACCATTCTGTTTTATTACGGATTTCTTTCAGTTGAAGTACTCATCATTTATTAACCAAAAAGGTTTCACTGACTAACTTAAAAGATACAACTCTTAAGCAAAAAGACATAATTTGTTTTCAAATAATGCTGCATGTATCTGATAGTAGCAGCATTTTTGTCAAAAAGCACTGCTTACTCTTTTTTAAGTACTTGCAAGATGTAGAGTTCTATAGATAAACTCTGAGCTATTGAAAATACATTTTAGTTAATTTTAAGAGAATCAACTAATCCAATTTTTATATATCCAGCTGAATGGAGCTGTCCAGTAAAACATAAGTTTTAAAGATGGCAAAGTGATGATGTTTTGCTTTGTGGAACTGTCTTAACGTTAATTACTGGAACTGGGGGAGGGAGGTGGGGGCTACAACACAGGAAGCAAAGCACTGTGCATTGATGACTGACTGAACTGGGTGTGATCCAAGTAGGCTACCAATTTACTCTTCCCTCATTTGGTGTGGAGAAGGGTCAAGGGAATTGGATTATTTCAGGTGCTGCCATAATTCAGGAGATGAGACTTTGACTAAATGAAAAATTTTGCACTGTTGATCATCTGGACCCTCTTCAAGACATGTGGACTTCAACTCCCAGAAGCTGAGGATTCTGGGGGTTGAAGCCCACACATCTTAACGGCTCTGAAATTGAGAAAAACTGATCTGGATGATCAGTGATTGGCTCATGATGTTTCCTGCCTATGCTCAGTGTTCCAGAGCAGAGCCAACTTCAAAACAGTTTAGAAGGATTGGAGTATGGGAACAATGCCATACAGAAATGTCCAACTATCCAGAGTCTCAGGCAGTTGAGGGTCATTCAATCATATGCAGTGAACCTTTTAAAATGGAGATATTTGGAATCTTGTTCATGCAAACTTTCAGTTATATCTTTCAACCTCAAGTCACTAAAAGAGATGGCCTAAAACTGGAAAAATCTCAAAGTTATTTACTATTATTGTGTAATATTTTCCAGTCTATTTTAGTAGAAATATAGTGTATTTAAATCACAAAACTATGTAATTATAATGACTCAATTACTCCCTTGGAAAGATAAAATGGTTAGCTGGCAGCCCATGGTAATCTTGAAATAGAAGAGTCACATGAGCAAAAGTGGGCACTTCCATAACTATCTGAGTACTGCATTTTGTATGAGCTTCAGCTTCTGAATGGTATTCATGGACAGCTCCATGCTGAGCTAATTACAATACAGGTGTGAGATGGTTGTGGTCAAAGCATTCCATTCCAGGAATAATCACAATTGGTACACAAGATATAATTGTGCAAAAGTGCTCCTGGTCACAGCTCCTACCTCCTGTACTAGCAGGATCTGTAAATCCAGAAAACTCTTAGTTATACTAAGTTATACTAAGTTAGTCAATACCATTATAAGCAAATGTCTCCCAGTCTCAAGACTGGAAAGAGAATAGCCATGTTTCTGGAAACTTGAGGATCAGGGGGGAAAAGGCCTAGAGTTTAAACCCTAGAGCAGATATATACTATTTGAATCTTCTCTACAGAAAAACAACTTTTATAGCTCTGAGTTTCTGCCATAAGCAATTCCTAAGTACAAAATTAAGTGCCTGGAAAACACTTTTTATCATGGCTAGATCAAAGTCAGTCAATGCTTCTTGTCTACTATAACTGCTTTTGAGGCAACTGAAGGTTTGTTTAAGGTGCACGGCTAAACAGAGCCAATGGAACTCTGTGTCTTTGGGCCCCAAGATGACCACTGTCACCAACCCTCCCCCAACCTACACAATTTGTACACTGGAACTGGAAACAAGGAAGAATTTAAAGAAATTCTGATACTAATTTACAAATTCATAAATTAACAGTTTTTAAACATTTTTAAATTCACGGGCTTCCTGTGTTTTTCTTGAATGAAAAGTGGCACTCAGAGTTGAGGTAATCAGCTGTTTGTATAGTAGCTGCTTCACTCTCTCAAATTCCACTTCTTTCTTGTGGAGACTTTGTTTCCATAGCAAAGAGGCCTCCTTAACTTTTGATTTATAATATTTCCCCTCCTCTTTTCTGGTTTGGTATGTGCGGGGACGATTGATTCTATCAATATAAATTTTATATTGAAACATTTCTTATCTTTCTCCTATAAAATAACAAACCAATCCCACTATTTCTGTTTTATTTTATCTTGTTTTGTTTAATCTAATCCTAAAGTTTAATCCTAAAGGACTCACTGGACTCACTGGAGAAGAGCCTAATGCTGGGAAAGATCGAGGGCAATAGAAGAAGGGGACGACAGAGAATGAGGTGGCTGGATGGAGTCACTGAAGCAGTAGGCGTGAGCTTAAATGGACTCCAGAAGATGGTAGAGGACAGGAAGGCCTGGAGGAACGTTGTCCATAGGGTCGCAATGGGTCGGACACGACTTCGCAGCTAACAACAACAACAAAAGTTTTGCTTATTTGAATTCTTTTGAACTAATTGGCACTGATCATTAAACATACACAAATAAATGTTATTCCACCTTAGTACCAAGGCATTTGTCATGAAAGTTGATTTAGCTGGACTAAGGTGCTTTTCTGATACTTGTATTAGTTTAGTATTAGTATTAGCATTAGTATTGTGGTATTAGTTATTTTCCCGTTCATGGGACTGTGGTGCTTGACTTTTACAAGACAGATAAATCTTATATGTAGCTAGAAAGTTGGAATTGAATCATTGATTTTAATGAGGGAAGTGAATAATTCCTGAGGTAAATGTAGCATTCATTCCCTTCTTCTGTATGATAAATAACATATTATCTGTGTAAATAAAGCTTCCCCTGCCACTGGTAGCTGGAGATATTTTCCTGCCCCTCTCTTTATTTGAATTTAGCAAGCTGTTGTTAAGAAAGGCTAAGGATGCTTGCCAGCAGCCAATTTTCCTCTCTGCTCTTCTCCATGGCTGATTTAGCAAAACATTCCATAGCATAAATCTTGTCATTCCTGCCTTCTCCTGTTGGGCCTGTTGCTGCTAAAGCTGAGTTCAGCTGTCAACTTTAGCCCTGACTAGATTGGACCACCCACGTTACCAGCCAGCGCTTTGAGCTTCTCGGGCCTGAAACTTGACAGTTGATTTGGTGCAATGGGTGATATCATGATTAGAAGAAGGGTGTGTTTCATAGCATGCTAATGCTGCATGAGTGGGGAAGGGGTAGAAGCAGTTTAGGATGCCAATTTCAGATTATGTTTTATAAAGAAGTGGTCTTTAAAAATACTAGTAAACATTCTTATTTCTACTGAAAGATGTAAGGCTTGCATAAAACAATATTCCAAAGGAACTGAAAGTTTTTTAAAAGTTATTTTTTACTGAAGCAAATCTTTGTTTCAACCCATTTAGTGCACTCTGCTTTGATTGTCAGCACCCAGTGTGCTTCTATTTGAGGACTTTTAAATGAAGGTATAAGTATTTGAACCTGCAATCGCTCTTCATCAGTGAGTTCTGTCTCAACTACTCCTTATTTGCTCCTGAATAAACAGTGAGACTGTGTAGCATTTTTGCTGTGGAAACTGATGATAATGTGTTGGCATACACACCTCTATCACATGCTTTTTATTTTTTATTATGCAACTTTTTGAAAAAAGAAATGAGTGCAACAGAATTAATGGATCAACACAACCATAAAATGGAAAAGCATGTAAGAAGATGAAAATCAAAGAGAAGCAGAAATGGACAAAAGCAGCCATTCATTGTAAAGAAGAAACTCCAATGAAAATCAGGCTAAAAGTAACCAGAAGCAAAAGACAGAAGGTACTCTGAATCAATCGGTTTTTCAGGCCCTCACCTAAGAAGCAGATGCCGAGTCTGCAAAGCAGAAAAAATGATACTGGAAATCATAAAGTACAGTCAATAGGTAGATTCCTGAATAGCAGAGAAGTTACAACACTTACAAGAAGATAGAGTTGTGGTAATTGGTGATACTACTACAAGAAAACAAAATGAATCTGTTCTAATCAGGCATTGTCCTCTGCAGCCTAGCAGGAACAAAAATGGGAGCAACTTTTTAGATATATATTAAATCTAGGGAACATTAGTTCTTTGTGCTAATCTACAGTATATGGGGACCTGATACTTGAATTATTAGTGCACCTGTCCTTGGAGTGTGATTTTAATACAGGTCTGTAATAAGACCATATCCATTCATGATTAATGACGAATTAGTGGGTAGGCCTGGCATATATTACTTACAACTGACTGAACAAGAGTGTTGATATTCCTCTCTCAGAAGTTTGCCTGATTTAGTTTCAGGTCCTGCATCAGCCTCAAGGTACTGAGAGAGGGTATATTTGTTATGTATTAAGCTTTATTGCAACACCTAAAGCTGTGTATAAGAGTAACCACCAAGAGGCGTTGAACTGTAACTGTTTTGGCGGGAAGCATTTCGGCGGGAAACAGAGGTTCAAACCGATTGGTTGGTTGAGTACCTGGCCAGGTACTGGCCAGGTATATAAAGAGTGCAGGTAGCCCCTATTCCCCAGTACAGTCCCTTCACCTAATAAAGAGCTGCTATGCTGTACTCATCGTCTCGACATCCTTCCTGCTCTCCAGAACCCACTACACAACAGTGGCGACGAGGGTGGGATCCTGCTGCGCATTAAAGAGCTGAATTCACGAGGGAACGGCTTCGCGTGCTGGAGGAAAGAGGCATCTTTCCCCCCCCTTCTACGGCCAGCTAGTCACCACGCTAGCGGCCTCACATACTCAGAATCAACCGTCTGAGTTGGCGGAGCAGGATCTGAGAACAAGAGGAAGATGCCGAAGGTCGGCCAGCCCAGAGAGTTCGACATCTGCCATCCCGAATGATGGCCAACACACCTGGGGCAAGTCGAGAACTATCTTCGGGTGAACCAAATCGCCGAGGACAGCTTAAAAGCGGCGACCCTGCTTTGCATAAGTGGGCCGGCCACATTCGACTTGGCCAAAAGCCTGTTTGCACTG
The DNA here is from genome assembly GCF_964194415.1 of Vipera berus. NCBI lineage: Eukaryota > Metazoa > Chordata > Lepidosauria > Squamata > Viperidae > Vipera > Vipera berus. The sequence goes on from NC_138208.1 coordinate 42,875,737, forward strand.
ACGCCGATTGAAACCATCTCATACAGAGACCTCATGACAAAGCTGAATGGGCATTTCAAGCCCTGAATGTCTGAGCTGGCCTGGTGGTTCTGTTTTGACCAGAGGGTACAACAGCCGGGCGAATCTGCATCAGAGCTCATCGTGGCCTCTGCAAGTTCTCCAACCTGGACAAGAGACTACGGGACAGGCTTGTGTGCGGCCTACAAGACAAGTGTCTGCAGCAGAGGCTCTTTGCAAGGCCTGATATAACACTCCAAGATGCCCAAGATGACATCTTGGATGACGAGGCAGCCAGAGGCGCGGTGCAAACAGTACAGACTCCCCTGCCCAGCAGCCCAGAGAAAGCCGTGCACAACGAAGGCGCTACATACGGCGAGCACACAGATGAGGAAGAACCCGATATCGACCTGATCCAGCGGAAAACGGAACAACGGGATTGACGATGCGAGCGCAGGAAGAGCCAGCCGAAGGCAGCTCCCTCCCTGAAATGCAGAGGCTGCAGAGGCAACCACGCATGGGCAAACTGCAAGTTCCGGTTAGCCACGTGTCGGGCCTGCGGAAAATTGGGCCACATCGTATCGGTCTGCCGTAGCCGTTTCCAAGAGGGCCTACCCAAGCGACAGTCGGAGAACTTGTCGTGGAAAGGTACCGGGGCCTGGAGCTCGACAAACGTGGGGTTTTTCGAAATCCGGAGGGCCATCTGCCGAACTGGGGCCCGCCGGCCGCTTAAACCCAAACTAAAATTGGAAGTCCATTTACAAGGCATTCCTTGTAAAATGGAGCTAGACTCCGGCTCTGCAGTCTCGATTATTTCCAAAGAGACATTTAAACTTGTTTGTGGCCGGAGCAAGCAGTGGGTTAAATTGAGGCCCTCCAGCATCATGGTAACTGACTTCCAAAATGCCCCAGTAAAAGTTAAGGGGGAGGCCACCCTTTCTGGGCAGTTTAAGAGGTTTCAGGGGCACTTGGATGTTATTGTAGTCGAAGGCCATAGGACCAGTTTAGTTGGGTTGGACTGGTTTGAGGCATTGGGCATCGTAATATCTGGCATCCACAGAGTGCAGGGAAACAACATCGAATCTGTCTGCAAAGAGTTTGCAGACGTATTTGATAGTAAGCTGGGGAGGTACACAGGGACCCCCATTTCATTTAAATTAAACCCCAGTGTCTTACCGATTAGAATCAAACCCAGGAGAGTCCCCTTTGCACTCAAGCACAAAACTGAGAAGGAGCTAGACAAACTAGTAGAACAGGGGGCCCTGCAACCAACAGATGGGGGAGAGTGGGAGACCCCGATAGTCACACCCCTCAAAGCTAACGGGGAGATCCGTATTTGTGCCGATTATAAATGGACTTTAAATAAGGCCTAAACCAGCATGCTTACCCAGTCCCCATGGTCAGCCATGTTCTCGCTTCTCTCCAAGGCAGCGCCATCTTTGCTAAACTAGACCTCGCATAGGCATACCAGCAGCTGCTGGTCACCATGGAGACAGCAGCAACACAAACAATTGTAACTCATAAGGGAGCCTTCAGAGTTAACCACCTGCAGTTTGGAGTTAAGTGTAGCACCAGGGATTTTTCAGGAGGTAATGGAGCGAACACTTACGGGCATCCAAGGTGTATGCCCTTATTTTGATGATGTCCTCATTGCTGGAGAAACAGAGGAAGTGTTAGCAGACAGACTTAGGGCAGTTTTACAGAGGCTTCACTCTGCAGGTCTCAAACTAAAAAGGGACAAATGCAGCATAGGGGTTACATCCACAGAATTTTTGGGGTTCAGGATCGATGCCAGCGGGATTCATCCTGCAGAATCCAAAGTGAAGGCCATTAAGATGGCTCCCACTCCCAAGAACAAGGCGGAACTGCAAGCCTTTCTGGGATTATTAAACTTTTACCACTCCTTCCTACCCCACAAAGCAGCCATAGCTGAACCCCTGCACAGACTCCTAAATAAAAAAGCTGCATGGAAATGGACCAAGGTCCATGACAAAAACTTCCAGGACCTAAAGGCTCTACTGTCCAACAAGTCCACGGTCACCCATTTCATAGAAACCAAGCCTATATGCATCGCTTGCGATGCTTCACCATATGGAGTGGGAGCAGTACTAAGCCATCTGGAGGGAAATGGTACACAGGTTCCCATAGCTTACTACTCTAGAACCTTGTCAGGGCAGAAAGGAACTATGCACAGATAGACAAGGAAGCCCTTGGCTGGGGTCAAAAAATTCCACGACTATCTGTATGGTAGGGAGTTCACAGTGTTTAGAGACCATAAGCCTCTATTAGGCTTATTCACCACTGACAGACAAACCCCACGAATACTCTCCCCTAGGATGCTCAGATGGTCCATATTCCTATCAGTGTATAATTTTAAATTGATTCATAAGCCAGGGAAAGAAATGGGCCATGCAGATGGGTTAAGTAGGCTACCCCTAGCAAACATAGAACCAGATCCGGCGCCAGCTGCACAGATACTGGCAATCGAAGAGCTAACGGAATGCCCTCTCCATGCAAAGGACGTTGCAGCAGAGACAGCCTAAGACAAAATCCTGAGCAGAGTTCAGTCTTGGGTATTCACAGGGTGGCAGGATAAAAGTCCAGGCCCAGAATTCCAAGTGTGTTTTGTAAGAAGGCATGAATTGTCCGCACACAAAGGATGCCTGTTGTGGGGTAGTAGTACCATCAACACTAAGAAATAGGGTGCTGCAGTCTCTACATGAAGGGCACCCTGGCATAGTTCACATGAAGGCGTTAGCAAGGAGCCACCTTTGGTGGCCTGGGTTAGATAAGGCAGTGGAAGAACAGGTACAGGGATGCTACACTTGCCAAAGGTCCAGACCTGAGATGCCCCATGCGCCTATCCACAAATGGGAGGCAACACATACACCCTGGTCCAGGGTCCATATAGATTACGCTGGTCCATTTCAAGGACAGCTCTTCCTAATAGTGGTAGACAGCCACTCAAAATGGCTGGAGGTAGTGCCAGTCCCAAATATGACCACGGCCAGAACAATCCAAGTGCTCAGGAGACTTTTTGCCACACATGGTCTACCTGACGTTGTAGTATCAGATAATGGGGCTCAATTTACCGCTGCTGAATTTCAGGCCTTCATGAGAGCAAACTTGATTAGACATGCCACATCCACGCCATTCCACCCGTCGACTAATGGACAAGCAGAAAGGATGGTGAGAACAACCAAAGACACACTCAGGCGCATTATTGTCGGTGATTGGCACCAAAGGTTGGCGGAATTCCCACTATCACAGCACACCACACCATGCACAGCCACGGGGAAGAGTCCTGCGGAGCTCCGTTGGGGCAGACGCCTCATCACCAAACTGGACAGGCTTCACCCCGACAGAGTGGCTTCTGAGGCCGCACAGCCCAAAACACCAAGAGAACTATACCCAGGTGACTTGGTTTGGGCCAAGAACTATGGTCTGGGACACTTGTGGATTTTGGGGGTGGTGGTTGACAAAACTGGGCCCTTATCTTACGTAGTAGGGGTGGAGGGTCAGGGTCAGGCATATAGACCAAGTAAGGAAAAGAGTTCCAGAACAGTCAAGAAGTGACCATGCGGAAAATTACCCCTCATTGAGTTTCCAAGCTGGCACACAAGCTAGCTCACATTCCCCCTACCAGCACCACCAAGAAACAACTGCGTCCGAGCCCGAGGAGGACCAGGAGAACCCCAATCAACCCAGACAGCAACCCTCCCAGGACCGCAGGGCTAACCCTGCCACAGGGTCTGACTATGGGGTGGGTCCACCAGAAACGGTCAGCCAGAGCTTACCTGCTGACTCTCCAGTTCAGGAGAACTTGGACACCCAGGACACGCAGAGTAAGGCGCCAGACCACAAGGGGGAAGAAACCCTAAGATGTTCATCTAGGCCCCAGAGGCCACCCGTGTACCTCATGTACTATGTGCACAAATAAGGGAAGCCAGGTGGCTGGGTCCATTGGGAAGTTGGTTGTCATGAATGTACGTTCATTGTTTGTGTATATAGTTTCATCCTTAAGAGGGAAGGGGTGTTATGTATTAAGCTTTATTGCAACACCTAAAGCTGTGTATAAGAGTAACCACCAGGAGGCGTTGAACTGTAACTGTTTTGGCGGGAAGCATTTCGGCGGGAAACAGAGGTTCAAACCGATTGGTTGGTTGAGTACCTGGCCAAGTACTGGCCAGGTATATAAAGAGTGCAGGTAGCCCCTATTCCCCAGTACAGTCCCTTCACCTAATAAAGAGCTGCTATGCTGTACTCATCGTCTTGGCGTCCTTCCTGCTCTCCAGAACCCACTACACAACAATATTCATCTTTCAAGAGATCTTTTCTGCAACCAATGTTTCTGTTCTTGTAATGACAGGATGTGAGTGCTTAAGTGTTGAATTGTCCTACAGAGTCAAGCTAGGGAACTTGTTGGTGTACTAGCCATCTTGTTGCTTAGCTGGGTTCCTCTCTGGCTTCTGGATCTGATTGTTGAACTGGTAGTGAAAATTCCATACCTTTGGTATTGGGGGAGTTCAACCTATATGTTAGGGATATCAGATCAAATCAAACGCATGAGTTCATGGTCTCCATGGAAATCTCAGGCCCAATACATATAAGCCAGCACTCTTTGAACTTTGCTATTGCTTTGTGATCTGAATGAGAAGGTCATTATCACTGGCCCTTTGCATGGTCAGATCACTTCCTGATTTAGATGCAGCTGATTATGTAAGACTGGAACTAATTGAAAAATCCCACCTCTGACACCTCATGAATCTAGATAACTTCCAGTGAGTGTTTGGGGAACAAATGAATTTGTTAAAGGCCTGATTCACTTTTGGCATGATGAGATGACCCAAGCTTTTGCCAAAGTATCCCTCAAGCAATCTCTGTTGGATCATTCCTGATGACTCCTTAGTTTACTGATAACCTGTGGGAAATAAAGCAATAGAAGCACTACTAAGACCACTGATGGAAAACATCCAAAAGACAATCTGACCACGCATGAATATGTAGCCACATTTGGGTCTATTACATAGTGGTAAAAGAAGCAAAGCACCATTACTTCTCCCCTCTTATTTCATCAGCAATTAATCTTGAGGCTGCAATTACCTATTAGGAAAGATCTACATCAGGGACCTGTAATCAATTAGCACACTATTTTGCTGACATTTAGCTTAGATTTGCTTAAATCTTGGGTAGGCTGCAGACATCACCTTGTTTCGTTACCTGGGATATTTTTTGAGCTGTGACCTCTGATGAAGTGGATAGGGTGGTCTTGAAGATGCTATTTATGGGCTGGATCCTTGTTCCTCTTGCTTCCTTTGAGCAGCTACCATAGGAGGCAGCTAATGTGATGGATCAGGGACAATGTTAATGCCTCATTGTGAGATAGATTGTGAAGAAATGTTTGGTGTGCTCTCTTTTTAAGAGCCCTTCTTAGATCTGAAAGTATCGGGTTATTGTTTGAAATCTATTTTATTTTTTATTTTAATTCCATTTATATCCCGCCCTTCTCCGAAGACTCAGGGCGGCTTACAAGCTTAGCAGTAGCCTTCATTCTATGTATATGCCTGCTTATTAGGGCTTTCGCCCCCCCCCCCAAGCGGCATTATTACAAAGTCAGCTTATTGCCCCCAACAATCTGGGTCACAAAAATAATATCAATTTCATCTATGTTCCTCAGTCCCCTAAAAAGGGGGGTTACTGGCTTATGACCCAGACAGTTTTTTGGAATGTACGTGCAACTTTAATGTAGCAAGAATGTGTAGATCAAATAAACCATATAGCAAGGGCCTAAGCTGAATAAGCCACAAAGAAGTATAGGTAGTCCTCGAATTATGAATGGAATGGAGACTGCCAATTCCATCCGTAACTTGAAACTCATAGGAGTGAATCTTGTACATTGAATGAGATCACTCCCTGCTTGTTAAAATGCAAGCAGCTCATTAAGTGTGTTAAATAGTGGGTTCTTTGGTGCAGGAATGAAGACGCGAAGCTGAGTACAGGATAACTCATACTTTATTTCATGCTGGAACTGTACTGAGGCAAAAGCTGCAACTAGCCGCAATATATAGTTTAGCCCCTAGGCGGCAGCCAATAGGTTTGAATCAACCATTGCCACCTGGGGATAGCCAATTGCAGCACAGGAGACTGGTAGTCTGGGTTGCTTGAGAGCCGTTAGCTGCTCCAGCAACCCACGTGGTGTATCACGAGAGCCCAGTACATAACACCACTCCCCTCTTAGATCAGACTATGACAACAACAACTAGTCTCAACAGCTGTCAAGACTCATTATTTAAACACACACAAAGTAAAGTGATAATAATAAAAATAATAATAACAATGTAGATTACAATGAGATTAAACAACGTCTCAATGATCAGGCTTCCATTTGCAGTAATAGGCAGTTACACATAGCACTAATTTCTGTAGTCTAGTGGCAACAGGTTTTACAACAATATATAGCTCTTTATTTTACAACGTAATCTGCAAGGTATGAAGTAGGCTTGTGTGCCCTAGAGGAACGTCTCGGAGTTCCCATCACTTTGTGGTCTACCAGCTTACCCAGTGGGCTGGGTAGATTTGTGTCCCTTTGTGCTCCTGACTCAAGGGGATTCGATGCACTCTGGCTGGCCTCACCAGGTTGGCCAACCCCAGAGTCAGTCTGTTAGGCAGAGTAGGCACAGCAGTTGCTGAAGTTCAGTTGGCTCACTTCGTCAGGGGGTCCATGTTGCACTCCCTCTGATTCCATCTCAGTTAAGAAGGAAAGGTCCTGGTAGTCCATGTGAGGGCTCGCTTAGCCGCAAGTTTGAGGACCTTGGGAGGGACTTATGATGCAGTCCTCGCTTAGTGGCCGTTCTGGAAACCTTTTCCTGAGCTGATCAATGTGTCTTCTGACAACTCGCTCTCCCTCCAACCCCATTTCATAAGATAGGGGTCCGGATGCCTTGGTGATTTGACCAGGAACCCACAGATTCCCCTGACCATAGTTCCTGGCCCAAACCCAATCGCCCATGTGCAGCCCCCTTGGGAGTTTTGGTAGAGAGGCTTCTGCTGCCACTCTGTCTGGATGCAACCTGTCCAGTTTAGTACTCAAACGCCTCCCCCAACGTAGTTCTGCAGGACTTTTACCTGTAGCAGTGCAGGGCGTAGAATGCTGGCAGAGTAAAAAAATCTGCCAATCTGTGATGCCAGTCACCTGTGGCTAGCTAAAGCTTTCATTCTGACAATGCCTGGATGGCCTTCGTGTAAAGATTGTAAAACCCTGTCTCTTAGGGAAGTGGGAATTATGACTCTGTTTCCCCATAAAATGCACCCTTTATGGGCAGATAACTCATGCCTCCTGACAAAATAGCTCTGAAATTCTGAGCCTGGACTTTTTTCCAACCAGCCCATGTATACCCATGACAACACTCTACTAAGTATTTTATCTGTGGCAGTTTCAGCAACAATGTCCCCTGCATGGAGGGGAAACTCAGGTATGTCCTGTATGGACAATATTCTAGCAGCAAGAGCTGGATCTGGATCCATTAGTGACAGTGGTAGTCTGCTGAGGCCATCAGCATGGCCCATTTCCTTGCCCGGTTTGTGAACTAATTTAAAATTGTATGCAGATAGGAAAATAGGCCATCTCAACATTCTTGGAGATAGTATGTGGGGGGTTTCTTTGTCTGTTGTGAACAGTCCCAACAGAGGTTTGTGGTCAGTGTAGACCATGAAATCCCTGCCATATAAATAATCATGATTTTTTTTTTATTCCAGCAATGATGGCCAGGGCCTCTTTGTCAATCTGAGCATAGTTGCGCTCAGCAGAGGACAAAGTCCTTGAGTAAAATGCTAGAGGGACATGTTTCCCATTTTTCTCTATGTGGCTCAAAACTGCCCCCACCCCATAGGGAGATGCATCACATGCAAGACATACAGGTTTAGATTCTTTGTAGTGAGTTACAGTGGACTTTTCTGACAGTAGTGCTTTTAAGTCCTGAAAACATTTTTCGTGTAAATTAGTCCATTTCCATGGAGCTTTCTTGTCTAGAAGCCTGTGCAGGGGCTCTGCTATTGCTGCCTTATGAGGTAGAAATGTGTGGTAGAAATTTAGGAGACCCAAGAATCCTTGTAGCTCTCCTTTTGATTTGGGCCTAGGAGCCATTTTAATGGCCTTCACTTTAGAATCAGCGGGGTGAATGCCGTTAGCATCAATGCGGAAACCCAGGAATTCTGTTGAAGAAACCCTAATACAACATTTGTTCTTTTTTAATTTGAGGCCTGCTTCATGAAGCCTCTGCAAAACAGCCCTGAGCCTATTGGCCAACACTTCTGGGAATTCCCCTGCAATAAGAACATCATCAAAATAAGGGCAGTTACACCAGTTTCCTTGTTATAATTTTATCTGGTATACTAATAGGCATTGTATTTTGCTTTCAGTTGCAGTAATTATTTCTACCTTTCTGTCTCTGCATATAAATTAGCATCTGCAATTTTAATGAAATTGTTTATTGATTTGTTCATTTTGGGGTAATACATTTTCATTTAGAAGGGGGAATTGCTTTTTAATCTCTAAACTACTATATTGAAACTGTTTGTGGTGGTTCAGTCCTCTAATAATGTAATATCCTGAAGGCTTAATAAAGGTTTCTAGTTTCATAATCTGTACACTGAGCACTAAAACATGCTTTTAATGGCTTGACATGATGCATAAATGTTTTTAATGACCTGTCAACTTGTTTTTCCCTTGCTAATAAGTTGGTTATCCTGTGTTAAAATCACAAATTAAAAGCACACCTAAATGGATGATGATGCTAAATAAAAAAATCCAAAAAGAGTCTTTCATGTGTTGAGCCTGAACTATGTCAAAAAAAGCTGACACTCTATTTGCCCTCCCCAACTCCCTAACAGCTTAGATCTACACTGAGCATGTGAGAAGGCAGATTGAAACTATCCCCACTGATAGCATGCAAAGTTTATCATAGCTGTTTATTCTCTTATTCAATAAAAGAATAACTGGTTATAGAAGCTGTTGTGTAGCCGGTTCTTTGCAGGCATTGAGCGAGACGGGAGGTTCGAACAGCAATGGCTTTATTGAAGGTCAGAACATAACAGAAGCAAAATAGGAGCTGCTGCGCAGCTATTTATATGGTTGGCCAATAGGCAGCAACCTATAGTTTTAAACCAGTGGTTTCCCGCCCAAAGACCTACTTAGCCGGCTGGAGACAACCAGTCTAGGCCGGCCCTATATAAACATGACACATACAGTTTCATTCAGTTCTTGGCAACGTGGTAGAGAACAACAACAACTAACTCAGGAGATCAGGACACAGGGAGGACTAAGACACACCCAGACCTAGGCTGGATCACATGCCTCCCACAGCCAATCCTGTGTATCAATTAAATAACAGCTCCCACTGGCTGGTTCATTGCTATGGCTATTCCAGTTCATAAATTCTTGCACACTGACAGAAACCAATAATAGTTACTTTTCCATAGGACTTCAAAACCCTATTCTGCACTCTCTGAAAGGAGTAGATAGAATTTCTAATGACACAAAATAAAACAGAAGTATTGTAGAGATGGTCCATTTGTGAACCCGTTATAAAATATTACCACAATGTATATTTTGTGTCCTATATGGAAACATCTATTATTGTTTATCCTTCCCTCTGACTCTGCAAATTTGACTAGAACTGCCTTTTACTGATATATGGAAACAGAGTTTTGAAAAACTAACTGCTTCCTTTCCCTTCTTCTTATCCCCAAAAAAGTTAGAGTAAAAGCAGTCTGAGTTGTTTCCTAATGTTTTCTTTATTTTCTGGGCTTAAAGCATGTTTCTATATATGTTTTTGTAACTGTCTCTGCATACATTCTCTAAGGTCACCTCCATGGCTCTCAATAACCTTATTATAGGATGATATCTTATTAAACTTGTTATGTTTATAGGCTCAACAATTATTCATATCCTTATCACCATGTGGCTGAACTACTGCAACTATTTCTGTTGAATAACATTTGTTGTTGTTGTTAGTTGCGAAGTCGTGTCCAATCCATCGCAACCCCACGGACAACATTCCTTCAGGCCTTCCTGTCCTCTACCATCTTCTGGAGTCCATTTAAGCTCACACCTACTGCTTCAGTGACTCCATCCAGCCACCTCATTCTCTGTCATCCCCTTCTTCTATTGCCCTCAATCTTTCCCAGCATTAGGCTCTTCTCCAGTGAGTCCTTCCTTCTCATTAGGTAGCCAAAGTATTTGAGTTTCAACTTCAGGATCTGGCCTTCTAAAGAGCAGTCAGGGTTGATCTCCTCTACGACTGACCAGTCTGATCCCCTTGCAGTCCAGGGGACTCGCAGGAGTCTTCTCCAGCACCATAGTTCAAAGGCCTCAATTCTTTGGCACTCAGCCTTTCTTATGGTCCAACTTTCACAGACATACATTGCAACTGGGAAAACCATGTTCTTGACTATACACACTTTTGTTGGCAGGGTGATGTCTCTGCTTTTTAGTGTGCTGTCTAGATTTGCCAGAGCTTTCCTCCCCAGGAGCAAGCATCTTTAAATTTTTTGGCTGCAGTCCCGTCTGTGGTGATCTTGGAGCCCAAGAAAATAAAATCTGTCACAACCTCCATTTCTTCCCCATCTATTTGCCAGGAATTGAAAGGGCCGGATGCCATGATCTTCATTTTCTTAAAGTTGAGTTTCAAGCCAACTTTTCCACTCTCCTTCTTCACCCGCATCATGAGGCTCTTTTGTTCCTCTTCACTTTCTGTCATTAAGTGGTGTCATCTGCATATCTTAGGTTGTTGATATTTTGCCTGGCAATCTTAATTCCAACTTTTGATTTATCTACCCCTGCCTTTCTCATGATGTGTTCTGCATATAAGTTAAATAGGCAGGGTGACAGTATACAGCCTTGTTGGACTCCTTTCCCAATTTTGAACCAATCAGTGGTTCCGTGTCTAGTTCTCACTGTTGCTTCTTGATCTGCATATAGGTTTCTCAAGAGACAAATAAGATGGTCTGGTACTCCCATCTCTTTAAGAACTTGCCACAATTTGTTGTGATCCACACAATCAAAGGCTTTAGCATAGTCAATGAAGCAGAAGTAGATGTTTTTCTGGAACTCCCTACCTTTCTCCATGATCTAGCGTATGTGGGCAATTTGATCTCTAGTTCCTCTGCCTCTTCGAAATCCTGCCTGTACTTCTGGTAGTTCTCAATCCACATACTGCTGGAGTCTAGCTTGTAGGATTTTAAGCATAACTTTACTAGCATGTGAAATGAGTGCAATGGTGTGATAGTTTGAACATTCTTTGGCATTACCTTTCTTTGGAATTGGAATGTAAACTGATCTTTTCCAATCCTGAGGCCACTGTTGAGTTTTCCAAATTTGCTGGCAAATTGAGTGTAGCACTTTTACTGCATAGTCTTTTAAGATTTTGAATAGCTCAGCTGGAATACTGTCACCTCCACTAGCTTTGCTGTTGCTCAGCTTTCCTAAGGCCCACTTCACTTCACATTCTAGAATGTCTGACTCAAAGTCAGTGATCACCTCATCGTGGTTATCAGGAATGTTAAGCTCATTCTTGTATAGTTCTTCTGTGTAATTTTGCCACCTCTTCTTAATCTCTTCTGCCTCTGTTAGGTCCCTGCCATTTTGGTCTTTTATCATGCCCATTTTTGCATGAAACATTCCCTTCATCTCTCCCTGTTCATTTAAGAAGGCATTCTTATCTCTTCTAGCTATTCTCTGGAATAACATATGCTGAATAACATAGGAAAGTTTAATTCATCCAAAATGCAGTAACCTGTTTACTCACTGACACTTGCCACACAAACATATTAGTGTCCTATACTGGCTTTCTATTAGCTTCTAAATACAGTTCAAAGTGCTGATTGTTACCTATAAAGCCCACCATCATTTGGCACCAAAATATCTTCAGGAACATTTTGTCCAACCAGAATTTGTTCACTTGATTTGCATGTCTCAGAAGAACTGCAGATAATTCCTCATTTCTATGAAGTACATACTATTGAGTTTCATAGATACTACATTCTATGGCAGTGCCTATTTTTTAGAATTGTAATGGTATGAGGGTAAGATCTTGGGAGAATGGGCCAAGAAATGCTGCCTAGGGAATGGTCAAATAACTCAAGCACTAGTCTCCTATTTTCACATATAGTTGATAAAGCAATACTGCATCCACAAAACCACTTGGCTTTGGAGATTAGCGAGTAAAGCTGTTGACTTTGATAACATACTTGCAAGACTTAAATCAAGATACACAGACTGTTATCAAAATAAAAAAGGCTTTACTTTTCAAGATTTTCACAGTTCGTTTTTTGTGTTGAAAGTAAGTATAAAACCATAGGCTAGATAATATTAAAATAATGAAGTGCAAGGATTTCACTGCGTTTCCCTGGATTAGTGAGATTTACTAATCTGCCCAGAGTTATCTTGTGGTAAGATGAGCAGCCAATAAATTTTACAAATAAATAAAAATAAATAATTGCCTTTCCTGATCACATTGGAATAATTAAAAGGAAACAGAAAAGTCCAAAAACATGATATAATTACTGCAGAAGATCAGTGTCTATGAGACTACTGAATTCTAAATTTTGCACATAAAGTTCAGCAGAGAAATAAAGTCCTTAGCCAGATGTACCTAAGTGTCAAGGTTCATATTAGCATTTTCTTGCTAATTAGAATTGTTTAAGTATTGATGAATCTCTTTTTGCATTATATGAATACACTGCTGCCTCATGCTTTGTCAGAAGCTATATTTAGGTTCTCTGCAAAGCTAGAGCAAACAAAATCCATTAAGTGGAGAGCATGCATAAAAATAGAAAGAGAAAGCTGGAAAATATGCTTGAAAACTCTACTTGACTCTTTAGCACTTACATTGTGGTTCAAAGCCCAGACATGAAATAAATTGCTGAAGTCATTAAGATGACTATATATGGCAAGTTTCTGGATGTCATTTGTATGGCAAGAAGTTCAACAATATTGAATGAAATGTGTAGTGGAAAAAAGTAGGCAGAAAAGACAGGAGGGAAATGCCAGATCAGCTAGGCAGTTGTAATATGAAAATAGTAACATTTCCGAAGGCAGCAGAAAAAGAATCATAATAGGTGAAAATAGGATATAAATTGCTAACCAGAATCCTTTCATCAAACAGCCTGATGTTGAAACTGACATACAAAAGGCAGTGGGAGGGGGAATTACATTCATTATGTACTTTATTCAGGATCAAATCTACTGGGAAATCTGAAATACTGCTGTAAAACAGATCTGATGTTAGAATTGTATTGTTCCACAGAATGTTTACTTTTAGGTTTACATGCATAAAATTATTCTCACATGTATACTTGTTTCAGTGTGGCTAAGGACACACATAGTAGAAAAGGAGGGAAAAGAGGATTTCCTCCTCAGTTTTTGACTTTGGATGAAATACATGCAATGTGTGATGCAAACAAAGTTAAACACGTTTAAAATAAAACTTTAATGGTGAGGTTAAACTGGTTCTTCAAGGGACTTAAGTGACTTTATCATCGATTAGACCACAGGTCGGCAACCTGCGGCTCCGGAGCCGCATGCGGCTCTTTGAGCCGTCTCTTGCGGCTCCCAGCCGCCCGGTGCGCGCGCACCTCTTCCAACGGGCAGTGGTGCGCGCGCACCTCTCCAAATGGAGAGTGGCACCGCCCGTTTGGAGAGGTGCACGCGCACCTCCCCGAATGGGCGGAGGTGCGCGCGCACCTCCCCAAACCTTTGGAGAGGTGCGCGCGTACCTCCGCGCGAATGGGCAGCGGTGCCGCTCTTTCAGGAAGCTGCCGCGGCCCGTCTGTGAAGCTGCCGAAAGCGGCAGCTTAGCAGACGGACCGCGGCAGCTTCCTCAAAGAGCGGCGCCCCTGCCCATTCCGAGAGGTGCGCGCGCACCTCTCCGAACGACCGGAGTTGTGCGCGCACCTCCCCAAACCTTTGGGGAGGTGCGCGCGTACCTCCGCGCGAAGGGGCAGCGGTGCCGCTCTTTGAGGAAGCTGCCGCGGCCCGTCTCTGAAGCTGCCGAAAGCGGCAGCTTAGCAGACGGGCCGCAGCAGCTTCCTCAAAGAGCGGCGCCCCTGCCCATTCCGAGAGGTGCGTGCGCACCTCTCCGAACGACCGGAGTTGCGCGCGCACCTCCCCAAACCTTTGGGGAGGTGCGCGCGTACCTCCGCGCGAAGGGGCAGCGGTGCCGCTCTTTGAGGAAGCTGCCGCGGCCCGTCTCTGAAGCTGCCGAAAGCGGCAGCTTAGCAGACGGGCCGCAGCAGCTTCCTCAAAGAGCGGCGCCCCTGCCCATTCCGAGAGGTGCGCGCGCACCTCTCCGAACGACCGGAGTTGCGCGCGCACCTCCCCAAACCTTTGGGGAGGTGCGCGCGTACCTCCGCGCGAAGGGGCAGCGGTGCCGCTCTTTGAGGAAGCTGCCGCTTTCGGCAGCTTCCTCAAAGAGCGGCGCCGCTGCCCCTTCGCACGGAGGTACGCGCGCACCTCCCCAAAGGTTTGGGGAGGTGCGCGCGCAACTCCGGTCGTTCGGAGAGGTGCGCGCGCACCTCTCGGAATGGGCAGGGGCGCCGCTCTTTTTGAGGAAGCTGAGACGGGCCGCGGCAGCTTCCTCAAAGAGCGGCACCGCTGCCCATTCGCGCGGAGGTACGCGCGCACCTCCGGTCGTTCGGAGAGGTGCGCGTGCACCTCTCGGAATGGGCAGGGGCGCCGCTCTTTGAGGAAGCTGCCACGGCCCGTCTGCAAAGCTGCCGAAAGCGGCAGCTTTGCAGACGGGCCATCGCCGTCGGGCAACCGGGAACCGGTTCCATCTCATTTTTAAAAAAATGGCAGCCGCGTGCGTCCGCGCATGCGCAAAAAACCTTTTTGCGCATGCGCGTGCATGGACACACGCACGCGGCTCCCTCTTTTTTTAATTTGTGATGGAACCGGTTCCCAGTGGCTCTTTTTCTTTTTTAGGTTGCCGACCCCTGGATTAGACCATGTCTATAATTCAGCTCTGAGGAGGATATATCAGAAACAAACCATTCCATGATAGATAATGTTGTTAGTGGATTGTGTCTTCTGCCTGTTAGTGCAGTCTTAGCAAGGCATATTAGAAGGCATAGAATAAATCAGATTCATTAAAACTGATTCAACAGATGATACAAAAAAGTCAGGAAGTGACACAAAAAAATCATGAAGAGACACAAAGCAAACTAGAGAAAGTAAGTGAAGAACTTCTGGACATAAAGGCTCAATTTGAAGCCCAAAATCAAACGATTATTAAAAATGAACAGAAAATCCAGGAAATGGAAAACAAAACTTAGGACATCGATAAAAAGGTAGAAATGTTATTACAAAAAAAATGAAGAACTAGAACAAGCAAATCAAGAGCTAGAGCGGGCAATGGCAATGGTAGAAATGGGAAAAGCTGAACACTATTCGAGATTCCAAAATATCCCTGAGGATAGAGAAGAAAACATAACAATTGTGATTATTGCGCTGTTGGCAGAGGCTCTAAACGCTGATAGAGCCAAAATGCAAAATGAGATTGATGAAATATTTTGCATGAATTTGAGCTATGCAAGAAAAAACAGACTACCAAGAGAAGTACATGTAAGATTCATGAAGAAAACAACAACAGATGAAGTGCTGAAGAAAATGAGAGAGGAACCATTACAATAAAAAAATAAATAAATTGTGGTCCTAAAGCAGATACCCAAGAGAGTAAGAGATACTCAGAGACACTACTATTTCTTAACTGTAATGTAGTGGGTCCGACGCAAGGAAGAGACGCCAGCCGGAGTATGTGTTCAGCTCTTTATTGTGGGGCTAGCGTACTGCCAGAACAAGGGCTACCTGGCCTACCAGCCAGGTAGGCGACCAGCCAATGGGGTTGGCCCTAGGTTTCCCGCCAAAACTAGGTTTCCCACCAAAACCGTCCAGGCCAACGTCCCCTGGTGGCTGTTGCTATGCAGATGACTTGGATACATACCACCCCTCTCCCCTTAGAGAAGAACCACATTACCACTGTACAATGTGCCGATACCCATTCAACTACTGAAGGGTCACTTGCACACATAGTCCGCTAAATAGGCAGGTGTTCTGTGGGGTCTGGTGGACCGTCTGGGTGTGGCTTGGCCCTGGACTTGGACAGCCGGCTCGTGAAGCCTCTGTGCTGGGTTGAGCAGAGCTGGTTGCAGGAGGCCCTTTTCCTCTGGTTCCGGTTCTGATTGTTTCCGGTTGGGCTGACCTCCCCTGGGGTGTGGCTCTCCTGTTGGGCTTGTGTGGTGCACTCAGGAACCCTTCCTCTGAGCTGGTCGATGTGTCGCCTTATGTGTCTGTCCCCCTCCACCCCCACGATGTAAGAGAGGGGTCCAGTTTTCTCAACCACTGTCCCTGGAATCCATGGATGCCCTGCCCCGTAGTTCCTTGCCCAGACCAGGTCCCCCACGTTGAGAACCCTGTGTGTTGATGATGATGATGATGATGGTGATGGTGGCCTATCCGTCTCTGCTGCTACTCGGTCTGGGTGTAGCTTGGTGATGAGACGCCGTCCCCATCAATGTTCTTCTGGGCTCTTTCCGGTAGCAACGCATGGTGTGGTGTGTTGGGCAAGTACAAATTTCGCCAGTCTGTGATGCCAGTCCCCACTAATGATGCGCCGGAGTGCGTCCTTGGTCGTCCTTACCATCCGTTCAGCTTGCCCGTTAGTCGATGGATGAAAGGGCGTGGAGGTGGCATGCCTAATCCAATTCACCTTCAAGAACGCCTGGAAATCAGTAGTGGTAAACTGAGGCCCATTATCAGACACAATTACGTCGGAGAGACCGTGTGTGGCAAAGAGGGCTCTGAGCACCTGGATTGTCCTTGCTGAGGTCATGTTGGGGACAGGGACTACCTCCAACCACTTTGAGTGGCTGTCTAATACCACTAAGAACAGTTGGCCCTGGAACGGCCCCGCATAGTCGATGTGAATGCGGGACCAGGGTGTGTTTGTGGCTTCCCACCTGTGCACTGGGGCGTGAGGCATCTCTGGCCTGGATCTCTGGCATGTATAACAGGCCTTGACCCGTTCCTCAATGTCCTTGTCCAGCCCTGGCCACCAGAGGTAGCTTCTGGCCAGTGCCTTCATCCTGACCACCCCCAGATGTCCCTCGTGTAAGGATTCCAATACCCTGCCCCTGACTGCAGTGGGAATGATGACCCTGCTTCCCCAAAGGAGACAACCCCGGTGCATGGAGAGCTCGTGTCACCTGGTGAAATAGGCCTGGAAATCAGGCCCCGGAGACTTGTCCTGCCACCCTGTGCAAACCCATGAGAGTACCCTGCTCATGATGTTGTCAGCAGCTGTGCTGGTTGCAATGTCCTTGACATGTACTGGGCATTCTGATAGTTCCTGCAGGGCTAGGATTTGTGTTGCTGGTGCTGGGTCTGGCTCAGTGGTGTCTATGGGTAGCCTACTTAGGCCATCTGCGTGGCCCATCTCCTTCCCTGGCTTGTGCACCAGCTTGCAATTGTAAGCTGCAAGGAAGATGGACCACCGGAGCATTCTGGAGGACAGTATTTGGGGGGTCTGCTTGTCCGTGGCGAATAGGCCTAGCAGGGGATTGTGGTCTGTGTAGACAGTGAACTCCCTGCCATACAGATAATCGTGGAACTTCTTGATTCCGGCCACGATTGCCAGGGCTTCCCTGTCAATTTGGGCGTAGTTCCTCTCTGCTCCAGACAGCGTCCTTGAATAGTAGGCTATGGGAATTTGAGCCCCATTAGGCTCGAGGTGACTGAGTACTGCACCCACACCATAAGGGGATGCATCACATGCGATGCATATGGGCTTGGTCTCGATGAAGTGGGTTACTGTGGACTTATCCGACAGTAGTGCCTTTAAAGCCCTGAAGCTTTGGTCATGGACGGAAGTCCAGACCCATGCTGCCTGCTTGTCCAGTAACCTGTGAAGTGGCTCTGCAATGGCTGCCTTGTGTGGAAGGAATGCGTGATAGAAGTTAAGCAGGCCCAGGAATGCCTGTAGCTCCGCCTTGTTCTTGGGTGTGGGTGCCAGTTTGATTGCCCTCATCTTGGACTCTGTGGGGTGGATTCCCTTGGCATCTACCCTGAATCCCAGAAACTCTGTGGATTGTACCCCTATGCTGCACTTCTCCCTCTTCAATTTGAGCCCAGCAGTGCGCAGTCTGGTTAATACCTCCCTTAGCCTACCAGCTAGTTCTCCCGTTGATGCTCCTGTGATCAGGACATCATCAAAATAGGGACAAACCCCCGGAATGCCCCTGAGCGTTTTCTCCATGATCTCCTGGAAAATGCCAGGAGCTACGCTGATCCCAAATTGCAGCCTGTTCACCCTGAACGCTCCCCTGTGAGTCACTATCGTCTGGGCATCAGCTGTTGCCCGGGTAACTGTGAGTTGCTGGTACGCCTGCCCAAGATCGAGCCTTGCAAATATGGCGCCGCCTTGGAGGGAAGCGAGAACGTGGCTGACCGTGGGGACCGGGTAAGCGTGCGGGTTTAGGGCGTGGTTCACTGAACATTTGTAGTCGGCGCAGATCCTTACCTCCCCGTTGGGCTTGAGTGGGGTGACTATTGGGGTCTCCCATTCCTCCCCATCTACGGGCTCTAAGATTCCCTGGGCCACTAGCTTATCCAGTTCGCACTCGATCTTGTGCTTGAGTGCGAAGGGAACTCGCTGCGGCCTGACTCTAATGGGGGGAACATTCGGGTTTAGTTTGAATGAGATGGGGGGCCCTGTGTACCTGCACAGCGTCCCATCGAAGACGTCTGCGAATTCTTTGCAGACGGCCTCGATGGATTCTCCCTGGATCCAGTGGATCCCGGAGGTGGTGATTCCCAGGGCCTCAAACCAGTCTAGGCTGACTAGGCTGGCTCTCCAGCCCTCTACCACTACTACCTCCAGGTGCTCTTCGCGACTCTTAAACCCCACGGAAACGGTGGCCTTCCCCTTTACCTTGACCGGTGAGTTCTGGAAATCGGTCAGGGCTAAATTTGAAGGCCGCAATTTAATCTGCTGCTTGCTCCGGCCATTAATGTAGTTAAGGGTCTCGTCCAAAATGATGGAGACCACAGATCCGGAGTCAAGCTCCATGCTGCAAGGAACGCCTTGCAAGCAGATTGTTAATCTAATTTTGGGTTTGAGCAGCCGGCGGCTACCCATGTGGTGGATGGCCAGCCGGCTCTCAACATAGCCAATTCGCGTTTTGGTCGGGACCCCAGTACCTTTGAATGGCAATTCCTCCGGTTGCAGCTTGTGGATCTCCTCTCGGGGGCGGCGGCTACGACAGACCGCGGCTATGTGGCCTGTTTTCTTGCAGGCCCGACACGTGGCCAACTGGAACTTGCAGAGGCTGCGCACGTGGTTTCCACCACACCCTGCACACTTCTGTGGGTTGGTAGCATTGCTAGAGGGCCTGGGCTTGTCTGGGCGTCCGCCTCGATGGTCGGGCCTCGTCTGAGGCTACCTGCCCTTGTCTGAGGCGACCTGCTGGTGGACGCTGGCTGCCAGGCCGCTGGGGTTGGCTTCCTGGATGGCCTGGACGGCCCCGCAGGCTGCCTCGTGGGCCAGGATGGCATCCTGGGCTTCCTGGAGCGAAACCTCCTCCCTCTCGAACAGGCGTTCCTGCAGCCTCGTGTCCCATAGGCCGCAAACCAGCTTGTCTCAACGCCACTCCTCCAAATTTGAGAACTTGCAGCCGACGGCGGCTTCTCGTAAAGCAGCGATGAAATCGGCCCCGGACTCGTCGGGCCGCTGGTTCCTCCTCTCGAACTGGGCTCGGGCAGCCAGCTTGGATCTGCAGAGCCGGAAATTGGCGTTTAGCTTAGCTACGAGGTCCCAGTACGAGACGGTATCGATGGCTTCTGGAGCGAATAGGTTTGCGGTGAACTCGAGGAGTGCTGGTCCACCCAGGCAGAGCAGGGCTGCTGCTTTCGAGCCGTCTTCCGAGTTTTGGTTAAATCTCATGTACAGCTCGACGTGCGACAGGTACCGAGCCCATTTCTCTGGGTGGCGGGTGTCGAACTCGCGGGGTTGCCCAGCTCGTGCCATTGTCCTGTTGGTCGTTGCGGCGTGTGGTTCCGTTGCTAGCGTGGTGGCCTGAGCCGGTGTCTCGCGGTGGTTGGTGGTGGCTGGCAGTCGCATTGGGAGGAAGATTCTTCCTTCCTTCAGCATGCGGTGCGCTCCCCAAGTGACTTCAGCTCCTTGTCAGCAGCAAATCCCACCTTCGTCGCCACTGTAATGTAGTGGGTCCGACGCAAGGAAGAGAAGCCAGCCGGAGTATGTGTTCAGCTCTTTATTGGGTGGCTAGCGTACTGCCAGAACAAGGGCTACCTGGCCTCCTTAAATACCCAGCCAGGTAGGCGACCAGCCAATGGGGTTGGCCCTAGGTTTCCCGCCGAAACTAGGTTTCCCACCAAAACTGTCCAGGCCAACGCCCCCTGGTGGCTGTTGCTATGCAAATGACTTGGATACATAACATTAACCATAAAATTGATTACCAAAGGAATAAATGTCAGATGGCTAATGCTGGAAGGTATTCTAATAAATTGGAACAACACAAGATAGCGACTCGATTCAATTTGGAAAGCAGAAGATTTCTTAGTAGGGAACAGAGCAATTTTGGATGAAGGAGTGCAACAACAAGAAGGGGAGAAATAAACGGAAGAGACAGCCCAAGGAGCAACTGCACAAGCAGAACAACAGAAGGAGAAAAATGAACAAGAGTGTAAAGGTGAAGGAATTGCCAGAGAACAAAGGATTACAAGATCAACTAGACCTAAATATAAATAATGGAAATGGAGAAAGAAAATGGAATCTTTTCAGTAAATGTAAATGGACTAAACTCCCTATCAAAAAGAAATAAAATCTTTAGGAAATTACATAAATTGAATATAGACATAATTTGTTTGCAAGAGACACACATAAAAAACAACATTATAAACTACTGGAACACTCAGAAATTGGGAAGCTTTATTATACATCAGCACAACAGAAAAAAGAGGGGTTGCTGTATAATGTTAAAGAGACAATAGATTCCAAATTAGTGTACTCAGATGAAGAAGGAAGAATTGTGATGGTTGAAATATATCTACATCAATAGGGGACTTTAATGCGATAGTAGACGGAACAATGGATTACAAAAGCAACAAAACAGGAAAATCCGGAAGAAGAAGATTACCTAAGACATTTTTTGATATGGCAGAGGAAATTTGAATACAAGATGCCTGGAGAGAAATTAATCCACAAAACCTACAATATACTCTTTATTCAAATAGCCACAAATCCTGGTCAAGAATTGATATGATTTGGATGACATCTGAATTGAGGATGGATATACAGGGAAATGAGATAAAAATAGGTACATGGGCAGATCATAATCCTCTAAAAGTGACATGGAAAGGAACAGACAAAAAACCAAGATGGAGTTTAAACCAATCTATACTAAAAGAAAAAGAATTCATAGAATTAGTGAAAAAAGAAATGGAATACATCTTTAAAGAAAATAAAGGAGAACCTATGGGACACAGCCAAAGTGTACTTCAGAGGCAAAGCTATAATGTATATGGCAAAGAAAAATAAACAGAGAAGACAGCAAAATCTATTCCTAAAAGGAAAATTTGGAAAGTTAGAAACAGAACTACAAAAAACTCCACAGAAAAAGACTTTGAAAAGAGAAATGGAAATAATAAAACACAAACTAAACCTGTTGGACTCAGAAAAAATGGCAGAACAGATAAAGAGAGCAAAAAAAAAATTTTTTTGGAAATGTTAATAAACCAGGAAGATGGTTAGTTTATAAACTTCAAAAACAGAAAGAGAAGAAAATAATACATAACTTAGTAAATGGAAAAGGTTGTTTACAGTACAAAAATGAAGAAATAAAAAAGATAATTAAGGAATACTATAAGGAATTGTATGATAAAGAGGAGACTTCAAGAGAGAGAACTGTTCAATACATAGAAGAAAGTAAACTTCCAAAAATTCCAGAGGCATTTAAAACTATGTTAGAAGAAAGGATCACAATGATGGAGATATCAGAGGCTATAAAACAACAAAAAAATGGGAAAACACCGGGCCCAGATGGGCTTCCAGCAGAGCTCTATAAAAATTTACAAGACATATTAAGTGAACCGCTGCAAGATGTTTTAATAGACTTTTGTTAGAGGCTAAGCTTCTAAATACATGAATAGAAACAAATATTACTTTAATATCAAAAGAAAACTCAGATTTGACGCATATTAAGAACTATAGACCGATCTCATTACTTAATGTGGATTATAAATTTTTACTTCAATAATGGCAGAGAGACTGAAAAAATACTTACCGGTAGTTGAATTTATACATCCAGATCAAAATGGCTTTTTACCAAAGAGACAAATCAAGAATAAGAGTGATAATGGACGTATTAGAATACTATGAACTACATCCAGGGAAACAATTAGCATTAATATTCTTAGACGCCCAAAAGACATTTGACAATGTTTCCTGGCAATTTATGATTCAGCAATTACAAACAATGGACTTTGGAAAGAACTTTATAAATAAAATAAAAACAATATACTGCAACCAGACAGCAAAAGTGATTGGAGACTGTACTGAGAGCTTTGAAATAAGAAAAGGCATGAGGCAAGGATGTCCACTATCCCCACTATTATTTATTTTTACTTTGGAAGTTTTAAATAGAAAAATTAGACAAGACACAGAAATTAAAGGACTGAAGATAAAAAAATGAAACATATAAGTTAGAAGCATTTGCTGATGATCTAGTATTTATTCTAGAAGAACCTTTAGAGATGATTCCTAAGCTACGGGGAAAGATAGAAGAGTATGGAGAAATGTCAGGATTAAAAATAAATAAAGAAAAACCTAAGGTAATAGTTAAGAACCTCATAGATCATAAACAGAAAAGGCAAATGCTAGAGAAAACAGAGGTACAGATAGTGAAAAAAGTTAAATATTTAGGTATATATCTCTCAGCCAAATGTTTGTCAATAAAAGAAGATAACTATACAAAATTATTGAAACAAATAAAGCTGGACTTGGAAACATGGAAGAATCTGAAATCGTCAATATCAGGAAGAATTGCTACAATAAAAATGAATGTATTGCCGAAGATTTTATTTTTGTTTCGAACAATTCCGATAAAACCTGAGAAAAAATTCTTTAAAGATTTAAACTCATTAGTTTTGAACTTTGTTTGGCAGGGGAAAAAAGCTAGAATTAAGATGAAAACATTACAAGATGCCAAGGAAAATGGAGGATTTGGGTTGCCGGAATTATCAAGCATCTGTTTTAACACGGGTGAAAGAATGGATAATGCTTAGAAATAAAAGGTTGTTATATTTAGAAGGACATGACCTATAATTGGGATGGCACGCCTTCCTATAGTATGGGAAAAATAGAGCTCATAAGTATTTCCAAAACCACCATATAAAAAATGCCTTGTTAACAGTATGGGAAAAAATTAAAGCTAAAATAAACTTAAAAATTCCAGGATAGCTATCAACGATGGAGGCACTTGTATATCCGAACTAGGTAGCTTTTGAAAAAAATATGGGCATATAGAGATATTCTAAATGTTGATGGGAATTTAAAATCTAAACAAGAACTGGAAAATCAGGGAATCAACCTGTCATGGTGGGCACATTTACAAATGCAAAATAGATATGAAAAAGATGTGAAAATGTATGGATTCTATAAAGATCAAACTGTGTTTGATAAGATTTTGTTAACCTCAGATGAGAAATTATTTAAGAAAATGTATAATTTTTTGTTAATCTTGGAAATGGAAAGTGAACAAGTTAAAGAAACAATGATAAGATGGGCAAAAAACTTTGGCCACAATATAGAATTAGAAAAGTGGCAAAAGCTATGGGAGAGAAATTACAAATTAACAATGTCAACTTCATGTAAAGAAAACTTATATAAAATGTTTTATAGATGACACTTGCCACCAGTAAGATTAGCAAAAATGTTTTAATATGTGTCAGATAGATGCTGGAAATATAAGCATGTACTATCACATTTGGTCGACATGTGGCAAAGCAAAGGCTTATTGGAAAAAGATACATACTTGGTTAGAAAAAATGTTAGATGAACATGTTGATTTTAAACCTGAACTTTTCTTACTAGGTATAATGCCTGAAAAGATTAACAAGCAAAGTCTACATTTGATTTTACACGTCACTACAGCAGCGAGAATAATCTTTGTGCAATATTGGAAGAATGAAAGACTACCACCAGAAGAAGAAATAATCAGAAAAATATTGAAATGTGCAGAGATGGACAGATTAACTATGAGATTGAAAGATAAAGAAGATACAAATTACTACCAAATTTGGGACTTATTTTATTGTTGGTTAGAGGAAAGAATGAAGAATATGTATTAGCATAGCTGATCCCAGACAGCTTATTGGTTGAAAAATTAACATATGTATGTAAAAGAAAATTAATAAAAACTTCATAAAAAAGAATAAATCAGATTCCAGTCTGAGATCTCCTTCCTGCCTCTCCTTGAAGAAAATTCTGGGGCTATTCTGCTTTAATATTAGAACTCCAGAATGAAACTTGGTGACATAGTTGGAAAACTCTGAATCTACAGTAGTGGCCAAAATTGTGGAAACCTTTTGGGAAAAGTATACATTTGTCAGGGACCACTTCAAAACCTCATCTCAAGAAAGTAGAATTCATGGAAGCAGTTACTTCCAAAAGGATCTTTTATTAGGAGAAGTTGATAGCAGGCATACTAGACAGGATCTGAGAATTTCCTGATCAGATTGATAGGTTAAAGTGTCCCAAGAAAAACCTCACCCCATAGTTCATCCAGTCAGTTCAAACAGGCAATTCCTGTGGGAAAAGGGAGATAACATCAGGCCGTCTCTGGCTGCATCAGCGATGTTTTGGCAGCTTTTCACACCTTCTCCTGGGAGCGCGGAGATAGCCCTTTGCTGGAGGTTGCATTCCTTTCTTCTCCCCCCCCCTTTACTAGCTGACAACAGGGGGAGAGATGGTTTACAGAAGAAATATGCAGGAAAGCAAAGTGTTACATTGTAGCGATAGAGGAAGTCAAGGCAATAAACCACAAGCACTCCCCCTCCCCCCAGAGTGAGCTTCGGGTCAGGATGAAAGAGGGGAAAAAAGGAGTGGGTTAGGAGGGGGAGTTCTGACAACATTTAAGGTTTGATGGCTAATAACACCACTTTTTTGCAGTAGTACCATAAAATTATATATCAATGGAAAGATAATTTAATCAAGAATGTAATGCAATAACTTTTGTGAAGGATTTGCTATTAGCAGTTACAAAGAAGAAAAGTGAAACACGTAGAAAAAACAAGATATACAAAAATTATCACCATCGAAAAAATGAGATATACAAAAATTATCAACATGTCAGTTAATACTTAGTTGGGTAAACTTTAGCATGAATTATGGCCTTACAATGGCTTCCCATGGAGTGAACCAAATCCTTCAGTTCTGCAGCTGCTATAATGTGAAACCAAGATTGAATGATTGCTTCTATTAACTGGGTTTTATTGCTGGGTCACTTCTGACTAACAAGTTTTTTTAGTTGGCTCCATAGATTTTCAGTTGGGTTAAGGTCTGGGCTATTCCCAGGCCATTCCAGCAGTGGAAATAATTATCCTGAAACCACTTTTTGTACACAGCAGCAACATGACATGGAGCTGAATCTTGTTGAAATATAAATGCTTCATTGTTTTGGAAAAGATCATGTGCGGAAGGCTTCAGTTTGGGCTCAAGTATTTCATTAATGTATTTTTGGCCACTTATATTCCCATTAATCACACAAATTCTGCCCAGACCTTTTGATGTCATACAACCCCAGATCATAACACTGACTGGGTGTTTCATGGTACATGTAATGCAATCAGGTTGCAAATCTTCTCTGATACTTCTCCTTACGTATTTTATGCCATCACTACCAAACAGGGAGATCTTGGTCTCATCACTCCAAATAACACTGTCCCATTGTTCCTCTGTCTAGGTAACAGGGGTTTTAGCCCAGTTTAGTCTTTTCAACCTTTGTCTGAGAGATAAGAGTGGCTTTTTTGTGGAATTTTAGGCCAAATTCCTGCGGTCTGCATCGAACAGTCCTTGCACTCAGCTTCACATTCCATTGCGCCATTTCATCTTGTATACACCCTTTTTATCATTTATGGTGGACATGTGATAAGGCAAAGAAAATTTTCCATTGTTAAACAAGACAGATGTTAAGTGAATTATGCCCCATTTTTGCCCTTTTTTATCATAGTTATTAAGCAAATCACTGCAGTTGTTAAGTGAATCGTGGTTGTTAAGTGAATCTGGCTTCCTCCATTGACTTTATTTGTCAGAAGCCAGCTGGAAATGTTACAAATGGTGATCACATGACCCTTGGACAGTGCGACTGTCATAAATGCGGGCCAGTTTTCAAGTGCCTGAATTTTGCTCATGTGACCATGCTGCAATGGTCGTAAGTGTGAAAACTGGTCATGTCACTTTTTTCAGGTCACTAAATGAATGGTTGCAAGTCAAGGACTCTCTGTATAGACTTTTCTAAGTTTATGACATAAATATGGATTTTAAATGCCTAATGTGGAATATAAATGGGGAAAATGCCAGACGAAAAGGAAAAAGTTATTACACTATTTGAAAAAGCAAAAATAAGAGATAATTTGTTTATAGGGAACACATGTAAGAATAACAGACAAAAATATTTGATTTATTAAATTTTAGGATAAAACTGTATTTCCTCAGGAGCAGGTAAGAAAAAATGGAATTGTTTTGTGTATAAACCCAAAATTATAACCAATACTGATATTGACTGATGACCATGGCAAATACATGAGGGTTGAAATTAATTTGAATGAAACCCTGACTATGATATTAAGAATATACACTCCAAATGAGAACAAGCAATATTTTTCAAAACTTATGAAAACATTAATAGACTTGCAATATAAAAATTGGTGACTCTTGGGAGAGTGAAATTGAGTTGTTTGCCCACAAAAATATAGAATTCATATGAAAAGAATTAAACAGCACAAGGCAAATTACACAAAATATTTTTCGAAATGATGGACAACTTTGAGCTTACAGATATATGGTGACATAAGAATGGTGACTCTAAAGAATATACATATTTCTCTGAAAGACACAGGTCTTTTTCAAGAATAGATATGATTTGGATTTCTAAATATGTTGTTACTATAAAAAGTGAAGATATTGCCAAAGACCTTTTCAGATACCCAGTGACTAAAGGAAATAAAGGAAAATAAAGGAATAAAGGAAAAATTAGAATTTATAGGTGGAGGCTAAATGATATTTTTCTACAAAAAGATCAATTATGGAAGATTACAAAAAAATATAACTATTAAAGAAATCAATTATAAAGAGAATTTTTTAAAAGCAAACTTAAGGCATTAATATAAGTTTGAGATGCTAGTAAAGCCTTTATGAAATGGCACCTTGTACAGCAGAATAGTAAACTGAAAAGTCAAAGACTTGAGAAGATGCAAAAGATTTGAATGAAGATAAATGGAAAAGAGGAGGAATTAAGGACATCTCCAGGAAGGAAATATATTTCATAGGAAATTAAGCCTTTACAACCTCTACTTTCAATGTTAACAATAATAGGAATGAAAATAAAAATGAATTTTTAGTAATGCATATGTTACCTGGTCACTGTGATTGGGGCCAGCCCTCCACTCAAGAATGGTTACTTCAGAGGGCAAATGATGGAAACTGAGAATGGCAGAAAGCTGTGCATACAATTCCCAAGACTGTTTCTAATAAAGGGTGCTGTCCTATTACATTGCTCAGTTAGAGTCACAAAAAAGAGCAGGCTAGTGCCTCTTCTTTCTCTACCTTCTCTGGTCTGCTGGCATGGATGGCATGCTTAGAGCCACTGCAGTCCCCCAACTCTTGAAAGCCCTTACCAGATCACTCCTACCCTCTCCCATCCTAATAATGGGACATAGTTGCCAGTGTTGATTCAAGGACATAGAAGTTAGTTTTGGTTTAGGCTGCAAAATAACTGTGGTATGGAGTTAAATCTTAAGACATTCTTCAATTGGAAATTTTATTATTTTGGTTTCTAACATTTTGATAGTGGAGTGGCACATTGAAAAAGCCACTTCTACATGTAAATATTACAACATATTGTTAGTTGAAAAAGGTACTACAACTCATCTTCTGATTTTGGGCTACCATATATTAACATGGCTTTCCTCTCTCAGGGACTACAGCCACAGAATATATTTGATTCAATGTCTTGATAGCTTTTCTCTTTTCCACATGGGGGCAGTAACATTCCAAAAAAGGTATGAATATAAAATGACATGCAAGTCACATCATAGTGACGTTATATATTAAATCTGGTCATAGGAATCAAATGATAATTAAAGTATTGAAATGGACAGTAAGACTTCAAAGCAATCTTCCACATGTTTAAATGAAAGAAAATGGCATTGGGCAGTGAAGAACCTCCTTTGACAATTTTAACAGGTTTCTGTCTGGAATATTCCCATCTGTGGCAAGAACAAACTGCTTTTACCCACCTCCTACCTTTTACCCACCTTTACCTTTCCTCCATTTCTTCCTATAGTCTACAGCAGCAATGGGCCCATTTAGACTTGCTGTATTACACACACACACACACACACACACACACACACACACACACACACACACACACACCAGCTTATCCAACCAACAAGGTCACTAGTGAAAAATCCTAAGTTGTAGTTCGACAAAGTCTGGAAAACCATAAATTAATAGATATGACTGATAGATATTTAGCAATCAGGCATTGTTAAAAACAATGTACCTTGGTTCTTTCCAAGAACAAGCAGCCTTTGTGAGTTTTAAGGGATCTATAATACTGTGTTATTAATGAGTGGGAAAAAGGGAAGAGAAGTGCACTGAGCTACAGGTGTACAAAAATTGTCCCGAGAAGAAAGTTTGTCCTATAAATAACACTCCAGGAGCACAACCAGTGTGAGAGAAAAAACTTGACACAAAAGAGTGAGATATAATTTTTAAAAATAATATAAATAAATAACATCTACCAAAAGCTGGCCTGTACATGTCAGCATGGGTACACTGGAAATTTCCAGCAAAGGGATTTCTGGTACAGTAATCTGCCCTCTCTTGTCACCTGCCTCTAATGTGATTTGCTACTGAGATACATCCTCACTGAAGGTTCAATGATAGCTTGTTGGCCATAGAGTAATTGGCCATGAAGGGCAATGCAACACTTATATTCAGTTACACAAAACCATCTTGCAACGTAGGAAATTATAGGATCCTGGATTGCAGACCTGGGAAGGGAATGGAATGGAGGCCTGCTCCAGATCACCCAAGGATCTTTTTGTACAGGTGAGATTTAAGGGACGTCTCTTTGCCCAATGCCACACTAGCTATTAGAGGCCATAGATAGCAAACAAACCCTGACTGACCATATGTTTAAAAAACTTGAAGCTCTTTTCTTGGAACTCTTCATCCATGTTCTAAAACAATGTTTATGTTATAGAAACAGCTGTGTTTAGTAAGACAGGGTAGAGCTGTCCAATTTGTAAAGCTAAACGTAATTCTGAAAGGGGCAATACTCATGTTGGGGAAAATACTTCAAAGGAGGACAAAAATGATTAAAATGGACACAACCATTTGTTTAAACTATGAGTCTCTGAAGAAAAACCAGCCTAATGTAAACGACCCTGGTAAGGTCTGAGCAGCTGTTCCATGTAGTTTTATCTCTGACCTCCAGTGTGTAAAGAAGATGGAAAGAAAAGAGTCATAGCAGGGCATTATAGCTTTTACAATACTGTACATTGTAACTTATTTAAAAAATAGTAAGCTATTTTAAAATACCATAACGTATCTCTTCTTAGTTTCACAATGTTTTTAAAGAAGAGAAAATAATAGTTTTTGTTCTTAAGAAAAGGAAAATGAGCAGTGATGAGAAGTGTAGTGGCTAAGCTGCTGGCCTAGAAACCAGGAGACTGTGAAACTTCTAGAACCCCCTTAGAATGAAAGCCACTGTATGAGTTTAGGCCAGTCACTCTCTTTTAGCCCACCCCACAGGGTTGTTGTTTTGGGGAAAACAGGAGGGAAGAGGTATGTTCGCTGCCCTGAGTTTCCACCTCTTCAAAGTAAGACAGTATAAAATATAATAAAAAGCAATAATCTACCTGGAATCAGGAGTAGATTAATTTTGATTTTTATTTTTTGTAGTGGCAAGCCGTGGAATTACTTTAGCAGTTTTCCTTCCTGGAAAATTTCTATGAGCATGGGAAAAAGTTATCTATATTTTCAAACTAGAAATACATCTTAACCTAAGGGTTTGTTTTGTTGCAAGTAAATGAATTGAATTAGCTGAGTTTGCCAGAACTGTCTAAACCAAAATCTAGCAATAAATTAAAATCTCACATACCAGACTTCCAGCTAGACTTTACATGGTTAATTGAACATAGATCCAAAAGACTGCATGATCAGTTCAGCCAAGCATAGGAAGCTTTGAAATAATGTTTTTTCAATAGTAACCCTTCAGGCTATTAACCGAGTGAGAGGAGTTTTAGAAGCAGCATGGGATTATGGATTATGACTTGAAGAAGCCTAAGATTATAAAAGATTATAAAAGTGCCTAAAATTTTATATTGCTGCACATCTCATACTGTATATATGATTGTAGGCAGACCAATAAAAAGACAAAAATTAAATAAAACATGTAGAATCATAAAGCATTCATTAACACACTCAGAAGATGGGCTCTGACACATGCCAGGGTAGGGGCTGGCCAGGCTCTGGCACAAAAGCAAGTCAGTGAAGGCTTACAGAAGGTCATAGAACATAGAATAACAGGATTGGAAGGAATCTTGAAGGAATTGGCAGAAGGAACATGGCAGGAGATCCTATACCAGGGGTAGGCAACCTCGGCTCTTTTATGACTCATGGACTTCAACTCCCAGAATTCCTGAGCCAGCTTGGCTGGCTCAGGAATTCTGGGAGTTGAAGTCCATGAGTCATAAAAGAGCCAAGGTTGCCTTCCCCTGTCCTATACCATTCTGGAAAAATGAATGTCCGGTATCTTCTTGAAAATCTCCAGTGATGGGACACCCATAATTCCTGGAGACAGCCTGTTTCACTGATTAATTGCTCTCACTGTCAGGAAATTTTTTCTTAGTTCTAGATTGGATCTCTTTTAATGATCTTCTATCCATTGTCATGTGCTCACATATTTTGGAGAATAAGTTGACTCCCTCTTCCCTGTGACAGCCCCTCAAATATTGGAAGACTGTTATCATATCACCTTTAATCCTTCTCTTTGATAGACTAGACACACCGAATTTCCTCAATCATTCATCATATGGTTTAGCCTCCAGATCCCTTATTGTCTTTGTTGCCCTGTTCTGCACTCTTTCTAGGTTCTCAACATCTTTTTATGTCATGGTTACCACATTTAGACTCAGTATTCCGAGTGTGATTTCATCAATGCAGTATAAAGCAATACTATCACATGATTTTGAAACTGTTAATTCAAGCTAGGACTGGCTCATATTTAAATGGTGCTCTACTAGGACATCTACTGTAGATCCCTCTCACAGTTGCAACTATTGAGCTAGGCATCACCTATTATATATCTGTACATTTGAGAGGTTTTACCTATGTGTAAGACCTTACTTTTCTCACCACTGAATTGCATTTTGTTGGACAGGGTCCAGTGTTCAATATTTCAAGGTCCTTCTGAATCTAAAGTCTATAATCTACACAACATTAGCTATTACCCCCGTCTTGGTATCATCTGAAAATTTGATGAGTTTCCCTTCCATGTTCTCATCTAGGTCATTTAATATAATGTTGAAGAATATTGGGCCTAAGACAGAACCTCAGGGTACCCCACTGCATGCTTCCCTCCATCTCTCCATGTAGATGTAGTTCAACTGAGGACTACTCATGTAATAAGTTGATCAGTCAATTGCAAATCCATCTGGTGATGGTACTGTCTATCCTGCACTGTTCTAGTTTACCAAGAAATAGCTGTGGTCTACTTTGCCAAATGTCTTACTGAGTAAGTAAACTATATTTCCTTTTTCCACTAATTTAGTTACTTTGTCAAAGAAGGCAATAAGTTTTTTTGGCAGGATGTTTTTAACAAACCCATTCTGGCTTCTATTAATTGCCTTGTTCATTTCTAGGTGCTCACAAATGCACTGCTTGATTATCTGTTCTAGGATTTTCCCAGGTATTGATGTCAAATTAATTAGCCTGTAGTTTCCTGGATTCTGGATCAGCAAGGTGGGGCCATTTTCTGACCTACAAAAGGATGATACCATGGGCGTCTAGAAAAGACTCTCCTTCTAGACTTTTATATACCTGCTTTCTTGGGTGAGTTCAAGAGGACCCCAAGGTTATGTACTGGATCTGTTTGGGGTAGTGCAATTCCATCCAAAACACAACTTGAAAACTCCTGGATGCAGCAGGCGCACCCACAACCACTCCATCTTATCAGTTGAAATCTGTCATTCTCCATCTGGATCCCATAGTCTCCATACACCATGAAAGAACATCCACTGCATCACTCATGTCACCTTAAACAGACATATATAGCTGGGTATCAACAACATATTGGTGATACCTTGTCCCATGGTGATGGATGATCTTACCTAGTGGTTGGACAAGCTTCCCTAGTTAAGGCTGTTTCTAAGAAATTGGGATTGTTATTTTATTTATTTATTTATTTATTATTTAGACTTATATACCGCCCTTCTCCCGTAGGATCCAGGGCGGTTCACAAGGCGATTAAAGCAATATAACAATACAAAAGTTGTTAACAAATTAAAATAAATTAAATTATCCTTAATTAAAATCTAAAACCCTTAACTCTAATTAAAAAACCCCAATTACAATAGGTTAAAAATTAAAAGTTCTCAGTCCTGGCCGGAAAGCTCAAAGAGCCAGGTCTTCAGGTCCTGGCGGAACAAACGAAAATCTGGGGCAGTCCTGAGCTCTACGGGTAACTGGTTCCAAAGGGCAGGCGCGCCCACAGAGAAGGCCTTCCCCCTGGATGTCGCCCTCCGGCAATCCTTTGCCGGCGGCACCCTGAGAAGGCCCTCCCTGTGGGAGCTCACAGGACGAAGGGAACTTGATGCCGGCAGCAGGTGTTCCCTCAGATATTTTTATTTATTTTTTTATTTTAATTCCATTTATATCCCGCCCTTCTCCGAAGACTCAGGGCAGCTTACAAGCTTAGCAGTAGCCTTCATTCTACGTATATGCCTGCTTATTAGGGCTTTCACACACCCCCAAGCGGCATTATTACAAAGTCAGCTTAATTGCCCCCAACAATCTGGCTCCTCATTTTACCTACCTCGGAAGGATGGAAGGCTGAGTCAACCTTGAGCCTGGTGGGATGCGAACCTGCACTAATTGCAGGCAGCTGGTGTTACTTAAGGAGGCATTAGCCCACTGCTCCACCAAGATATCCCGGACCCAAGCCATTTAGGGCTTTATAGGTCATCACCAGCACCTTGAATCTTCAGTGCTTTTTTTCTAAAAAAAAAAAGGTGCCAGAACTCAGAGGTGCTGTCACTGGGAACAATGCCCGTGTTTTGCTACAGCGTCACCGTGGCTCGGAGCCACATGCCACAGGGATTCACCTCACCATAGCCACCATGGGAATTGCCCTCACCACAGTTGCCACACTGCGGCCCGTGCTGAGCCCCCACCCAGAGCTGCTCCAAACCCCAACCCAGAGCTGTGTTCCTTGTGGCAGTGGTCTCCGGCGGCAAACAGCTGATGGCCTCCAGCACTGGCACTAGTTCACTTACTGCCCCATTGCTTCCAAATGCAGTAAGTGAGTGAGCGAGCAAGTGGCATTTGGAAGTGTTTAGAACCAATGGGGCAGTAAGTGAGTGAATGAATGAGCAAATGGCATTTGGAAGCATCGGGGCAGTAAGTGAGTGTGTGAATGAGCAAATGGCATTTGGAAGTGACGGGGCAGTAAGTGAGTGAGTAAATGAGCAAATGGCGTTTGGAAGTGACGGGGCAGAACGTGAGTGAGCGAGCAAGAGGCCTTTGAAAGAGATGGAGTGAGTGGGGGAGAGACTGAACAAGGTGCCTTTGAAAGAGACAGAGGAGTGAGTGAGAGCGACTGGAGGCTTTTGTGAGCAATGTGAGTGAGTGGGGGGGGGGCTTTTGCAAGTGAAGGGTGAGAGAAAAAGGGAAAGGGGAGGGGGAGAAGAGAAAAAGAAAAGACACTGACTTCTGACTTCCTCTGTTACAGGAGTAGAAGGAAGCATTAACATTGAACCTCAACTTTTTGCTTTTCTATAATATTATAAACTAGCCATTTCTATAACAATAAATGAATCTAACCAATGAAACCCAAAATACCCATCCTTTTTTTAGTCATCAAGTTTTTGACACCTTGTTAAGCACTGGTGGTGCTTGAATATTGTCATGTCCTAAAAATGGTACAATTTCTGAAAAGGTTGAAAAGCCCTGATGTAGCCTAAATTGTTTATTGCCATCCTATTTGCAAATAATATCTTACTTACCTAGTTGAGATGGTGTAGTTGTTAAGCACTGGTGGTGCTTGAATATTGTCATGTCCTAAAAATGGTACAATTTCTGAAAAGGTTGAAAAGCCCTGATGTAGCCTAAATTGTTTATTGCCATCCTATTTGCAAATAATATCTTACTTACCTAGTTGAGATGGTGTAGTTGGGCAGCAGGGAGAGGTGCAAAGTTCCCGCCTTCGCTGCAGACAACTTGCCTGTGCAACGTTTGCCAGCCGGGTCTTTTGGCATGCTCAGTAGCAAGCCAATAGGCCAGGCGTAGGCAACCTTGGCTCTTTTATGACTCATGGACTTCAACTCCCAGAAGATGTTACATAACATAACATCAACTGGAAGATGTTAAACTGTCCTTCTGTTTCTTTCCTTCCCAAAAATTGTGTTAATGAGTCCTCTCTAAGCTCTGCTGATCAGCTTGTCTTGGATTGTTTTGCTGCAAAACGGAATGGTTTGCAAGTTGCAATTGAGACAGCCCATCTCATTTTAGATATATCACATATAATTGAAGATTGTAATTAGTTGCATGTGCACATTCAGCAAGTGTGATGTATTTGTGCTGGCATTTCTAGGCCTCTTTCCAACCACATCCAGAAAAATTTGTAACAAACATTGGAATTCTCAAGGCCATGTTTGGTATTTCCCAGCAATCTGTTACTGGAAGGAAAAAGCAATCCCTGCTGTGTTAGTGATCCCAGAGAAGCATTTGCATGTATGCAGGTATCCTTAGGGTGCCATAGTTATGGATGAGAAATATTGGTTGCAAAGTTGGCATTTCTGGATGTAATACAGATATTTTGGACTTATTTTTGTTTCTTTGCATGTTTGATATTTTTAAAAAGACATATGCAACTGACTACGCTTATGCACATATGTAACATCTTTTGCTAGGATACATGACCACTGCTTGTCCAGAATGTGAAAAGTGAAAGATTGTGACTAAACAAAATTTTAATGGACAGATAATACCACCAGAAATTATTTTAACCTTTTTAATAAATGTTGTTATTGATGTTAAGCTCACCATGGAAAACATCATATATTGTTATGTATATACTAGGTTAATTATTTAAAGACTGAAGTGCAACATAACTAGATTCTAAATAATCTATTTTTCAAAACACACAACAGTCCAAACAGTAAAAGCAAAATCCAAATTAAGAATATTTCATTCTTAAGAATTGTTTAATTTAAATTGTTTAATTTAATTGTTTAATTTAAATGTTTCTCATTTCTTTCCTGTTACCTTTATTGATTTCATTGCAGAGATGTTAACATAGGAAATAGATTATTTTGTTATCTAATTTTACCTTCCAAAAGACAGAAGCAGATGAAAAATGTGAGGTTCTTTCCTGTTGGCTTTTTTGAATTAGCTGTTTTAGATTCTAAAAGTTTAGTTCCTAAAGAAGTAACCTTGTAAATAATTTTAATGTCCTCCTCTAGTGCAGGGTAGGCAACCTTGGCTCTTTTATGACTCAAGGACTTCAACTCCCAGAATTCCTGAGCCAGCATGGCTCAGCTTGGAAACCTCTCTTTCCCCTCAGTGTGGCTGGCTCAGGATTTCTGGGAGTTGAAGTCCATGAGTCATAAAAAAGAGCCAAGATTGCCTACCCCCTGCAATAAATAGGCTTTTGAAAGCCAATAGAGGGAGCTTTTTTTTTTTTTGCAAAAAAAGGTGCCGGAATGCCGTTCTGAGCGTTCTATGAGAAAAAAAGCCCTGATTATTTTGACTTTGGATGTTATGGTTTAGATTGTTAAATTATTGTTTTAACATTGTATGCTATTGCTGTGTGATGAACAGTCATAAATAATAAAATAAAATAAGAATAAAAATAATAAAATAAAATGTCTGACAAAACTGGCAGGGAATTCCAAAGTGTTGGTTCTAATCTTAGTTCCAAGTGGGCATCTTTTCAGAGTAGCACTTAAAGAAGTTCCTTTTTGCAGAAAGTAACTCTCAGGTAAGATTATAGAAGAGCAGCTGTTCTTCAAATAGGAAAAGTCTGAGCCATGTAGGATCCACATGCATGACAAGGTTCCTTTGTGAGCTAGAAGCCTGATGAAGTTGGGTTGAAAACTATTTTTTAAAAACCCACATCTGCATTGCTATACAAAAATTCTCCTACCTGCACACTTATCATGAAGAACTTCATTAATGCTACAGATCAGAGTTAGTGAAACACTTTTGCTTAAAACAGTAATGATGTAATTAACTGTTTCTATCATTCGATGCCTGTACTTCTTTTTAACAGTAACATTCTGGAATATTGGTTTCATAGGAATAAGGTTTGCCCAATCACAGAGACTAGGGCTACTACAGAATAAAATGAATTATGCCATTTAAATTAATTATGCCAATGAATTAAATCCCTATAAGACTTCAGCAACTGCATAAAATACACTAGTTTACTAAATCTTATTGATTATATACTGTAGCTCCTACACTGCACACTACTAGGATGTTTCAACATAACAAAGCTTTACATTTGGATTTCTTAAAACTAAAATACACCCTTCCCATGTTCTGGGGCTGCATTCCTACAGTTGGGACAGGTCATTTGGGGGTCTCCAGGTTGGAGAACATATTCACATATAATGTTAAGCTAAATTGGAGCAAACAATATGTTGCTTTATTGAGCTGTATTAGGTCCCAAAGAGAAGCAGCAGGTAGTTGCTCTTGGCTCATCCTTAAATAAATCCAAGGAAAATTCTTTTGCTTTTGTAATCATTATGGAAAAAATGTTGCAACAAATAAACTATAGAAGCTTTATTTAATATAAATCCTGGAAATAATATTTTCCACTAACAAAAACCTAGTCTCCATTGGAAATTAATTTTAAAAAGGAGTGTATGGGTGGGTGGGTGGTGGTGGTAGAGGAAAATGATAATTTTAATGTAGGTTTTTCTTTAAAAAATAATGAAAAAATATCCAAAATTGAAAAACAATTCTAATGATTCAGAGTGATATTGGTTTTCCTGATAAAATTTAACATAGCAATGTGTTTCTGAAAACTTAACTCATAAATTGGCTTGCCTTTTTATGACAGTGCCTTATTTAACCTGGTGACCTCCAAATCTGTTGAATTGTAGCTACTCTCATCCCTAACTAGCATGACCATTGGCTAAGTGAGACTTGCTTAGTTTTGCTGATTATACTATTTTTTTTCATTCTGGCTTCTTAATGAGTTGGGACATTACAACTTAAAATGTCATTTTGTCCACTATCCATGCCAATTTACTATTTTGGAATAATGTAAGATAAT
This sequence comes from Vipera berus, assembly GCF_964194415.1. Taxonomy (NCBI): domain Eukaryota; kingdom Metazoa; phylum Chordata; class Lepidosauria; order Squamata; family Viperidae; genus Vipera; species Vipera berus. Next base: position 42,913,594 of record NC_138208.1, read on the forward strand.
CACCCTGCATAATATATGAAATCAAGTCAAGAATGTTTGCAGCACTATATATCCTGAGGTCTGCAAAATATCTCTGTACATATTCTATAAGGGCAAAAGTGTTATGGTTACAAGTAGGTCTGGTGATTACTATAATTCCTTGGGGTTTAATCTCAGTCTTTTCCTGTCTGACTGGTTGAAAACTCTGGCAGGGAAGCTGAACTCTTTGAAGAATGAAGAGTCCCATTACAGGGTGAGCCCCACTGGATTTCTGAATGAACGAAAAGTTAATTGAAAGAAAGGATATAGCATATTTTAGTCACAGTTAATTTAAACAATGCTGATAAGGAAGTAACTGGAAACAGTATGCTACCAAAATAGAGTTTTCTGATACCATCAGTATCTTTTGTTTTTATTTTTTATTAGGGTAATTTTAAAGGTCAGTGTTTGTCATAAACACTTTATTATCCAAACCTTTGCTAAGCAAAACTCTAATGACATTGCTATTAAAAGTTATCTCAATGTTTATCTATACATGAGTGATACATTTATGAAAAATGCATTAAAATGTAGCAAGTAATGTTATTACACAGACTGTTGAATGAAAGACTCATTAGCTTTTCTGCAAAAACTGGCATCATCCTGAAACACATGAAACACATTTATCAATTTTGAGGATTTTTCATTATTAAAACAAAAAGATTTTGTGAAGAAAAGTTTGTGACAAAATGATGCATGTCATTTCTTAAAGAAAATATTTTAGTTGTGAAGAAAATAAATCAAATATATTTATTGGTGAATGAACATTAAAAATATATGACAAACTAGATATAAAACTAAATGTGTTAAAGTAAAATTAACCTAGATGCATATAAGCAATTATATTTTTAATGAATTACATCTAGGTAAAGGTAAATGTTCCCCCGCACATGCATGCTAGTTGTTTCCAACTCTAGGGGCTGGTGCTCATCTCCGTTTCAAAGCTGAAGAGCCAGCGCTTGTCCGAGGACGTCTCCGTGGTCATGTGGCCGGCATGACTAGACGCCAAAGGCGAACAGAACACTGTTACCTTCCCACCATAGTGGTCCCTCTGTTTCTACTTGCATTTTTACGTGCTTTCGAACTGCTAGATTGGCAGAAGCTGGGACGAGTAACAGGCACTCACTCTGTTACGTGGCACTAGGGATTCGACCCGCCAAACTGCCGACCATCTGATCAACAAGCTCAGCATCCTAACCCACTGAGCCATCATGTCCCTTGAATTGCATCTATTGTTAGGCAAATGCTCAGTAAAGTTTTCTAAATTCCAGGGCAGATATAGGGCCAAGGAGGGACGAAATTCATTTCATTTGGTAAATATAAAGTTGGCTTGAAAATTGCACTCAAATGGTGCTAATCAACAATGTCTCATCAGAGAAATGTCAGAAGATGGAGGAAATGCTTATCACATTTGTAGATGACATAGAATTGGGTGAGATAGCTAATATTCAAAGAGGACAAAAAATAAGAACATTCTTGTAAGTTAGAGAAACAGGCCAACATTAACATTTAATAGAGACAAATGAATTAAATATGAGCCAGCAGTGTGTTGCAGCAGCCAAAAAAGCCAATGCAATCCTAAATTGTATTAACAGAGGGATTGAATCAAGATCATGTGAGGTACTAGTACTGCTCTATAAAGCCTTAGTAAGGTGACACCTAGAATACTGCATCCAGTTTTGGTCACCACACAATAAAAAAAATGTTCAGACTCTATAAAAAGTGCAGAGAAGAACAACAAAGATGATTAGGGGGCTGGAGGCTAAAACATATGAAGAACGGTTACAAGAACTGGGCATAGCTAGTCTAGTGAAGGACCAGGGGTAACATGACAGCAGTGTTCCAATATTTGCGGGGCTGTCGCAGAGAACAGGGGGACAACTTATTTTCCAAAGCACCTGAAGGCCAGACAAGGAACAATGAATGGAAACTGATCAAGTAGAAATTTAACCTAGAAATAAAGAAAAATTTTCTGATGGTGAGAACAATTGCTCAATGGAACAGCTTGCCTTCAGAAATCGTGGTGCTCCATCACTGGAAGCTTTCAAGAAGAGACTGGACAACCACTTGTCAGAAATGGTAGGATCTCCTGCTTGAGCAAGGGGTTGGACTCAGTGGTAGGATTCAGCCGATTTGCATCAGTTCGGGAGAACCGGTAGCTAAATTTACCTGAATTCGGAGAATGGGCTGGCTTCTGGAAGTCCAATCTAGGCCTGGAAGGCCTCCCAGGTCTAGAATGGCCCACTGGAAGTGCATGGATACCACTTCCAGAAGTCTGTTTTAGGCCTTGGAGGCCTGGAGCAGACCTTGGAGGCCTGGAGGAGGCCTCCCAGGCCTAGAACAGCCCACCGGAAGTCCGTTGATGCTACTTCTGGAAGTCTGTTCTAGGCATCGGAGGCCCAGGCCTGCATCCCATAATAGAACTGGTTGTTCGTGTAATGTATTGGGCCTTGTTTTACTGAGTGTACCATGTGGGCTTTGAATGCTGGAAGTTTGCTTAAGCAAGAAGCTGGCTAATGGCCCCCAGCTCCTCAAACAACCCATCTCCAGGGCTGCTATTGGTTGCCTCTAAACCTATTGCTTTAAATCTATTGGCTGCCACCTAGAGGCCAGGGTATAAATAGCTGCATTTGCAGCCCTGTTTCCCAGTTCAGTTCCTGCTCTTCAATAAAAGCATGTTCCTGCCTGAACTCACTTGCCTCATCTCTTCATTCAAGAAAAGAACCCAGTACATAACACTGGCGATGAGGATGGGATCCTGCTCCTCCCGAAGAACTGAGAGTCACTAGGGGGTGAGGACAGCAAGTGCCTGGCAGGGATAGCATTCCCCCCCTCGGTCGGCCTAGCAGCGCCACACAAGCCCTGCTGACCAGTCCCTGGCCCTACGGAGGAGCAGGACAAGAAGACGAGCCCCAGTCATGAAGACTACCCGAGATGGCAAAGGTCGGAAAGCTGGAAGAATTTGATGTAACTCACCCAGAAAGATGGCCTTCATACATTTCCAGGGTCAAGAACTATCTCCGCACCAACCAAGTCGTCAAAGATGGCCTGAAGGCCGCAATGCTCCTGTGTGTTTGCAGCCCAGCAACATTTGACATCACGGAGAATTTGGTTGCACCAACGCAGCTGGAGTCCGTAATGTTCACAGACTTGAAGAAACGGTTCGACGACCATTTCTAGCCCAAGCTTTCAGTAATAGCTTGGAGGCACGCATTCGAACAGAGGGTTCAGCAGCCAGGTGCAACAGCTTCCGAATTCATCATGGCTTTGAGGCAAGCTTCACGCCTGTGCCAGTTCACCAATTTAGAAGAGAGGCTTCGAGACCGACTCGTCTGTGGCCTTTGGAACAGAGAGCTGCAACAGAAGCTCTTTGCCAAAGAGACTTCATCACTCCCAGACGCGTTGAAGGAGATCATGGCGGACGAAGCCGCCACCGGGGCCGTGAAAGCCATGCGGCCCACCCAAAGCATGCAGCATGAGGAGGCCGTCCACCACGAGGATGCCAAACATGCTGAAGACTCTGACAGCAGCCAAGAAGTGGACAAGCTTCAACGGCACAACGACCAACAATGGTGCAATGACCATCAACAAGGGACTACTTACAAGGCAAGTCCCTTCTCTTGATGTCTAGGTTGTGGCAGCCACCACCAACGAATGGACTGCAGGTTCTGGACAGCCACGTGTCAGGCCTGTGGGAAGACCTGCCACATCACTTCAGTCTGCAGAGGTCACCAGAGGGACTGCCGATCGGACCGCCAATCGGACATTCCAATCAGAAGAGGTACTGGGGCCCTGGGACAATTTATCATAGGGTTTTGCTCCAGCTGCCGGAGCGTTTGCCGCATGGGAGCTCGCCACCCCATTAAGCTGAAATTTCGATTTCAGGTCGAGCTGCAAGGTGTTCCTTGCAGGATGGAACTGGACACTGGGTCAGCCATGTCCATCATTTCACTTGATACATTATGGTTCATCTGCAACCGCAGCAAGAGGTGGGCCAAGCTTAGGCCATCCAACATAATCCTGACTGATTTTCAGAATGCTCGAGTTGCCGTCAAGGGTGAGGCCACACTGGCCATCACATTCAAAAGGTTTTCAGGGCCTCTGGATGTTATTGTAGTAGAGGGTCAGCGAATGAGCTTGATAGGACTTGATTGGTTTGATGCATTAGGCATCCAGGTCACCGGAATCAACCGGACACAAACCGCGAAGTTAGTGTTAGTATGTGAGGAGTTCACAGATGTTTTTGACACAAGCCTCGGAATGTACAAGGACCCTCCGATAGCCTTTAAACTTGATCCTGCTGTAATGCCTATCAGGATTAAGCCCCGCAAAGTACCATTTGCTCATAAACACAAGATAGACGCTGAGTTGGACAAGCTAGTTGAACAGGGGGTACTACAGCCCATAGATCAGGGCGAATGGGAAACCCCAATTGTCACACCACTTAAAGCCAAAGGAGAGGTCAGGATGTGCGCTGATTACAAATGCATGATTAATCGGGCACTCAAGCAGCACGCGTACCCAGTGCCAGTCGTGAGCCACATCCTGGCATCACTGCAAGGGGGTACAGTTTTTGCAAAGTTAGATTTGGCACAGGCCTATCAACAGCTACCTGTGGATGAAGCCATAGCTGCTGCACAGACTATTGTAACGCACAGTGGGGTTGTTAAAGTAAAGCACCTCCAATTCGGGGTTAGTGTAGCCCCTGGCATTTTCTAAAGTGTTATGCAGTGTATGCTCAAGGGCATTCCAGAGGTCTGCCCCTACTTTGACGTGCTCATTGCTGGTGAGTCCACTGAGGTGCTTGGAAGGAGGCTCAAGGACGTCCTTCAACAATTCCGCAAAGCGGGCCTCAAACTTAAAAGGAAACTTTGGTAAAACATTCATTTTAACAGCTGCAATTTTCCCCAACAAAGATAATTGTAATTTTTTCCAATTGTTTAAATCCTCATCAGCTCTTGATGATTTCATGGTCACATTCCTGTAGTTTCCTTAAAACTTATATGGGCATAGTTCACTATCAATTTTTATTTTCTCAGGGAAGCTTTTTCTATTTTTCATTCTTGTGCTGGAATTCACTGAGATTCTCCTACACAAATGTCCCATACAAATGTCAGCCAGGCAAAAGTCGTTCCAAGTTGACAAGGCAGTCAGATGTTGCTACCTTTTGCAGTCATGTTTAAAATAGACCCATGAAATCCCTGGTATATTCCTTGATCATAACTATGTTTATCCTGTTGAAGTTCATGGGTGTAGTCCAGGTGTGACCCAATAAGTCATACTGGATGCAATTCAATATGACAGAATTAGAATATGATTATACCTACTTAGTACAACCCCTTCATGGATTACTGCCTTGTCGTGGTGAAGGGGCTAGCGTAACTCAATGAAGCTATGAGCTATGCCTTGCAGGGACACCCAAGATGGACAGGTCATAGCAAAGAGTTCTGACAAAATGTGATCCACTGGAGAAGGAAACAGTAACCCACTCCAGTATCTTTGCCATGAAAACCCTATGGACAGTACCAAAAGGCAAAAAGATATGATGCTGGAAGATGAGCCCCTCAGGTCAGAAGGTGTCCAATATGCTACTGGGGAAGAGCAGAGGGCTAGTACTAGTAGCGCCAGAAAAAATGGAGCAACTGGACCAAAGCCAAAAGGACGCTCAGCTGTGGATGCATCTGGTGGTGAAAGGAAAGTCTGATGCTGTAAAGATTTATTCTCCATAGGAACCTGGAATGTAAGATCCATGAATCAAGGAAAGCTGGACGTGATTAAACAAGAGATGACAAGACTGAACATCAACATCTTAGGAATCAGTGAACTAAAATGGACAGGAATGGGTGAATTAATTCAGATGACCATCAGGTATACTACTGCGGGCAAGAATTCCTCAGAAGAAATGGAGTAGACTTCATAGTCAATAAAAGTGTAAAAAAAAGCAATACTAGGATTCAATTCCCAAAATTACAGAATGATCTCAGTTCGAATCCAAGGCAAACCATTCAGTATCACAGTAGTCCAAGTCTATGCCCCAACCACCAGTGCTGAAGAGGATGAAATTGACCGGTTCTATGAAGCCCTACAGCACCTTATAGAACTAACACCAAAAAATGATGTCCTTAACATCATGGGGGATTGGAATGCTAAAGTAGGAAGCCAAAAGATAACTGGAATAACAGGCACGTTTGGTGACAGTATTCCAGCTGAGCTATTCAAAATCTTAAAAGACGATGCAGTAAAAGTGCTACACTCAACTTGCCAGCAAATTTGTGTGTTTTATTCTTGCCCTGTACACCGCCCTGAGTCCTTCGGGAGAAGGGCGGTATAGAAATGATAATAAATTAAAATTAAATTAATTAAATTTGGAAAACTCAACAGTGGCCACAGGACTGGAAAAGGTCAGTTTACATTCCAATTCCAAAGAAAGGCAATGCCAAAGAATGTTCAAATTATCGCACCATTGCACTCATTTCACATGCTAGTAAATTTATGCTTAAAATCCTACAAGCTAGACTCCAGCAGTATGTAGATCGAGAACTACCAGAAGTACAGGCAGGATTTTGAAGAGGCAGAGGAACTAGAGATCAAATTACCAACATACGCTGGATCATGGTGAAAGCTAGGGAGTTCCAGAAAAACTGGAAGGCTACTGCTAAGCTTGTAAGCCGCCCTGAGTCTTCGGAGAAGGGCGGGATATAAATGTAATAAAAATTAAAAAAAAATTAAATTAAAAACATCTACTTCTGCTTCATTGACTATGCTAAAGCATTTGATTGTGTGGATCATAATAAACTGTGGCAAGTTCTTAAAGAGATGGGAGTACCAGACCATCTTATTTGTCTCTTGAGAAACCTATATGCGGATCAAGAAGCAACAGTGAGAACTAGACACGGAACCACTGATTGGTTCAAAATTGGGAAAGGAGTCTGACAAGGCTGTATACTGTCACCCTGCCTATTTAACTTATATGCAGAGCACATCATGAGAAAGGCAGGGGTAGATGAATCAAAAGTTGGAATTAAGATTGCCGGGAGAAATATCAAGAACCTAAGACCGTGGTGGCAAACCTATGGCACGTGTGCCACAGGTGGCACGCAGAGCCCTCTCTGTGGGCGTGCACGCCGTTGCCCCAGTCCTAGGCCTTCAGCTGGGTTTTATAAAACCTTTTTGCTTTAGGCCTCCACCACCATATGAAAAAAAAGGTTCAATCAATCAATTTCAACTTCTTGCGGGAAAAAAAAGATCTTGCAAAGTTGGAATTGATTGATTGAACCTTTTAATCCCACCCAGTGTGCTGTTACCACTGCAGCCACGCCCACCCAATGGGCCATGCCCACTCGGCACCTGATGATGTATAAGTGGGTTTTTGATTGCAGTTTGGGCACTCTGTCTCTAAAAGGTTTGCCATCACTGAACTAAGATAAGCAGATGATACCACTTAATGGCAGAAAGTAAAGAGGAACTAAAGAGCCTCATGATGTGGGTGAAGAAGGAGAGTGCAAAAGTTGACTTGAAACTCAATGTTAAGAAAATGAAAATCATGGATCCGGCCCTCTCAATTTCTGGCAAATAGATGGGGAAGAAATGGAGGTAGTGATAGATTTTATTTTCCTGGGCTCCACGATCACCGCAGATAGAGACTGCAGCCAAGAAATTAAAAGACACTTGCTCCTGGGGAGGAAAGCTATGGCAAATCTAGACAGCACACTAAAAAGCAGAGACATCACCCTGCCAACAAAAGTGTGTATAGTCAAGGCCATGGTTTTCCCAGTTGCAATGTATGGCTGTGAAAGGTGGACCATAAGAAAGGCTGAGCGCCAAAGAATTGAGATCTTTGAACTATGGTGCTGGAGAAGACTCCTGTGAGTCCCCTGGACTGCAAGGCGATCAAACCAGTCAGTCGTAGAGGAGATCAACCCTGACTGCTCTTTAGAAGGCCAGATCCTGAAGTTGAAACTCAAATACTTTGGCTACCTAATGAGAAGGAAGGACTCACTGGAGAAGAGCCTAATGCTGGGAAAGATTGAGGGCAATAGAAGAAGGGGATGACAGAGAATGAGGTGGCTGGATGGAGTCACTGAAGCAGTAGGCGTGAGCTTAAATGGACTCCAGAAGATGTAGAGGACAGGATGGCCTGGAGGATCATTGTCCATGGGTTCGTGAGGGGTCGGACACAACTTCGCAACTAACAACAACTTAGTACAAGTTAAGCTTAATGGAATTTTTTCATACTAATATAACAGGAATGACCTTTTAGTAAATGACTGAACTTAAAAAGAAAGGAAAACAAATCATAGATTATACTATGATGCTGATAATGTGTATGCAAAAGACAACAAAAACTAAACTTATTACTACTGGAGAAGAGGAGGAATGGAATGGAAATGTAATTTTGTAAGTTTTGAGACACAGTAAATTGCTCTGGAAGAAATAGCTATTGAAACTATCAAAAATTGTAATTAAGGAAGATGAGGCAAAGATTGAATACATTAACATTAGTAATGAAATGGAACCTAATAAGAACAATCAACAGGTCCTGGTGAGCATCCATACAATTAAAAACAGGGAGTCCCAATTCAGTACAAACCCACTATATACATATGTAAAGTCCCAATGAATTTGGTACAGTTTTTAATTCTATATCTAGCAGCCTTTCCCTCTAGATTACAAATCCCATCACTTATAGCCAACAGAAACAATTATCAATTTGGACAAATTCCAGGTTTGAAAGGGTTCAATCAATCAATCAATCAATTTATTATTATAGCCAAAGGCCAATAAACATTCAAATAAAGCAAAACTAAACAGAACCGAACACAAGAAGACATCGCAATATATTAAAATTAATGATGTAATCAATGGGTGACCAAGGTCTGCCTAGTTTTACAGATAGTATAACAAAAACTAGCTACCTTCAGAAAAACTGAATCATACTGACCTGACAATAAAAATACATTGAATATAGTCTAATGCTGGATTACAACACATAATAAAATTAATTATAAAAGATTATTTAAAAGATCTAAAATGTTTATGTTTCTGGCAAATCCCCAATGCTGCTGCGTAGAATCTAGCCACCTGCACTGTGATCACTGCCTGCTCGTTCTTAAGCAGCCACTGGAGATAAATACTTTCCGAACGACCAGGATACCTATCAATTATGGGGAGGACATGGTTTTTCCGAATAGCTCTATAGAAGGAACATCGAAGGAGTATGTGTCCAATGGTCTCCACCTCTCCTGAGCCACAGGAACAGTCTTTCTGCCAATGGTGTATTTTTATACTTGCCATACAGGATGGCCGATGGAAACGCATGGCACCGTGCAAGCGAGAATGCTTTCCAGTGGTTTACTGACTCCAACTGACTAAGATACCTGGCAGGTGTAACCATGTACCTAATAGAGTCTGGAGCCAGAGACAGTGGACCCATACCTAAGTCCACTTGCCTCTTGATGTCCTCTATCCTTTGATGCAAGGTTTGTTTTCCTTGGTCATAGTCCAATTTCAGAATTAAGGCTGGCGAGAAGCCTAGTTTGGCAAGGTTGGACTCGACTGCCTTGATCCATGAAGAGGAGAATTTATCTTGAAGAATTAATGGAGCAAGGCCTTGCGGAAAGCAATTAAGCCTTAGCCAGATGTTTAAGGAAGCTATAGATTCTTGCTTCGACTTTTATCAATCCTGTCTCCAGGCACAGAAGTGCATTTGGGACACAGCGTGGCATCTGGAGAATTGTTCTGATAAATTTGGATTGATGTAAAACAGTGATGTAAAACACGAAGCTGAGGGTCTGAGCAAGGTCCCATAGAGAAGCTGTGCTAGCGACTTGGCCAGAAAGGGCTTAATTGCAGCTGGAACATAGTGTCCTCCCTTTGTGAGGAAAAATTTAAGAATGGCATTTGCTAATTGTTGGCCAGAGGCAGCCGTGTATTCTCCATGGGCTTTTCGTGAGCCAGTGGCATGGATCACCACCCCTAGGTGGTTTACCTGATCTATTTTGTGGCTATTTAAATACCATGAGAACTGTATTGGCCTTTTTGCAAGAGCCATAACCTTTGTTTTCTCATAATTTATGTCCACTTTATTATATTTGCGATACTGGACAATGGCTTGCAAAGCTCTTTTAAGGCCAACTGGAGCCCTGGAGAGAATCACAGCATCATCTGCACAGAGCAATGCTTCAATCACCTATTTTTTGGGGAGTGGTACTGTAATTTGGATTATTTAACCATTTTACCATATCATTTATGTAAAAACTGAAGAGCAAGGGGGCCAAAATGCACCCCTGTTTAACCCCCTTTTCAGTTTCAACTGACCTCGAGAGAGACCCTTGCATATTACACCTCACCTTGAGGGATGTTTTGGTATGTAAGGCATGTGACAGATGGAGGAGTCTGTGATCAATTGAGGCAGCTTCCAGCTTCTCCCATAGCTTAGTCCTTGTAACTGTGTCAAAAGCTGCCTTCAGATCTATAAAGGCAGCGTATAATGATACAGGTCTATCTGATGCATATTTTTCAATCAAATGATGAAAAACTAAGCACTGATCTATGGTGCCTCTCCCCCCTCTAAACCAAGCTTATTCTTCGGCAATCAGGTTCTCAAGATCCAGCCACTCCTTTAATTTATCTTGAAGGTGTTTGGCATAGAGTTTGCTGATTATATTTAGCAGACTTATTGGTCTGTAATTGGCAGGGTTGGCTCACTTTACCTTTTTATAAATTGGGACCACAATTGCCAAGCCCCAAGTTTGAAAGAGTTATGTATATGAGTGCAGCCTAAAAAAAATCTCAGAGAAAATAAATATGGAGTAAAGACTAGGTAAATAGACAGGTCTTCATTTTTAAGTCTTAGAAGTTAGGTGCAGTACTTTCTTACCTTCTTCTCAGATATTTATCAGTGATCAAATAAGCAATAGATGGACTATTGAATCTGTATTTCCTGCTTAAGAAATGAAAATTGGCACTTTAAAAGGGGCGCATTTAAGAAAAGTAGCATTTTCCCAAGGTAAAGACCTAACAATCTACTGGTGGTCCCAGTGCAAAGAAGCCATCCTGCTTCTTTGAACAGGCACAAGGAACTTGTCCCACCATCCTAATTGCTTGCATATGAAATATGATTCAACAACATTCTCAGTTACAATGTCTATAACCATGGTTCACTGACTCTTGACAAATGGATGTTTTTTAACAATGCTCTAAGTCAGGGCTTTTCAACCTTTTCACCCATTGTACCACTTTTAGGATATGGCAACATCCGAGTGCCACCAGTCACCTAGCAAGGTGTCAAAAACTTGACCCCCCAAAAAAGGAAAAAAGTGATGAAGTATAGGTAGTCCTCGACTTACAACAGTTCTCTTAGTGACTGTTCGAAGTTAAAATGGCACTGAAAAAAGTGCCCCCAAGACACCTGCCTGCCCTCCCGGTGGTGCTCTTCCTCCTATCTGAGGTTTTCATTGTTGTGAGCATTTCTGCTGAGGATTGGCAGTGGGGGTGGGGTGGGGGTGTTTTGTTTTTATTCCCCCTGTCTGCTGAGTGGTTGCAGCAGGTTTTAGTCACTTCACATGATCCTGAGACACTGTGACCATCGTAAATATGAATCAGTTGCCAAGCAACTGAATGTAAATCACAAGACCCTGGACATGCTGCAACATTCCAGCTGATCGGCGCTTCTTCTGGGCTCAGAAGCGCCAGGATCAGCACCGAGCTCCAGCTGGAGCCTGGTGCTAATCCTGGCACTTCTACTGAGCCCTGACAGCCCCGAAGAAGCACTGGTCTGGCTCTTCTGCTGAGTCCTGACAGCCCTGCAGCTCCAGCCATCTCTCACTCAGGCTTGTGCGGTGCTGCCACCGGTTCAGCTCATTCCCCTCCCCTGCTACTACTTTTCTAGGATGGCCGTGTACCACCTGCCAGGTGCCAATGTACCACAGGTGGTACCATAACACTGGTTGAAAAGCCCTGCTCTAAGTCATAAAGCATGGGCTGCACAATGTGCTAAGTGAAAACCAAATCCTGCCCATTGTGACTTAGCACTCAACAGAATGCGAGACAGAATTCTTACAGAGCACAAGTAGCTGTAAAAAAGAAGCTTTTTAAGAGAAGAGTATAGCCACCACTGCCACTACATTATTTTAACAACATTCATCAACAGTAGAGTGGGACTCCCTATCTATTATCATAATAACCTTCAGAAAACACAAACTTTGATATTGCAGGAGAAGCCAGCAAAGACAGGTTGAGTTTGAAAACTGGCCAAATTAGCTAGAGACGTCCTCGGACAAGCGCTGGCTCTTCGGCTTTGAAACGGAGATGAGCACCGGCCCCTAGAGTTGGAAACGACTAGCACGGATGTGCGGGGGAACCTTTACCTTTACCTTTTTTACAGTGAAAACAATTCAGGAAAAAAAATCCAATTGCATCCTTAAAGGAGGAGTATGGAGCAGCTGACTGCTACACTCTTAAGCCCTATTTCTCCCTCCCTCCTAGTCACATGACCCTGGTATCCCTATTGTTAAGATGTTGGAAGACTTCTAGAAGCCAGCTTTGAAGGCTGCCCCCACTTATTATTAAAGTTGTAAACAATCACAACAATCCCATTCTGTCCAGTTAATGGTGCACAGAATGCATATCACTCGAGTCACCTTATCCATAAGGAGGGAGCATATAAATTTAATAAATAAATAAACACTACTTATAGGAATAACAAGAGAAAAAAGGAAAAACAAACAGATGAATTCCAAAACTCACTGGTGAGCAATGCCTTAAGATTAAAATGTCCCCCCAACACCCTCCCCATTTTTAGCAATTGTTCATTATAATTCAGAAGAGTGTGGGTTCTGTTCTGGGGTTTGATCACATGAAGAAGAAATATTCTACGTTAAGTCCTTTCTCAAAACTCATCCCTAACTTCCTTAATTTAAATATACTTTAAAAAGTGATTTATTAGCAGTTTTTCTCTTTAAGTCCTATGATATATTTATTTACAAATTTTACAATTTTTTACCAATGTCAATAGAAAATAATTTCCATGTTTTTAAAAATACATTCAGCATATTGGCAACCAAACAATTTCATTAATCAGAATGACTATTAAATATCTTCCAGATCCAATTCTAGATTAGATACTGCTTGTCTTCTATAAAGCAGATCAGTGGTTCTCATGGACCCATGGGGGAGTCACAATGTCATCACAGGGAGTCTGCAAAGGAATGAAGAAATGTTAATATTTCAATCTTAAGTCTTGGTGGTTCGTGTCCATGGTCCATTGACACAAAATGTAAATGGGGTCCGTGGTAAAGAAGGTTGAGAAGTACTAAAGTAGATGGTTTGTTATTTCAGATGTCAGGATTTATAGAGGGAAAGAAAAAAAGTATAAACAAGTCCATTGCCTGATGCAATTCCCTGAGAAACTTTACGTGGACCTGATTAATTTTCGTCTCATTAGGACAGGGAACCCTGACCCTGGGATTCTTATGTATTTGATGTTTATCTCACCACTTATTATTTTATAAGTCAAGATAGTGAACATACATAATATCCTGCCTTCTCCTATTTTTCTCACAACAATCTTGTGAGGTGGGCTGGGCTAAAAGAGACAGTGGCTAGTCACCCAGTCGGCTTTCATGCCTAAGGTGGGACTAGAATTCAGTCTCATGGTTTCTAAGTCAGTACCTTAACCAATACACCAAACTGATTGGTAAAAGAAAATCCTCCAAAATTACCTGAACAAGTTCATGAAGTCATCAGCAATTGACATTAGTTGGGGGGGGGAGTATTTTTCATCACAAACTAACTCATGTTTTCTTTTCATGTTTGTATGGGAACCTTTGTAGTATCACAGCTCTCCAGGTTATCTATCCCCAGGTTCAAAGGTGGAAAACGGTTATCACAGGAGAAACAAAGGGTAGATTGACAGTTCATGATTGGCCCACTGCCAGTATACACCACTTGTTATTTCCTGAGCACTGGAATGGATGATGTTATCTCCCCCCACTACTCCTTGCAAATGCTGTATATCTCATGCCCATGTTTTCCAATTTTATGATTTGCACACAAGTGTACCCTTCCTTCTTTCTAGAACATCATTCAGATATAAACATGGCAATTTAAGTATTTAATATTTTTTCTCATTGTTTTTTGTAAAGAAGTATAAAGTCTTGGCACAGCTGTGTTCTTCAGCTTTATAGAAATAATTTTCTTTGCTGATTTATAGTGGATTACTATCTAAATCAATTATTTTATAGTTCATCATTAAAGTTTTGGCCCATATAAGCAAATTACTAATCTTAATCTGTTCAATACAGTACTGTCCATTATAATACATCTTTGTCTATTCTGCTTCTCATCTCATTTTTCTCTATAGGCAAAGTAATAATTTTCTAAGTTTCAAATATAACTTTATTCTATTTAAGATGTGCACATTTCTTCTTCCTTTCCACATATTCCATTGGTGTATTGACTATATTAAAATACATATAAAAGATCTGCTCACCTATAAACTAACGAGAATTAAATGTTAAGAACAAAGAGCAGATTAACACCAATATGAAGTAATGACTTGCTTAGTTATAGCTATCACTTCCTGCTATAATTTGCAGCCAAGGTTTATTGCCTGGGTTCACAATTTGTTGTTCCATTCTGATGCCAAACTGTCTGGAGCAGACATGTCAAACTCACAACATCATGTGCAGTTGCGCAACATATTGGACCTTTTTCACCATTGCCGGCAATGGGGTGGGCGTGGTTTCCCAATGACACGTCCAGCCCATGGGCTGGCAGTTTGAAACCCCTGGTCTGGAGGGTGGGAAAAAATAGAATAGTAAGTACTGCTAGTGGTGGGAAGGGTGGGGTTTGCACGTTGAGCTTATGGGGGCTTAATTTAAGTGGATGAATGGCCTGTGACAATGTGGTACTTCACATTGCTCAGATTCGGGCCGGTCTGGACTCCGACTGGGCGGAGTCTGACGGGGGGGGGAGACGAGCGGTCTTGGGAATGTTATCTGGGAAGAATTCGACCCTGTGACTCCGGAAGAGGTGGACAGGATCATGGCGAGGCTGAGTTCCACCACGTGTCTATTGGACCCGTGCCTCTCCTGGCTGGTGTACACAGCTCGGGAGGGGACATGAGGCTGGCTCCAGGCAGTAATAACTGCTTTGTTGAGAGAGGGTAGCTTCCCTGCCGCCTTGAAGGAGGCGGTGGTGAGGCCCCTCCTCAAGAAGCCTGCCCTGGACCCAGCTATTTTGAACAAATATCGTCCAGTCTCCAACCTTCGCTTCCTTGCGAAGGTTGTTGAGAGCATGGTGGCGCATCAGCTCCCTCTGTTCCTGGAGGAAGCTGACTATCTGGACCCATACCAATCGGGTTTTAGGCCTGGGTACAGCACGGAGACGGCATTGGTCACGCTGGTGAATGATCTCTGGCGGGCTCGGGACAGGGGTTTCTCCTCTGTCCTAGTCCTATTAAACCTCTCAGCAGCTTTTGATACCATCGACCATGGTATCTTACTGCGGCGCCACAGGGGGTTGGGAGTGGGTGGCACTGTTTTACAGTGGTTCTCCTCCTATCTCCTGGGTCGTTCGCAGTCGGTATTGGCAGGAGGGCAGAGGTCGGCCTCGAGGCCTCTTGTTTGTAGAGTTCCTAAGGGGTCGATCCTCTCGCCCCTCCTGTTCAACATCTATATGAAGCCGCTGGGTGAGATCATTCATGGTTTTGGGGTGGGGTATCATCAGTATGCTTATGATACCCAGCTTTTCATATCCACCCCAAACCAACCCAGTGATGCCCTCGACGTGATGTCCCGCTGCCTGGAGGTGGTTCAGGTCTGGATGGGGAGGAACAGGCTTCGGCTCAATCCCAACAAGACCGAGTGGTTGTACATACCGGTATCTCAGGCAATCCAGCCTATTCCATCTTTAACTATGGGGGGGTGAGGTGTTACCCCCCGTAGATAGGGCTCGCAACTTGGGTGTCCTCCTTGACTCACAGCTAAGTTTGGAAGATCACATAGGAGCTGTGGCCAGGGGGGCTTTTGCCCAGGTTCTCCTGGTGTGCCAGTTGTGGCCCTATCTGGACCGAGATGCCCTACGTACAGTCACTCATGCGCTCGTGACCTCTCAAATAGACTACTGCAATGCTCTCTACATGGGGCTGCCCTTGAGGACCATTCGGAGGCTTCAGCTGGTGCAGAATGCGGCCGCACGAGTTGTGATGGGGGTCTCCCAATACTCCCATGTAACACCTCTTCTCCGCGAGCTGCATTGGCTCCCAGTTGTCCTCCGGGTGAGATTCAAGGTGCTGGTGATGATCTATAAAGCCCTAAATGGCATGGGTCTGGATTATTTACAGGAGCACCTGCTGCCGGCATCAACTTCCCATTGCCCCGTGTGCTCCCACAGAGAGGGTCTCCTCAGGGTGCCGTCGGTCAGGGAGTGCCGGCTGGCGGCCCCCAGGGGGACAGCATTCTCTGTGGGCGCGCCTGCCCTCTGGAATCAGCTGCCTGTGGAGCTCTGGATGGCTCCCGACCTTCGCTCTTTTCGCCGTGACCTGAAAACCTGGTTATTTGAGCTTGCCGGCCTGGACTGAGGGATTGGGGTTTTAAATTTCATAATTTAATTTATTTTGTTTGGGGCTAAATTTAATTTAATCCATTTTTAACTTTTGTATGTCGTATTTTAATTGCCCTGTACACCGCCCTGAGTCCCTCGGGAGAAGGGCGGTATATAAATCTAATAAATAAATAAATTGCTGTATTTCCTTATTAAGTGAAATAACGAAACTTCCACCTCTCCTAAAACCATCTTTGAGTGGATAGCTGGAGAATAGTGGCTGTAACTAGTTAAAAAAAACTGTCCTTTTCGCTCTAGAGCAGGGGTCTTCAAACTTGGCCCTTTTATGACTTGTGCCTGGCTGAGGAATTCTGGGAGTTGAAGTCCACAAGTCATAAAAGGGTCAAGTTTGAAGACCCCTGCTCTAGAGCAGTGTTTCTCAATCTTGACAACCTGAAGATGTATGGATTTTAATTCCTAGAATTCCCCAGTAGCATACATGCCTTTCTCCACTCTGTTGTTCCTAAGTTCCAACTGTTTAACCTTCCTCTGGCAATATGTAGTTGTGATCTCGCTTATAAGAAATGATCTGTTGAAAAAGGACTATGTGCTCCAACAAAAAAGACACCATTAGTCTAGGCTTTAAAAGATGTCCCCTGCTATCCCCAAAGATTTGTAAAGTCCTTGCATGATTTAACGTTCCATTAATGTAGCCAGTGTAAGTAAATCTAGTTGAACTGGGTCTGCAAATTCCTGACTGCTGTAAGCTTGCTCTTCTGAGAAATTGAGTAAGTAGATCAGTCACTATTGCTTGTATTCCAACGGTACAATTTACTTGTAGGTAAGAAATTAGGTACATAAAAGAGTTATCCTCCATCTTTTTGGAGAAGCAGAGAATAAGCATGTTGGGTAAGTTGAGAATTATGAAGCCACTTCAGCAAAAGGATAAGAAATAAAGTTTAAAAAATAAAGAAAATTCAGGCAAGATTGTAAATACAAAGCAAAGGTGGGAAAGTCTTACAGCACATCACCAAGTCTCGCCTTTGAGGCCAGTTCTGTTTCAGCAGGCCACACTTTCAAAGAAGCTTTTTCTAACACTCAAAGAGTTTGAGCATGGTGTGTACATACTCCTTAGCTGCTCCTTTGCCTCAACATTTTCCTAAGTTAATAGAAAGGTTCCAGGTGGTGCTGTCAAACAATATAACCAGAAAGATGACTGATACTAACTAGGAAGGTTAGAGGGGAAGGCGGCATTACCAAATTTGATTGAATATGGTTAGACCTGTTCATTGGATCAGAATCTTCCAATCAGGTGAAGGACTTTAATTCAGTAAAAAATTATTGACTCCATCAAATTAAATGGTCTCAAATTACATGAAAACCATAACCTCCACAATAAACACAAAGGACCTCTTCACAAATGCACCTATTTACACCCAAGAGAAAAAGATAGAGACAGAGGATTAGTGCTTAAAACAATACAGCAGACATGTCAAACACAAGGCCCATGGACTGAATCCAGTCCGTGAAGTGGTTTCATGTGGCCTGCAAAGCCATCCTGGAAACAGTGAGGGAATGGCCCCTGTTGCCTTGGCCCCAGCCCATGCCAGCCGGGAGCCAATGTACAATTTTGTGGTGGCCATCCATGCTGGAACGCATTCAGTCTTAGCTCCACAAGGCCACCCTGGAAACTGAGAGGGACCGGCCCCCACCGCGTTGGCCCCTGGGCGCACACTGGGGAGGTGTCACCCTTCATGAGGAATGAAGAAATGCACCATTGGCTGGAAGTGGCCCGCAAATGGCCCTCACCTACTTCACATATCTGACTTGGTGGGCTCCGGGAGAAGGGATGCGAGTTGAGTAGCATGAGAGTTGATGTTACCTGTGCAACGCCACACAGCCCCCAGCCTTCCAGCTTCACCCCACCCAGCCCAGCTTCTCAGCGCTGTAAGGCACCCTGCTGCCTGCCGAAACTGGGCAGGCTGGGGGCTTGGCGGCATTATGCTTCTCATCAGATTCATGCCACCCGGCTCAGCCTTTCGGCGCTGTGAGGAAAGCATTTAATTCCTCACAAAGGGTGACACCTCCTCAGCTGTGTTTCTTGCCTATTTTTCTCCCTCCCTCCCTCCCTCCCTCCCTCCCTCATCTCAAATATTTTCCCACCACTCTGTTCTGAAGGAAGGAAGGAAGGAAGGAAGGAAGGAAGGAAGGAAGGAAGGAAGGAAGGAAGATTGGAATGAGAAGGAGGGAGGGTCTGAGGGAAGTCCTGCCTTAGTCCTGCCCTACTGCCCTTTCCTGCCCTGCCCTGCTGCCCATTGCCCCCTCCTCCTGGCCTATCCTGGGGGTCTCCCATCATATTGCTAAGGATGCTTTGGTTACAAAGCTGGGTCTCCTTGCATGGAGAGGGAGTGGGCCTCCCTCTGACTTTTTTTTTAATCCCATTTATATCCCGCCCTTCTCCGAAGACTCAGGGCGGCTTACAATCTAAAGCACAAATCAATGTGCTTAGCAATAGCCTTCATTCTATGTATATGCCTGCTTATTAGGGCTTTTGCCCCCCCCCCAAGCGGCATTATTACAAAGTCAGCTTATTGCCCCCAACAATCTGGGTCCTCATTTTACCTACCTCGGAAGGATGGAAGGCTGAGTCAACCTTGAGCCTGGTGGGACTCGAACCTGCACTAATTGCAGGCAGCTGGTGTTACTTAAGGAGGCATTAGCCCACTGCTCCACCAAGGCTCTACTTTGCCCTCGCACCTACCATGAGGAACCTGGCTAAGGAGAGCAAGCACAGCAGCAGCAGTCTTGAGGAGGAGGTAAGCGCAGCTGGACACCCCTTTGGGGAAATGGGGCTGAGCTAGGTGCATGAAGATCATCCGGAAATAGTCTGGATGAAGGCACTGGCGAGGAGCTACCTTTGGTGGCCAGGGCTAGATAAAGCTATTGAGGCCCAAGTACATGGTTGCTACACGTGTCAACAATCCAGACCAGAGATGCTGCAGGCCCCTGTCCACTGATGGGAGGACACTCAATACCATGGTCAAGAATTCACATTGACTTTGCAGGGCCCTTTCAGGGACAGCTGTTTTTAATAGTGGTCAACAGCCACTCTAAATGGTTAGAAGTTGTACCAATTTCCACTATGACTACTGCTAGGTGTTGCGCAGAATATTTGCAACACATGGGCTTCCAGACATCTTAGTCTCTGACAATGGGGCTCAGTTCACTGCTTCAGAATTCCAGGCCTTCCTGAAGGCACACCTCATAAGGCATGCCATGTCGGCTCCTTTTCACCCGTCATTGAACGGTCAAGTGGAATGGATGGTCCGCAGAAACAAGAAATCCCTGAAATGAATTGTCACAGGGGATTGGCACCACAGGCTGGCTGATTTTCTACTCTGCCAGCATACAATACCCTGCACCGCCATGGGAAAGAGCCCAGCTGAGCTTTGTTGGGGCAGGCGTTTAATCACCAAACTGGACAGGCTGCACCCTGACAGAGTCACTTTGGACACTGCACAGCCAAAGACATCAAGAAGCTTACAAGTGGGTAACTGGGGTTGGACCCAGAATTACAGGCAAGGGGCTTTGTGGGTGGCAGCAAAGGTTGTTAAGGTGTCAGGACCACTCTCCTACAAGGTGGTCCTGGAAGATGGGTGAGTCATTCGCCAGCACATTGATCAGCTGCATTGGCGGCTAGCAGATCAGTCGCTGGCTCAGGACTCCCAAGAGGGCCAAACAATGGGCCCACATGACAGCAGTCCAACAGAGCAACTTGCATGTTCTGAAAGAACTCTTGTTCATCGTGATGGGAGAATGGCCGTAGAAGAGTCTCCTCCAAACACAGAGAATGTCTCCGCTGATCAGGACAGACAAACTGAACTGAGAGACAGCCCTGCAGACTTCGCTGCACAATTGGATTTTGGTTTAGGCTGACCGGGACTGGTCAGCCAAAGGGACTTGAGTCACTGTGACTCCACTGAACCTCAGAGCCCTGGTCTACCCAGCCTGGCAGGCAAGCAGGTAAACCGGGAGATCTCTGTAAACACTAGGCATTCTGAACGGTCACAAAGGCCGCCTAAATATCTGCAAGATTATGTAAAACAATTGAGAGTTTGTGCTATCTAGGGGGAAGGGGTGTAATGTATTGGCCTTATCTGTTTTAATTCACTTGCTTAATGTCTGACTGCTTGCTTAATGTCTGACCTACTTTCTGTTGCTGTCACTGAGCTGCACTTGCTGTCTCCAGGCTGATAATTAGGTTTGGGGTGGGAAACTGCTACTTTAAACCTATTGATTGCCGCCTAGAGGCCAACCATATAAATAGCTGTGCAGCAGCTATTAGCTTGCTTCTGTTCTGTTCTGAGTTGAAATAAACTTGTTGCTGTTTCAACACTTCCTCTCGCTTAATGCCTCAAGAACCGAATATTTAACCATGTTGTTTATTCCTGGCTTGGACTGAACCATGATGAAGACTTTTCCTTCAACAGCACTTTGCATAAATCCAGGCAGTATGTTTATGATTTAGTGGACTGGAATCCAGAAAACTAGATTGAGTAAACTACATCTAACTACAGGTATAAACAGTCTAAAGATGAGTGAGTGCAATTTCAAAGCAGCTACCTCCCATTTTATTTCCCCCCCAGCATATCTTTTATTCCATATCTTTTATAAGACATTGATAAGGCAGCAAAGATGTTGAATAAATGCAAACCAAGCACTTGTGCTTTAAATTGCAATCTAAAAAAACCATTAACACAAAATAGTAGGGATTCAGGTG
Organism: Vipera berus; assembly: GCF_964194415.1. NCBI lineage: Eukaryota > Metazoa > Chordata > Lepidosauria > Squamata > Viperidae > Vipera > Vipera berus. The sequence goes on from NC_138208.1 coordinate 42,934,937, forward strand.
TCTTTATGCATTACAATGAAAATTGCTGGGACCTAACTTTGCAGCCTAAAATAATGAAGTTCTCTTCTGTAACTCAAGCTGAGTAAGTTCTGGATCTATATTGTAATTTAATTAACTTAAAGCTGGCAAGTAGGCCATCAATCATCTTCAAAGCTGTGTGTCTGTTTCTACCTGATAAAATTCTCATCATCTCCATGGGGCAAGATTTTTGTAGACTTGCTTAGGAAGCAGCCTCACGCTTAATCATTCAAACTCAATCATAATTGGGGAGGGGGAGGGGAGGGGAGGGGAGAAAGAGAGCAGCCCGCTGTGAAAGGATTTTCCTGTCGGGGCGTTCGGGTGTGTTTTCATTCCGTTCATCTGCTCTAAACCCCACCGCTCCTCCTGTAACCCGCCCAAACACCATTAGCACCATCATGGCCAGAAATGCTGTGCTCGGCAAAAAAGGAAAACAGCGTGCCCTCCTCCCTGTCCTCCAAGCACGCCCGGACAGGCCCCTGCCTTGTGATAAGTAGACCGCCTGTCCTCAACATCGTTTTCCGCGCCCCCAATCCGATCGGGCGCCAAAAATGAATGAATGAACGAAAAGAATGAATGAGCGTGTGTGTCCTGTTGCACCCATGTGACTTGGCGGTTGTGAGTGGTGAGAAGAAAGTAAGAGCCAGTTTGCATTTTAATTTAACTTTGCCTTTTCCGTGCTCTTAAGTAGTTTTGGAGACGTTGCGCATTATCCTGGGCTGGATTTTCCGCGTCTATTTAAATGATTAGAGGGCTACTAATATATTGATTTGTTAATGGAGGAGAGGTGGGTGGGAAACTGGCGTCCATTTTTTTTCCTGCCGCGAAGTTGCCTCGCTCCTCCGATCGTGGGAAAATAGCGGTGTCTTTGTGCCTGTTCTGTAATCGATCTCCCTTCAAGTGGAGGGGCTGAACACTTCAAAGGCCGCGGAGGCTGTTGGGGGGTCGAGGCGAGAAGCGTCTCAACTCGCCTCTAAAGCGCTCAAACCCCCTCGGCTTTCCTAGCGCTCCCTCCCCTCGGAAAGGGGGAAAGAAGGCTCTGTGGTCAGTTTTCTAAGGAAGCCCATCCGCCTTCGAGCCAAGACCACGCCGACTTGTTTTAAAGAGTCGTCTGGGAGGCGGCGGAGGCGTCCGCCTCTCGCTCTTCTTTCGCAAGGTCTCCCGTGTCAGGCAAGCGGGTGGCAGTCCTTCCCTTCCCTTCCCCTCCTCTTCAGCGTCATCGCAGTGGCCTACTTGGCATTGCCGCGCAAAAAACGCAAAGATGCCTGGCGCCAACTGGAGGCTGCTCCGAGCACTTGACACACAACCGCCGGGAAAGATCGATCGGCTCTGGCGTGTAGACTGACGATCCCTCTTCGCCTCTCCACCCTCCCCCGACGGGACCTCGTAATCTCCTCGCTGGAAGGCTGGTCCAGTTAGCAGATAGAGTTCAGCGAGGAGGGGCCGCGGACGTAGCTGTTAAAGTAACCGTTCGTTCCGAGACAAGTAATTTTTGTCCACAAAACTAATCAAGATAATGGCATGGTCTCCGTCAATATTGAATCTTGCCCTCTGTCACTGTTTGAATATTTATCTGCAAGTTGCAGGTGTGCCTTCTTAGTGCAGGTTCAAAGGATCCCTGGGTGAATGTGTCAGCAATTGGTGGGCAGATTGTACTTTTTTTCCCTTTCTACCTGATGGGAGTTCTTTATGAATTTAAGGTTATAATTTTATAAATAACCAAGGTATACAAAAATGATTACAAATCATTACTATAGGAGTTGGATTCAGTAAACAAATTGGAAACGTGGGTAGGCTGGCTAATTTCAATAAAAAATACTCAAATAATGCCTTTTAAAAACCCAGTCATTGTTAAACATTAGCATGTTAGGTGCTACTGAGTTAGGTTCAGTTTTATGAACAGATATTTCATTATCTTGACCTGTTTTCAATAAAAATTCAGGGCTCTTCTGAGAAAATTTCCACAATTTCTTTGATCTGTCATCTATTCCTGTTCTACTTTTCAATTATTGCATTTAAGAGCTTATGACACCATTACAGGCATTATGATGCCACAAGATTTATTGTTTATATGAGCAATCTTGGCAAAATTATTAAACTGAGATAAGGTGAGAGCTTCCTTTGTTAGCCCATCCATGCAATGCTTTATGGAAAGCCCCCCCCCTCCCCGGAATAAAATATTCCACAGAATAAGAAAAGAAGCAGAATAGAACACTTCCCCTAAAGAAAAGGAGAAAAATCTTAACAGAGGGAGAAAGCAGCCCCAGTCTTTACTCCACTAAAACAGCCTCCAGACAAAGCTTAAGGAAACTAAGTTTCGTTCTTATAACAATGTATACATTGTAAAATCGAACTTGGCTAAAGCAATCTCTAAATAAATGGCAGAATAGACCAAGAGCTGAGAATAGGTTGACAGGATTACATCAGGGAGACAAACACTTAGGATTTGCATTTCCCCTTTAGGGCTGGTCACAGACCATAGTACAAATTTTGCAACACAAATAATAAAAAACAGACCCGGGCACCTCAATTACAAAGCCCCCCAAATATATAAAAACTACCTACTCTCCAGACCAATTTGCCAGCTGCAGCCAGAAATGCTTGCTATTGTCACTGCTGTCTGGGCCAATAAACCACCTTTCAATTGCAGCCTGCCTCAAATTTATTTTCCTCTGCCTGCATTTCTCTCCTGGCTTGGAATAAGACACCAACTAGATTTAACTTCCAAAAGTTTTTGGGCAACAGTGTTGGAATGATTTTCCACTACTGTCTTCTGGGATTTATTTTATTTTATTTTTAAAAAATATTTTTTTTCTGGGATCTTACTCTCACACTTGTGATTCATTGTTAATCTCCCATAAAAATTAAATAGAATATAAATTAAAAATTTTAAGATGCTGAACCAATAAGGTACAAATATTTTTAAAATTTGTTTTAATCTATTTTGGATATAAATAAATTAGGTTTCAATATCATAGTACCTAGTGATATCATAATTTCATATAGAAATATAGAAAACCGATGGCAGAAAAAGACCCTGTGGTCCATCAAGTCTGCCCTTTGCATTTGTTTGTTCTTGTTTTGTTTTTAATTTATTATTTGTATTATTGTAATTTATTTATTTTAAATTATTTTTATATTTTTATTTATTTCTTAATTTTTGTCAGATGATGGACATGTGTTTAAATCCAAGTATGTTTAAACTCAGTTGCTGATGATTGGCCCATTATGCTGGAAGTTGGATCCAAGCTTCTACTTCACTCTTTCTGTGAAGTAATATTTTCTAACATTAATTTTGAACTTCCCTCCTGTCAGTTTGAGGTTATGCTCCCACATTCTTGATTTTTGCTTAATATTAAAAATAGTACCTTGTAGAGCCTTATTTATACCCTTAATATATCTAAAGTTTTCAGTCATGTCTCCCATTTCCTTCTGTCCTCCTGGCTGTACACATTTAGTTCCTCCTGATATGTTTGCCCCTCAGACCATGCACCAGTTTTGTTGCCGGACTCTGGACTTGCTAAATCTAATCAATATTTTTTAAAAGTGAGGTCTGCAGAACTGGACACAGTATTTTAAATAGGGTCTGACTAAAAGCCCAATATAGTGAGATTCGGACTTTCATTTTCCTGCTGGTGATCCCTCTAATGAAGCACCCTAGCATTTTGTTTGCTTTCACACTTGTGCATAAGTGCATAATCTTATATTCAGAAACACTGAAGTGCAGTCTTCACATTTTCCCTTTATTATGATGCATTGCATCATATTCAGTTTCATATGCATACATATGTTATGACTGCATCCATATTTAGAAAGAATAAAATTGGAAAAACTATGATTATGTCAGCTATAGGAGGTACAAAATTGAAATTGACTAACATTTAACAGAAATCTGGATATAACTGCTGGTCAGCTTAGGCAAACGGACCAGATTAAAGATTTTGAATGCGTTTACAGAGAATCATTGTGCTGAGTTGATAATAAAAGTAATATATATTTGCATATTCTTTGCAATTTTTAAAATTCAAATTTAAAAGCACATTTACTGTTTTTATAAGGTCTTGCCCAGAACCAGTAGGTATTCCTTAAGGAATAATGAGAAATATATCCTCTAGGGAGGTATACAGAATTCTTGATAGCATTGCCACTACCAAATCTTTTTCTTGATTTGGAAATCTTCTGTTGTTGTAGTTGTTTTTTTTTACATAATGTGACCTAGTAGAAGGCAGGGAGAATATACGTAGACTCAGTCAATGGTCTGATACTTAAAAACAAGACTGAAGGAATATTTGTTATTCGATTTAAGGTCAGCAGAAGTAATTCACTGTATTAAATAGAATACTAATATTGATAAACAATGTTTCAACTTGAATTAATTCTTATCTGACTTCTGGTTAATCAATCATTCTAGGTTATTCTTCTGTTGCTAAGTCTAGCCTCTTTTAGACTGATAGGCAACTTCTAAAAGGTATTTCTTGGATGAAACACAGAGCTTTACTCCAAGTTCTTATATTCACACTTCCACATTCTATCTCTGATGAGTGTTGTAAACTCAGTTTTTCCCTTTTATGTCTTACCTTCCTTCGGAGTACAGCTGAGATGACCCAGCCACTCAGCTCTGGACTCCTATTATCTTTCCCAGTACTTGTGGGTGCTCAGCAGCGGCAATTTTAGCAATGCTTCTGCTTCTCTAGACCTAATGAACAAATGCTTGTGAATGCACACCTTGCAAGAGGCTTCAAACAAGGAACTATCAGTTAGAAATGCTTTTTCATAGTACTGAGATTAAAAAGCAGGGAGAGACATGGTGTGGACCAATTTCCCAAAGGCTAATTTTAGCATTTTGAAATTCCTGAATTCCATTGTATTTTTTTAAGGGAACATATGCATTATATGAAACAACTGCACATATGTCATGACAAGTAGAAAGTATTGGAAGGTGAACTATGATGGGAAGGAAAAACAATAAAAATCATCAAAATGTCAAAAACACCCATTATTCAGAATATTTATACATTTGGAGAACTTTGCTGATTCTTCTGGGTCTTTGGAGTTAAAAGGATTAGAGGTAAATAGAAGCAAGGCAGATAAAAGCATGCTGATGACACAAAGATGACATCACTGTTTGGATGCCACATGAAATATATTTTGTTGCAGATAAAATATATGGCAAATGAATTTATAAAAATATTAAATAATTACAAGATTGCAAAATTCAAATTAAATATAAAATTTTTCTACTCTGATTTCTGTTATCACCCAATGATTTGTGAACTAAGGATAAATATATAAACTGATAATAAAAATGCTTAATTATTAAGGTACTTTAAATTTTAATGTCAGCCGTATAAATTTGGATCACTTTGGTTTATGTTATTTTGAAAAGAGAACTGTTCTCAATGTTATTCTTGTCAAAAAGCAAAACAAATCTCTTCTGGTAGACTGACTTGATAGCTCTGTTCATTAATTAAACCAGAGTTGTCTCAATTTCTTTCATCAAACAGCAATTAACAAAATAATGGGAAAGATCTTTATCCTCATCTGAATGCAATAACAAAGGTACTGTATGAATCAGGAATGGGCAACTATCTTGGCCTTAAATATTAGATAGGGTTATAACTGGATGCATATCCATACATCATAAAGGTGTCAGGAACAAGCAACCAATTGAAATTACTAGGGAATTTGGGCTTCCCCCTCCACTTTCTCCCTGCTCTATCAATGTTCGAGCCACTACAACTTTTTAAAAGACCTCTGCTTTTGGAAATGTCACCAATCATAGTATTTCAGTTCAGAATTCAGAAGAATCATTAGCTTTATAACTGAGATACTGTAGGTCAGTAGTGCTATAGGGCGCATTAGAAGGCTTACTGTTTCGATTATAATTATAAATGGGATAAGCGGAGTGAGTGAGCCTTCTGGGAGGAGATGGGCTAGTGAGGTTGATGGGTTATTTTTAAGGCCCAGGATTACGGTGGCTAATCAGAGGGGGATGGCTAGGGCCATGTTTATTGATAGTTGAGAGGTTGGAGTGAAGGTGTATGGAAGTAGTCCAAGGAGGTTTGATTTCCTCTGCTTTTGGAAATGTCAGCAATCATAGTATTTCAGTTCAGAATTCAGAAGAATCATTAGCTTTATAACTGAGATACTGTAGGTCAGTAAGATTCTGACTGCAGAATCTTTGAGAAACTGGGTCATTTAAGAAATTGGGGAAAGTAGTGAGGATTTCCCAAGCATTTGCTATCTGCTTAAATTGCATGGATCCAGAATAGACTAGAATAGAATAGAATAGAATAGAATAGAATAGAATAGAATAGAATAGAATAGAATAGAATAGAATAGAATAGAATAGAATAGAATAGAATAGAATAGAATAGAATAGAATAGAATAGCCATTGTCAGCAGGGTAGGATGGATATTGAGAATATCCTAATGAGCCATCACAGATAATCAGCCCCCCTTCTACATCACCGGCTCAAGTTTTCTCTCATCATAGGCTGATGATCATTACTAGAGTTGTCCAAATACACAAGAAACTAATATATTCGTTTGGGTAATAATATTATACAGGTAGTTCTCAACTTACAATAGAGTCCAACATTTCCATTGCTAAGAAAGACATATTAATTTTGTCCTATTTTATGACCCTTCTTGCCATAATTGTTAAGTAAATAACTGCAGTTGTTAATAACATAGTTGTTAAGTGAATCCGGCTTCTCCATTGTTTTTGCTTGTCAGAAGGAAGCAAAAGGTGACCACATGACCCTAAGATAATGCATCCATCATAAATGCATGCCAGTTGCCAAGCGTCCAAATTTTGATCATGGGACCATGGGATTCTGCAATGGTCATAAGTGTGGGAAATTATCATAAATCACGTTTGTCAGTGTTGTAGTTTCAAACAGTTACTAAACATATGGTTGTAAATTGAGGTCTATCTGTATGGCGTAATAGTTAAGTGCAGTCCAAGATATGTGCATGCTGACTACTTGAGTTGCTGCATTGGAGGCTGGTACAAGTTGTTGTATATATGTGGCCTAGTAATCGTCTGAAAATTCAAGAATTAGTGTCTGTGTCTGCCTTTGCCTCTCTAACCGGTATTGCAGTCTAACTCACTGCTCCAGGAGTTTGATTCTGACCGGCTGATGGAAGATTGACTCAGCCTTCCATCCTCCTGAGGTCGTTAAAATAATGACCCATATTGTTGGGGGCAATATGCTGACTCTAAACGGCGCTTAGAGAGGGCTGTAAAGTACTATGAAGTGGGTATATAAGTCTAAGTGCTAAGTGCTAGTGATAATTTAATGTTACCCCCCGTTGATAGGGCTCGCAACTTGGGCGTCCTCCTGGATTCACGGCTCAATTTTGAAGACCATATAGGAGCCGTGACCAGGGGGGCTTTTGCACAGGTTCGCCTGGTGCGCCAGTTGCGTCCCTATCTGGACCGAGACGCCCTACGCACAGTTACTCATGTGCTTGTGACCTCCCGTTTGGACTACTGTAACGCTCTCTACATGGGGCTGCCCTTGAAGACCACACGGAGGCTTCAACTGGTGCAGAATGCGGCCGCGCGAGTTGTAATGGGGGTCTCCCGATACTCCCATGTAACACCTCTACTCCGCGAGCTGCATTGGCTTCCGGTTGCCCTCCGGGTGAAATTCAAGGTGCTGGTTATTACCTATAAAGCCCTACATGGCCTGGGTCCGGGTTATTTGAGGGAACACCTGCTGCCGGCATCAAATGCCCTTCGCCCAGTGCGCTCCCACAGGGAGGGTCTGCTCAGGGTTCCGCCGGTGAGAGATTGCCGGCGGGTGACACCCAGGGATAGGGCCTTCTCAGTGGGAGCGCCTGCCCTCTGGAACCAGCTGCCGGTGGAGCTGAGAACTGCCCCCGACCTCCGATCATTCCGCCGGGGCCTGAAGACCTGGCTCTTTGAGCTCTCGGGCCCAGGCTGAGGAGAAATTTTTAATTGGGGTTTTAATTGTGTACAGGGTCAATTTAATATTTTTTAATTCGGTTTTAACTTTTGTATGTTGGATGTTTTTAATTCCCTGTAAACCGCCCTGAGTCCTCAGGGAAAGGGCGGTATATAAATGTAACTAAATAAATAAAAATAAATAATTTTGCCTAACCACAAGTACCGTTAAACCAAATAGTTTGATAATAACATTATTTGCAAAATGTGCCAGAAGAAAATATAGGGACCTGATGTAACCTAGATAAAAAAACAATCTTCATTATCCTAATTCTCTTAGTTGTAATATAATAATAAAATATAATTTTCTTAATGTTAAAACATATTTACATACAAGCTTAGAATTTATGCAAATGAACATTTATAATGTTTCTTTTTCATTTTTAGTTAATATACCACCTGACAGATTTAAATTGGATTGGAAGCAATGTGATGATCATGCCTGCTTTCAACCCTTTCTTTATGATGCAAGACATGCTACCATTCTCAGAAAATGTAGACAGCTTGTTCATATCATATAAAACAAGCATCCTCTGTCAAAGTCTAGAGAGTTGCACTAAACTTTTTTGCAAGGCAAATTTCTGAAATGGTTATTACAAAAGAGTACACTTTGATCTCCTCAAAAAGGAAAGGGTTAATTAAGTGGGTATATTTATTAGACTTCATTCTTGTGACCGAATGCTTCAAACTTGCTTCTTTAATACAGAAAGATCTATATCTTTAGAATAGTGCTTTCATAGTAAGTTATTAGAAAAAAACTAATAAAACATGGGTTGCATACTTATTCCTACAGCTGCAGCTATATTCTCAAGTTAAAAGGTCTTTATTAAAGTCTCTCTCCGCCCCCCCAAAAGCTAAAGAATGTGATACTTTTAGAACAACATTCATCCTACAGTAATGTAAAAAAACAAGCAAACCTAAATATATCATTTCAAATTAATTATCATTTCAAATTAATCAAATGTGAACAAATGCAGACCTAATGCAGATCAAACCAGGTTCTAGGAAGCTACACTCACATACTCTGTATAAATACAAACACTGCTAACTTGTTGCAGTTTTTAGATTCCCCACTGATTGTGAAGGTACAAAATTATTACAGTATCAATTAGATAGCATTCTGCAACTTGTTTCCTTCAAGGCTTATTAAACTATAAACTTCATAATTCAAATCCAACCTGTGGTGCTGGTTAATGTGATATTGAAAGACTATCAGGTTAAGGAGAAGTATAGTAAAGGAAATACTAGTAAAAAAAGGAAAGGAAAAAATATTTAATTGAAAATTTGTGCTTACAGATTTTCTCATATATATAAAAGAGTACCGTTACTGGATTGGATTATGCCTTTGAACTGATTATTTGTGCAATATTTTTATCCATATTCACATTTACTTTCCTGAAACTCACAGTAGGAAGTAATCTTTGAAATCCCTCTATTCTATTTGACGCTCCCATTTATAAATTATTCTTAGTGCTTAAAATATATACTGTATCTGTCTGTATACAGGCTAAGAAACAAATTTGTATCTTGTCTTACTTTGTTTGGGCAGTATATTTCCTCTGTTTTAGAAATACAAATGACATAGTTCAGCTGGCTTCCTTGCCCTCACCTGCATTATAGAAGAATATTGTGAATACATAGAAGAGTGTTACAGGTACTTTTCATTTTTATATTTATGTTTTCATCATATCTATATTAGAACCTCAGATCTTTGCAAGGGCAAAAAGTGGTCTAATATACCTTAATCAAAACTACTAATAAATACTATTTTTTTAAAAAAAACACATAATGTTTGTATTGTAATAATTCCATATTATTATGGAATTATCTGTCTAATGGATTTCAATTCATAAGAATTTGGGGTATTTTTAAACCGAAGAGAATATTGCCCTCAATAGAACTGAAGAAAGGTAAACTTGAACTCAAAACTTGTGTTTGCAGCTGAACTTTTTCTTAACTCTGGTAAATTTCTCAAGAGCAGTAACAAATATATAGATGAATGTTCAGTTTACAGAGAGAAAGCTTAACTTAAAGTGTGATGCTTATTCAGTATTGAGATAGTACTTCCTACAGTGGGGTGTAGAAGTCATTGGATATATCTCTGACTTCACCCTTTTCCTTTATTTCTTTTCAGACCTTCTTCATATTTTTCTTATTCTTATACTATGTCATACAGTGATACTGCTGTTTTATGTTTGCCTTCAGGCATTGGCTTTCTAACAATATATATATTTGTCCTATACCTACAGTAGGGTATCAAATTCACAATGTCATGTGATGTGTCACAACTTTTTCCCCATTGCCAGAGCTGGAGTGGTCGCGGTTTTGGCATGATGCATCTGGCCCACGGGCCGGCAGTTTGACAATCCTGACCTACAGCCTTCTAATTCAAATATTGAAAAAATAATCAACCATTCCGCTGAGCCCTGATAGCCCTGCAGCTCCAGCTATCTCTCGCTCAGGCTTGTGCGGTGCTGCCACCAGTTCAGCTCATTCCCCTCCCCCACTACTTTTCTTGGATGATCGTGTACCACCTGCCAGGTGCCAATGTACCACAGGTGGTACCCGTACCACTGGTTGAAAAGCCCTGTTTTAGACTTTCATCTATTGCTGCATTCCAAAGCAACTCGCTGCAGTTGACAATACTGTAACAGTGAACTTTTGAAAAATTATTACACGTAGAAAATAGGAATCGAATAAGTTAACTATGTTAGTTGTATGATGCTAAGCTTGTAAGCCGCCCTGAGTCTTCGGAGAAGGGCGGGATATAAATGGAATAAAAATAAAAATAAAAATAAAATAAATTATAATGTAGTCTGTGCACTGTTAGTTCTTTGATATATGAACATCTTTGCAAAATTAGATAATAGTACATAAAAGTTGTTTAATTCATATGCAATAGAAAATATAAGTGTTGGGTTTAAACATGATGTGACTACATATAAGAAAATTTTAAGTTTGGAAAGGAATGTATGGCATTTGAAGCCGTATAATATCTTAAGAGAAGAAAAGATTGTACAAACTTGGTTTCAGTATGGGCAATTACAGGCCAGGTGGAAAGAAGACCAGAAAATTGGTTTTTCAATGACTGATGAAAATTTGGTAAAGCAAATTAAAGATCAAGGTCAAGCACATATTAAAAGGATATATCTTGCATTGATAGAAATTGATTCAGAGACAGAACTTGTTAAAGACTGTATGATAAAGTGGGCTCAGAATTTTTAAGAAGTCATTACAATGGATACTTGGGAAAAGATTTGGGTGAGAAATGTAAAATTTACGCAAGCTCAAAACTTAAGAGAGAACTTTTATAAAATGTTTTATAGGTGGCACTTAGATCCTAAAAAATTAGCAAGTATGTATCCGAACTGCCAGCCTAAATGTTGGAGGTGTGGTGGTGAAGATGCAACGTATTTTCATATATGGTGGACCTGTAAAAAGGTTAAAGCTTTTTGGATTAAAATCTGGTGGAACATGCAAAAGATATTTAAGAAAAGGATAAAGTTTTGTCCGCAATTGTTTTTATTGGGCATTATTACTGATACTACTGTTGTGGACACTAAGTTGATGTTGAATTTAATTACGGCAGCAAGACTTTTAGTAGGGCAATATTGGAAGAAGGAAGAACTGCCGACTATAGAAGAATGGACTTTAAAAGTTTCCAACCTGGCAGAAATGGCAAAGATCTCAGCGTACTTGAAAGACCATTCGCAACAGAGATATATTGTGGAGTGGAAAAAATGGATTGATTATATCCAGAATAAATATGGGACTAAAATGTTTCATCTAGCATTTGAATAAGTATTGAAGTGATATTTATATTGCTTGTAATTATTTTATAAGAGTTAAAGTGTGATAGATTTAATAGTTTATTGTTGTTTGCATAAGGTAGATTATGATTGTTTGTATTTTTATACCCTGTATTTAGCTCTGGGAAGTCAGGGAGGGGGGAGGGGGAAGGGAGATAGGTGTTGGGGAGGGTTGGGGAGAGGGGAAGGGGTTGGGAGGGGTTTTGTTTTGTTAAAAAAATGTATTGTAAAACTTTTCAATAAAAAAAAAGTTGTTTAATTCACAGATCTCCTCTGCCCTCTCAGAGTATTCTATTTCTTTTGGAACACCTAGATAAACATAATTTCCCTTTCTGTAAACTTCATTTATTTATTTATTTGTTAAATTTATTTGCTGCTCATCTAGCCATGGGGCTAGTCTAGGCAGCTTAAACAATTATTTTATTACTTGTCCACCCTTGGGAGCCCCCCCCCTTTTATTATTCATGATGGGGAAAGTGGAATCTTTATTTTTGCCTACTATACATGAGATATAGTATAGTATCACCATTTCTCTTTCGGATAGCATGGATTTTTAGAAAACAACCTAAAACATATTTGAATTATGCTTACTGAATTCTTTCTTTCATCATATACTTCAGAAAGAATATTGTAAACAATCAGACAAACCATAGTTTGGAATTGCATTGATTTGACCATATTTCACTTATTTCTCTCAATGTTTTCAGCCTATCTTGCTCATTCAAGACAATCTTTTCTTCAATTAAATCCTGATTAAGACAAACTCTGTTTACATTTTCCTATAAGAAGAGCAGAGTTACTTTCTGGCTCTTGTTCTAATTAAATTGTTCACAGCAGTTGCTGTCTGGATTATCAGTTACTAATTACCTTTATTTTTCTTTCTAGTAATTTCTTTAAAATGTTAACTATCATTGTTTTAAGGGGGAGGAGATATATTTTAACATCAATTTTCTCTTACAAATGTTTGTAAATGTTTAAAGTAGTGAGCTAAAAAGAGGTCTTTTTTCCCCAACTAAGCTCTCTTAAAAGTTCAAAGTCCGGAATAGTCACAGTGAAACATTTTCATACAAATGTTTTATTTCACATAATTTGTAAAATGTTCCCTTCAAAAAAAACCCCCCACAGATGTAAATAATTTTACTGAAAGTGGGCTGATAATTAATCTTAGAAAAACTTTGTTTTCTTTTTA